>NW_026526732.1:121128275-121728275 GCF_024362965.1 Panthera pardus | reverse complement strand
TAAATGGAAAATATCAACTGTAACCCAGAAGCCTCAGAAAGAGGTTTAAGGTTCATTCTCTTGATAGCTGATACCGTGAGGCATGGGAAATACACCCAATATACTCTTGGTTTCCCTTTCTTAAAATGTAGAAATTCCTTCCTGGTGCCTGTGAGGACTTCCTATTAATAAAAACATGTTTTAAAGGGTGCTTTCTGCTCTGACCTCTGTGATCAGCATGAAGATTACAGCGAAACACTTTTCTTTTTTATGTAGCACCGTTAGGTTAGAGATTTAATTCACTTGGCACTTTTTTTCTTTTTGAAGTGAAAACATAATGTAAAATTTACCTTCTTGGGGCACCCGGGTGGCTCAGTCAGTTAAGCGTCCAACTCTTGATTTCGGCTCAGGTCACGATCTCACGGTTTGTGAGTTCGAGCCCCGCTTTGGACTCTGTACTGACAGCTCAGAGCCTGCTTGGGATGTTCTCCCTCTCCCTCTCTCTCTCTCTGTTGCCCCCTCCTCCCCCCACCTTGCGCTCTCTCCCTCTCTCTCAAAATAAACAAATAAACTTAAAAAATTGTACCTTCTTAACAGTTTGTAGGTATGCAACTCCGTAATGTTAACTGTATTCACAGTGTTGGGCGGCAGATTTCCCGAACTTCTTCATCTTGTGAAATTCAAACTCTGTACCTGTGAAACAACTCCCCTTTTTCTCTCCTCCCCGCTTAGCCCCTGATGACTGCCATTTTACTTCTTGTTTCTCTGAGTCGGAGCTACCTTCTAAAAGTGGAATCAGACGGTGCTTGTCTTTTTGTTAGAGGCTAATTTCACTTTGCATAATGTCCTCAAGGTTCATCCGTGCAGCGGCACGTGATCAGATGTCCTTCCTTCGTAAGGCTGAATGCCACGTGCGTTTTGAGCGCCCACCATGTGCCTGGTGTTCTTCCAGCCTTAATTTAATTTATGAGCAGTGTTCCCTCATCAGCTGTCGGGGTCGTAGGCAGTTAGAAGCTACAGAAGGTGTTTAGTACGAAGACGTGATGGCATGGTACTAAAGAAATTCAAACAGCAAGAGACCGACACCTTTGGAAAGACTCAGAAAAAGCAGGATAGCATCATCAGGGAGGGGGTATTTAAAACAGGCCTTAAAGATGAGTACAGTTTTGCCGGGTAGGGATAGGAAAGGAGGTCTTGGTAAATGAAGTAACGTACACAGAGGCACCTACGTCTGAGGCATAATATGTTCGAGAAATAGGGCGCCTGGGTGGCTCAGTCGGTTGAGCGTCTGACTCTTGGTTTCGGCTCAGGTCACGATCTCCCTGTTCGCGGGATGGCGCCCTGTGTCCAGCTCTGTGCTGACGGTGCACAGCCCGCTTGGGATTCCCTCTCTCCCTCTCTCTGTCCCTCCCCTGCTTATGCTCTCAAAATAAATTTAAAAAAAAAAAAAGGCAAATAGCCCAGCGTGGCAAGAGTGCAGGCTTCTTGTAGTGAAGCCAAGATCAGGCCAGAAGTGGGTCGAAGGGAAGCTGTGGAAAGCCTCGAATGCCATGATGAAGGATTTAACTTTGGAGGGCAAAGTGGGGCACGTTTTGTGGGCATTTAGCGGCGATTGCTTGATTTCAACCAAACCTGCCTCTTCGATGTTCTCCTGGATTCGATGGACGATAATGCTGCGGGATGGATTCACAGCTGGATGCACACATGAAGGCGGGAGATGGCCATCGTCAACCTGAAATTGCGAAAGGCCCCCAGCGGCTGCCCCTGCTGGTTCTTCCTCTTGAACACTGGTTCAGGGTCCAGGGGGCAGTCTGAGAGTGGGGTTGTAGTCGGGCTCGTTCCCCGCCGCGTCCTCGGCTAGCACCAAGCATCCCCAGGACAGGAGGGCTTGTGAGGGAGAGAGCCGCCTGTAGCTGAGGCCTTGAAGGAGAAGCTGGATGACCATTTGCCCACAAGTTCATAGCAGGGTACTTGTTCTCGGGCTCTGGGTGGTGCCGTAAACCAAATCTGGTATTCGTGCTTCGATAGTGCCTGAAGGAACCGTGATACCTACATGGACAAGTGAAAGAACATGACAGCCATCCATCAGTCAAACTTGGGGTCCAGACCTGGGTGCCATAGAGCACGCTGGGAGTTTCAAGGGAAAATGGGGAGGCCCTGGTAGACCACCGACTGCGGGTGGGTAGACCAGCCACCCCCATCACTGTAAATGCAAGAAATCAGAGTGTGACCCCCCCCCCCCAAAATGAATCCATATCATGCCTCAGGTAGATGCAGGGCTGGGGAGGAAGTGCAGCCATCCGTAGGTTGCCTTTATAATACCTAGGGATCTAGCTTGAACATATTTTGTACCTTCTCCGTGAATGTTCTGCCCCTTCCTAGCTCCCTAGGGTCTATGCAGTATTTCATTTTATGCGAGCTCAGTGAACGACTTCGAAACATCATAGATCTTCCCCTTGGTTCCAGGGTTCTGAGATCAGATGAGCATATTTGTGCTTGCTTTCATGACTTTGTGACTTTGAGACTTTGGTCGGACCCTCCCAGCTTTTGCCGGGATGGTCACAAATAGCAGTCTTCCCGGGAGGGACTGTCAGACCCATCTCTGGAACCTTCTCATTTCCCTTTGTGCCTGTCTTGCAGAAGGCTTAGGTTCCACAGCTCAGTTATCAGTTGAATGGTGCTCTCCTCCCCCGGTCTCCCTAGGGGCAACAGGGCTCACCTGCATTGCTGCAAAAACAAACAGGATAATGTGCTTTTGTACAGATGATTTATAATTTCCCCCAAACCGCTGATCTCGTCAACAGGTGTTTGTTGTCGTGATTTATGGGACACCTACAATTCTAACTCCTTAAGAGCAGTTTGCTGGCAATGAATCGTGTAATTTCACTTTGAAAAAAATTGAATTTAATTTTTTTAATGTTTATTTACCTTTGAGAGAGAGAGAGAGAGAGAGAGAGAGAGAGAGCGGGAGGGAAGGGGCAGAGAGAGAGAGGGGAGACACAGAATCGGAAGCGGGCTCCAGGCTCCGAGCTGTCGGCACAGAGCCCGATGCGGGGCTCGAACGCACGAACTACGAGATCATGACCTGAGCTGAAGTCAGACACTTAACTGACTGAGCCGCCCAGGCGCCCCTAAAAAAATCTAATTTAATTGCATGCCCTACAAAGGTGGCCGGTGACCCAGCTGTGACCCCCACCCACTGCCCAGCATCTCCATCTCAGTGATGCATGTCCCTCCCTCCTTGTTGTCATCTGCCGTCCGGATGGTCTTTGGAAGGGGACAAATTTTAAAACAAAATGCTTTGTTGTAGAAAGCGACTCAGAAACAGAGTCAGGTGCTGGTGATGTGTATGCTATAATGGCCCTCAGTGTTAGGATTCTGGAAGGTCTCAGGACATCTTTGGCACGAGCATCAGGTGTTTATGGTCGTGTCTGTGTGCTGGCCGGCTTGGGGGAGAGCAAGCCAGGCTTAGGGCATTTAACACAAGTCACTTCTCTGTTACCCGCTTCCCGTCACACCATCCCTCTTACCACAAGGAGTCGGGAGACCCGTTTTGCCTTTCCAGGCATCTGAGCAACGAAAAAGGCCTGGCAGCCTAAGAATCCCTAGGATGGTCTGAAGGAATTGACGGAACTCATCTGAGCACCTTTGTCTCAGCGTTGGAGCCAGAGGGAGTCTGATTCTGGGCTCTGTGATTCTGGATTCTCATTTAAATTCTAAGTACTCTCTCTAGAGGCTCTTTATGTTCTTGGGTGGAGTGTCTGTGTCTATAAAAGGAGATCAAAGACTCTGACCCGCTGAAACCAGGTGGCAAATGACCGAGCAACCGTTACCCCACCTCTGTCCACGCAGACGCTAAGAGCTACTCTCACGGACAAGCGCTCTAACGCGTCCTCGGTTATAAATGGGCTTCTCCAGCAGGTGTTAATAAAAAAGTGAGGAGAGAGGCTCGGGCTGTGTTCCTTTAGCCCAGACTGGTTCTGTTAGACACTCCAGTCCTGTGGCGTAAGAATGGACTGCAGAAGTCACCTGGGGTTTTCATTTCCTTGTCTGAAGTCATAAGCCAGGGCGGTGTCGTGTTTGGAAATACAGCCTTCTTTTATGGCTCCGTGACACCCACAGTTGGAGTTTATTTTCCTTGCTCTCTGGAACTGGTTGATTTTGCTTTTTGCACTCCATCAGCATAGACAGGTTTATGAATATACTGCATCTCCATCAGTCGGGCTGCAGAGGACTCATCCATTTTGAAGGCAGCAAGCAGAGAGCTCCGTGCGTGCCCCAGCATCACCAGTCACAATCATCATTATAAATGCAGGAGCTAGAGTGGGTCCTCTGGCAACCCATAAACACCATGCATCCCATGGATGCAAAGTATTTTATTCAGCAAGGTGCTATCGAGGTAAAGGAGACCTTCTTGATCCCTGGATTTTTGGAGGTCAAGAGTCTGAATTCCACCCCCACCCCCATACACACACACACAAGGATTTGCTATCCTTCCCAGCTGCTGAACCACAGAGAGTCTGGATTCTGTCATTCCAGGTTCTGGGTTCTTTCCTGCCAGCCCTCAATGCCGATGCAGGGCAGCGCGTCTCAGGACAGCACCCTGAACCCCGATGGCTGTGCCTTTTTTTTCTTCCCGCACCGCTTTGCCACAAGCCCGGAAGGTTGCCGGGACGGTCCTTCCGAAGCTCTCGTTCCCGTTATTTGGTTCACTTGCAGCTGGGTTTTCGCCTACTGACTTAGAACCACCACACGTCAAGCCACCACACTCCCCGTTGCTGTCTTGGCTTCTCGCTTCCCACACCAGCCGGGCAGCATCAGGCCGAGGGGGACTCTCTCCCAGGGTTCAGCAAGTGCCCTGCAAACAATGGGACAGAGGTATACGGCGGTCCGCAGATCACAGAGTGTGTCCGCCTCGTCCGACCCTCGCGGCAACCTGTGGGGAGAGGCAGAGAATGTATTGCTTTTTCAGAACCAACGAAGCCTGTATTTGGTGAACTCCTTTTACAGATCAAGGACTCAGCTGCACAGATTTCACACTCAGGCCGTCCGCTCACTGTTCAGGGACTTTGTAAAGTTATAGAAAGCTATTTTTAAACGTTGTAAAAAATTATAAAAAGGTGCCCTTTGGAAGAATGAATTCACAGAAGGCGGCCCCTTCCTCTGGGGGTGACTGCCCTTCCCAGGACAGGCCTCAGGCTGGATTTCAGCCCGCTGGTCCCCGTGAAGAAGATGGGTAGACATTAAGGCGGGTTATGCTCCCTTTGTATAGATGAGCAAACTGAGGCTCAGAAAGGCTAACGTCTCAGGCAAAGTGACAGAGCTTCTTGGTCTTGGACCTGGGATTAAACTTCAGCTCTGCTGAGACCTGGGTGATTTCGCAGCCCTGCAAGAGAAGCCTCCCACCACCCCTGCTCAGCGCTCCGAGAGCAGGTGCAGGAGCAAAATGGCCCCCAGGGGGCCCTGCGCGGGTCCCATTTTGCACGAGGGAGCAGCCTCTTCGCAAAATGGTAGCTCTTAGAAGATAGCCTATCGGAGTTGTCGTGTGCAGAGTCCCCCGGGGACTTTGTCAAGACGCAGATTCTATTCAGAAGGCCTGGGCTGAGCCTGGGAATCTGCGTGTCCGACTCGCTCCCAAGAGTCACTGCCTCTGCCAGTCCACGGACTGCCCCCCCTTTGATTAGCAGAGCCTTTGCATAGGAGACCCTGTTAAGTTCTACCTTTTCCCGCTGCTCCGAAGACGTGACGAGAAGGAAAACCAACAGATGTTTATGGAGCACCTGCTATGCCCTGGGCCCAGTTCCTGTCCCTGGCCAGGTGAGGAAACAGCCGCACCGAGCAGGATACAAGCAATGCGTCACTTGTCATATCTCCTGCAAGTAAAAATCGGCAACAAGTCAAGAAAAATGCAATGGACTGAACTGACTCTGTAGGAGAGGCCGTGACAAAGGGAAATACAGGACCCATGAGAGCCTAGTGATGGCACCTTAACCAACCTTGGGGGGAATAGATGAGCCCCTGAGGAAGCAGTTCTATAATGAAGACAATGATAGCGACCAGATTCATAGCTACTATTCATTACCGAGTACCAGGCACCGTGCTGCCCCGGGTACAAACTGATATTATGTAATTGGCTCAAGAAGCCTATGACCTACTAATTCCTCCCCATTTCACAGATTGGAAAACTGAAACAGAGCTGGATGAGTGTTTGATTTGACAGTTTATCTTCTGTGTTTAGCATGACGAATGCTGGAAGTGATTTAATGCCTCTGGGGGCTCTTTCTCAGGGTGGTCTCGACCGAGGTCACCGTGATCTGGGAGCTTCTCTGCAAAGCAGACTCCTGGACCCCACTGTAAACGTGCTGAATCTGAATCTGCAAGGGGGGCCCAGGAACCTGCATCTCCCATACCTGCCTAGTGAAGTGGGTGACATCACTGCCTTGAGAAATTGGCCTCTTGGGAAGAAACCATGAAGTCATGCAGGACGTCCCCAATCCATTCATCTCCGTCTGTCATCCTTGTCACAAAAATGCCAGTGGCTCATTAAACAGAAATGAGTACTGGGTATACGGCTCTTCATTTGTTTAATAACTGCACACAGAAACACACAGAGGGCGTATCAAAATCAGCAAGAAGGAGGCAAGAGGGATCTCATGCACTGAATCAACTCGGTAGGAAAAGCGAGACATCTGATTAAGTATTTATTGCTTGAGACAAAATTTTGAAGATAGGCTCTTTAGGCAAACTTGTCTGAAATGTCCTTAAAGCATTCTAAAGCAAATAAAAGAGAAAAATTCACCCAGAAGGATATAGGAAATCTTTTCATCCCCGAGTTGCTCAATGATAAGTGATTTTTATAAAGAGACAATTAAATGGGAAGTGCCATTAGACAAATCCGTTTAAAGACAAGTCCCTTAATTGCAGACGTTAGATTTAGGCACAGCTACTGGTGAGGTGAGTGGATCTCCGATAGTTTAGCTTTCAGTACTTTGGTCTCCTGCAGATTGGTCTTTTACTCTTTGTATGTTGGGGGCATAGAAATAGAACCTGGAGACCATGCCGCGGACCGGCCCAGGGGCCGGATGGACCCGATGCATCATATCCCTGCCTCGGGCAGCACTGTGCTTCAAGCGGTTCGGCACCCTCAAATCAGTGGTTCTCCCCGATTCTTTCCTCTCACTCCCTGACTGGGGAGCACCTGGGAAGCAGCTAAACTCCAAACCCCTGGCTCAGAGATTCTCATTCAGCAGGTCAGAGGTGAAGCTTAGGGACCGCTTCGGTGGTGGGACCGCTGCAGGTGGTCCAAGAACTCTGCTTAAGAATGAGCGCCCTTTTGTGTTTCGTTTTCAGAGAACAGGGCAGGAGTAAGAAGTTGAGGGGTTTTCAAACATGGCTTGTAAAAAGTACGCAGCGGGGCGCCCCGCACCCCGATAGAATCCCTGAGAAGGGCAGGCGGGTCGGCATCGGTATGAGGGTGACGTGCCCCTGGGGTTGAGGACCATGAGGCTGCAGGAGCCTGGGCTTCCCCACGCTCCGCTCTGGGCATCCCGTGGGGACAGCAGTAGCACATGTGGGAAGAGCCATCCAAATGCAGCTGGCCTTGACCAGTACAGAATCGGGCGGAATTAAATGGGGGGTGCTGGCCATCAGGGCCGTGGGAGTTCGGGGCAGGAGAGGCTGCAACGGGGGACGTTGGGTCTTCAGTTGTGCTTTGAAGGGTGAATGCAATTTTGATCATCCCGCAGGAGCTGGGATGGTGTTTTCGGGGGGCAGGTGTGACAAAAGCCCTGACTGAGGGTGAGCATGGTTCCTGAGAAACTCAGTGTGGAAACTTGGCCTGGCCAGGGAGCTGTAGGGCAGGAGGCACCGGCTGGGCTGGGCTGGGCTGGATGACCCGTAGCACTGACTGGGGCAGGGAGTCCTCATGGGACCTCCGGCATGACACGTGCTGTAGGGAGATGCCCCTATGGGGTGCAGGTGGGTTACTGCTATCCACCCAGTAAGAGGAGTTGAGGCCCCAGACTGGTGCAGTGGCCAAGGGGGCAGAGAACACAGAAGTTTGCAGGGGACAGAAAGATAAAGCCATCAGACACTCAGAATGTCAGACGACGTGCAGCTGGCTCCAGATCTGTTATGAGCAATGACGTGGTATTAAGATGTCGTAAAGATAGACAAACAGGCACTGAAACTTACTGAAGATCCAGGCTGCCTAGGCCCTCCTCACTTGTCTACCATGTTGGAGAAAGATGGGAATGGCAGAGCGAATTCACTGAAAGCTGATCATTCCAGCTGGTTTTACCCTTTTTCCCAATCTCCTCTCTTTATACCATGTCTACGGAGCTAAAAATTATCTTAAATAATTCATTTTCATTTGCCACACCTATTTAATTTATGACCGTGTAGAGTAAAACAACCGGAAAGGAGATGCAGGAAAAGAGAAGGGGTCCCCTGGGACCCCAGCATCTCCTTTCTTGAGCAATGAAAGTAACCATGTTCGCTAGTTCGGTCATTACTTCCTTACCCGTTCTGACAGAATTCCTGGTGTTCCCTTGGCCATTTTCCTAGTGAAGAAACCAATGAAGTTTTGCTGGAGTCGTGGTGACGGGAAGTCGTGTGGTAGAGTGTGTGCAGGACATTATAGGTTACAGAGATGGGTAGAACTCAAGGTAATCACTGTTCCTTCCCAGGTAGACCATTCCATGCTGCCTTCCTGGCTCTGCTTCCTCCTGCCCAAGCGAGTGAGCACCTAGCTACTGCCTTAGATCTGCAAAGGAAGGAAGGACAGGCTAAGAGTTCTTGGGTAGAAACCCTTAACACTTCCGTACACGTTGCATTTGCTAGGTTTGTGTGAAGGCTTCCAAGAGTCAAGGGAGTGGACCCTTCGGTAGCAGGAACTGGACAGAGGGGGGTGAGTTTCTACATCTCAGCCACTTTGCGGTGAGCACCATTGGTCATGCTCCTGAACGTGGTTACCTTGTGTCCTGTGCTTGGGGGCTGGTGGCAAACAGGGTGAGCCTTTGTGGAGGAGCACGAGGGAACCATGGTCATGATTGGCTGCCATTTTGGCATTGGGGAGCAATCTTTTCTCAGGCCTCCTGGAATTGCTAGGTTTCCTCGTATCTCAGCT
This sequence comes from Panthera pardus, assembly GCF_024362965.1. NCBI lineage: Eukaryota > Metazoa > Chordata > Mammalia > Carnivora > Felidae > Panthera > Panthera pardus. Next base: position 121,719,169 of record NW_026526732.1, on the reverse strand, counting down.
CTAGGATCCACGGTTTAGCGTCCATACAGCTGCGTGATCCTGAAATTTTTATCTACCTTACGCTCCCATTTTTCCCATCCCGAGAGTATCTATTTCTGGGGAAGGTGAGAACTCATCCCACAGCAGAGCCTCGTAGCATCAGCCCGTTCTAGAAACATGTTGTGAGCCACTCGCTCTGTGAGCTGGGCACCGTGCAAGATGCTAAGCATAGAAGGACAAGTTATCCGAGGTCCTTGTTCTCCAGGAGAGGAGACAGCTATCTAAGCAGGAAGTGCTGTTGGGTATCTTCAGACTCCGGTGCCGTCGTCTGTAAAAGTGAGATGCTGTGTGTCTATGCCAGAGGCTCCTTGTGAGGACTGAAATGAAAAGCACTTAGAACAGTATCTGGCACATGGTAAGCATGGGGTAAGGGGCGGCTAGAGTTATTTCTGTCATCATGATGCCACTGTTGCCGTTAGCACTGACCTACTTCGTGCCCAAGGTAGGTCTGCCGGGTGCAGAATGGAAGGAGGGAGGTAAGGACCCAGGAAGGTTCTTCAGGGCAGGTCATTTTTGAGCTGGATCTTGAGAGAGGAGGAATTGACCAAGAAGACAGAACAGAGAGGAATGTTCCAAAACTGAGAGAAAGTGGAGAAGGCCCAGGGGTGTGCAGACATCAGCTAGTTTGGGGAACGCAGTGGTTCTGGAGGGCAGGGGAGGCCTTGCATGCACACCTTGGGTTTCTCTGTGACGTAGGAGTAGCATCGTGCTGAGCGACGGGAGCCTTGAGGAGACCAGGGAAGATCGTGACAGCCCCATGTGGAGGATGTGAGGGACAAAGGCCACCCTGTGGGATTTAGGGGAGGGTGGACACTGAATTTGGGGGCCAGCAAATAGGTAAAATCCACAGGAGAGAAACAGTAGGAGATTCTGATCTACAGTCTTTCAGATATGGTAGGAGAGGCGGGGTTTTTTTTAATGTTTATTTATTTTTGAGAGAGACAGAGCATGAGCAGGGGAGGGGCAGAGAGAAAGGGAGACACAGAATCCAAATCCAAAGCAGGCTCCAGGCCCTGAGCTGTCAGCACAGAGCCCGACGCGGGGCTCAAACTCACAAACTGTGAGATCATGCCCTGAACGGAAGTCGGACGCTTAACCAACTGAGCCACCCGGGCGCCCCGGAGAGGCTGTGTTTAACAGGAGAACCAGAGTAGGCTTCAGGAGGGAAAGTGTGAGCATAGAGAGATGACTTAAACATCTAAACACAGACCATGGGAGCCATGGATGATGTGCCAGGAAGGTGGGCTCTATTTCTATCTCTGGGGTTTAAACAAAGGAGTGACATCAGGTTGGTGCCCTCAGGATGTCACTTTGGCAGAACTGTGGGGGTTAAACTATGGAAGGCCACATGGGAAGCAGACAGATACTTGGAGAAAAATCTAAGTCCCCAGAACCCTGCAGTGCCCCCTGATGTGGATTCCAGCTGTCAAGTTCAGAGAGCTCTGTCTGCATCACACACATGCCGTACGGCCTTCCCCCTCCCCACCATCTTGCTCTTATTGGCTAGGCTTCTCCCAGGCCCACCCACAGCCCACAAGACCCAACCATGCCCCCCACCGGTGCTAGATCATGTCCCGGAATTTGCAAGGTCATCCCAAAGATGCCCCAAGGGCTGGTCTGTCCCGAAGCTCCCCTAAGTTTAGAGCATCTCTGGGAAGCTTCAGAGACATTGTCGTGGAACCAAGGGGTGTTGGGTGTGTGCACCTTCCACCGGGGCCCAGGAATGGGTAGTGGAGCCTCTCTACAGTTTGAACAGCCCAACTGTGGATGCCACATGAGTGGGCCAACGAGCCCAGCCACCATGCTCAGACTTCATGGAGGTCAAGTGTGGAGGTGAAGAGATGAGCTAAATAGCCCACAGACCGTGGAAGCCTTGCCTCCCCGTGGGGGCACCTGAGCCCTAGGACCACGAATCCTCCTAAAGCATCATCCCCAGGTTCCAGATGAGGGAATTAAGGCTAGCAGTACTGATGCCGCTTGTGGAGGGACATGCCATTAATGGACTTGAACCTAGGGCTGGCTTCTAGTCCCATGCCTGTTAGAAAGTGAATTTGCAACTACGTGGATGGAACTAGAGGATAGTATGCTAAGCGAAATTGGTCAGAGAAAGACAAATACCCTATGACTTCACTCCTAGGAGGACTTGAAGAGATAAAACAGATGAACATAAGGGAAGGGAAGCAAAACTAATATCAAAACAGGGAGGGGGACAAAACACAGGAGACCCTTAAATACAGAGAACAAACAGAGGGTTGCGGGAGGGGTGGTGGGAGGGGGGATGGGCTAAATGGGCAAGGGGCACTAAGGAATCTCCTCCTGAAATCATTACTTCACACTATGCTAATCAACTTGGATGTAAGGTGTAAATTGAAGAAGAAGAAGAAGAAGAAGAATTAAAAAGAAAGTGCCGGCTGAAAAGGATTATGTTCACGTGACAGTGGTAAAATTGTAGACACCACGGCATTTCCTAGAGCAGGTCTGGTTAAAGTTCCAGGGGTTTCTGTGATCACATAGAGCGCATTCACTTCCCCTTCCTGCTGCTGGTGAGCCTAATACTTAGCCTGATGGCCGTGTGACCCACACGGCTAATCCCTGGGTCCCTGAGCTCCCTCGAGGCGGGAAACCAGAGCGGGTGGGTGCGTGGTGGGGGCACCAACCCTGCTGGTGTCTTCAGTGGGGGCCCGCGTCCGTGCCCACAGTCCCAAGGTGGGTACGAGTGGTGTTCTAGGTCTCTTCCGCCCCCCCCCCCCCCCAGAACTCACGTGTGCCTCTCGCCCTCCTTGTGCTGCAGATCCTGGCGCCCCTGTGAAATTGCCTTGTCTGCCAGTGAAACTGTCCCCTCCGCTACCTCCAAAGAAAGTCATGATCTGTATGCCTGTAGGGGGGCCAGACCTCTCCCTGGCGTCCTACGCGGCCCAGAAGAGCGGCCAGCAGAGCGGGGCCCAGCACCACCACACGGTCCTGCCGTCCCAGATCCAGCACCAGCTGCAGTACGGCAGCCTCGGGCCGCACCTGCCCTCCACCACCGGCTCCCTCCCCATGCACCCCTCCGGCTGCAGGATGATAGAGGAGCTGAACAAAACGCTGGCCATGACCATGCAGAGGCTGGAAAGGTAACTGGCGGGGGACGGGAGGGGGGGCGGGGGCGGTGGGCGTGGCCGGGTAAGGTGGTCGGGGATCTGACCATGACTGAGGAACATCAAGACCAGGGTAAGGGCTCATTCTCACTTGGGGTGGGGGGCGGGGGGGCGGGGGGGAGTTTGAAAGTAAAACCAGACCAAAAACCGAATGTCAAGGGAAGTATGGAAGAAAAAAAAAAATGTCGCCTGTTGCCAAACTATAGAACAGTCACATTTATCGGAAAGGAGAAGTGGGACATCTGGATGGCTCAGTCGGTTGAGCATCTGACTCTTGATTTCGGCTCGGGTCATGATCCCAGGGTTGTAAGATCGAGCCCCACGTTGGACTCTGTGCTGACAGTGTGCAGCCTGCTTGGGATTCTCATTCTCTCTCTCTCTCTCTCTCTGTCTCTCTCTCTCTCTGTCTCTCTCTCTCTCTCTCTCTCTCTCTCTCTCTCTCACCCCCCCCCCCGCCCCTCTCCCCGCTCTCTCTGAAAAAAAAAAAAAAGAAAAAGTAACAGATGTATCCATATATGTACTGTGTAAGTAGCATATGTGTAAATATATAAATACGTAGATATATAATACATATTAAACATTTATGTTTGTAATAAATTATATATTATATAAAATATATATTTAATGTAAGTTTTAAATATAAATATATTGATATATGTATTTATATGTGAGTATATGTAAGTACATAAATATATATAAAGAGTAACATATATGTTTTATATATAACACATATGCTTCTATAACAACATTTCTTGAAAACATATACATACAGTTATTAATAGTGGAGGGCACCTGGGTGGCTCAGTCGGTTAAGCGCCCGACTTCTGCTCAGGTCATGATCTCAAGGTTCGTGAGTTCAAGCACCACGTGAGGCTCTGTGCTGACAGCTTAGAGCCTGGAGCCTGTTTCGGATTCTGTGCCTCCCTCTCTGTCTCTGTCCCTCCCCCAGTCGTGCTCGCTCTCTCTCTCTCTCTCTCAAAAATAAATAAACATTAGGGGCGCCTGGGTGGCTCAGTCGGTTGGGCGTCCGACTTCAGCTCAGGTCACGATCTCACGTTCCGTGAGTTCGAGCCCCGCGTCGGGCTCTGGGCTGATGGCTCAGAGCCTGGAGCCTGCTTCCGATTCTGTGTCTCCCTCTCTCTCTGCCCCTCCCCCGTTCATGCTCTGTCTCTCTCTGTCTCAAAAATAAATAAACGTTAAAAAAAAATTAAAAAAAAATAAACATTAAAGAAATTAAAAAAAAATAGTGGCTATCCCTCAGATGGGGAGAAGGAGAGAAATTCTTTTATTTTTCTATTTCATATATTTCTGTACTGCTAATTTTTTATCTTGTGTATATTATTTTTGTGATGGAGAAAGATGATCTGAATATAAAATAAGAAAGGATGAGAGCCGGCAGGACAGCAGCGGAGAAGTAGGGGGCGAGGAGAGGTAGAAAGGCACGCCCTTGTTTTTGCTGATGAAGGAAGCGGGGTGCTGTAGTCTGATTACTGAGCCGTTAATGTTTAGCCACACCTGATGCAGCCCCCTCCTTCTCCAGAATCCTCCTCTAGTTACCTTGCTGGGAGATCTGCGAAGAGAATCTGAAGGACTCGTTCTGAATTGTGTGTGTGTGTGTGTGTGTGTGTGTGTGTGTGTGTGTGTGTGTGAAAGAGAGAGAGAGAGAGAGAGAAAGAGAGTGTGTGTGTGTCTGTGTGTGTGTTCAAATACCACCCCACTTCTGCCAGATTTCCCAGTGTGATTCCAAGGCGTGTTGCTTGACCTAATTCCCTAGCATCACAGGAAGAAAGTGTTGCACTCCGCTGTGCAGAAGGTGTCTGAGTTCAGGACCGTCTGTATCTGTCCCAGAGCAGTGACAGCTGTTAGCTGGGTCCTACAGATGGGAGAATTGTAGTCTGGAGGGCCCGCTGGCCACCAGAGGGCCAGAGGCAAGATGAACCTGGTCAGGAGCTTTCTGATCTAGTGTCCAGACTCTCAGCCATGTATTCTGGGTTTGGGTCCTAATTGATTCCAGAGGAAGTAGCCGTTGCTGGGAATTCTGACTTGATGGTATATCAATATCCACCCTCACTGAAAAAAGATTGCTTTGGCCCCTTACCATCCTTTCCAACTACTGTTATCGTTAATAAGGAAGGGAGTCATTTCAAATTTGGATGGCACTTTTTCACCTTTGATAGACTATTATCTTAATCCTCACATCAGCTAGGGAGGCTGGGTTAGTAGAGAAACTAAGGCAGGCTAAGTGAGCTCCCCAATGCCAGCTTCTCGGAAGAGTGGTCCACAGATTGCTTGTTGGCCATCTGCAACCCTATAGGTACAGAAACTGAGAGCAAGCTTTTAGACACTTTCCTAGTGATTGGACAATGATTTTATGTCTGTTGAGTATGATAATAGGAAAGGGTTTCATTTTTTATGTATTTTCTATTATGTTTTACAAAAGCATCATTTTGTGATAGATTGAAAATAGAAATATCCCAACCAACCGGCCAACAGAACTGGTCCTTCCTCACAGATGTTTTGAAAAGCACCATCCCAGGTAGTGAATCGAGGGGACACGTCCCCCAGCCTGGCTCTTCCTAATGCAAATCCAGACCTCTTTCCGCAATAGGACAGCTGTTTTCCTGGAGACGGCTAATACTCAACATAATTCCCGATCCCCACGCCGACTGTATATCCAGTAAGTCTTTGTATCTCGTAGGAACTTGAATCAATTGAAAGAGATTCTCGCAGGAACTCAGGACAGCATGTTAGTTGCTCAATACGTCTCTACTCAAAGGATGCCATTTTAAGAGTTTCCATGGAAAGTACTAACCAAGTGACACGCTGTTCTTCAGTCATTTCTGCGCATGTTTGCAGAACATTTCAGTTGAGTGTAGACCAATGGACAGGTCTTTTGGACCCAAACCAGGTCAGGTTCTTTACTGAAATGAATCAAAGAAAACAGATTTGTTCTGTTCCATAATATCACAATATAATATGGACACGGGTAGGAAAGGGAACAGCACGACCAAGGCAGCCCCCTGTGCTCCGTGCTACCCTCAGACTCTTATTACTTCCTGTCTCACTCCCTTCCTGTCTTCGGTCAAGACACAGGGTTGTTCTGATAGACCAGCCAGGACATAGGGAATTCATGTATATATCACTCTAACAAGATCACCCTCCAGAGAAAGAGAAGCCTACCACCGAAACAAATAAAGGTGGAGAGATTTTGGAGGCACCTGGGTGGCTCGGTTGGTTGAGCATCCGACTCTTGATTTTGGCTCAGGTCACGATCTCACAGTTCGTGGGTTTGAGCCCCTCAGTGGGCTCTGTGCTAATCAGTGCGGAGCCTGCTTGGGATTCTCTTTCTCTCCCTCTCTCTCTGTTCCTCCCCAACTTGCGCTCTCTGTCTCTCAAAATAAATAAATAAATGTAATAAATTTTTTTTAAAAGATGGAGGGATTTTTCTGAGCATCCAGGAGTCCTGGAAGGATCTGAAGCATTGAAGTCACAGGCCACCTTTTAGTTTAGTGCGGGATCCGCCGTTCTCTCTGGTGATGTTGCCCTTCTTTTTTACTGCCTAAAACTTCTCCCGGTTGCCTGTCAACATGATTTCATTCTTGTTCTGACCAAATTTAACACAGAAAGGAAGAGTTATTTTGCCCTTCTCTTGCTAATTTCCAGTGATCCCAAAAAACACTGAAAGAAGGAAGACACATTACTGAGCACTTATGCAAAGTGCGTGCCACCTGCAAAGACCCCGGGGTCTCATGGGATGTCACGTGTACGGCATTGGTGCAGACCTGTGGCCCGATCCTGACGGAACACTATAAGTAATGCGAAAATCGAATGAAGAATTAAGCAGCATTCGTGCCAGACTTTGGGCCATAAATCTGAATAAATTGTCATGTTATCATTGAAAAGGACCATAAAAAGCATCCAGGCAGCCAGCCCACTGGCTACTGCAGTGTTCCTGACCACCTGTCCTCTACTCCCCGTGAGAACAGGAACCTCCCTGGGTCCCAAGATAGCCCACCCCGTTGTCAAGAAGGTGCGATTATTACAAAGTTATTTCTTACATTAGGTCAAAAGCTTTACTTCTCATAACTTATACCCCCTCAGTTTTCTTTCCCTGCCTGTGAAAAGCTTCCCAAGCTTTGAAGGTGGCTACCACTGACTTTATTAAGGGCTTCTCTCCTCCGCACGAATAATCCCTAACTCATTATAATAATCATTTATTGAGATGGCTTCTAGACCCTTTATCGTCTTGTTCGTGGTCTCCCAAGAATATTCTCAATCCGTTCCAAATCTGTTCTTACTCGTTACTCTAACCTGAACTTGCTCAATGACACAAAAATGTGGCACGGGGTTGGTTGCTCACAGCATTGGCTCACCCGTTCTGGGGGGGGGAGGGGTACAGGAGGAGGGAAGGAACTAGAGACTAAGTTGAAGCAAACTTGAAGAGGGCCGTGTTTATCCGAGGTCACGGGGCTGCCCTCGCCTGCGTGGCCAAGCTGGAGGCCGCCCCTGCATCACGGTAAGCATCTAGGATCCAAAATCGTAAACTGCTGGGATTTCAACCTGACACCTTTTCTTTTTGCCTTGGATTCCTCATCCGTAAACCAGGGAAAATAACACCACCAGCAACCTCGTTATTTATGGAGAACGAGGGGCTTAGTCCATCCAATCAGTTGTCTTGCTGCATGGCACGCCCTGAAAGTGTCCAAGAGGCAGTAGTGAATGTTACACCAGATTCCATGGAAAGTCACCCTTCAGTGGCCCCTAAAAGGCACATTGCAAATCGGTTTGATCCAGTCTTGTTGGAGATTTTGTTTTTCTTGGTTTCCTGAAATCACGTGGTCTTCGTTTCCTTTCCTGATGATTCATATCTTTTTTGAAAGTGATGTTTTATCATTCCAGGTATCATGTGGTTTTTAATATCTGCAGTACGCTCCGTGATCTAGTTGACATAAATCCTGGAATTCAGACCTAAAATCGTAATCAGCCACTAATTTTCTCATCTTAATTCAGTTCATCGGTTCCTTGTCCTCTGGCTTCCCTATTAGTAAAATGACAATGGGAGGGGCGCCTGGGTGGCTTAGTTGGTTAGGTGGCCAACTCTTGATTTCAGCTCAGGTCATGACCTCACAGTTCGGGAGTTCGAGTCCCACATCAGGCTCCACACTGATGGTGCAGAGCCTGTTTAGGATTCTCTGTCTCTCCCCCTCCCCCTCCCCCTCCCCCTCCCCCTCCCCCTCCCTCTCCCTCTCCCTCCTTCCATCCCTCCCTCTCTTCTACCCTTCCCATGCAGTCTCTCTCTCAAAATAAGTAAACTTTAAAAAAATTTTTGTAATGTTTATTTTTGAGAGAGAGGGACACAGAGCACAAGCAGGGGAAGGGCAGAGAGAGGGGGAGACACAGAATCCGAAGCAGGCTCCAGGCTCCAGGCTCCGAGCTGTCAGCACAGAGCCCGACGTGGGGCTCGAACCCACGAACCGAGAGATCATGACTTGAGCTGAAGTCAGACGCTTAACCGACTGAGCCACCCAGGCACCCCTTAAGGGAATACACTTTAAAGGATTCCTGCTTAATTAAGGAAAAGGAAAATTCATACTTCCAATTGCTCAGGCCAGAAATCTGAACATCACCCTTAACGCCCTTCTTTATCTTATATTTCATGTCTGATGGGTCTGCAAATCCTATCAGGTCTATACTGAGAGCCACTTTGTACCTGCTCCTGCTACCCAGTGGCCTAACCTCCACTGTCCCTCCCTCCTGGTCTCCTGTTTCCATTCCTTCCCCTTCAGTCAGACAGACAATGTGCAACAAAAATCAGATCATGACATGGGGCGGCCTGGGTGGCCCAGTCGGTTAAGTGTCCGACTTCGGCTCAGGTCACAATCTCACAGTTCGTGGGTTCGAGCTCCACATCAGGCTGTGTGCTGACAGCTCGGAGCCTGGAGCCCTGCTTGGGATTCTGTGTCTCCCTCTCTCTCCGCCCACCCCCCGCTCGCACTCTGTCTCTCTCTCTCTCTCTCTCAAAAATAAACATTAAAAATTTTTTTTTTCAAAAATCAGATCATGACTGAATTCGTTTTCGAGGACGGCCATCACAAGGGACCGCAGACTAGGGCACTTAAACAACAGGAGTTTCTGTGCTCGCAGCTCTGGAGGCTGGAAGTCCAAGATCAAAGTGTCACAGGGCTGGTTTCTCCTGAGTCCTCTGTCTCCTTGGTTTGTAGATGGTCATCTTCTCTCCTGATCTCTGCTCAGGACCTGTCCCACTCCATAACCTCATGTTAGATAGATTGAAGTAGGTTGTTAGCTCTAATGTGAATGTTTCTGGGAATATGGCTGTATGAGCAAGTCCAGACCAGTGATGGTCAACCAGATGCCGAAAGGCTTCCAGAACCATGTTGAACTCTCAGCAATGCTTCTTGAGTACCACATGCCAAGCATTGTGGTAATCACACAATAACATCTGTGGCCTTTCCTTTAAAATAATAATATTGAGGGGCGCCTGGGTGGCGCAGTCGGTTAAGCGTCCGACTTCAGCCAGGTCACGATCTCGCGGTCCGTGAGTTCGAGCCCCGCGTCAGGCTCTGGGCTGATGGCTCGGAGCCTGGAGCCTGTTTCCGATTCTGTGTCTCCCTCTCTCTCTGACCCTCCCCCGTTCATGCTCTGTCTCTCTCTGTCCCAAAAATAAATAAAAAACGTTGAAAAAAAATTTTTTTAAATAATAATATTGATAAGTGTAGGAATATGACTAGTTTAGTGTGCTTGCTTGTAATGTCCCCATTTTTATATTTATATATTAGCTGGGGATTAAGTTACTACCTGTCAAGAATATTAAAAAAAAAAAGAAATAACTTCAACTTTGGACAGAAGCAAATGAAATCAGTAGCCCCCGCCCCCAAGATTCCTTCGATCTTTCGAATCCCATTATTCCAGAATTAGAGAACTTTCAAAGGGCACAGTTGATTCATAGTCCTAGGATAAATCCATTCCATGGTGACAAGTACTTTTTTTTCATGTGACCTCCAGGGTCACAGGGAATTCTAAAGAATAATTCATGGTCCTGAACTGGATGATTTCCAAGGGGTTTTTTTTGTAGCCATAACAGTCTAATTACCGCATTGGCTTGTGTTAATAACGCTTCCGTCTACAAATCAGAGTGTTCTGTGATGGTAAGCAGATGTACATTGGTGCCCTGGCAAGGACGAAACTGAGCACCTAAATGTCATTTGCTTATAAAGTAGCACTGGTTTGAAGAAGTTCAGCGTTTTGTTCGTCACATATGAAACAACGTACGTTTTTAAAGAAATGCGTTTCCGGGAAAGGACTTTCCTCCTCGTATTGATGACCGTATTTGTCCCTGACCTCAACACCGGTATCGTCAGCCTCTTACTTTAGGTCATATCTTTGTGAAGCATACATTTATCTTCAAGTGGTGGCACGTCGGCAGCGTTTTATAATTTAACTCTCATTCTAAGGGGGGGCGTGACGTGATTTCAGTGCAAGGTGAGGTCACTGGGAGCAAGACCGATCTTGCGCTTCGAGGTGAGGAGCAGACTGCTTAAAAGGAAGGTTAATGAGACCGCGCAAACCACTGGCATCTTTTGAAGTCTTAAGAGGATAAAAAAAGGGAAGTATATTTTCAAAAGAGAATCTGCTCCTGAATTCCTACGTGTGTGTCAGCAGAAACCCTGCTCTTGCCCGATGCGTGACTGCTGATTCTTTGGTCTTCTCAGAAACCGTTGTCCGGGAAGATTTTTCAGGCAAAAAATACAAAAACGCTAAAGGAAGTGTTTTGATAAATTCATGGGCAATATCCATAATGACTGGTTGATGAAAAATGGCCAGGGTTTAAGTATAGCCCTAGTTAAAACCGCCACCCCCAGCATTGACCGATAGGAAGCTCACCACACCAGCATTATCCTCTGAGAAAGCAAACAAGTTTCTCCATTCAGCTGATGAGGAACCAAGCCTGGTGTGTGAGACCCTGGTGAGTGGCCCAGCCGGGTCTCAAGCATAGACCTGCTCACTGCACGTCCTACCCTCCCGGCATCCAGCCAAGCGTGACCCAAGACTCCTGCTGGTGTCTGCGGACAAAGTCGTGTGAGAAAGCCACCACTGTTTGGCTCTTCCATCAGGACCGGAGGATGCTGGGAAGGGTGGGCTGCGGGTCAGACTGTGTGTGCCTTAGGGTTTTCTTTTCTGACACCCAGCCCAGACAGGATTTCAGAAATGTGGGTCCCTGGTCCTCGTAAAGGGCAGAGAAAGGGTTGTGAATGAATGAAATTAAATTCATCACCACTGCTGGGGAGAAAGAGGCTCCAAACACATTCTCCACTCGGGAAGGCTCAGACCCTAGTCTATATATAGAACGGCATAGTTTCCTGCTGACTAAAGTCCCACCAAAAAAAAAAACAACCCACAAAAAACAAAGCTCTGATGTTGAGTTTCTTATCTTAGAAGGCCACGATCAAACACACAAAGCGTGCCTGCTTGCCTAAAATGAAGCCGATTAACAATTTTCTTGGATTTCAGTGGTTATTTCTGTCACTCTTCAGCCTCGGGCGCTGCAACTTGTACCCTAATTTCTCACACGTTTTTGGTCTCCAGGAAGAAAACCGTTCTCTCTCCCCTCCGAAGACTCTCTTTGTAACTCGTGGGCACCAGAACTCAAAAGCTCTTCCTCAGGAAGTCTCATTTCACTTTCAGTGTTACATTTGTAGATAATCAATTTTCTCTGTCCTTCGAGGAGATTAACTCCGTCTTAAAAACTTTAACGAAGCGTTGCGTCTGAAATCCGATGCCAGAAAGCGGTCTCTCCTTATTACACGTTTTCCTTCAGTAAGGGATGATAAAATGGTCCCCAAGTATTTTCAAGGAAGATTAGGATTTAAAATAGACGGTTTTTAATTTCAAAACCTGTCCCCATTTTCCAAAAAGAGTATCAAAGGTGTTTGATAATCCCCCGACGCATGGATGAGGCCCAGTGTCCTTCTGTGCCTCTGCCCGTTAACCACGTGATGGAGGTAAAGCGATGATTATGAAGCTTTCTTGTCAAGAGGCCAACTGTGGTCATGACCCTGAATTCTTGTAGAGGTTTTGACATGCATTTCTTTATGAATTATTAAAAAAAAAAGCTGTTTCTCCCTTACCATTAAGACAGGCTCTTAATTTTCAAAGTCCAAGGATTTCTTAGAAACATGTGACTATTTAAATGATAGGAAAATGGCGGAGGGGAGGTGGATGGAAATCTGAGGGATGCCTTTGTAATCTCAATCTGTGTGTTTCCTACTTGGCTTAATAAGAGTCGAAAGGGGGAGTCGGATTTTCCAAAGACTCGATCAGTGTTATTCTTCTTGGAGATAGGACTGAGTGAGCAAATAAAACTTTTCACTTCTGCGATGTATCGTGGGGACACGACGAAGGAGCAGAGAGTTGGAAACGCATGCTTTTTCTGATGTAGGACTGCCCTTTTGCTCTCAAGCTTTTAGAAGTTTTCTGTTTTCAGTGTGTTGAAAGCAGTAGGCATCCCGTTTGAGGTAAATTTTTCTTTATACTCTCCTGTTGGTTCATTTTTTTTTTTTCCTTGAGGGAAGATACCATTTTTGGCCAACGAAGGCAAAACAGCGTCTGCATCCTTGTGGGCTTACGTTTCAGTGGAGGAGACCGATGAAAACATAATGTGCTTAAAGCAGGGAGGGGGCACTGAAGAAAAATAAGGCAGGGAAGTGGGACGAGATGATGGTGAGGCCTTTCTACCCTCAGTGATAGAGGCATTAATGTGGCCACAAGACACCCACTGCATTCCCCCTTTCTAGTGACAGCACTCCATTATCCAAGGCTGGATTATTCAGCCTCCCAGTTATTCTCTCTCTTGCGTCCTCTTCTGCCTGAACACCTGCTCACCCTGAAACTATTATGCTGCCTGAGTCCAGAATTCAGACCTGCGTCTGTGTTCCATAATAGCCTTGGGGCTCTTCAAAGCAAAATTCCTAGCAAGAGAGTAGTTGGGTTCTGTGAGGATCTCTTACCCTTGCTTTTTGATGGGTGGAAAATTATGTTTCCCAGTGTGTTTTCTGGAATTTGGGGTGCAGACGGCATTTCACAGCACGTACGTGTACAAGAAAATCGTCGGCCTCAAGGGTTCTCTGGGACAAGACGGCATGGGTGATGCCGAGGGCACAGGCTCAGGACATAAACCCACGTTTATGTCCCTGCCGTGATCACAACCACGTGATCACTTGTTTTCTGAGAAACGTAATGCCCTCGTCCGTAAGATCATAACAGTACCCTTCCTAACTTTGCAGTGTTTTGTGCAAATTAAATGAGATGATGAACATTTGCAAAGCACTTTTCTAGGGCCCTTAAAGGACCATTTGTGTTAGCTATTGTCATTGTTTGGCAGGATGCTCCCTGCTCCTTCATCCTGAGCCGTGGAGCCCCTGCTATATTTAATGCGTAGAATGGAAATAGTCAAAATGGCACAGCTGTCCGATGTGTCGTAAATATCATTGCATGTTCATCCCGAAGACATTTGCTGAGAAAATTACAACATTTGGAGCTACGTGAAGGGGAAAGAGAATCTCTTTTTCCCCATCCCTGGAGAATAATTTAGGGCCTTTGGTGTTTATTTAAATTCATTATAGAATGTCATAGAAGAAGAAACCACCTAGATTTCGTCTAGCCCAACTACCTTACCTTACAAGACAGTCTAACTCTGGACAGTCTTAATGGAAGTGACCTGATGGGCTATGAGTATAAAATTGGAAAACGTGAGTATAAAATGGGAAATGAGCTGGGTGGCTCAGTCGGTTGAGCGTCCGACTTCAGCTCAGGTCATGATCTCGCGGTTCGTGGGTTTGAGCCCTGCTTCAGGCTCTGTGCTGACAGCACAGAGCCTAGAGCCTGCTTCGGATTCTGTGTTTCCTTCTCTCTCTGCCCCTCCCCTGCTCACACCCCGTCTCTCATTTATGATTTATAATTTATAATTAAAAAAATTTATTAGAAAACATAATGACCTTAACTCTTTCTTACACATGTTCTGTGCTCACATAGTCCCAAGGTGGAAGGCACGTGGGTACCATGACATTCTTCCTTGTCTAGATCTCTTTGCCTCGTCTCAGATTATTTTCTTAGGGAAACACTCTCTCGATCACGGTTTCCAAAACCTTAATTCTCCTTCCACAAGGATATTTTCCCTACGACGGCAAGGCTCTAAAGGTCACGGGGATCGTTATTTTATGAATTAAATCATAGATACAATGCATCCTACTGTGATTCCAGGAGACTTCAGTTCAAATATTTGCCTGACTTTTCCATCAGTTCCAAAAGCATGCACAAAAACGGGGCTGGGGGATAAAGATAATTAATAACCCGCCTCCATCAGCGATGCTCACGGTCGGTGGGGCAGGGGGTAGATGCGTAGACACGTAATCACAACGTAAGGTGACCAGTGCTCTCTCAGAGGTGGGCTCAGGGCCTGGAAGCAGGGAGAAGGGCCTGGTTTCTATTAGAAAAGTCAGAAAAGGTTGCTCAAAAGCAATGGCACATGAGCTATCCCCGAAGGGAGGGGGATGCCCCAGGCCACACTCCGAGGGGATAGTTCGGAGCCTGAGCAATGGCAGGAACAGAGAGGAGGCAGGAAGGCTCCCAGTGTGCTTGGGAAGCAGCAAGCAGCCCAGTGTGGCTGGCTCTGGGGTGAAGAATAGTAACAGAGAAAGGAAGCATAGGACCATCTCATGAGGCGTCCCCCTAGTCCAGGCCACAGGGGGTGGACTTTATCACGGTGACAGTGACACCCTTCAGAAGTCTCCAGTGGGAGAAGTACCCGATCAGACCTGTCTGGCAGCCCTAGAGATGGTGGGGAGGGGAAGGTTCTGGAAGCAGGGAAAGGTTCAAAGCCATAGCAGGACTTCCGCTTCTGCCTGGGCAGCGGTACGGTGACGTCAGTAAGGGGTAAGGTTCTGCTGTCTTACTGCCTGAGATCGGTAACGCTTGCACCACTGCAGCTGTGACCTTGGCCGTGTGCCTCACTTTTCCTCTCTAAAACGGGGGGATAACAGTAGTACCTACCCAACAGGGTTGTTGTGAGGCTTGCCTGAACCAGTATGTGGCACAGGGTGAGCTGTTAAAATGTCAACTGTTACCCTCTTTGTGTGCAGTAGTATGGTAACGGTAAAAGAAGGTTCCATTCGGGAGGCAGGGATGAGAGGCCTTATGTTTACCTGTGGTTTTAGTTCCCAGGCAGCTAACTGGGGAGAGGAACCATGAACACAAACCACAGGCAACGAGATCCGTCTGAATGCCAAGCAAACTCAGTGCTCCATCCCAAGGAGTTTTGCCGTGAATGGTCTAGAAGGATGTTATTACATGAGTCAGCTTTTTCCTCCAGGAGTTTGACCGGGTCCCCAGTTGGTCCCCAGGGACTTTTGGCAATGTCAGGTGATATTTTTGGTTGCCACACCTGGAGAAGGTGCCACTGGTATCTACTGGGTAGAGACCAGGGACGCTGCTAAGCCCCCTGCAGTGACCCTCACCACAAGGAGTTGTCTGTCTGGCCTGAATGGGAGTCGTGCCGATGCCGAGAAAATCTGGTCTAGGCCATTATTCAGCTAAAATGTGAGATATGCATTCCTGGTAGCACATCAGTTGAGTGTAGGACAACTTTTCTCTAAAAGTTTTTAACAGTCGCGTATTTAGTTTAACCTAAGTTACAAACACACATAATAATTAGCACATAAAACCCGTGGTTACAAAGCTGTTGCTTAAGATGAGGCTGAAATGGCGTTTGTGTTCTTTATTTATGTTTTAATTTGGGGGAGAGACAGAGGAGCACCTGGGTGGCTCAGTCGGATGAGCATCAGACTCTTGATTTCGGCTCAGGTCACGATCCAGGATCGTGGAATCAAACCCTGCATCGGACTCCACACTGAGCATGAAGCCTCCTTACAATTCTGCCTCTCTCTCTCTCTCTCTCTCTCTGCCCCTCTTCTGCTCACGTGCACTCTGTCTCTAAAATAAAAAAAATAAAATAGTATAAATGGACTTCAAATATGGCGGGCGCGCGCACACACACACACACACACACACACACACACACACACACACACGAAGTGAGTGTAGGTGTGATCGAGGTTAGGAAACGTTGGTTTAAGCCAGCGGTCAGAAAAGCTTGTTGTTTTTCCATTGACTGTATTCCTCATGCGGTCCTTTCATCCCTGTGACCTCTTCATTTCCATAACTGGAAGCCTGTACCTCCCACTCCCCTTCACCCATTTGCCCATCCCCCCCACCCATCTCCCCTCCGGCAGCCACCAGTGTGTCCTCTGTATTCATGGGTCTGTTTCTGCTTATTCGTTCTGGTTTTTAGATTCCACGTATAAGTGAAATCATATGGTATTTGTCTTTCCCTGACTTCTTTCACTTAGCATAATACCCTCCAGGTTTATCCATGTTGTTGCAAACAGCAAAAATCTCACTCTTTTTTATGGCGGTGCATTATTCCATTGTGGAGATACAGATATATGTCTGTCTCTCTATATAGACATATATACCACATCCTTTTTATCCATTCATCTATTGAGGGACACCTAGGTTACTTTCATGTATTGTATTTTTTGCCACACCGTTCTGACGTGTGTAAGGTGATACCTCATTGTGGTTCCGATTTACATTTCTCTGATGATAAATGATGTTGATCATCTTTTCAGGTGTCTGTTGGCCATCGGATGTCTTCTTTGGAAAACTGTTCAGACCCTTTGCCCATATTTTAATTGGTTTGTTTGTTTGATATCGAGTTGTAGAAGTTCTTTATATATTTTGGTTATTAACCCCTTGTTGGATATGTCATTTGCACATATCTTTTCCCATCCAGTAAGTCGCCTTGTTTTATTGATGGTTTCCTGTGCTGTGCAAACGCTTTTTCTTTTGGTGTATTCCCAATGGCTTAATTTGCTTTTGTTTCCTTTGCTTGAGGAGACAAATCCAGAAAGTTGTTGCTAAGGCCAAAGAGAGCCCTACCTATGCTCACTTCTAGGATTTTTATGGTTTCAGGTCTTACATTTAGGTCCTTAATCCATTTTCAGTTTATTTTTGTGTATATTGTAAGAAAGTGATTCAGTTTCATTCTTTTGCATTTGGCTCTCGAGTTTGCCCAGCAGCATTTATTGAAGAGATGGTCTTTTCTCCATTGTATAGTCTTGCCTCCTTTGTTGTAGACGAATGACCATTAAAGTGTGGGTTTATTTCTGGGTTCTCTGTTCTTTTCTGTTGACCTGCATGTCTGTTTTTGTGCCAGTACCATACAGCTTTGTAGTATATCTTGAAATCTGGGATTATGATCCCCCCACCCCCGCCCCAGCTTTGTTCTGCTTTCTCAAGATTGCTTTGGCTCTTTGGGGCCTTTTGTGGTTCCACACAAATTTCAGAAAACATTTTCTGATCGCTCAGATAGTAAATATTTGAGGCTCTGTTGCAACTACTCACCTCTGCCTTTTGGGGCAAAAGAGGCCAAGGCAGTCAGCGTGATGAGGTCCTCAGATGAGTCAACAGATGAGTCCCTTTCCCAACCTGACCCCTTACAATGCAGCGTCCAAGATGAAGCCTTTAAACTCCGTGCCCAAGGGTGGCCTGACTGTGTCAAGGTAGAACGCTACCCTGGTTAGTAAGATTGAAAATACTTCCAAAGAAGTAATGCTATCTTGTACACGTTTCCTCCACCTTGCACCTGTACAGTTAGTGGGGTTTGTCTTTAAGTTCACAGTCTTCCCAGTATCCCAATTCAGTTTTTAGGTACGGCGTACTAAAACATGATGAGTTCAAATTCCCACCCCCTTCTGTACTACCTGGGTCCTCACGGGCCTATCAATTGCCCTCCCAGAGCCTCACTTTCCTGCCAACTAAAACAAGGGTAATGACACTTCTCCTGCTGAGTTTTATAAAGATGAAATGAGATGCCAGATGTGGAAGTTTCTAGAACAGTGGACAGCCCGACCAGTAAATGTTCACTTTTTCCACTCCCTCCTTTCCTTCTCTTCCTCACTTCTTCCACATATTTGATGAGGATGCCCCCTTTTTGTCGTTAAGCCATTGATGAAAGTGCCTGCCCTTCAAGGAGACTACAGTGTGGCTGGGGAGGGGAGGCAGCAAGCAAACAGATGATCACAGTTTTCACAGTGGTGGAGTCCCTGGAGACATAGGCATCACCTCAGGCATCGCCTGACACAGATATTAAAAGCTACATAAAATTAACCCCGTGGAGGTGGGAGGGGAGCACATTCCAGGCCAAGAGCATGTAACACGTCGTTGCATGTGGCTGAGGGGTAAGTTACATGGAGACAGGGAACAGGGAACGAGGGTGGGTTTAATAATATGGGTCCAGAGGATACAGGAGTGCTGATGCATAGGGCACGTGCACCCCAATGTTTATAGCAACGCTTTCAACAGTAGCCAAACTATGGAAAGAGCCTAAACGTCCATCAACTGATGAATGGATAAAGAAGATGTGGTTTATATATACAATGGACTACTACTCGGCAATGAGAAAGAATGAAATCGTGCCATGTGCCGCAACGTGGGTGGAACTGGAGGGTGTTATGCTGAGTAAACTAAGTCAGAGAAAGACCGATATCGCATGTTTTCACTCATATGTGGAGCTTGAGAAACTTAACCGAAGACCATGGGGGAAGGGAAGGGGGAAAAAAATAGTTACAGAGAGGGAGAGAGGCAAACCATAAGAGACTCTTAAATACAGAGAACAAACTGAGGGTTGATGCAGGGGCAGTGGATGGAGGAAATTGGTGATGGGCATTGAGGAGAGCACTCGTTGGGATGAGCACTGGGTGTTGTATGTAAGTGATGAATCACGGGAATCTACCCCCAAAACCAGGAGCACGCTTTACACACTGTATGTTAGCCAACTTAACAATACATTACATTTTAAAAAATAATAATAATATGGGTCAAGTTGTGCAGGGTCCTGCACATCGTGCTGTGTTTAAACTATTGCTCCCAGGCTGATGGTTTTCACTTCCCTTTAACAGTGAGAACTTTTCCTGGGAGCAGATCTGCTAAGTGACAACTCTATTATAGAAAACCAGCCTTTACTAAGACTGATGTTCGGCTAGGTGTTCCCCTTCCTGCCCACAAACGCCAGGGGTGGAGGCCAGATGTAATCAGGTGGTCCGTTTGCGTTGATTTAGTTCTTGGCCTTGACTAGTATAGCTCATAAGGTGTTAACTGGATTTTCCCTTTGTGTCACTCTTGGAGCATTGGTTTTGTGGACGGGGCAGGTATTCAGAGTCCTAATGGGCGAAGCAAGGCGATCTGGGGTTTTGGCAAGTTGCCCTGACAGCGGTGTGAACAGTCTGAAGCTGAGAGTTACTTTGAATCCACTCGGAAGGCCATTTCTCTAAATACCAGGAGAGGGCCTCGTTTACAGGCACGTCACATGCACGAACCCTCCTCTTACGATAGGTTTACCTAATTTTGCCCAAGGAGACTGGGGCTCAGAGAGGTTAAATAATTGGCCCATTGTAAAGATTTGACAGTCAGTGGCAAAACTTGAACTCGGATGTGTATATCTTGACTCCTCAGACTGAGGTCCCATAACAAACTTCCCAGCCTCCCCTCAGCTAACTCTCCTCTCCTTTGTTTTTTCTTGCTGCCCTTTGGCTCCCCAGTGACCCGCTGTGTGGGATTATCTGGGTATTTGTCTTCTACCCAGCACCTTTCCTCACATACCACTGGCAGCCAGTGGATATTTATGAATCAGACCCTTCTGATGGATGCACCTCGCTTCCCCGGGAGGCACCTTTTTTATCCTTTGTATATCCTTGTGGTAAATTAGACATTCTATCACCTGCTAGATGCATACTTCAGCAAGATGAAGTGATTGGCCAGGCGGGGTCTTCAGAAATATCTCGAGGGCCCCCAACAGGTGCTCGCCGATCACCATGACCAGTCCCTGTTTCACGAGGTGGGTGGCCTGATGCCTCGCACCTGCCACCGTGGCCGGCGGGCCCTCCTTACGGTCCTGTCCTCCTCGAGGCCTCAGTCTCCCCTGCACCTGTTGTGAAGGAGGAGAAACCACGGCCTCTTGTTTATCACAGCCTAGCCGTGAGGCTGAATCTCTTACCCAGCTTTGCATGATCTTTCTCCTTTCTTCATCCTCTTGAGACAATTTGGAGCCTTCTGTCTTTTAAATTTTTTTTAGCATTTATTTATTTTTAAAGGACAGAGAGAGAAAGAGTGTGAGTGGGTGGAGGGGCAGAGAGAGAGAGAGACGGGGAGACACAGAATCGGAAGCAGGCTCCAGGCTCCGAGCCATCAGCACAGAGCCCGACGCGGGGCTCAAACTCACAAGCCGTGAGAGCATGACCTGAGCTGAAGTCGGAAGCTTAACTGACTGAGCTACCCAGGTGCCCCTATTTTTTTTTTTTAATTTTTGCTATGTACTTCCTAATTTGCCTACAGTGAACTTAAATGGTTTTCATAATGAAGCAAACCATTTTTAATTAAAATATATATTTTATCTGAATGGGTTCAATTTAAGAGGTAAAGCCAAGAACGTCCTCATTGTCCCCTGGACAACTGATCTACGAAATAACCAGACTGACATGACCCGTGGCTGCTGAGAGTCTGACACTGTCCTTGGGAGAGAAATCCCTCTAAGGCATCCAGGGACCTGTTGACCCTGATGGTCACACATGCATCTCCAGCCTCGTGGTCCCGCCTCTACTCTTCCTCTACGTCTCCATCCATGACATTCAAAATTATTTCAATCTCCTGGGACACCTGGGTGGCTCAGTTGGTTGAGTGTCTGACTTTAGCTCAGGTCATGATCTCATGGTTCATGGGTTTGAGCCCCGCATCGGGCTCTGTGCTGACAGCCCCTTCGTCCCTGAGGACGGGGACATCAGAGTTTTAGAAAGGTTCTGATGCATTTATGCGACATGTTCGCCAGAAGTAATGGTCTCTCTGCTTCTTGCCTTCGAACAGCTCTGAGCAGCGGGTCCCCTGTTCCACTTCTTACCACAGCTCTGCTTTGCACTCCGCTGATGGCGTCACAAAAGCAGGACCTCTGGGCCTTCCGGAAATAAGACAAGTGCCAACCGTCGTGATTGAATGTGATGACAATAAAGAAAACGTGCCTCATGAATCCGACTACGAAGACTCTTCCTGCCTCTACACAAGAGAAGAGGAAGAGGAGGAGGAGGAGGAGGAGGGTGACAGCTCTCTGTATACCAGTGGGTACCTGCCCCCCCCCAGCTCTTCCCTGGGGCGGGGAGGGGGGAGGAGGGAGGGCGGGGCTCATGGGGGGAGCTGCCCGCCGCTCCGGGTTCCAATCCGGGCGTCCACTGGCCCGGGGTCATAGGGCAGCTCAGTGAGGAAGATGAAAGGGTAAATGTCCCCCAGGGACCCTCATAGCTGCAAAACTTGCACCATCACGCTGCCCCTTTCTTATCTCCTAGGTGGCTTTTTCTTCTTCCGATTGCTTCCCTTGGGATCCGACCCCCTTTCTGGAAAAAAAAAAAAAAAAAAATGAGGGAGGGACCCTGAAACTCAGTTCCAGTCCACAAAGTACTCAGAAATACTAGCCACTGTGTATGCAACAAATTCATTTGTAAACGTACCTCAGTGTTCCAGAAGGCCTGAATTTAGATTTCTCATTTAAGGCCTTCACCTGCGCCAAGACCCAAGCGAAGCAAGGGGAAAAAAAAGCAAAGCCCCAAAGCTGTCCTTCTGGCCGTGAATAGTAAATTGTAGTTAAGTGAGTACACACTGATTATTTGGTCAGCTTTTTTTTTTTTT
The DNA here is from genome assembly GCF_024362965.1 of Panthera pardus. Taxonomy (NCBI): domain Eukaryota; kingdom Metazoa; phylum Chordata; class Mammalia; order Carnivora; family Felidae; genus Panthera; species Panthera pardus. The sequence continues at coordinate 121,697,189 of NW_026526732.1, read as the reverse complement.
TTGTAAGTTTTTCATGTTTATTTTGAGACAGAAAGCAAGCAGGGGAGGGGAAGAGAGAGAGGGAGAGAGAGAGAGAATCCCGAGCAGGCTCTGTGCTGCGAGCTCAGAGCCCGATGTGGGGCTGGATCTCCCAAACCGTGAGATCATGACCTGAGCCGATATCAAGAGTCAGGTGCTTGGGGTCCCCGGGTAGCTCAGTCGGTTAAGCGTCTGACTTCAGCTCAGGTCATGATCTCATGGTCCGTGGGTTCGAGCCCCACGTCGGGCTCTTTGCTGACAGCTCGGAGCCTGGAGCCTGCTTTGGATTCTGTGTGTCCTTCTCTCTCCGCGCCTCCCCTGCTCATGCTCTGTCTCTCTCTGTCTCAAAGATAAATAAACACTAAAAAAATTTTAAAAAGAGAGAGTCAGGTGCTTAGCCAACTCAGCCACCCAGGCACCCCTATTTGGTCAACTTTTTAATGAAGTTCCATAATAGCAACCTTTTACTGAATATATACCGTGTGCCTGCCAGTATGCTAAAATCTTATTCTCTTATGTGCATCTTACAACACCTGGTGGCATAGGTACTGTTGTCCCATTTCACAGATAAGGAAGAATAAAGAGAGGAAAGGAACTGGCCCAGAGCCTCACATCTGTCTAAGAGGCAGTGCTAGGATTTGATGCCCGCTAGGTCTCATTCCCAGGCCCTTATTCTAAGTCCAGTGGGGGCTCAGTCGCTTGAGCAGTTGACTTTGGCTCAGGTCATGATCTCACTGTTTTGAGTTCAAGCCTCACCATGGGCTCCGTGCTGATCGTGCACAACCCCCTTCGGTTTCTCTGTCCTCCTCTCTCTCTGCCCCTTCCCCGCTCATGCTCTCTCTCTCAAAAATAAACAAACATAAAATAAAATAAATTAAAATAAAATAAAATAAGATAAAATAAAAAGACCAGGGCACCTAGGTGGCTCAGTTATTTGAGCATCTGACTCCGGCTCAGGTCATGATCTCGCCATTGGTGGGTTCAAGCCCCGTGTCGGGCTCGGTGCTAACAGCTCAGAGCCTGGAGCCTGTTTCAGATTCTGTGTCTCCCTCTCTCTTTCTGCCCCTCCCCTACTCATGCTTTATCTCGCTCTGTCTCTCAAAAATGAATAAATGGTAAAATTCTTTTTTTTGAATGTTTATTTTGAGGGAGAAAGAGAGACAGAGTGTGAGCAGGGGAGGGTCAGAGAGAGAGGGAGAGAGAGACAGAGAAACTGAAGCGGGCTCTGGGCTCTGAGCTGTCAGTACTGAGCCCAACGTGGGGCTCAAACTCATGAACATGAGATCATGAGCCAAAGTCAGATGCTCAACCGACTGAGCTACCCAGATGCCCCTAAAAATGAATAAATGTTAAAAAAAAAAAAAAAAAAAAAAAGACCAGTGGAGGAAGAAAGACCAGCACTATTAAATAAAATCTAAAGGAACACCCCCCCCCCCAAACATGGAACTTCCCAGCCTCTCGCTGTTGGCTTTACGCACACCAGGCTTCAGACAGCTAGCTGAACTGGAGAGCTGAGAAGAGGCCTGGTGAGCAAGCAATGAGGTGGTGGAAATAACATCGAAGAGAGAGAACCACAGACGGGCCACCAAAGTCCAGGGGACCCCTGAGTGGGAGTGGCTCCCAGCCTCTGCTCACCGTTTCCTGCCTGGAGAATTGAACGATTTATACCACGGGTTCTCAGCCTCGGCACCGCTGACATTGGACCAGATCATTCTTCACGGGGGGGGTTACCCTGTGCATCGTAGCACGTTCAGCAGCACCCCGGGCCTCTGCCCGCTAGATGCCAGGAGCACCCTCCCGCCCCCCCCCCCCACCAAGACCCCAGTTTTGACAACTGGAAAATATCTCTAGACTTTGCCAAGTCTGTCCCTGGCGGGGGTAGGGAGATGCAAAATCGCCCTTGGTTGAGAACCATAGATGCATTCCAGGCATAAGGAAGCCCCCTCCTCGGCTCAATCCCAGAATGTTCCCTGTTGGAATGATCTTGCCTCCACTCTCGCCCCAAACTCCCCCAACTTTGCCCAACTATACTTTCCTTCACACACCCCGGGGTCCCCTCCAGCTGTCTCCTGCGATTACCTGACTTCTCTGTCATCTCGGAAGCTTCCCCCCCTGCAGAGGGCCGCCAGCCACTGCTGACCCCCAGTGGCCTCTGTCCCCTCTTCTCCTCTGCTGTCAGCCCCTTCTCCTCTTCCAAGCTCCCACAGCTCCTCAGGGCCTCTGACCACTCTGTCTTGCATTCTCTTGCACTCCCCAGGCCCCGCCAGCCCTCCTTTGTGATGCTGCCTGCCCGCTGGGGGTTCCTGGGGGAGCTGGGACCCAATCACAGGCTCCCCCTGTGCTCCTCACCTGCAAGGCACCTGGAACCTGCTGCTTTCGGGAACTCTATCAATGAGCGCTTTGAATGAGGCCTTAGCCACGCCCCGGGTGTTAAACCCATTATGTCGGCCTTCCTGCCTTTAACCTTGAGGCCCAGCCTCGCAGAGGAAGACAGGCAGGTTTGCATCAGCATTAATGACTCGCTTCTCCCTCCTGCAGCCTCCCTGGCCATGAAGGTGTGCAGGAAGGACTCCTTAGCCATCAAACTCAGCAACAGGCCCTCCAAGCGGGAGCTGGAAGAGAAGAACATCCTCCCCAGGCAGACGGATGAAGAGAGACTGGAGTTGAGGCAGCAGATCGGCAGCAAGCTCACGAGGTAGGTCAGCCCGCCGGCCGTCAGCTCCGCGGCCTTGAGTAGAATCCATTTTCCATCGCCAGGTCAGGCCCGGGTGCCCCTTGAACAGCTGCCGGCCGGAAAGGTCCGCGGAAAGCTTTCCACTTTTCCAGGGTTGCTTTTATAGTCCCTTCCCCTTCAAGACTCAACCAGATCTTGGGAATTTGACTTGAATAAAGGTTCAGGGAGAAGCCGAAACGGCAGCTTTCCGGGGCGAATAACGGCCCGTGAAGAAGCACCACCATCCAATAAGACGGGACCGCCTGCATCCGTAGGGGTTGTGGCTTGGCGAGGCCCAAAGCAGTCAGATAAATACATTTTCTGCTACGCTGTGCAGCTAGAGGGGACCACAGGTTAATCGGGCCTCGTTGCTAACCTGAGCGGTGGCTCGTATTTGCAGCTATTACAGACATAGGTGTAGCAAGCATGTTACAATTGTGTGTTAAACACCCGTGCGTGTGTTTATAACCTAGGGCATGTTGATGTATCAGCTAACGCTAGCAGAGCGTGTATTATGGGCCTGGCTTTTCTCCTACACATTTTGCACGTATTGAGTCACTTAGTCCTTGAGCCTCGCTATGAAATGGGCATCTGTGTGCCCATTTTACAGAGGAGCACACCAGGGGTGGAGACCTGTAGTTACCCTGTGTGCGGTGCTGCACAGAATAGCTCCAGAGCGCCCCCTCTTGGCCACGTGCATGACACCGCCTCTCTGTTCTAGGAGCTGGCACACGGAGCCCCTTCCCTTGTAGGAGGCGCTGTGCCCAGGGTTTGGGCTGTGCTCTGCCTCTTGGCACAGTCGCCTTGAGTGAGTCACCTTTCCTCTCCGCCTGTGTTTCTGCATTGGTAAAATGGGAGTTGCAAGAATTCAGAAGCATAAGGAAAGCCTTCAGGCCCATCCCTGGCCCACAGTACACACTCAGTCATCTCGTTTTCTCCTCCCATCAAGTCCGGCAGGTAGCTTTCGTGGTCTCCTCAAATACAAGTGGGGAAAGTGGTGTATAAAGAGCTAACAGAGGCGTAGCCGTCACCCAGCGGCGTGCTGGTATTCTCCCCTCCCAGCGGATTTAGTTCTTTACTTCCGGGGCAGCTCCTGTCTCGTGGTCAACTTGGTTTCGGTCTGGAGGATGCTGTTTCACTGGTGCAGGGCTGTGTAACTCATTGGACACTGATGGACGATATGGTCTCCCTTCTGCCGCCTTTAGAGTCCTAGGATGCAAATCGGTCACCACCTGCCTCTCGCACACGCTCATCGAATGCGGTAACCCGTTCGGAGTTTAGTGATCCGCATCTCTCTGAAAACTGTGGTGACGGCTCCTTCCAGCGCCCCGGAGAGCCTGTCCCATCGTTGGCTCGTTAAACGTTGTTCCTTTCATGCAACAGACATTTCTGTCCACGCAGCTCTCACCCCTTGTCCTCATTCTCCTCCTTCAGCGACTGCTCAGAGCCTCCTCCCTATTATCGTCCCTCCTGGAGACCGCGCCACTCCCAGGATATAACCAGCTTCTCTTTCTGGGGGTGGGATGGGTGGCTATAGGTGTGGGCTGCTTCCTGAGCCAGCTTGTTCGTTTTACACCTAATACAGACAGGGCCAGCCCTTGGTGGGACTCGGGGAAGAAAGAAAGAGCCATTTCTTGAGCCCAGCCCATCTTCTCGAAGGGCAGCTCCCTCATGCCAAGGGTCAGCGCCCTTTATTGTATTTGTTCTTCTCACTTCCCACTTCCCCGGCTTTGCTGCCGAACAAGCAGAGCCCAGGCATGTGAGGGGGGAAATGAGGGAGTTCTCTGGGGGACATGATGTCAGGAAGAAGCCAGGACATCTGGCCGCCCAGGGTGGCATCTTCACTGGGGAAAGAGAGACAGGTGGGGGAGGGGGGGGGTGTGGTGTAGAAAGCAGTTGTATGGCTGGCTTCTCTGCTTACCCATTGTAGAGGTGTTCCACCTGGAGGTAAGCGACAAAGTGAAACAGGAAATTGCTGTCCCAGAACATACTCCCCAAAAGGGAGACAGCCCCCAGCTTCTCCTGCCTGAACCCAAGTTCCCATCTGGCCGCCATGACCGGCCGGCAGATGGGAAGAGACCCAGACCATGCACGTGCCGGAAAAAGTCCTCCTTGAACATCAACCCTTGAACATCAAGTTCAAGTTATCCTTGAACATCAACCCTTCCCAACCCTTCCTCTTCAAACAACACTTAGCTACTGCCTGGAATTCCTAAAATCCACTGAAGGTTACCATTCGCCAGCCTCTTTCACCCTGATGGTGGCCCGGGGGAGAAAGAGGGGGGCAGGGAGGGCAGCATTGGGCACATTTGAGGTGTTGAGCTGGCCGGCATCCTTGCTCCCAAGTTCACCCCGTCTTGGCTCCCTCTTCCAGCTAGGGAGTTGATTTCCTTGCGGTAAGACCCCGGGCATCTCCAGCCAGACTGTAGAAAGTGGATCTTAAAGAGAGAGGATTGTCAGAAGTGTTTAGCGGGCTGAGTACTACGGTCTCCAGCGGCCAGGCCAGTCTGCATCTCAAGCCCACCTTCAACATAGTGCAGCCACTGATTCACACCCAAGGAGTTTTCGAGACCATTCCCTTTAGAATGAGAACCCAGCTCTGTGCTCATAGCCACTCCTTTATCCCAGAGCCAGGGCCGAATGGAAGGGACTTTCTGAGAACCAGAAGGTGACAGTGGTGGACAGAACTAGTTGTAGGACAGGAACCTTGGGTTCTAGCTCTGGTTTCTGCAGTTTCCTGAGCAGGCACCTGCCTTCCCTGGGCCCTCACTCCCTAACCCGAGGGGATCAGATTAGGTCATCTGATCACCTTCTGCCATTTGTGAGCTTAATTATCGAAAAAGTCGCTAAAAGAATGTTAGGAATCTGCATTGAGTTTGCTGCGGGGCTGTGGCATTCTTTGGCTGCTGGAGGTGGCACAGAAGGGCTAGAAATCTTACCTGCTTTGAAAAACACGAGGCCAAGTCTGCTGTGCTCACGGAGTGACAAGCAAGATACAAAACCTAATGTTAGCCTGGCAGTGTTAATAGCATAAAACAAACAAACAAACAAACAAAGCAGCATTCCAAGAATGCTCCCAGCTTGGGGGTGGGAAGCAGAAACACCACGTAAAACGATGTCAAGCATAAGGCAGAGAATGCAAAAACATTGTCCTTTCAAAAATATGTTCTCGTGGATGCCATTGGGCACACTCTCCAGAACCCCAATCAGGGAGCCATCCGGGTGTCTTGACAGTCGGTTGCCATTTGAGAAATGTGGGCTGCCCTTGAGACATGAACATGGTCCGCTGGGTGCACATTGGCTCTGCGCCTTCTGTATACAGACTCAGGATGGGTGCAGAGAACCAAGGGGTGAGCAAGCCCATCTACTTGGGTGTCGGGGGGACACAAGTAGCAAGACTTCTATTTAAATGTATTGTGTATCATTCTTTTTAATTTGATTGCGTGTGTGTGTGTGTGTGTGTGTGTGTGTGTGTGTAGTATATGAGTGCACTTGTGTGTGGCTAAAAGAAATGGCATATATGGGGGTGCATGCCTAGATTTTATTGATGGAGGTTTTTTTTATAGTTTTTTATGTTTATTTATTTATTTTGAGAGAGATGGAAAACATGAGCAGGAAAGGGGCAGAGAGAGAGAGAGAAAGAGACAGACAGACAGAGAGGGAATCCCAAGCAGGCTCTGTGCAGAGCCAGACGTGGAGCTCGAACTCCTAAAACTGTGAGATCATGACATGAGTTGAAATCAAGAGTTAGATGCTTAACCAACTGATAGAGCCACCCACGCGCCCCTATTGATGGAGTTTTCAAAAAGCATAGAGTCCCCAGGTCAAAGGGCCCTTCTCAGGGCTACGTGAGGAAGACTTTTCATCTCCCGTGACCTCTGGTCCATGGAAACGTAGAACCTCAGGGTAGTCCCTCAGCCCACCGGAGCCCCGCCCAAATGTAAGACCGCGCTGCTCTCCATCTGGGCCTCTTCTTGGGAGCCCTCCGGGCTGGACCATAGGAGGTGCTCAGCCCAAGTGTGTGCTGTTAGCTGTCGGATCCACTCCTAGTTCTTTTCCTATACCAAGCTGGTTATTCTCCCGAGATAAATATTCAGTCCACAGGATTCCATTTTATGTGCCACCAATTTACCACCCACCCCCCCAAAATCATAGAAGAAATGAGGGAGCCATGGCTCTCAGTGTCCGTAGCTCAAGTGGCCTCCTGATCAGCCAGGGATATGACTTCTGTTCCTTCTCCGCTCTCCAGCGGGGGGTGGCGACAGAGCCAGGGAGTGAGACTCCCCTGCAGGGCACAGAGCCCCTGGGAAGGGGGCTTTCAGAGACTGCACAGAAGCCTGACGCCTAAAAACATCGTGCTGTTGTCTCTGAACTATCCTTTAGAAAGCAAATTGTTCTGTAAGTCACCAGGACTGCTTGTTTTAAAAGGAAGGAACTAAGACTCTGGAACATGGCTCGTTCATGATCACTCAGCAGCCAGTGGACTTAGACCTTCTCTCAGGGAGCTGCCAGCTCTCCAGACCTAGCCGGCTCGGTCCTCTCCCACCGAGACCCTCTCCGCCGTCCGCTCGAGTCCCCTCTGGAACGTTTAGATGAGACAGAGGGAGGAGAGAAGCCTAGGAAGAAAAATCAAACAGAAGGCGCCTGGGCAGTGGATGTAGGAGCGCATAATCTAACGCACGCTCGGGAGTAAGTGGGGATTGAGGCGGTCTGCTTCCCTCACACACTTGCCCCCCGAAAATACCTCTCCTCCCTTGAAATATCAGCCTCCCGCTCGGGTGAAGTGCCTTCACCTTTTTTGCAGCCATGGTTGACCAGAATCTCTCAGCACCGGCCTGAGTGGGTGCGCGCCCAGCCCCCACTTGTCTTTGGAAACATCTCCGTGGGGAAGCTCTTGAAAGCCACGCTTGGTTTGGGGAAGGATGTTTCTCTTCGGGATGTCCTTTTTCTGGACCAGACGTGTCCAGAGATTCAGGCCGTTCCCCTGTGATTCCACCTGAGGATCAAAGGAAGAGACTTAAGCTTCTCAAAGTATTCTTTGCTGTAGATGCATCACCCTGACTGACCTGTGTGTTTATCTCATCTCCCTGGGAGTACAGCTCTGTGTCAAAATTTCCCCTTTTTATAAGGAGACCAGTCATATTGGTTGGGGCCCAACCGTAATGGCCTTGTTTTAACTTGGTTATCCCGGTGAAGAGCCTGTCCCTAAATAAGGTCTTATTCTGCGGTACTGGGTTACAACTCCAACCTACAGATTTGGGGGAGATAGGATTCAACCCATAACATGTGGGGAGGTATAAAGTGGGTCTAGCTAGGAAAGGGGCCCCAACCACAAATGCACGTGGGGGCAGCCAGAGAGTGAACATAAGTGAAGCAGGCAGCTCTGAGATTGTTAACAGAGAGTGTTGGGCACAGAGGCACTGGCACGGGACACCTGGGTGGCTCCGTCAGTTATGCACCTGACTTCGGCTCAGGTCACGATCTCGGGGTTCGTGAGTTCAAGCCCCACGTCAGGCTCTGCGCTGACAGCTCAGAGCCTGGAACCTGCTTCGGATTCTGCGTCTCCTTCTTTCTCTGCCCCTCCCCTACTTGCTTGCGCTCGCTCACTCGCTGTCTTTCAAACATAAATAAACATTAAAAAAAATTTTTTTAATAAAGGCACTGGCACCATTCACCTTTAGCCCCTGTTTTTTTGCAGAAATGGAGGACTAGTTTGTCATATCCTCTGAAAACAAAATCCGGATTTGTTTAAATGACAGTTCCAAATTTTTAAAACTTGGCACAGAGCAAGGAGAATACATTTATGGACCAAATCCAACCCCGGGGAGCGCATCTCTGCCTGGGTCCCTGGTGTTGACCTCTGACCTGGAAGACGTACTCTTTCGTCCGTGTGACACAATCCTACCTTCTGTGGGGAAGTGCGCTACGCATTTTGCTGAGATTTTGAGATGGGAATATTCTGTGCGTCACGTGCGTAAATGTGAGAGCGTTGTATGTGTGTATCTGCAGCAATTGGGAATTAACATCTTGTAGGTATCATCCCAGATACACCTTGAATGTAGGTATTTTTGTGGATGGATCCTTAAAGCAGTCCACCACGTCCCTAGAGAGAGCTTGTGATCCAGCGTTCTCTGTCTCGGGAGTTTAGTCAGATGACTCCTGAAGAATACGTTAATTTGGATTTTTTTCCTCAATGCCCATGAGTCTGGGAATCAGAAGGATTTCAGAAGCACCTGCTGCTTGTTGATCGTGCGAACGTACCCCTAAGGTATGAAAACCAGCACTAAGCTCCAGGTCCGGATCAGAGGTAGAACCCTCCTTTGAGAAGTACGAAAATTCTCCTCTCCTCCTCGCTGGGTACGGTCCCCGTCACCTAGTGAGTCGCTGTCGTTATTCTGGCAGAGGGTGGTGAACGAGATGGGGCCGGTGGGAAAATCCCCCTGGAACTTACTATGTTCTTGCCTCGTATTTAGAATGTAATAACGTGGTAGAGAGAAAGAGTGTGCTAAATCCGTGTGTTCGGCTGCCAGGTGGCTCACAACTAGAGTCGCCACGAGCAGAACACAAAGTGACACGTGCAGAGGATTAGGTCCTGCGTTAAATCAGAGTGCAGCGTTCAAGGGAGAAAATTGAAATCCATTTCTTACGCTCGTGGCACAGGCAATAAAAGACAGTCCTTCTGACTTGTAACTGTGGCTTGCTCACCCGCCGCTTGTGGTTCGGGAAAATGCCGCCATCAGTCAGCCACACCAGACTCTCATTCTGAGGTGGCAAACAGAATTCCCCACACCCCCGAAATCTAAGGACCGATGCAAAGCGTGAGCTGGCATCTCCCCAGGCTAGGTAATTTCTTTGTTTAATTTTTTTTACTGTTTATTTTATTTTTGAGACAGAGAGAGACAGAGCATGAGCAGGGGAGGGGCAGAGAGAGAGAGAGAGAGGGAGACACAGAGTCCGAAGCAGGCTCCAGGCTCCAGGCTCCGAGCTGTCGGCACAGAGCCCGACGCGGGGCTCGAACTCACAAACCGCGAGATCGTGACCTGAGCCCAAGTCGGACGCTCAACCGACTGAGCCACCCAGGCGCCCTTCCCCAGGCTAAGGTAATTTCTGCTGCTGCATAAGCACATCCTAAAACTAGGGATAAGACTCGAAGGCTCTATGAGTTCAGTTCAACTTTGGCTGAGTGCGCCCGGACACGAATCACCGCGAGCCCCACTCCAACGAAGAAGGAGGAAAGTAGACCCGGGTGCACTTTGGGAGGGGTGCCTTGTAGACCCCGCCTTGCAGGCCAGGCGGCTCCATCATGGTCATCCCCGGCATCTTGACCGTGGCGGTGGTGGTGGTGGCCGTGGTACGGAGCCCAGCCCGGGGGGGCGGGGGGGGACCCGGGGAGGAAGGGAAAGCGGGTCATGGCATCCGCTCTGCGTCCCGTCCACAAAGCCCGGCTGGCTATGGCTCCGACCGGTGGGCTTTCTCTGCGGATTCCGAGACCACCCCCTGAACCAAAGCGCAACGAGGTCCGAGTCACCTCGCTGACGCTGCGCGAGTGCACGTGGTTCTTCGGCATCTGCGTGGCACACGCGTGGACCCGTCCAGTGGCTCCCACGCTTGATGCCTCTCCCGTCACCTGGCCGCACAAAGCAGGAAATCCTCTTTAAAAAGCCCTTCGGAAGCGCTGGCATCTCGTGAAAGGCGCTGAGCTGAGATCTGCATGAGGCACCTTGGGAGGAGGTGGAAGAAAACTTGCAGAGCACAGGTGTGGAGGCTGTGGCCTTGAGGCATGAGCCACGCCCATCACGGGACCCACGGCCCGTCTCATTTTGTTTTCTGCTTCATAGCTTTTCTGAACAGCTGATTCTTCATGCCAGCAGCATGTCAAATCTGGGGCGCTGCGTCGGGGAGGGTGCAACTCTGTGTCGCGCTACAGACGAAGCAGAGAATGGGGGAATCTTCCAGGCTGCCGTATGGCCACATTTTAAGTTGTTAACGGCCCTTTTAGTTCTCCGGTGATTTGTGTCCGGGTCGTTACTGGGGTACTCTGCAATGATCATGCTTGTTTGTCGTTAATTTAGCGGACGGCAGAAAGGCCCTCTCTGTCTCTTGGAATATTTGGCTGGGTAAGAGAGGAATCAGCCTGTCTGCGTTCAGAGGCGACCACTCAGGGTGATGGCCCCTGACATAACATTACATAAGACTCCAGAGGCCTCTCTGTTGATAACAAGCTTTCCCACTGGCATTTGAGCTGATAATTTTCATCTCAACCCTGCAAGATGGCCGTTGTTGGGATCGCTTCGTGTAGGTGAGGAAACCGAGCTGAGGATTGTAGAGGTGATAAGCGGCAGAGAGGAAGACATCTTTCAAACCCCAAGACTTTCCTATTTGAGGCAGACATGCTAAGAAAAATGTTTAGTCTGGTTTAGTTTTTGTGTTGGACGGAATTTCCATCCCAGGTCCCCGGGGTTGGGCGGGAGTTGTGTGGGATGGTGGTGGAATTCTGGAACAGGGGCTCCGTCTTATGTGTGCAGATGTCCTCAAGGGAGAGAGAAGCTATGGAAGGAGGAAGGGATAGGAGATTTCCTTCCATCTTGGACTCCACTGGGCTTTTTATTGCATTTCAGGAACACTGCCCACAGGGGGTAGGAAGAGCTGAGGTTTGAGTCTAGAGACACTCCTGCCTGATAGAATGTGGGGAGCGAGGGGGTCCACGCGCTGGTTCCCACAGTGTGGTCAGTGGCATTAGCGTATCCTGAGAACTTGCTGAAATGCGTACTTTCAGGCCCCACCCAGACTCTGAATCAGAAATTCTGAGGATGGGACCTAGACATCTGCATCGTAACAAGCATGATTCTGACACACACTGATGTTTGGGAAGCAGTGGTCTGAGGAGAAAGAACAATCCAGGCCTATGAAGCTAGACCTTAGATTGAAAGTGCCATCGTCCGTTTACTGACTGGGTTCCCGTCCAGCCTCAGTGTCTACCTCTATAAAATGGACCTTCCACCCTAGGTCATCAAGAGCTCTAAATGAGTAATTCTTTCAATTGTCCCCGATAACGAACACTGGTTCCTTCCCTCTGTCTGTGAATTTGAGTGTTAATATTATGCCGGCCTCTCCCTACTCAGAATAAGTCATGCTATTTGCCCTAACAGGCAAATCCTAAATCCCAGTGGCCTAAGGCAGTAAAGGTTTGCTTTTCACTGGAGTAAAGCCTTATGTGGATCAGATGGCCTCTCCATCCTATAGCCATCACAGGCTTCTAGAACACATGACTCCAGCATCTCCATAGCCAGGGAAGAGGGAGTAGAGGAGATAATCCACGTCGCTTCTGCTTAAAACCCACCAATGAGAACGAGGCTTATGACTCCAACCCAACTGCAGGGGAGGCTGGAGAAGGTGAAGGAGCATTTGTAGTATTTGATGAGCACAAAGTACCTTAACTACAACGCTAGCCAGCCAGCGTTTGTCATAGTCCTTCTTTCCTTAAGGGTTCCGGCCATGGTGCCAGTCATATAAAAGGGGCCATCGTATCTAAAACAGACTCGATTAAAAGACTTTTCAGAAACTGGGGTGTGTACACACAGTGGGAATATTACATGGTCTTTAAAACAAGAAGGAAATTCTGCCATTTGCAACAGCACGGACGAACCCAGAAGACGTTATGTTAAGTGAAATAAGCCAGACATGGAAAGACAAATACTGCACAAACTCACTTGTATGGAGAGTCTTAAAAACCCAAAAAGATCAAACACAGACTTGACAGAGAGTAGAATGGTAATTACCAGAGGCTGGGGAGTTGGGGGTGGGGGGGGCGTGCAAAGGCAAGTCTGTGCTCAGGCGGCACAGACTTTCAGTTCTAAGATGAATAAGTTCTGGAACAGGTAATGAACAGCATGGCAATGAGAGCTGATAGTAACACATTGTGGGGGCGCCTGGGTGGCTCGGTCAGTTGAGCCTCCAACTCTTGATTTGGGCTCAGGTCATGTTCTCACGGTTTGTGGGATCGAGCCCCACATTCAGCTACATGCTGACATCGCGGAGCCTGCTTGGGATTCTCTCTACCTCTCTCTGCACCACCCCCCTCGCTCATGTGTGGGTGCACGCGTGCTCTCTCTCAAACAAACATTTAAAACAAATGGCAGGTAACACATCGTATGCTGTAATTTCCCAAGAGAGTAGATCTGATGTGTCCTCACCACACATCAAAAAAAGAAAAAAAAAGGTACCTTATGACACGAGGTGATGGATGTGTTAATTTGAGAAAAGCATTTCACATTTTAAGTATACCCAGTTTCCATCTGTCCCAAATGAAACATAAATAAAGGCCTTTCCACTGTTGGCCGAAGTATAGAAGGCAGCCAGTTGGCGGTTAGAAGGCAGAGAGCACAGTTTTCCGAGGGGAGCAGACCACGAGAAGAGTCTTAGAGAGTGTGTGTTGGGGCCAGTGTCTCTGCGTGCTGGCGAACGGCGTCAGTGGATGAATTGCTCCTGAGGTCCAGTTGAGTAAAGCAACTCATAGCATTGAAAATCATCTCACTTAGAGAAAAAAGAGACCCCCCCCCCAAATAAACACTGCCTGCATCTAAAGAAGAAAAACAAAGCAAAAACTAGCTTAAGTACAAATGGATGGGTGTAAGGTGAACTTTCCAGGGCCACAAGTTCCTAAGGGAGACCACGGACCCTCGGCTTCAACAAATTAATTCTATAGTAAACTATTAGTTAAGCACCCACTGTGTGCACAACACTGGGCTGAGCGTCATTAAAAAACGTAGCTGGATAACCGTCCCTCTCAAAGGATTAAGACGAGCTAGTCAAGGCATACTCGTTTTCGGGTTTACTCTGGGAAAAGATCAAAGGGGCAAGTTCTGCGTGGCTTCTTCTGGAGCGCGTGGTTTTATTGGCATGAATCTCTTAGACTATTTATCTTCCCATGTTTTTCCTTTATTCCCAAACAAATGGCGGGGGTCGGCGGGGGGGGGGGGGATCATTTAAATATTGAATAATCCAAACCTTTGATTCAGAGTCATTTTCTCTGAAACCAGCACATTAATGGGAACATCTTCAACTCGAGTTGTCATAGCACTTTTCCTGCGATACAGTCTTTTTCTCGCCGCAATCTTTCGGTCCCCTTATAAACTAAAACAGATAAGGACATGTCATTTCTATCACACTGTGATCCAGGAAAGGACTCTCGGAGCCATTTGTGAACTTGCCAGGAGGCAATAAATACCCTGAGTTCAGTTATCTTGAGAAGCATTCAAAGTATCTTTCGATCTTTGGTTGAAAGATAATTTTGTTGCTTGGAATTCTACCTCAAAATGTGGTCTGGTGCTTTCAGAATGGCTTATTCAGATTTTCTTTTTTTTTTTCTTCCGCGATGGGCTTTGTGCCTGTATCTCGAGAAGAATTAATATACCTGAAATTACTATCACACTGTGTGTTAACTTTGTAAATGAAAACTTACAAAATTGGGGCACCTGGGTGGCTCAGTCGGTTAAGCGTCCGACTTCGGCTCAGGTCATGATCTCGCGGTCCGTGGGTTCGAGCCCCACGTTGGGCTCTGTGCTGACAGCTCGGAGCCTGGAGCCTGCTTCAGATTCTGTGTCTCCCTCTCTCTCTACCCCTCCCCTGCTCACACTCTGTCTCTCTTTCTTTTTCTCTCTCTCAAAAATAAATAAACATTTCAAAAAAATTTTTTTTAACCTAGAAAATTAATATCCCTCAAAAAAGGGAGAAATATATTCACATCTCTCCGGAAGAAACAGGCCAGTTATTTGATTAAGAGCTTCACAAGTCATATTCTTAAGTTATTTTTCTCAATTCACGTCTGAAAGAAAAACAGATTACTTAAAACAGAGCTTTTGAATTAAATCTTTGAGGAGATTTTCAGTCATCAAAAGGCCCGTGAAGAAAGGGATTCTTGAATTCTCACAGAGGTGGGTTCTTCCATGGGCACCGTGCCCCCCTGGATCATGCTTATTAGCTCATAGAACATTTCAGCCAAAGGCCCAAGCAAGAGATGATTCCCCATCTTAGCAGATGGGGATTCAACGATAAAGTTGAATCATAGCTCGGAAAGTCTCAATAATTTTGAAGACTGAGTAGGTACTTTGGAGGATCCTTTACCCGGTGCCTTAGTTTGGAGTTTGCCTACTCTCGCTGTCATTCGGATGAATGAAGCTCTAATCGTGTATTCTGACGATTTCTTTGTTCCTTGTTTTGATGGTGAAGTTGGCATTTCTGGTCTCCGGGATAATTTCCAGGGTACATAAGGTGCCTTCTGCCTCGCCCGCCAAAATCGGCTTCGGGTTGCATTACAGGTGATTTTTCTGCAGCTCCCGTGTAGAGCTTGCACACGGTCCTGAATACTTAAATTGCAGAGTTGGATTACACTTGAGAAATGTGCAGTACAGTTCTTTTTCACGTCTGCCCGCACACCTTTGCTTAGTGGCGAAATACCGCGGATCGCGTGCAAAATGCTAATGAGAGTAATTCATTTTATTTTCATTACATTCATTTGACTCTTGGTTACAACGCAAAGATTTTTGTAATAGCCTCGAAATCTGCATAGATGCTCTCACTAAATAGAATAGAAACGGGAAAAATCATCCAAAGATACAAACCCTGGAGAATCGCTTTTCCCTCTGATTCTGAAGGCAATTCCTTTGAAATATAAGTGAATGCGCTTCTATTTTAGGAAGTGTGATCATGAAAATTTTATGTTCTTTGCCCGTTGAATCGTGAAAACAATAGTTCTTCAAAACGGGAAGCCTTGTTAGTTCCTTTGGAAAAAAAGTAGGCAGGCAGATGAATAGTGCACGCTCACAGGTAATCCGTCTGTTGAAAAGAGTTTTCGCTACCTTAAATCCAGCCCTCCTTTTGGCTTCTAAGATTTTCCTTGTGTTGTTCATCTTTATACTGTAACTTACCAAGCTCTTCTTTTTTTTTTTTTTAATACTTTTTAAAGTTTATTTATTTTTAAGAGACAGAGAGCACAAGCAGGGGAGGGGCAGAGAGAGAGAGACACAGAATGTGAAGCAGGCTCTGAGCCGTCAGCGCGGAGCCCAACGTGGGGCTCAAACCCACGAACTGCGAGATCATGACCTGAGCCGAAGTCGTACACTCAACTAACTGAGTCACCCAGGCGCCCGCGCCAAGCTCTTCTTAAAAGACGCTAAGGTAGGAGCGCCTGGGTGGCTCAGTCGGTTGAGCGTCCAACTCTCGGTCTCCGCTGGGGTCGTCACCTCACGGTTCATGAGGTCGAGCTCCACGTCGGGCTCTGCGCGGACAACACGGAGCCTGCTTGGGATTCTCTTTCCCTCCTCCTCTCTCTGCCCCTGCCCCCCTCGTGCTTGCTCACTCCGTCTCTCTCTCAAAATAAATAAATAAAATATTAAAAAATGAAACGATGCTGAGGGTAGTTGGTTGCGTCTCCCCGTGAGTTACTGATGACCCTGTACCAGGGCTGCCCTCCTGAATCTGACCGAACCAGGCCATCTGCCATCTGTATGTCCATCCCAAGAAGCCCGGCCCATGTCCCATGCAGGGACACCCTCCTTGTGTGACCTGGCACCCCCTTTGTACTCGTGGGAGCTAAGTGGACGGCTTCTGCCTGGAGCCTGCCATGTGGGTCCAGCACATCCCTGGAGCCCCTCCCCTCCCCACCCCGGGCCCCCCCCCCCCCACCCGTGTCTCAGTTCTCTGTCATGGTGCCCTCTTTTCTCACCGTCCTTGACGAGCAGAGTCCTTTGGGATTTCACAGCCCGTGAGATCTGATTCTCACCCCACTGTCAACGAGCAGGGCAACAAGGACATGCGCAGGCGTTTTCCGTGAAGGAACCGTAACTCCACGTGGCTTCGTCCAGACACAAAGGAAATAAGCCCGTTGTTTTTCTTTTCTTTTTGAAAGCCTATGTGCAGTCTCCAGTTCAGGCTCCTTGAGAAATTAGCAGCAAAAAAAAAAAAACAGTCACAAGTTTGCACCGTGTGTCACCTGGTCTCTGGTTCATGATTTATTCGTAATAGAATGCTGAGGTATGTATAAAACTGTGTCGGTCATTTTCTTAAACATTCATCGCTCCCATAAAAGATTCCAAACAGCCCGTTTGGTCTGGCAATGGGCTGGATCCAAGAGGACATTCTGATCTCCCTTATGTACATCACAGTTGTCCTCCCGTTGAGTTGATAACAGAGCCCTAAGGTCAGGGACCCCGTGAGAAGGAAGAAATCATCCTCATAAGGCCAAGGAAGGTGGGGCAAAAACTCTTATTGAGGGAAGGGTGCCGTAAGTGGGGGAGCTCACAGCTCAGCCGCACGGCCACCGCTCTCCTCCAACTGTGGAGCCATCGAGACTGAACCCCCAGATGGGCCAACGCATGAGAAAGGGACAGGAGCCCGGAAGCCCCGAGGGAGGAGGATAAGAGCATAGCATGGGGACAGTTGGCATAAAAAAAAAAACACTGCAGGGGAGGTGATGCCTGGGAGACAGGACGTCTGCCAGATATTTGATCTGTGATGGCCGTGACGAGGAGGAGAGCATTGTTGTGTTCAGGTTCGCGGTCTCGTGTGTCGGGGACCCGGCATATTGCCTCTTTTTACGGGAGTAAGAACCACACAGCACGTGACTAGAGAAGAACCCTTCCATTTTGCATTGAGGAACCAAAACCATTCGTGTTGTGTGTGCTGTGACACGTCTTGGGGTTCCACTGCGCTGGGCACGGTTTTCAGGAGCGGGTGACACCCTGTGGCAGGGGCCGCGAGCTAGAGCGTGAGGGCCACATCCGGCCTGTTGGGACATCCCACTTGGATGGAACTCAATGGCTTTTCCCTGGTATAGTGACAGAGTAGAGTGGTAGTGACAGAGATCACATGGCCCACCAACCTTGAAGTATTTACTGCCTGGCCCTCCGAAGAAGAAAGAAATGACTCATTAAAGGATCTAGACAGAGGACGTTTGGAGAAGGTGGCCTTGCCTCCTGCAGATTGACATTTACGAAGCGCATCAGCTTAAAATCTCCCCGTTACGGGGAGAAACTTTATCTTCACGCAGAGAGGGTTCTGTTCCCTGTACTAGTTTCTATAATCAGAATGGTTCCATTTGCTTTTGCTTACTTAGCCCAAATCTGAAGCCCCGTATTGCTTCACAGATTATACCAGGGATGTAGTGCACTGTTTTTAAATTCGCTTTATTACCTGAGCGACTAGAAAAGCTGCTTCCAGGGCAACCGGGTGCCATCAGAAGCGGCACGGCCAAGCCCTTGGCCAGCAGAGGAGGGGTGGGCTGTACAGACAGATGAGAGAGGGAATCGGTGTAGCAGAAGATGTGTGTTGTCCTCAAGAAAGGAGGGGCCACACGCCATGCCCAGCAGGCCCAGCTGGGAAGGGAGTTTCAGCAGGAGTGATAGGAGGGTCGTCTTGTTTTTGCTGCGGGAGCTGGATTCCGGCCCCAGGAAGAGGTACGAATGTGCCAGGAGGAGGGACACAAGGAGGAGACATCCAGTACTGGCACCTGGTTCCTTGAGCGCCAACCTCGGGACGGGAGATCCAGGGGACACCTAGACCCAGCCTCGCACAGACGGGAAGACAGGTTGCGACGGAGGTTCCAGGTTCCTCCTGGAAGGTTCCAGCAAGCCTCGGAACCACAGACACGCGGGATGTGTGTAAAACTGAGGTGACCGGGGGCGCCTGGGTGGCTCGGCTGGTTAAGCATCCGACTCTCGGTTTCGGCTCAAGTCGTGATCTCACGGTTGGTGAGTTCAAGCCCTGCGTCAGGCTCTGTGCTGAGCCTGCTTGGGATTCTCTCCCTCCCTCTCTCTCCCTCCGCCCCTCCCCCACTGGCCCGTGGGCGCGCTTTCTCTCGCTCTCAAATAAACTTTCGAAGAATTTAAAAAATAAGATTGAGGTGACCAGAGCCCGACAGAACCTCTGTAGGACACTTACTGTGTGATGAAAACATGTACTTAACACACGCACCCCCCCCCCCCGCCACGTGTGCCCATGTCGGGAGAGCCCGTGTTCTGACTGGGGACGTGGGGTGCTGAGAAGGACCCAGTGCTCTGCTGTGGTTGATGGTCCCCCATCCCTCCCCCCACCACCCGTGAAGGCCCAGAAGGAGGCCTTCCGGGGCTCTGAGAGGCCGAGCGTCCCCCCGTGGGTGGGATCCTGCTTTCAGGCAAGGCTCAGCCTCACGGTGTTCCCCGGTGAGAGACGTGTTGGTCGGGGTGCTCTCCCGGAGGAGGAGACCGCTCCTGACCGAGGGAATGTTCCACAGTGAGCCATTTCCTTCAGGACGGAGGGGGCCCTCTGACACCTCGGGAGCTGGTTTTGCTGGTGGTCCTGGGAAGGACGTGACCGTCACGGCCCAGGGCCGCTCATGGAATCTGCCCAGTTTTCTCTGGGCTCATACTGGGCCTTGCAGCCCTGAGACGCTGCCTGCCTGTGCCCGGGGGGCCACTGTCGAAGTGCACACGTGGGAGAGTAAGGGGCTGTGTGGGCCGTGTACCTCATGCGACCAGAACGTGAGGACGTCAAGCAGAAAACCAGAGGGAGGGACAAGAACGTGGGCTCTCATTCACCACGCTGGGAACTAAGAGTCCTTTGGTAGCTACGTGCTCTAAGTTCCCGGTCGCCTTTTGGGGAATACATTTAAGGAGAGACAGCCTCTTCTCACAAGGGTCTCCCAGAGCATTGGGTGGATAAGGCCAAAAGAAAGTAGGGAGAAATCATTTCTGTTTCCTGTATAATCAAGGTAAAATGTATTCGAAGTGTCCCTATCAGTCCGTTTTCCCCGTTCCCATTAAATAGATCCTTTCCCGGACAGGTCAACCCTTCCCATTCATCTTTCGTGATCCTTTTAGAATTAACAAAAAGGTTGCCAAAGAATGCAAAAATGCAAGTCCAGATTGTTTAGACATTCCTAAAATCCATGCTGCCAGAAAGAAAAAGGGTGGGGGGTGGGGGTGGGGATTGAGGAGGAAGGGATCTGGTCTGTTACATCACATATACAGAAAGATACGTTTTATGAAAGATGATCATGCCACAGGAAAGCACTTACAGTTTCATGAGAATAACTACATTTGAGAGGCACCTGGATGGCTCAGTCAGTTAAGCGTCTGACTCCGGCTCAGGTCACGATCTCATGGTTCATGGGTTCGAGCCCCACGTTGGGCTCTGTACTGACAGCTCAGAGCCTGGAGCCTGCTTCGGATTCTGTCTCCCTCTCTCTCTCTCTGCCCCTCCCCTGCTCACGCTGTTTCTCAAAAAAAAAACAAAAAACAAAAAACATACATTTGATGAAGCTTTACATTTGGGGCACCTGGGTGGTTCAGTCGGTTGACTGTCCCAACTCTTGATTTCGGATCAGGTCATGATCTCATGGTTGGTGAGCTCTAGCCCCATGTTGGGCTCTGTGTTGACAGCACGGAGCCTGCTTGGGATTCTCTCTCTCCCTCTTTCTCTGCCCCTCCCCCAAGTTAGCTCACTCTCTCTCCAAATAAACATTGAAAAAAGCCAGTTTTACATTTAAAATTAAGGAGTGAAAGGGGCACCTGGGTGGCTCAGCAGGTTGAGCTTCCAACTTTAGCTCCGGTCATCATCTGGTGGTCTGCGGGTTTGAGCCCCGCATCAGGCCCTCTGCTGTCAGCACAGAGCCCAGTTCACATCCTCTGTCCCCCTCTCACCAAAACCCCCTCCACCCGGCATCTGAGACTCTTTGGGGTTTTTGTGTCCTCATCTCTGGGTTTCTAAACAGCCTGGGATCTCAGCTGAGCCTGAGTTGTTATTTTCTCTAGAAATAAAAGCTTGTGGGAGGCTGTGGGAAGAAACTGGCCTCCAGCCACGCTGGGCAAAGAGAGTTAGTCTCCAAAGGAGGCCGGGGCCTCACGTCCCCTCGGACCTCTCCTTGTTGAGCACTAATGGCCCTGAGAGATTGGCCCGTTGGGGGTGAATGTGAAAAAGTCAGGAGCTGTACATAGTCTGCAGCTCCTAGAAGGAGTCCAGATGGGAAGAGACCGTGCAGGGCCTACGTCCAACTTTTCATCCCTTGCCTTCCTTCGGAAAGTAAATCAGGGATCCCGCCTGCTGTTTATTGAGACCCAGCAAAGCAGAGGCATTGGGGAAATTTGGGACCATAACATTTTTTGAATGAATGGATGAATGAGTAGGTGAATAAATTAGATGTATACTTTTAGGCCATTCTCCTATGGTCTGGGCTGTGTACGTCACCCTATCCATGATACCGTCCGTGACTGTCATTCAACAGTGACACCCAGAGCTTCCTCTTTTCATTGGAACCACCCGTCGTCCTTGCCCCAGAGTTCTGTGTCCATCAAAAGCAATATTCTTTAAAGGATTAAGAACAGTAAGTCTAGAGATGCCTGGGGAAGGCTCAAGTTCAGAAAAGACTCTGTAGACGCCCATGTATACTTGAAGTTCCTGCTTGAGCCTAAATCAGGTCTTTGCGGAGACTCGGACGGTTGTGGACAAGTTTGGTGGACGTGTCCTGAGTCCACCAGAGGTCAGCTTTCTTGCATGAGATCAGCTCCATTGGCATGAACATCCGTGCCCGCACGCTGGGGAGGCAGCCACTGGCGGTAAAGTGACCAGGTATTGCCAGGTGGCTTTTCCAGCAGTGAAGGCAAAAGCCATCGGTGAAGGGGTTAAGGCGTGAAAGTGGCCGATGCTATCTGATAATGGCAGGACATGTTAAAAACTAAGCGCGGGGGTGGTACCTGGGTGGCTGAGTCGGTTAAGCGTCTGACTCTTGGTTTCGGCTCAGGTCATGATCTTGTAGTTTGTGAGTTGGAGCCCCACATTGGGCTCTGTGCAGGCAGTGTGGAGCCTGCTTGGGATTCTCTGTCTCTCTCTCACTCTGCTCCTCCCCTGCTTGCATACTTTCTCTCTCTCTCTCTCTCTCTCTCTCTCTCGCAAAATAAACTTTAAAAAAAATTTTTTTAAAGAAACCAGAAACCTGGATTAATAATAAAAAAACAAAAACAGGGTTCACCTGGGTGGCACAGTTGTTTAAACATCCAACTTCGGCTCAGGTCATGATCTCATGGTTCCTGAGCTCGAGCCCTGCATCGGGATTTGTGCTGACAGCTCAGAGCCTAGAGCCTGCTTCAGATTCTGTGTCTCCCTCTCTCTCTGCCCCTTCCTGGCTCATGCTCTGTCTCTCTCTCTCAAAACTAAACCTTAAAAAAAA
This sequence comes from Panthera pardus, assembly GCF_024362965.1. Taxonomy (NCBI): domain Eukaryota; kingdom Metazoa; phylum Chordata; class Mammalia; order Carnivora; family Felidae; genus Panthera; species Panthera pardus. Next base: position 121,675,260 of record NW_026526732.1, on the reverse strand, counting down.
AAAAAAAAACTAAGTGGGGACTCCCAGAAACCGTTGGGATAATTTGTAAAGATGGGAGATTATATGTTTGTATGACATGGGACTATTGTATGTATGTCATCTGATTGTTTTTCTTGGCTTATTCCTCTTGGTTGGAGCACCGTACCCATGTTGAGCCTCTACCTTTAAAGAGAAATGGCACGATGATTATCTAATAAAGGTACTATTATCTCACATTCTCTTGATCCACCAGAGTGGATATGTGTGACAAAGCAGGTGTCTCCTTCTCCACTGGTTTTCCTCAGTGTCTCAAACAGGAAGCTCTCCATCCATCTTTCCACCAGGAAACGTATGGTTCACGAATTACGATAACCTGGGGAAGATTTATATACAGCAGGACTAATAATGAAGATGCGGGCAGGCATCAGAATCCTCAACACAGAGCTGCTGGCCATTTCTGTCAAACAACCAGCGGTGACTAATGAGATGAGCCTGGTTTTTGGTGTAGTTCACGTAGATTACTGCTGCACCTTCCATAAAGACCAAGAAAGCGGTAGACTGCTTCTCAGGCTAGCTAATGGAAGGCCTAGACCAATGTCTGGTACGTAACGGATGGACAGTCAGATCGACTCACTGATGCATGACAGATGGATGGATAGATGATGGACAGATAAGATGAAGCTAAAGGTGACCGGATCGCCTTAGTCACTTCAACGTGGTGGAATCGTGGACTTGTTTTCATTTCCACATTCCTTATCTTTTGATATCATATTGTCTCAGGATTTGTTTTGATTGACTCTTCCCGTAGAGAAGGCCATGTTGAAATGAGCATAGTCTCTGGTTGACTCCATTAACGGTCTTAATTTCTCTTGTAAACAACTCAGACACCCTTTCAAAAGTGAAATCTTCCTGATTGCTAACATTGGGTTTATGCCTGAACATGCCAATAATACCGAAAGCATTCGCTGTGGAGGCTCTTGGGTCTTTGTTTGTTTTTGAAGATGTTTATTTTTTTCAGTAACCTCTGCACCCACCATGGGGCTCAAACTCACAACCCCGAGATCAAGAGTCTCATGCTCTACTGACTGAGCCAGCTAGGCGTCCCTAGGCCGTCAGTTTTTGTAACTCTTTCTTATCAAACGGGTTTGATGTGTAGCAAAAGCCCTTGTCTTTTCCAACCTGAATTCAACTCCACACAATCAGTTCTCTGGTTTGCAACTCACAATACCTGAGCTTAGCCGTGGGGCCTCACACTGGGGCCACAGCCTCCAGGGGGGTAAAGCCAAAAACATTTTTTCTTTCTTTTTTTTCTTTTTTTCTGAGAGTTTATTTAGAGAGAGAGAGAGAGAGAGAAACTGAGCAGCAGGGGAGTGGAGGGCTGAGAGGGGGGCAGTAGAATTCCAAGCAGTTTCCACACCGTCAGCACAGAGCCCGGTGCGGGACTCAGACTCACAAACCGTGAGATCATGACCTGAGTCGAAATCAAGAGTTGGACGCTGAACCGACTGAGCTACCCAGGTGCCCGCCCGTCTTTCTTGAGAGAGACCTGTGTATCTGCTTGAGGTCAGAGACGTTTCTCAAGTTACCAAAAACAAAATGTTATGGTTTATAGTTACTTTTAAAAGGGACGTTTGCCTCCCATTCTCACCCGGGCCTCTCGGCCCCCCTGGGTGGCCAGCAGGCTGGCTTGTGGTTATGGCCACTTGTCAGACAGCGAAACTCGGCGCAGAGGTACTGCGACACGACGTGCCCTTCTGGTTAACGTTGGAGGCAGGCCAGGAGGCAGGCTCTGGACCCCAGTCCATTTTCTCCTCTCTGGGCTCTTTCCCGTGCTGTAGGCAGGCTACCTGTGAGTAGCTTGAGGGGAGTGAGGAAGAAGAAGAAAATTGAAAATCATTGACTGAAATTCCTGGAAGGAGTTGGGTGCATAGAGCAGTGATCGACAGAAGGGGTAGCAGGGCGTAGTTCTAAGGCATAAAAGCGGAATTGCTGTTCACTTTGCCCAGAGGAACCTCTTCAGTGGTAGGGGCACCTCAACGTACGACGCACAACTCCCGGGACGGATTATTATTCATTAATTGAATCACCCAAGATCTGTGGAGCCCCTCCCGTGTGCCAGGAGCTGCACTAAGTCTAGAAACACAGAGATAAATAAGACATCATTTGTGCCCGCGAAGGATTCCCCGTGTACTTGAAAAGGTGGTCGCGTCAGTGGGTGGATAGGGGTGAGGCCAGGATCCGGACGGGGGGAGCCCAGCAGGGGGAGCCGTTAGATCTGCTGGGAGGCTCCGAGGAGGCCACGCAGGCACGAAAGGCTGAGGCGTGGAGAGAAGTCCGGCTCCTCCGAGGTCCCCCCGCCTGTTAGGTGACAGACCCACGCTCGTCACTGGCACACATGGTGGTGTTTCTGAAGCCACCCCCAGGAGAGGCCACTTCTGGGGCTCTCCCCAGAAACCTGCTGAGGCGCAGGAGCTAGGGGTGTGGACAGAGAAGTGAGAGCCCTCGAAAACCCAGCAGAGAAAGAGCTTCGAGAAGTAGCCATTCACTAGAGGTGCCGTGTGGTAGAGAAAGGTCCGGTCAAATGAGGGCTCCGTAAAGGCCACTGGATCTGGGAGATCCATCCTCAGGGACCTGGACAAGAGCTCTTTCCTGATTCGGGAGACCAGGGTTTCTGAACCTCGTCGCCGTCGTCGCTCGGCCCCGGCTGGTTTTGCGTTGTGAGGGGTAGGCGTGTGCACGGTAGGACCCCGAGCTAGATGCCAACATGGGCCTCCCAGGTCGTGACAACCCGAGTGCCCGCAGATGTGGCCGGAAGTACCCCGGAGGCAAAACCGTCCGGGTGGAGAACCAGGGCGATAGAATGGTGTGGACTGATGGTGATGACTTAGTGTCCCCTCACGCTTGGACCACTCTTTGGAAAGGTCTGGAAGCCCAGAGCGGGCTGGAGATGGAGACTCCCTGGGGGAGGAGCAGGGTGCCAGGAGGGGAATCTGTGTTGTTTCTAATGGAAAACACACGTGCTGGGCCTCGGGAAAGAACTAGAAGAGAGGGAAAGGCTACAGACAAGAGACAGTCATGGGGCAGCGTTCACTTACTGATTTCCCAAGTGTAGAGTATATCCAGTCACCAGACTCAGTGTCGGCATTGTGCATGCCATGGTGAGCCAAGGAAGGGCTCCTCATTCAAAAATTACTGAAAATGTCAGGGGCGCCTGGGTGGCTCAGTCGGTTACACGTCCGACTCTTGATTTCGGCTCAGGTCATGATCTCATGGTTTATGGGATCGAGCCCGGCGTCGGGATCTGAGCTGACAGTGCAGAGCCTGCTTGGAATTCTTTCTCTCCCTCTCTCTCTGCCCCTCCCCTGCTCACACTGTCTCTCAAAATAAGTATTTTTTTTTTAATTGCTGAAAATTTCAAAATGGCAGAAGGGCATTAGAGCCCAAGTGTGGGGCCCTATGCAGCGGCCCCGGGTGGTGAGGGTGCAGGGCGGCCCAGCCTCGCGGAGCTCAAGCCCTGGGGCCAAGCACCAGCACGAGGGAGATCCAGGACTGTTGTCACACCCTGTCGAGGCGCCTTCACCGAAAGGTTAGTAGTGACCAGAGTAAGTGAAGTGTAAGATTGAAGCTGTGATCTTGGGGATTAGCATCAGTTAGCCAAAGAGAAATGCTTAGCTGTAAGGAAGGGCATGCATATCGAGAGGAAACCAGGAAAACACAGTTCTGTCCGAAGGATGGGGTGGCGGGGTTCTTGGCAAGTGGCCAGATCAGGAAGACTCTCATAGGACCTGGTGTTTTGACTCCCCACTGCAGGCACTGGGCGGGCATGTGTAGTTCTCAAGTAGGGAGTGGGGTGACCGTGTTTCCCCGGGGAAAGAGGACCCGAGTTGGACGGGCCATAGCAACCAGGAGAGGTGCTGGTGGCCTACTTCCTTGAGGTGGCTGTGGTGGGCTGGGACGGGGGACCATTTGGACCTGGTGGTGGACTGGCTGTTGAGGGTGAAGCCAAGCGAAGACAATTCCTAGTTTCCTGGCCGGGGCACTTCACCAGGATGGGGTGTGGGGGAGGGGACGCAAAACCATGAGGACAGAAGGGAAAGATGGATTAATTCGTTTTGGACCTCGTGAGTTTGACCACCTATAGGAGTATGAATTAGAAAGGCCATCTGGAACTCAAAACTACTACTGGAGGTATAGACGGCAGAGTCATCAGCATGTAGATGCCAAGTGAAGTCTTGAGTGTTGATGGGATCATCCTATGAGCATGTGCGGCTAAGTAAGTACTAAATGAGCACCTATTATGTTGGCCGTGGTCTCCTAAGAACTGGGGGTGTAGCAGTGACCAAGGCCAGACAGACGCCCAGCCCACAGGGAACGGACGTGTTCTCTGGAAAGATTCCAAAGGAGGGGCCATACTTCAGTGCTTCTCCCCCTTCCCTGGCCCCATCATGCCTGTCTGTCTCCACTCGCTCCATTTCCCATCCGGGGCACCAGTTGGGAAACCCAAGTCCTTCCCGATCATTTTCTCTTCCCCTCTGTTCGGAAGGGCAGTTCCCTCCCCCTGGGCCTGAGATGCCAAAGACCAAAGTTTCTGCTTTTCTTTTTCCCCCCCGAAATGCAGATAGAGCATCAGAGATGCCAACTTTAAAAAAACAAGGCCCTCGGGGCACCTGGGTGGCTCGGTCAGATCAACTTCAGCTCAGGTCACCAGGTCACGATCTCGCAGTCTGTGAGTTCAAGCCCTGCATTGGGCTCTGTGCTGATGGCTCAGAGCTTGGAGCCTGCTTCGGATTTTGTCTCTCTCTCTCTCTCTCTCTCTCTCTCACTCTCTCACTCTCTCACTCTCTCACTCTCTCACTCTCTCACTCTCTCACTCTCACTCTCACTCCCTCTCCCTCCCTCTCCCTCTCCCTCTCCCTCTCCCTCTCCCCCTCCCCCTCCCCCTCTGTGTCAAAAATAAACATTAAAAATTTAAAAAAAAATCAGAGCCATCCAAACAATAAGCAGTTGCACATGGTAATGAGAGCCTTGACCTTGCCGTTCTGATGCCAGCAGCTGGCTCACTAGCTCCATGCGGCAGAACAAATCCCTGTCCCCATCGAGAGCCAGAGCAGCCCAACCTACCGGGGTTTCGTCACTTCTCTGGGGAGACAGCCTCCCCTGCTCTGCATACATTTAAAGCGTCTGGACACTTCATTCTCTAGCGTCCCCTTATTCCGAGGCAAATCCCACGTTGCCATGAGCTTCGGGCTTGTTTGTTTTTCACAGTCTTTTCACGCAGAAAGAAGAGCCTTCGTTCATTTGGTTGTTTCTTGTGGTCACCAGCATAGAGTCTCTCGCACTGATAATACACAAAATCCATTCTTAAATAGAAGGCTTAGATAGGGGGCTGGCATGTGGCCATTGATGGCGTGTGGCATTTAAACAGGAACTCCGTGACTTTTCGGTTTGCGGCCAATGCAGATCGTTTCGCTGTGGACCGTGGTAAAGAAGAAATCATCTGAGGAGTGCAGACAATTTTGCAGGTCAGAGCTGTCTTGTAAACCAGGGCCACACATGTAACAGCAAAGCGATTTAAACAGGTCACTTGCGCACACATTTTAAACTTCTACTTTTGGATAGTTCACTTTATATAAAAGTTTAACTCCCAAGAATGTTTCTCTTACCGTCTAGCATATAAATGGCCGTGTCTGAATACCTAGTCAGGAACGACTTTTTAAAGTTAATGTGTTTATTTTTTTTTTAATATGACATTTATTGTCAAATTGGTTTCCATACAGCACCCCGTGCTCATCCCAAGTGTTAATGGGAGTTTAAATCAAATATAATTAAATTGTACCATCGAATCAGGGGTAAGATACAGCGCATTCAGAAAGCACCTCGGTCGTCTTCTTTCTTTGTTTTGAGAGACAGCAAATGTGTGAGTGGAGGAGGGACACAGAGAGAGAGAGAGAGGGAGAAAGAGAGAATCCCAAGCAGCCTCTGCGTTGGATGGAGCCTGACGCGGGGCTCGATCTCACGAACTGTGAGCTGAAACCAAGAGTCGGAGGCTTAACTGACTGAGCCACTCAGGCGCCCCACACCTCTGTCCTTATTCTGGAGTCGTCAGCAGCTTGGGATCACTCATAAAACTGACCGCTTCATTCATACAGTAATTGTGCTCTGCCGTCCGGCTTTCTAGTAACCACTCTTTCTGCACAAGGTAGATCTCGAAAGGAGCCAAGCAGGTGGCTGCCTTACATGGACCATGCCGGACTGCCCTGGGTCCTTCCCTAAGATGCTGGTCGCGAGAATTCTGAAGCTGGAGCTTTATCGTCCCTTTGGTTTATGAACTTGGCTCTGTGCAAAGACAGATCTGTCAAGGATAGAGAATAGTTTATGCTGATCAACGTACTTGTGTTGCACAGTACGTGAGAGCCATCCGTTGGGAACTTCCTGAATTCTGATACCAAACTCACCCTCCTACGTACAGCACACCCCGTCCTGCTCTGTCACGGTAAAGAGCCATCCCTCCTGCATGTGAGAAGTAAGGCCTTCCTTCTCTGTCCCCGGACCCCAACCCCTCCTGCCTCCTCGGGGCTCTGACACTACCAGCTGAACCCTCTCCCTCCCTCCATAGGCAGCTTCTCACCAGCACCACCTCATCTGGAGTCTTTCCAGGAAATGGTGTGAGCCTCACTGGCGCCCCCTGCACCTGTACCCTCTCTTGTCCAGCCAGGCTTGGGGAAGAGTCGCCCATACTCCTCCGTTTTCTCACCCCCTGTTCTCAACCCGCTGCAGCCTGGCCTCCGTCCCCTGCGCTCCCTAAAAGAGCGCCAGGCGAGCTTGCTAACGGCCTGCACCCTGTGCTTTTCTAGCCTCACCAGCCTTTCCAGCCTCACCTCCCTCTGTTGGCCGGGCGCGTCATCCCCCCCTCGCTCCCGGGATGGGACATCCTCCGTCTTCTCCCGCCCTCACGCACTGCCCTTCTCTGACCCCTGGCGGGTTCATCTGGCTCGGTCTGCACCGTAAATGGTGGGATTCTGTGAGGTTCCGGCCCACGGCCTCTCGCCTTCTCAGGCCATGCCCCGTCATGCTCCTGGCTTCGAATATTCTCCGTAGTGCAGACCAGCCACGGGTCTCTGTCGGTGGCCCAGACCTCTCCTCCCCACTGAGCTCAGTGCACACCGCCGCCTACTTGACCTTGCCACTTGGGTGGTACAGAAGCATTCTGACTCAGCAGATCCAAACTCAAACTCGTGGCTGCCTTCCACCCTTCCTGTCCTCCTCCACAAAGCCCCGCCTCCCTTCCAGTGTTCCCATCTCAGCAAACGGCATTACCGTCCACCCAGTTGTGTTACGTCACGAAACCTAAGATAGATGGACAGACGGATCTCCCCCCCACACACCTGCTTCTCCCCACCCTGTCCATCTAGGCTCCGTCTCCGTGGATTGTCAACTTGGCTTCCTAAGCGCGAGCGCCTCAGCCGCCACAGCCCAGCCTGGGTGACCGTCCTCCCCCAGCAGGTGGCCACTAGCCTCCCAGGGCCTCTTTCCCAACTGCCTTTTGCCCCCCCCCCCCGCCCCACCCCCAGCCCCTTCTCCATAGGACAGCCAAGGAGATGTGTTGTAAAGCTGAAATGTGACCCACTTTATCTAAAACGTAAACCCTTCGCGGCTTCCTGTTGGCCCCTTGAGAAAAGATCAGAACCCTGAACATAGCTTCCCTGGGCCACACGGCCTCTCCCGCCTTCCTTCTTCCCCTTGCTCTCTACTCCGGCAAACTGGCTTCCTCTGTTCTTCAGATTAGGGCACGATGTCACTTCCCCCCCGGGACCCCTCTCCCGACCCAATCGGGTCAGATGCCAGAGGCCCTGCCCCGGTGCCTCCTGTCGGAAGCTCTCACCACAGTCACATTCCATACTTACTCCCGTGACTATTTGATTAATGACTGTTTCCCCCAGAGGCAAGGCCTTGATCTGTCTTTACTCATCCAGTGCCTAACACAGAACCTAGCACAGAACTGGCCCTCAATAAATAATGAATAAATGAATTTACATTTGGATGGGGCTGAGAATATGGCAGCTGCTTCTAAGAACCATTCCTGCACATAATAGGCATTAAATCAGCCTTAGCCTCTTAAATTGCTATTTACTCTTTGCAGGGAAAAGAATGGAGTGGAGTCCAATACCTTGTCCACAGCAAGTCGGTTCAGAGCCGAGCCACGGCTAGAACCCAGATCCTCGACCTCCTGAGCTGTTCTGTGCCTTATCCTCACAAAGCCACAGGATCATTTTCCTCCCCAATCTCATTTTTTTTTATAGCTTATTTATTTTTGAGAGAGTGAGAGCGTGTGCAGGGGAGGGGCCGAGAGCGAGGGGAAGAGAATCCCGAGCAGGCTGTGCTCAGTGTCAGCCTGGAACCCATTGTGGGGCGGCTCGATCCCATGAACCGTGAGATCACGACCTGAGCCACAGTCAAGAGTCGGACGCTCAACGGACTGAGCCACGCAGGCCTCCACCCCCGCCCCCCAGTCTCATTTTCAAAGCCAAGATAGCTAATTATATAGCACATGTCCTTCGGGAGGGCTTAGCTGCATTTTATGGCTAGGATTAGCCTCGATGTTCTCAGACCCTTTCAAGGAAATGAAACATATATACAGGGCCTCATTCGAGAGCATGTATCTTTGACTAAAGGCTGCCTCGTTAACAGAATTTGCTCTGGTTGCAGTTCACTCATTGTTTTGTCCCCTCCAAATGTGACCCATAGGAAACACAAGAATGAAAAAGCCAGCACAGAACCAGGCGACGGGTCTGGCAACAGAAATCGATGGGCTTCTCAGCATAAGCCAATGGCGGAACTTTCTGCAGGCGCTTCTGGGCATGAGCTTCTAAAACGTTGGCCTGACTCCTGGGATGCAACCTCCACCTTGAATCTGGGGCTTGTTCGAAACATACTGACCCCAAAGCCCTAGCTTCATTCAGAGCCTGGGTTCTAGCAAGTGGTCCCATAAAGGTGGCTGCACACCCCTTACCGATGAGCCAAGGATTCTGGGGGAGGAGAAAGGGAAAGGTAAGGCAGGGCTTCGAAGAAGCTCATGCCGAGTGGGGTCTGCATTCCAGACCGATGACATAGTTTCCTCCGGAGGTCTGAGAATGCTATTTTAGGAAAGGCTTCGAGACTACGGAGTCCAAATTTAGAGCCTCCGATATTGCAGATTTCCATATATACAGCTGGTCCTTATCAGTGGGAATAAATAGCGCCTTAATGGGGCATTTCGAAAAGAAAATGACTAATGAACGGGAAGACGTTCTTATAAACTTAAAAATGCTTTGGAATACAATTTCCAGCAGTTTCCAGGGTGCTGTAGATTTTACAGACAGCTGACCAGAAATCCTTTCTCTGGTATCAAAGCCCATTCCCTACCTGTAGCATATACGGTGATGACATTGGGGCTTCACAGGATCCATTGCTTGGCCCAGGGCAATGAGGAGAATTACAGGTGACCTCAAGCATTGCATTTGAGATATTTGCGCTCGCTAACTCCACGGACTTTATATTTTCACGCTGGGTGTCTCTGGAGATCCCGTGGTTGTAAACACCTTGCCAACTAGAGACACTTGGTCGCCGATATTTGGAGAAGCAGCAGGAGAGCGCCCCTTTCCACCCCTTAGGTCACAGTGCAGGGCTCCGAGGAGCCTCGGACTCCTTCTACAGTTTTCTCATCTCACACACACCTCATCCCATGGGTGAAGCAGGAGGCTGAACTTTGCCGGGTGGTTGGTTAACCAACTTCCAAAAGCTTCAAAACAAAAACGCACAAACATCTCTGTGGATGGTGAGGCCCGCTGTTTGTGTGACTCATTCCTGGAATCTTTTACGCCCGTGCCAGCTTGTAGTTCTCCCGTGTGGCACCCTTCCCACTTTCTGGCGCCTTCTGTCACCTCGTGGGGCCACCATGGTCTGTCCCTGCCCTCCATTGCCGCATCGTGGCAGAGTTCATGCCCTTGCTGTGATGGTTCCCTTGTTATGGCTCAGTTCCGTGCCGGCGACAGGAGAGTCGTTTCTGTTCCTGCTCGCTCGTCATTCCACGTCTAAGGCGGCCCTGGTGGTGACGGGTGGGGACAAGAAGACCGTCTATTGTTCTTTGCAGACAAGACATGCTCTCTTGCATCACCCCGGGGCCATGACCCTCTTTATGGTCTAACTGGATCTGCACAAACATGGCAAGAAGCAAGCTCTAGCCTGGGGGGTTGGGGAAGAAAGGCAGAGGCCACAGGAGAGAAAGGGACCTCTGTGAAGAGAAGAGTCCACTTGCCTAGAGGCCCCAGAGGAGCAGGGCGGGGCAGGGGCCGATGACGGGAGGAAGGAGGAGGGTCAGCCTGGCATGACGTGACGCACGGTGCCTTTCCTGGGGTTGAAATTGAGGAACTGAGGATGAGGTAGTAGTAAGAGCCGGTCTTTCAGAGCACAGGATGGAACGGGACCTCCGGCCTTTCACTCTGTCTCATGCATCTACGAGGGCTGAAGAGATTAATGACCCAAGGAGGATATGATATGGTCCAAAAACTTTTCCTGGATTTTTTCCGTAGGCGGCTGAGCCAGAGGCCGACCGCGGAGGAATTGGAGCAGAGGAACATTCTAAAACGTAAGTGACTGAGCCCGTGGCGGTCGCTGATGTCTTGCGGTGGCTTCGGTTATTCGTTCATCCGTGGGCCGCCAGCTTTGTCCCTCGTGCCCGCGTGGGAATGACTGCGAACCGCTCTGCCGGTTGATGCTTGACCCTCCTCGCGTGTTACAACACCCAAGGCAGCGTCCCCACAGAGAAGGCAGATTCGGGTTCACTAGGCCCACCCAAAGCTCACGGGCTGCAAGGGCCACCTTCCCTTTCGTGGGCTGTAAAGTCAGAGAAGCTGCGAGATGAGGGCAAGCAAAGCCACTCAATGATTCCGAGCAGGGTTAGGGTCACCTTCCAACCCAAATGGGCTGAGAACCCACACATTTCTATACTGATGGCTAAAAGGAGGCAGACAGCCGCTGGAAGGCGGGGGCTCGAAACCATGACCTTCCGTTGCAGCTGGCTCCCCCCCCCCCCGCCCCCGCCCCGCTTTGAACATGAAATGCAAAGTCTAGGCAGGCATTTCTCAGGGAGAAGGCTTCCTGTCCCCTCTCGGGATTTCTACAGCTGGCCCACGGCCTGCCTGCCGAATGCTCTCACCCAAGAGAAACTCGCCCGTCACCCTGGCTGTGGCCAGAGACCATGAACGAGCCCCTTGTTCGGTTCAGGACACAGGGATTCTTGAGTAGAGCGAGGGAATCCACTTGGCGTCCCACCAGCGTAAAACGAAAACACACAAACATCTCAGGGACTGCATTTGGCGGGAGATCTTAAACAATTAAAAAACAAACCCCCTCTGCCCACATCTGCCCCATCTTTATTACTGCTGCCACCAGCACCTGTCTAAGATAGGCAACAAATACTGTTTTTAGTTTCACTCATGACCCTTTCTCCCCACGCACACATCCGCTTCTACTTTCTAGAAAGGAGAAATAACGTGCTATTGCACAGTTTCCTGGGAATGTCATGGCATGTGCACGCGCGTGTATGCATGCACGTGCACGCACACACACACACACACACACACACACACACACACACACACACGCCAGCCACGTGAAGCCTGTTTGAGCAGCTGGATATTTCCACTTAGACCAAACTCAAATGTGCTTGATCTTTTCTACCCACCACCCCCCCCACCCCCCACCCCCACCCCCACCCCCCCCCCGTGGCCTTGAGACTCGCTGGGTTTTGAAGGGTTTGCTGCCGGGAGCTGTTGAGTTGCTGTGGGGGCAGGCGTGTGGCCCGCAGCCCCTGCAGAGGACCTGTCCCTGCCATATCTGCCTCTGTGGACATCCTGCCCGCCCTGCTCCCGGCCTTGCTGCCTCCCCAGCTCTCAGCAGGTGTTCTTTTCAAGGTTGGCATTCCTCATTGCTGCCCGCACCTCACATACCCACTAGGTCTCTAGGAATTCGTGTATATGTAGTTTTCTAACCAAGAATGCCCTTCACGGTTTTGAAGCTAAATATGCCATAAAATGAAAGAGAACTTTTTCAGATGATTTCCAGGGTTGGGGGGGGGGGCGTTTGGCCTGTGTGCTGTCTCTCCCTTTCTGTCCCAATCGGACACCTGATCCATTGTAACCTTTCCGTTGTTGGAGACAAAGAAAAGCAGGTGTCCATTTATTCCTAAAGTGGGAAGGCAGGTAAGGGTGTGTCCTTCCCCCTCTGTTGCTTCACCCACACACATACACACACATAACACGGATCTGTGTTTTCTGGAGGAACCAATCTCAGTGCCATTTACTTGCTGTTCAGTGGCCTCCAACCTGCCCCCAAACAAAGAAGCTACCGCTTGGGGCGTCTGAGTGGCTCAGTCGGTTAAGCATCCGACTTCGGCTCAGGTCATGATCTCCCAGTTTGTGAGTTCGAGCCCCGCGTTGGGCTCTGTGCTGACCGCTTGGAGCCTGGAGCCTGCTTCAGATTCTGTGTCTCCCTCTCTTTCTGTCCCTCCCCTGCTCATGCTCTGTCTCTCTCTGTCTCAAAAATAAATAAAACATTAAAATTTTTTTTTAAATAAAAAATTTAAAAAAAAAGCTACCACCACTCTCTGGGGGATTGTTCAGGTCTCAGAAAATAATTCTCTCAGCAAGGGCAGGGGGTTTAGAAAGAGGAGGTCTAAAATTCCCAGCTCACCTCTGGCTTCCAGAAGGCACCAGCTCCTACTTGCTTGCCCAGATCCCTGGGAGACTGCGGGCAGGTCCTCACATTGGCTTTTTGTTGCCATCTAGAAAGACCTTCAGATCTTAGAGACCGTTACTTTTGTCTGGTAAGCCTGAGAGGCTTAGATCCAGGGACCAGAGCAGAAAACATTGTTCGCATGCTCCCCTTTGGTTCTAGCCGCCCCTCTCCTCCTCATCCTGTTCAAACAGCCAAATGAAAGAACTGCCTGACCGCATTCAAACAGGTTGATCATTTCAGTTTTCAAAACTTCTCAGAAATGAACTTCTCCTTCGTGTGAACTTTTATTTTTTTCCTCTGTATTCTGGAACTTGGTTTTCCTAAACGTGTTTTTTTCTTTCTTTCTTTCTTTCTTTCTTTCTTTCTTTCTTTCTTTCTTTCTTTCTTTCTTTCTTTCTTTCTAAGTTTGTTCTGATGGTTACTCAAGAGATGTTTTCGTGGTGTAAGAAAACACCCTCAAACAAATTCTTCTAAACCTTGCTTTCTGGGTTCTGAGTCATTTGAGGAACCCGATCTCTGAGGGTGCTGTGGAGACACAGGTCGCGGATCTGCGGTAGAGCTCGGAGGGCCCGCAGCTACCTTCCAGCCCCACCCTGCCCGCCCCCTGGAGGCAGCACCTGCTTTGTCCCGCAGCCAATGAGACACTGTGCACATTTGAGCACATAATGAGCGCACTCTGATGGTGGCAGCAGGTGATGACATCACGGGCCTTTCTTAGCCTCTCTGTCCAGTGGCCTAATGGGGTTGTCTTGGTACCCTCAGCCTGAGAATTCACGGCCCTCGGTTTGTAAATGGCTTTGAACTAGAGGTATAGATTCCATAGGTGGTGGCTCGTGGCCCTGCCCCTCAGGGGGACCTAAGAAACACACACAGGAGAGGAAGGCTCCCTGCTCTGTCGCAGAACGCCGCCCTCTGTGGCCCGTAGGGGGCTTGTAGGATGAGGAGAGGGTCCGGATTGGAGTTTGAGGCCAGTAACCAGTAATGAGGAGGAGGGGCTGGCCCCAAGCAAAGCATGACGGGGAAGAGGCTGCTTATTCTAGTGAGAAAAAAAAAAAAAAGAGCTGGACTGTTTGTCTAACTAGCTGCATGGCGTGGGAGTAGCCACTTAACTCCCCTGGGCTTTCGCATCCTTATTTCCAGAATAGGAGTGTTAGACTTGGTGGTCTCTTGGGCCCCTCGTGGCCATACTTTCCTGTGAGCCTGTACATTTTAACCAAGTTCCCTTGAGCTGCCTCCTGGGTACTCACTCTCCAGACCAGACCTCCCCTTCTGTACTCCAGCCACCTGCAAATGCAGCTTGCCAGGGGTCTCCCTTCTTCTTGCTTTCTGCCTTCCCGTTTCTCTCTGATAGATGAGTTCGTACTAAGATGTTGATGGCTGACTGGTTTCATGGGTTTTTATCCAAGAGAAATTTGCCTATTAAAAAAAATTTTTTTAATGTTTATTTTTGAGAGAGAGAGACAGAGTGCGAGCAGGGGAGGGGCGGAGAGAGAGAGAGGGAGACACAGAATCCGAGGCAGGCTCCAGACTCTGAGCGGTCAGCACAGAGCCTGATGCGGGGCTCGAACCCATAAACCGCGAGATCATGACCTGAGCTGAAGTCAGACACTTAACTGACTGAGCCACCCAGGTGCCTCTCGAAACTTGCATTTTTAAAGGAGTTCTGGGAGGGAGATGGGATATCTTTAAATCCAAAGGAAAGGGCTCTCATGTGGGGGGCCAGGGCCCTGTGGGGCAAGCTTCCGTGGAGACCGATGGTGGCCTTTGCCCACCGCAGGATGTGAGCATTTCTGTGCCCCCATACAAGATCCTCAGACGCACCCCACCCCCCCAGGCAGCCACAGCAGGCAAGCTGTGCCCCTGGGGGTGTCGCTCAAGGGCCTGAGCTCTGCTCTGAACTGCCATTGTCCCTTCCAGCCGGAAGTGTGAGTTGCCTCTGATTGTGGTGGCCGCTGTCAGGACCCGCAAGGAGGAACGGTGGGACCCCGCTTCCGTGCACAGGGGCTTCCCTCTTTTACCGACCTGGCCGGTCGTGAGCCAACTGAATGGCAAGTGTGCCCTGAGTTCAGTTACTGAAACATAATTTAGCAGCAGTGATTTGATGCGAAGACCAAGCTGAAGGAGATTGCCTTCACGGATGCCGTTCTAAATTCAGTGGGTGAGAATCAGAGACCTTCTTTGGACACGGTTTGATTTCTGTGACCTTCAAGCTAGACGATATTGGGCTTAGACCCTCGCCTCCATTCCAAGGCCCGGAAGGAAAGTGCCGTACCCAAGGTCACTCGCTTTGCTTAAAATAAGCCCGCATTCTCTGCCCTCCACACCTCTGCTCCCTTCCCCAGACCCTCTAACCTATGGCTCTTTAAACATCTGGTGAGTAAGTCACCCCGCATATCAAGCCAAGAACGTTTAGACTCCGAAGTCTGCTCTCCTAAGACACTCCTTAAAAGTCTAAATGCAGGCAATTGTGTCCCACACTCTGGCCTCACACCTGCTCTGTGGACTTCTTGGAAGATTCAAAGAATTAATGGAATCAGGGCTTGCGAAAGGTGAGCGTTTTGAAATCCCTCTCCGCGTGCCCAGTGCTGCGTTCGGCCTCAGCCGTGCCTGGTTTCATTTCTGCAGCAAGTGGCAGGCACCCCCACAGGCTGGTCTTCTGCTCTGTCCCCACGGAGCACCAGACATGAGGCCACATCACAATGAGCCCCCGTCAGTCACTGTGAGGCCCAAGGCAGAGTTGAGCCGGCCTGAGTCTTGTCCAAAGAAGGGAGCCTCGCCTCCCTCCAGAGGCCCATGTCCCTGCTAACAGCACCCTCATCCTGTTAGGACCTATCTCCCTGCCTTAGAGCCATACTTCTCAGCCCGGCATTTCTGCCTGGAGACTTGAAAACCCGTGACACACACGGAAAACACAGTAAGGTCAGCCAGCTCACCGTCAATTTGAAACAAGGCAGGCAGTTTACAAAGCGTCCCATAGGCAGGAGGGTGGCCGCGGTGGGGTGGGGGGGGACAGGAGCTCGGTCTCCCCTTGTTCAAGTCGTGAGGGGCTTGGCCTGGAGCCTGCAGAGGTTCAGAGGGTACACCTGCGTGTGACACTGTTTCCCAAAACCAAAGCATGGTCAATGTTTCTTGCAGCTCGGAATGAACAGGAGGAACAAGAGGAGAAAAGAGAAATCAAGAGGAGGTTAACTCGAAAGGTGAGCGGGTTCTCCAGGCGGGAGCTGGGACAGGACAGCGCGGGCCGCCCTTGGCTCCCGTGCCGCCTGCGGGCCCCGGTGGCCTTGCAGCTGCCTGGCCGGGAGGAAGTTCTGTCAGTGGCCCCGCGCCTTGGCTGTGAGAGCGAGCGGCTCTCTAGATTCTCCGGGACTCCCCCCGGGGACGGTGGTCAGCTCAGTTTCATGGCCTTCAGTGCTTTGGGCTGGTGACATTCCACTGCTTGATTCTGTGACACCCATGCCTCCCTCCCCCCAGGCAGCTTGATGTCAGGTGCATTATGTTTTCAGTTACCGCGAACATTTTGTTGTTGAGAAATTCACCGTAATGCCACCAAGCATGGGAACGTCATGATCAAAATCGGTAGTTCAAATGTAACGCAGTTATTTGCTGTGACCCTGGGAGAGTAAGTTTTCCTTGCCTCCCCTGATACTGTTCCTTACCTACGAACTGAGAACTACTTGGTTTGATTATGCCAGATCCAGCTTGAATTACTGAATTTAGGAAAATGCCCAAAGTGCTGATAAATTTACTGCAGGTGTTTGAAAAGCACTTAAAGTCACAAAGCTGGAATTCTTATGTATTTAAACCCCCAGAATAGGTGATGCGGCAGCGTGACACAGACCCGAGCGGATCTAATTCCATATGAGTGGCCTCTCTAGTAACAGACTCTTAGTTGAGGCTATTCCTGGATGGTGTTGACAAGTTTAATTAATTGATAACACACAGGAAACGGAACTATGTTCTGTTTTTAATCAGCCTCCTGCAGTGACCTTCTTGAGAGAAAGATACTCAAATCTTAGAGACAGTTAAGAGACCCATTAAAATTAATTTTCAAAGGTTTATGAATGGACTTTTCTCCCTAGAAATATTATGTAAAGGAAGAAATGCAGAGATCCTAAAACATCATGCCAATTATTAAGGTGATGATTTGTGCGTCTCTGACCTTGTCTCCCTTGGAGCATCCCAAATACCCAGTGACAAGCCAAATGCTATCCCAATTATAAGGAAAATAAACAAGAGCCTGAAAGGCCAGATGACAGGCTGGCGTCCCCCTGGTTGGGAACTCGAACAAGAGCTAAGTGACCTCACTTTGTCCAGGTGCCCTCACCCAAGTCAAGGTCTGATTCTTCAAATCCCTAAGACCACCCCATCTTTGGAGGCAGGGCATCCTTTCTCCCGAGCCTGAGTAGTGAGGAGGACAGGGGATGATACGCCACCTTGTTTTAAGTGTGTCCTTGAAATGACTTAGACTATCCAGAGGAGGCTGGTGATAACCCCTCCTTTCTGATACAGAAAGGTCTAGACATTTCAGGGGAAAAAAAATCACATTTTTATAAAATTCATTGGGGTTGATTGCTGCGCCCAAGTCTCCTAAACTTGAGGGTTTCTTGCTAAAAGCTAGAAATAGGAAAATACTTAAGCCTATATTTAGTTTGTGTCTTTTTAAAAAGAGCATACAAAAAGTCAGCTAATTGCATAATTTGGCAAGGGAGGAGGGTTCCCTCCCCTGCCATCTCCCGAAGGATGGGTACCACTAGGGACAGGTGCCCCCAAATAGCCCCTCATTTTTGCAGGTCTCCAAGGCAAGAGAACTTCCTTCTCTTCCTCCCGGTCCCCTCTCCTTCCTTCTCCCAGGAAAGCTGCCTTATAATTTCAGCATTTGCCCTTCCCTGGGACTGGCTTGGGGAATGAAAAATGCCTTTAAGGGAAGGGAGAACCGCTTTGAAGGGGAAGACCGGAAGGCACTTTCACCTCTGTTTTTGACGACAGAGATGTGAGCCTGCCAGCAGGTAGGGAATTCTGTAGTGCCTCCTGGCCCTGGGCAGATCTTTCTCCTCTGGGGCCTTGAGCACAGCAAGACCAGATGCCAGTGACGATGGCTGTCGTTCGGTTACCCGCAGCCCTAAGGTTTCCTCAATTCAGTTCTATTTCGTTCTAACGCAGTAGGGAGAAAAATGAGAGCCAGGAGCTGATACAGGACACTGATAGCAACAGACCAGTCGTTTTCTTCAGCCAAATTGAGACTAACCTAAAAATTATGTGCCCTGTCTTTTAATAAATGCCAACCTCCCCCTTTGGAAAAAAAAAAAAAAACATGCTGGCTAGCTAAATGGATAGATGGATGGGAAGAAGAAAGGAAGGGAGGGAGGGGAGGGGCACTTGGGTCAAGTTGTATTAGTGGTGGATCTGGGGCCTCAAGTAATTTACTTTTCAGTATCTGGTTGCAAGTGATATTTCTGCCATAGATTGAAACATAATGCTTCCGACCTCTGCCCCCCCCCCCCCCCCGCCCCTTCTTCTAGCCCGCCATCCCCAGAAAACGGACTTCGGCCACAAAGATCATTTCCTCGCCATCTGAGGAGGGACCCTAGGTTCATGTACCCCAAAGGCAAGCCAAAGGCACATCTGAGCACTAAGTAGCCAGGGGCACGAGCCCATGCTCGCAGGGGAGAGTCCCAGGGGGCATTGGTTAGGTGGCCGACACACCACCCGAGACCCCCCCCCCCCCCGGGGAAGAAACCGGTCCCCTCCTCATTCCCTCCCTCCTAGCACTTGGGAGCAGCGCCTTATCGATTTGGAGAGATCGTGTCTAAAGTCTCCGATGGGACTCAGGCATGAAAAATAGCCCCTGACCTTTGGATCTAACATTTAGTTTTCTGTTCGCTCCAGACTGCCACCAAGTCTGTTGGTAAAGTACCCAGAGCATGATTTCTGGAAATATAAACTAAAACTTCCGTGCTTAATCTTCCTCTTGTCACAGTACACTTAGAAATTGGCACCATCTGCCCAGCATTTCGCGGTAAATCTTGCTAGTCCTAAGAGGCACAAGAGATGTTGAGCAGAGTCCTTGTGTAGCTGGGGAAACAGGAAATGTTTGCATGTATTTTAACGAGTGTGCAAAAGCTGCCTGAACTCACATTGCAGAGGGCACGTGTCCGGATGGACTGTTCACAGTACCCCACGAAGCCTGGGACAGCTGTGGGTTTCCTGCGACAGGCCAGCACTGACACCAGAAGGTCCTGTCCCAGGAACGCCAGGGCTGCCTCAGCACAGATCTGAACCACTCTGACAGGAGCCGGCTAGGCCTCTGATCCCCCACATCCCCCCTCCCACCATTGGCCAAGAGGGAGCCTCAGGCTGCTTTGGTCCCGCCTGCAGCCTGGCCGTACCCGGCTCCATTCTGTTTGATCCCAGCCGGGCAATCATCTAACTCCTTTTCCGCGTGCTCTTCCACGGTCCACCAGCTGGCAGCGGGCTGGAGCACGCTGGCACCACCAACGGTGTGTGGCAGCCGCGGGAAATCGAGTCAGGACAGCCAGGGTGGTTGGGATTCACTTGTGCGTCTGTGCGTGTTGTATAGGCCTTTGCGGTGGGGTTGTATCTGACTGCACTTTCTGTTGGTAGAAGTGAATACAGCGTAGGGCTTGGAGGAAAAAGTGCTTTAAAATAACGTCGGTTAAACGTGCGTTCACAGCATCCTGAAGACACGGCGACGGTGTTGCTCCAGGAGAAATAAACCCAGTGACGGGAAGCGATGATAGAAACGTCAGCCTTGTGCCGCCCAAGTACAAAGGGACGGTGCTCGTGACTGGGACCGCGAGGCGGCTAAATAAATACACGTTCTCGTCCTAGTTGTTGCGCCCCTCGCCGCAGACCCGTCCTGAAGGCCTGTCCCATGCCTTCCTGGCCTAAACCCAGCCTCGCCCTGCATTTGCGGACGGACTGTGAAGAGCAGGGTCCCCTCTGGCCTCATACATCATGGCCGCGGACCCCTGAATTTGCATATTGTTTGCACATCCGCCCTTTGGGGGGTCTAAAACACACGCATTTAAAACGATTTCCAGCCCCATCCTGCAGAGCACACTCAATCTGACACACGGGCGTGGGCTTACAAATCCAAAATGAGACCGAAGCCTGGTGTGAGGTTCCCGTCCCCGAGTGGGAGGCTCGGCACGGGTGTGGGAAAATCCACAGCGGACGCCCGCACCCACGCAGGCAGACAGGCCGCTTACAAGGAGATGCTGCAGTGTTATTAAGACTCAGCCTACCTGTCTATCCGGAAAAGCCTGAAGGTAGCTCAGGGGATAATAAAGCTCTCTCTCTTTGAGTTCTGGAAAAGTCCCAGGTCCGGGAGTCAGAAGCCCTAGGTCCCCACCCCGGGCCCTGCCCCTCACTTGCTGAGGGACGTGTTGGTTGCCTCTCAGGACCTCGTTTTCCCACCGACCCAGCAGTCTACACTCCTCTGGCTGACCGGGTCCGTCTCTCTCCCTCCCTGCAGCTCAGCCAAAGACCCACAGTGGAAGAACTTCGAGAAAGAAAGATCCTCATCCGTTTCAGTGACTACGTGGAGGTGGCTGACGCTCAGGACTATGACCGCAGGGCCGACAAACCGTGGACCCGCCTCACCGCTGCCGACAAAGTAAGCCGAGGGGCGAGGAGTGGGGTAGGGGGTCCCCGTGCCTCGGTCTTCCCCCGCGTTGGCGTTCCCGCTTGCTGCCGGGACCCCGGGCTGAGACCAGCAGCGAGGCTGTGGTTGCAGTGGCCGTCATGGGGTGCCAAGCGCCCCCTGGGCCTGCTTAGGGTGCTGCTTCTCCCAGGGCTCCAGATAACCTGCGGGGAGGTCACCAAATTGATTCTCCACTGCCGGAGAGAAGGCATGCGACAGTCACATAATGTCATGCTGAGTGACAGCAGGAGGAGAGGCTGCGTGGGCGGCTGTGCCCACAGAAACAGAACATCTGTATGGGCACAGAACAGTTCACGAGTGCGAGGCTCCAGGCTTCTCGCAGCCCTTCGTGGAGAGGACGCTGTCCTTGGCACCCAGTAGGATTCGCAAAACTAAAGAGAGACCGGCTCACTGTGTCTGTGGTTATTATACCCTAACGGTAGAAACGGGCCACAAATCACAGAGATGGCAAAACGTGCCTTGCTACGCTAAACCGTCATCCGTTTGGAAAACAAGAAGAATCTGAGGCTGAGTTTTGTAAGAAATGCAGTGAAGCAAAAGGGAATTCTCACCTGTCCCCTGGACCATAAATCGAAATGAACCTCTGCTGCATAATCCTTTGGGACCCTAGTCCAGTCACCGTTAGGAACTGGAGAGCTAAGGCCTTTTAAAACAAAATCTAAAATAATGACCACGTCTGGTGTGCAGGTGACATTGGGGAGACTCTGGCACACACCGGGGGCCTTCTCTTGAGTCCTGCCTTTGCCCCACAAATTTATGTGGGCTGTAGGGTGAGGCCGTCTACAGCGCAGACTCTGGCCTGATCCAACGCAGGGAGTTTGAACACAGGGAAGCCGAGGCACGCTGGTGGGAACATTGGGGCCAGAAGCAGGCTTTCCAGAAATGCCTCCCACACGGTGGGTCCACCCACAGGTCCCGATGAGTGGAAGCCTCTGCCCTCCTCTTAAACGTAACACTCATTGCTTCCCCGGACAGGCATCTGTGGTAGTGACCCCAGGAACCGGCACCACCATCCACCAGACCCAGAGGCCCAGCCCCCAGGCTGTTGTGTCATGTAAACGGGAACAGAGGAAGGAGCCCTGGCGCCTTCTGCCTTTTGTTCACAGCCTGACTGCAGCGCCCTTGCTGACCGAGGATGAGGGAGGGTATCAGAAAAGCGGGGGGAAAGTACAGCGCGTCTCCCCATGCACGTGCTGAAGTTGTGCGTCGCATTCAGGGAACCCAGTTCCTCAAGAGCTGCGGCCCAAGAACAGGAAGTGGCGCCCACAGAGGGGGGGTGTGCCTGCCTTCTCTGGGGGGAGCCACTCTGATCCTGCCTGCGGGCCTTTCCGGCCTGACTCTCAGTGCCTTGACAGTCCCATCGAAGGAAATACAGCAAAACCTCGGATTGTGAGGAAGACAAGCACACGTTTCTAATAAATGTTAACTTGATAAATGAGCGACATCTTGGAATGTGAGTAGAGCGTGACGCCGAACGTCACATGATCACAGCTGAGCCAGCGGTTCTTGAAATTCGCTTTGCTACACAAGTGCTTTGGATTGCAGGCATGTTTCCGGAGTGAACTATTCTCACAAACCAAGGTTTTGCTGCACTCCCATTAGAAGGAGCTCTGGGAGGGAGCGCCTGGGTGGCTCAGTCGGTTGGGCGTCCGACTTCAGCTCAGGTCATGATCCCACGGTTTGTAGTTCGAGCCCCGCGTCGGCCTCTGTGCTGACTGCTCAGAGCCTGGAGCCTGCTTCGGATTCTGGGTCTCCCTCTCTTTCTCTCTGCCCCTCCCCCCCCCCTCAAAAATAAATGAACATTAGAAGTAGCTCTGGAAAAGAGCGCATGTTTAGAATTTCAGTGCCTGGGGAGGAAGTGAGGTTTTCTGCAGTGTCAGAACCTTCTGTTCCACCTCCTCGTCTGTCCTTGCATCCTGCCTGCCTGCCCTCCCTCAGCCGCAGCACGTCTACGGGTGCTGCTGGAAGGGGGCAGCTACTCAAACGAGGCCATACCCTTGATAATGGCATAGACCACCTCCGAATCAACAGAGCTGTGAAAGAGCTAGGTCTTTGTAAATCAAACGGAAAGGAGGCAGCTGGCAATCACCCATTCCCTTAATTTGACTGAGGAATTTGACCCACCCCTTCTAGAAGGACCCATCCTGCGGCAGCACAGTGCTTGTGCTGAGCTTAGATTGTTTGCCTACGGAAGATGGGGGGTTGACGTTTAAATGTGCACTCGGGGCACCAGGTGGCTCGGTCGGTTGAGCGTCTTTGTCTCAGGTCCTGGTCTGACGGTTCGCGGGTTGGAGCCCCGCATCAGACTTGATGCTATCGCTGCAGAGCCAGCTTCGGATCCTCTGTCCCCCTCTCTCTGTTCCCCTCCCCTGCTCGCACTGTCTCAAAAAATAAAACATTGAAAAAACACCACAACTTTAAAAGTGCACTCAGGACCCCAGGAGTGTGGGGCAGATCTGCATGGCCTCTTGCTGCCCCGGAGGCGCTCCTCGGAGAGCGGAAGAAAAAGACACTTTGGGCAGTAGGCCAGATATCATGTGCGATTTACATTTAGGGGGCGGGGGGATTCTCTGTCGGTTCCAGGTGATTTTCTTTCCCCTCCCAGTGAAGGAATTCATTTTCCGTACTTACACTGGGTCGTTCGGCTTTGTCGAACAAAACAGGTAATAAGCGAACTCCCTTCTGCATCTGTCTCTTCTGTCTCTTCTGCATATTCACGGAGCTCTCTTCTTTCCAGGCTGCCATTCGAAAGGAGCTCAATGAATTTAAAAGCACTGAAATGGAAGTTCATGAATTGAGTAGACATTTAACAAGGTTAGTAAATTGAGGGGTTCTTTTCCCTTTTTTTTTCCTTCAAATGGTCATGCCTGCTTCCCGACTAACTGCCATCTGCTGCCGGATTACAGGTGGGTGTGGTGGGGAGGGGTGGGGGATAAGAGAAGGTCCGCTGTGGTTTCCGAATCGAGGGGAAGGAGCACCGCGACCTTCCGAAGGCCTAGTTTTTCACTTAAAGATCTGTTAAGTGCCAGACCGCCCATAACCCCAGAGTGGGTTTTTATGGAAACCTAAGCTGAGAAGAAAAGCCCGTTGACATTTATATCCAGTCAGCCCGAGCCAAGCCTGGGCAAAATACCAAATCCACATGGGACTTCCAGAGTGGGTTTGCTCCTGTGATTCCGTGTGCCCATATCCTCCTTTGGGGAAACTTAGGCACAGAGAGATTTAAGGGGCTGATATAAGGTCACATGGCTAGCTAGTGGCAGAGCCATTGACTTAATTCTTAGGACTCCTGTGGCGGACACTTAGAGAAACAGGACGTGCCGACTGGTGCCTGGGCTCAGAGACGCAAGTTGGGTGCTCCACCTTGCTGCTGAGTCCAGGCTGAGCGCGTGGGCCGAGGGCCACCGGGGCCGTCCGGTTTGGGCCCCCAGGAGCTCCAGATGAAACTACTCCCAAACATAAGGTGAATTCCGTGGGGGCTCGAGTACTTGAGGAGTTGTGTCAGGGATGTGCCTTTGGCCGGAGGTTTAACCAGATTTAACCTGCCACTCGTCAGCCACGGGGAGTCTGAGGATGGGAAGCTCGGGCTGTGGCATCCGGCACCTCTAGCAGCCCCTTGGTCTTGACTCAATTATTTGTTTTCTAGGTTTCACCGACCTTAACAAATTCTTCCTGAGTGCTATGCTGTCTTCGAAACATAAATTTATAAGAACCATAAGTGCTGGTATTTATTCACTTCCCCATTATGATGTAAATCTTCTGAACTGCCTTTTTTTAAAAAGAAGAAGAAGAAAAAGGAAACCCGATCAGGATTCTCTTTGCGAAAGCCCAGTGGTCACCACTCCGCGGTCAGAGCTGCTGGTACCGCCGCAGACTCCGAGGGCACCGGCAGGCCAGAGTGGAGACTTCCCGGCGCTCGGAGCGGTCCTGGTCCTCTCCCTCCAGGCCTGGCAGGTGCCGTGTTCATTGAGGCTCCAGCGAACCTCTTCCCCTCAAGTGTCTGTCACCTGGGTCCAAAGAAAGCTGAGGCGGTGGGTTCGGCCTGGAATGGACTGTGCACATGGTCTGGTTGGCTTTCTAGACTTGGCCAAACACACTGGCTCCGGGTGTGGCGTCCGACCTGGGGGCCTCTTAGGAGGAGGAGGCTGAGAGGGAGCACTGTTCTCAGTCACCCCTGTCCTTTCTCTCCCCTCAGCCGTCATCCATACCGTGAACAAAAGGGAAGATGCTTTTCTGGGGGAGTCTGTGGTCGACTGTCTGTCTCGAGAGTGTGTGGGCTGCAGGTATGGAAGGCCGGCACTGAGCACCTATCCTGTCCCCTCAGACTGAGCGGAGCTGCCTCCCAGGAAGCTCTGGCGTGCACAGGGGAAGTTGTCATCTGCTCAGTTCGAATTAATTGACCCATCTGTGTTAAAAAAGCCAAATGTCACGGGTGGTCTTGTGCACCCGGCCACTGCTGTGGGACGCCCGTGGCATTGGTGCATCTGAGTGTAAGCCTGGTGAGGACGGAGAGGCTGGGGAGAGAAACTGCTTGGCTGACGTTCGTTTTCTCCACGCACCCCAGGGCCAGTGACTGTATGGGTTGGAAGGTAACAGCTTCTGAGTGTAGGACCAATGCATGCAAGCCAGAAACCATTCCTGAAAGGCCGGCTCGCCGGTCTCTGACGGACTGGGACTCCAGAACCACCCGATGGCCTTCTAGTCTCCTTTCTTTGCACTGAAGAGTTTCTGTGGAGGGCCTTCAGGGTTCGGCATATGCCGGAATGGCGCAAACACCAGCCACACCTGCCCGTGCTGTACCTTCCTGCTCCTACCCATCTGGAGAGCATCCTTCCTCTCCCTCGTGGTGCCGGTAAAGCTGATGGGAGGTGTATCTCTAGCTGTCCTATTCGCTTGGGACCACAGGAAGGCAGTGCCCTCCTGACGGGGACACCCCGGGTAAGATGTGCAGTGAGTGGAAGGACAGCCCCCAAACCCTAACCACTCTCTTCACGGGGCCCGTCGCGGCTGCTTCTGTTTTCCTGCCTGACAGACCCTGTAGGGCCCTCTGTCACCAAGCCCTGCCTGGACCTCCGTCGTGGTCTCACAGTTACCGTGATTTTTCTCGGTAATGGCTTGCTCTCCTCCACACATGCCCGAGATTTAGAAAGATCCCAGACTGGCCTTCACAGAAAGGAGTTGACCAGTTCCCACCCCAAAACGTGTGGGAAGCAAGTCACTCTTGGGATGCACACCCATCGGCGAGGCCGTTGAATTTTCGGCAGGCATTAACAGCCCCCGTGGCTGCCGTTAACCCAGGAGCTGTGCAGAGTCCGGGGGGAACTCAGGGCAGTTCTTCAGGCAGTGCCCAGTAGCCGTCGCGAAGTTGTCCCTGTACCACCGGGAGTGAGCACGCCACTGCCTGGCCCAAGGAGGGGCCGTCACTAGATCCTTTTCTCTTTGAATGTGGAATCGGATAGTTCAGGGAAAACGTGGTCGGGATTTTAGCGTGGCTGTAAACACAGTCTTCCCGAAAGGCTTACTGACGTTTGAATGTGCAAATGGTGTGACGAAAGATGTAGGGCTCTTTCGTTTAACTTCTCTACAGCGGGCACGTGTTCCAGGCGGAGGTGCCTGCCTTGCCCGGGTTGGAGTCTGAGCTTCCTGTAACTCACAGCTGTCTTCATGCGGCTCACAGGGCTCTGACATGATGGCCAGGCCTTCCGCGGGCCCAGGAGCGAGTCCTACGGAAACTCATTCCATCGCCTGGACTCCTCCCTCGAAGGCCAATGGCTTCTTTGCTGGCTTTGGTTTTTGGGCCTCTGATGCCCTGGGAACGTGACGCCCAAGTCCGTTTCCTGCAGCCAGCCAGCAGCCCAGGTTTCCTGCCCAAAGTGCCCTGTTCTTGCAGTCCGCTTGGAGCTGGGGAGAAATTGAACACAGTTTCAGCCTCCATCCCCAAAGAGCACCCTTTGGGAGAAGTCAGTCGCAGGAATTAGGGGTGCACCTGCTGTGCTACAGAAATCCCACCTGCCATCAAGGTGGGCGATTATTTCAAGTCCAGCTCAGGGGGCTCTGCCACCTCCGTGGACCACAGGTTGGCCCTCTGCCGCCGCCTCCCTTTCATGAAATCCTGAGGTCTTTCTAGAAATCTATCCCAATTTCTTTTTTTTTGCCATATCGTTAGGACAACTGGAAGAGGTGTTACTTTCTAAGATGGCAAATTGACAATTACAAAAAAAAAAAAAAAGAGAGAGGGGGGCTAGATGGTTTAAAATGCATGCCCTTTTCTGAAAAAGCTGCGATTCTCAAAGGTCTTGTGCGTGTCAGTTCCCAGTTGAGCCTTCTGTCCTCTGGGTCAGTGTGAGGAAGAATGTGAAGTTTCTCAAGAGGTTTCCCTCTTGAAAGCAGACATTGCCCCATGCTCCGCACCACCTCCTGTGGCAGAAGGGACTCCTGTTGGCCTCCTTGCTGTGTTTCAAAATTGCTGATCGATTCCTCTCCAAAGGCCCTCAAAGCCCTGTAAAACTTTTAAAACGTTAGCCTTTATGTCCAATTAGAGAAACCAAACAACGTGATGGTAGGTGTGATAAAAAAAAAAAACAAAAAAACAAAAAAAAACAAAAAAAAAAAAACCTCTGGGTTTATTTTTCTCCCGCTATGGACGTGTATTTATATTTGCCGAATGACTATTGTGGTGTGTGCTTCGATGAATGGGATTTCAGACTCTCCCCATGCACAGCCAGTGGGTGGAGGTCACCTCCGATGACTTTTTCTTCCCATCTGTCTGTCAGTCCCCAAACCAGTTGCTTTTTCCAGTGGCTTCCCGGGTGTCTGTACATAGTTTGTCTTCGTATAGGAGCGCTCTCCTGTGTTCTAATTTAACAGATGATGGCTGTGTGAGGAAGACGATGTAAATACAATACAAATTAAACTGGATCTCTATGGCCTAGGTTTTGTACATACAGAAACTGCATGGTATTTAAATTATTGTTTGTCTCTGATGATGTATGCAGTTTCTTTAAAAACAAACCAAAAAAAAAAGTCTAAAAAAAAAAAAATCCTTTCCTTGGCTCCCGTGTGTCTTGTCAACCACCGAAAAGAGTTGGGCTGCGGCTGGGATGAAGGGCAGGTCAGCTCAGCAGCAAAGCGTCAGAGTTATGGAGGCAGACAACCTCCTCGTGTATCAGGTGTTACTGGGTGCGGGGAGGATGGCTGCACGTAAATTAGCTTTCTAGGACTTTCTAAGACATACTGCCCAGCTGCCCTTTAATAAACTGCAGTCCCTCAGAGTCCTCCCCATAAGAGCAGCTATGAGACAGCTTTGGGTACCAGCAGTGCCATGGGGTGTCACTGCCCCAAAGCAAAAGCCACCAACTACTTGGCTTTAGAGTACTTTCTCGGTCTCTGGGCGAAGTCTGAGTATTTGTCCTGTAAAGCTAAGAGCTTTATCGCCTAACTTTCTGGTCCTGACTTGTCTTTTTGAAGTGCTGGGGGGAAGGCAAGACAAGCTTCGGTGCTTGCTGGCTGCATTTTTCTAGGTGGGTGAAGTGACCGGACAACCGATGTTTGGCCCGGCCCTGGAAGAAGGTGACCCTGGGGACAGGGAGCTTACCCTAGCGCGGCTCCCCTGTGCCGCTCCTGGGAGTCCTGGTGAAGGTCTTACCACGCAGGTGCCAACTCAGGAAGTCTGGGTGGGCCTGAGAGTCTGCATTTCTAGCTAGCTCCCAGGACATGCTAATGCTGCTGGTCCAGAAATCATGCTTCTGAGTAGCAAGGGCTTGGACGACAGGAGCCACTTTTGCTTCACCTGGGAATCTCCAGCTCCGAAGACCAGAGTGCGCACACACACCGCTTACTTCTTTGCTGAGCAGCGACCACAAAGCCCGCGCTGGCCCTCAGCACTCTGCAGCATTGCCTCAGAGGGCACACAGGCTCTCACCTGTGCAGGCGGAGGGACTCTTGGAGCAGGAGTGGCTATGGCAGAGGGGGCGAGGGGTTACAGAAAGGTTTTCACGTTTCGTGCCGAGAGCTTCGGCCCCATTCTGCCCCTGCGCACCCGCAGAGCTCTCTGACTCGTAATAAATCTAACCGCAGGACAGAACTGCAGGTACCGAAAGGCGTGGAAGACCTATAAAGAGAAGCTTTGGTGGCGCCCCCAATAGGCTTCGCCCTGCAAGACGGAAGGAAATGGGCCATCATCCTGAGGGAGCCCTTTCTGAAGTGAACAGAGGCTATGGCTCTACATCCCCAATAGGTAGAGGCGGCCGGGCGTGTCCCATCCTGAGATGTTTAGTCATCCTAGGACAGAATAGTGGTGGCTATGCCACAACACCCAACCAAGC
Organism: Panthera pardus; assembly: GCF_024362965.1. Classification (NCBI taxonomy): domain Eukaryota; kingdom Metazoa; phylum Chordata; class Mammalia; order Carnivora; family Felidae; genus Panthera; species Panthera pardus. Next base: position 121,646,499 of record NW_026526732.1, on the reverse strand, counting down.
AGTTTGAGTCATTTTATTTCTCTGGGCCTCAATTTTCTCACCTGGAAAATGGGGACACAATCAGATGTCCTATGATGTCCTTTAGGACATCAGCTTTCTATGACTTGGGTTCGTCTGAATTTTAAAACACTACGTCCCAAAGAAAGAGTAAGCTTTAGGTAAGTCCTGGCAGGGCAGTCTCTTAGAGAACAATCTGGATTCCTCTCCTTCAGACCATCTGCAAGGCTGACGTGCATGCCTGCCACCCCTCCTTGCCTTAGGTTGGCCTCCTGGAGGGCTCGTTGCTGGTGGGACCTCCCTGCCTTCGTGGGAGCTCATCCTGAAGCTGCTATCGACCAGACTACCTTCTGCTGTCCTGCCTTCCCCTTCCTCTGGGCAAAAAAAAAAAAAGCATCCTGGAGGGGCTTGTGGGCCCTGAGCAGTGATGCTTAAGACCCAGTCTGTTATCTTCTACACACCCCAACTTTGGGATGCATCAGTGATATGCTTGCCTACACCTGATTATTAACAGAAAGGACAAGTTGGACACCAGAAACACTCCCTAGCTGGCTCTCCACAGGTGCTAAGCACTCGCCTGGCCTCAGATGAACCACAGATCTACAGATACAGCTCAAATCTACCCTGAGCTCCTGGCCTGGGTTTCTGGATGTCACAAAGCAGCCGTGGAGCATATGTGTTAGGAGCATGCAGTGCTGCTACCCTGGGACCACCTGGCTTGCCAGGTCACACCCTGTGTGGAGCCCTCCAGGCCCCCAGGCTGCACCTGCCTTGGCTAGGGTACTCCCCATGCAAAGCAGCCTGGGACCGTTCAGCCAGCACCCCGCTTCAGCTTCAGCTGCTCCGCCAGGGCACCCTCTACATGGGGTGGCCCAGTACCCCCAGCCTGCACCTGCCTCGGCTCCAGAGGCTCCATCAGGGTGCCCTCTGCATAGAACACCATGGGACACCCCAGCTCATGCCCATTTCAGCTCAGGCCATTCCACCAGGGCAGCCCCAAGCACAGCCTGTCCTGGGACCCCCCGCCCATGCGAACTACAGCTCCAGCCGGTCAAAGTCACCAGGCGCACACAGTCTATACAGGGCATAACCATACACAAGACCATTCTTTCAAATTAGGGGAAGTAGGTGCTCCCCCACCCCCGCCCCGCCATTCATATAAACACAAAATTGAGCAAAATGAGACAGAGGAATATGTTCCAAACAAAAGAACAAGACAAAACCTCAGAAAAAGAAAAGGAAATGAAGATAACCAACGTACCTGATAAAGAGTTCAAAGTAATGGTCCTTAAGACGTTCACAGGACTGGAAAGAAAAGTGGATGAATTTAGTGAGAATTGCACCAAGGAGAAAGAAAACTTTATGAAAAAGAACCAGATCTGAAGAGCACAATAATTGAAATAATCAACAGTATATTCGAGGATGCAGAACAGATCTGGGAGATAGGATAATGGATGTATACAAGCTGAACAGCAAAAATAAAAAAGAATTTAAAAGATGAAGATAGGTTAAAGGATCTCCTGGACAACAGGTCCAGCAAACAAACATTGGCATTACAGGGGTCCCAGGAGGAGGCGAGAAGAGAATGGGGCAAAAGGCTTGTTTGAAGGAATAATAGCTGAAAACCCCTAAACTGGGGAAGGAAACAGACCTTCAGATTCAGGAAGCACAGAGAGTTCCAAACAAAAGGAACACAAGCAGGTCCACACCACACCACAATACATAATAATTAAAATGCCAAAGATTAAAGAGAAATTTAAAAGCAAGAGAAAAGCAAAAAGTTACTTACAAAGGAAACCCTGTAAGATGATACAGTTTTCCAGACCAAAAAAAAAAAACAAAAACAAAAACAAAAACCATCATCACTAGACCAGCCTTACAAGATATGTTAAAGGAATCTCTTTAAGTGGAAAAGAAAAGGCCATAATTAGAAGAAAATTACGAAAAGAAAAAAATTTCATGAGTAAAAGCAAACATACAGTAAAGGTAGTAGGGCAGTCATTTATAAAGCTAGTATGAAGCTTCAAAGACAAAAGTGATAAAATCAATTATACCTAAAAAATTAAGGGTAACCACAAAATTGAGAAATGTAAGTGTACACACAAAATGTGGAAGGAGGAGTAAAAAGACAATTCTTTTAGAATGTGTTCCAACTTAGGTCACCATCAACTTAGTATAGATTGCCATATATTTAGAATGTTATATATGAACCTCTTGGTAACCACACACCAAAAACCTGTAATAATAGGTACAAAAAAAATAAAGCCAAAGAAAGCCAAGCATAACAATGTCATCAAACACAAGAAAGCAAGTGATGCAGAGAAGAACTATAAAACAGTCAGAAAACAACAAAATGATAATAAATACATACCTACCAATAATTGCTTTAAATGTAAGTGGCCTAAATGCTCCAATCAAAAGACATAAAATGGTGGAATGGATGAAAAAACAAGACCCACCTATATGCTGCCCACAAGAGACATCAGATCCAAAGATGCACACAGACTGAAAGTGAAGGGATGGAAAAAGACATTCCACACAAATGGAGGCTGAAAAAAGCCAGGTATCAACACTTATATAGGACAAAACAGACTTTTCTTTTTTTTTAAGTGGACTTCACACCCAGCATGGAGCCCAATGTGGGGCTTAAACTTACAACTGTAATATCAACACCTGAGCTGAGATCAAGAGTTGGACACTTAACCAACTTAGCCACCCAGGTGCCCTGGACAAAAGAGACTTTTAAAAAAAGACTGTAACAAGAAGGGCAATATATAATGATAAAGGGATCACTTCAAAAAGAGGATATATAACAATTGTAAACATCTATGCACCCAACATTGAAGCACCTAAATACGTAAAGCAAATATTAACAAACATAAATGAAGAAACTGACAGTAATGTGATAACAATAGAGGGTTTTAACACTTCACATCAATGGGTAGGTCATCCAGGTAGAAAACATGGGAACAGTGTCTTTGAACAACCCATGAGACTAGATGGACTTAACATATATACAGAACATTCCATCCAAAAACAACAGAATACAATTTTTTTCAACTGCACATGTAACATTCTCCAGGACCTATCACATATTAGGCCACAAACAAGTCCCAATAAATTTAAGATGACTGAAATCATATCATGCATCTTTTCTGACCACAACAGTATGAAACTAGAAAAAAAATTACAAGAAAAAAATGACAATAAAAACAACACAATGGAGGCTAAACAACATGCTACTAAACAACCAATGGGTCAGTGAAGGAATGAAAGAGGAAATAAAATACATGGAGACAAATGAAAATGAAAACAACAGTCCAAAATCTTTAGGAAGCAGTGAAAGCAAATCTAAGAGGGAAATTTATAGTAATACAGGCCTACCTCAAGAAACCAGAAAAATCCCAATCTAACCTTATACCTAAAGGAACTAGAAAAAGAACAAATAAAACTCAAAGTTAGTAGAAGGAAATAATAAAGATCAGAACAGAAATAAATGAAATAAAGACTTAAAAAATAGAAAAGATTAATGAAATCAAGAGCTGGTTCTTTGAAAAGATAGACAAAATTGATAAACCTTTAGCCAGACTCAAGAAAAAGAGAGAAAGGACCAAATATATCAAACCAGAAATGAAAAGAGGAGAACAACCAACACTACAGAAATACAAAGGATTGTAAAAGACTACTACGAAAAATGATATGTCAACAAATTGGACAACCTAGAAGAAATGGATACATTCCTGGAAATATATAATCTTCCAAAACCAAATTAGGAAGAAATAGAAAATCTTAATAGACCAATTACTAGTAACAAAATTAAACCGGTAATAAAAAAAACTCAACCAAAAGTCCAAATGGGTTCACAAGTGAATTCTACAAAATATTTAAAGAATTAACACCTAATTCTCTACTCCAAAAAACAGAAGAGGAAGGAAAGCTTCCAAATACTTCCTGCAAGGCCAACATTACCCTAATACCAAACACACTGTTTAAAAAACAAAACTACAGGCCAATATCCCTGATGACCATAGATGCAAAAATCCTCAACAAAATACTAGCAGACCACATTCAACAATACATTAAAAAATCATTCACCATGATCAAGCAGGATTTATTCCAGGATACAAGCATGGTTCAATATTTGCAACTCAATCAACATGACACGCCACATTAACAAAATAAAGGATAAGAATCACAAGATCATCTCAATAGATGCAGGAAAATCATTTACAAAATTCAACATCCATTCATGATAAAAGCTCTCAACACAGTGGGTTTAGAGAGAAATACTTCAATATAATAAAGACCATGTATAACAAACCTACAGCTAACATCACACTGAGCAGTGCAAAAGAGCTTTTCCTCTAAGATCAGGAACAAGACAAGGATACCCACTCTCACTGAGCACTTTTATTCAACACGGTACCGGAAGTCCTAGCCACGGCAATCAGACAAGAAATAAAAGGCATCCAAAATATAGGTTTAGGTTTTTTTAGGCATCCAAGTTAGTAAGGAAGAACTAAAACTGTCACTATTTGCAGATGACATACTATACACAGAAAACCCTAAAGACTCTACCAAAAACGATTAGAAATTGTAAGTTAACTCAGTAAAATTCCAGGCTATACAATTAACATACAGAAATTTGTTGCCTTTCTACATACACTAATAATAAAGGAGCAGAAATGTAAACAGCAAACCATTTACAATTTCACCCAAAAGAACAAAGTGGCTAGGAGTAAAGTTAACCAAAGAGGTGAAAGACCTGTACTCTGAAAACTATAAAACATTGATGAAAAAAACCTAAAGATGACACAAATAAATGGAAAGACATACCATGCTCATGGATTGGAAGAATATTGTTAAAATGTCCATACTAACCAAAGCAATATATAGATTAAATGCAATCCCTATCAAAATGCCAATAATATATCTCCTAGAACTAGAAAAGATACTAAAATTTTTATAGAACAAAAGACCCCAAATAGCCAAAGCAATCTAGAGGAAGAAAAAAAAAAAAAAAAGGAAGTATCACAATCCCAGATTTCAAGGTATACTACAAAGCTCTAATATTCAAAACAGTATGGTACCGGGACAGAAGGAGACATTTAGATCAATGGAACAGAATAGACAACCAAGAATTAAACCCATGCTTATATGGTCAATTAATCTATAACACAAGAACACACAATGGAGAAAAGACAGTCTCTTCAATTAATGGTGCTGGGACAAGTTAACAGCTACATGCAAAAGAATGAAACTGGACCACTTTCTCATACACCATACACAAAAATAAAGTCAAAATGGATTAAAGATGTAAATGTAAAACCTAAAATCATAAAACTCCTAGAAGAAAACACAGGCAGTAATCTCTGACATAAGCCTAGCAACATTTTCATAGATAAGTCTCCCCGGGGAAGGGAAACAAAAATAAACTCTTGGGACTACACCAAAATATAAAGAAACGTCAACAGAAGATACGCAACCTCCTGAATGGGAGAAGATAGGAGCAAATGATAAATCCAATAAGGGGTTAATATCCAAAATACGTAAAGAACTTACATAACATCAAAAAATAATCTTATTAAAAAATAAGGAGAGGATCTGAAAAGACACTTTTTCCAAAGAAGGCAGATGGCCAACCAGACAAATGAGAAAATGCTCAACATCATTAATCATGAGGAAATGCAAGTGAAAAACCACGATGAGCTATCACTTCATACTTGTCAGAATGGCAAGCATCAAAAACGCAAGAAACAGGTGTTGGTGAAGATGTGGAGAAAAGGGAACCCTGTGCCCTGTTGGTGGGAATGTAAATTGGTGCAGCCACTGTGGAAAACAGCATGGAGGTGCCTCAAAAAAAAATTAAAAACAGAACTACCATAAGATCCAATAATTCCACTACTGAGTATTTACATGAAAAAAAAAATGAAAACATGCACCCCTGTTTATTGCAGCGTTTACGACAGCCAAGGTATGGATGCAACCCAAGTGTCCACTGATAGCTGAATAAGGAAAACGTGAGAGCGAGAGAGAGAGAGAGAGAGAGAGAGAGAGAGGGAACCATTTGCAACAACACAGATGGCCCTAGAGAGTATTCTACGAAGTAAAATAAGTCCAGTGGAGGAAGACAAATACCATGTGATTTCGCTTACATGTGGAGTCTGAAAAACAAAACAAATGGGGGTGCTTGGGTGGCTCAGTCAGTTAAGCGTCCGACCTCAGCTCAGGTCATGATCTTCGCAGTTCATGGGTTCGAGCCCCACATCGGGCTCTATACTGACAGCTCAGAGCCTGGAGCCTGCTTCGGATTCTGTGCCCCCCTCTCTCTTTGCCCCTCCGCTGCTCACACTATCTCTCTCTCAAAGATAACATTAAATTGAAAAAAATTCTTAAAAAACAAGCAAAAATAATGGACAAAAGCAGACCCATAAATATAGAGAACTGCTGGTTGCCAGAGGACAAGTGGAAGTGGACAATTGGTGAAGACAGAGATATAGGCTTCCAGTTCTGGAATGCATAAGGCACAGGAATAAAAGGCACAGCATAGGGAAGATGTCAATGGCACTGTCGTGGTGCTGTAGGTGACAGGTGGGTAGCTACACTTGTGAGCACAGCAAAACACACGCACTTATCCAGTCACTAGGTTGTACACCTGAAACGGGTGCAACATTGTGTGTTGACTCTACTTCAATAAAGAAAGAGAAAAAGAAGAAGAAACAACATATGGCACTGAGCCCAGAAGCTCTGGGGTCAAATTCTGGCTCTACCCGTTACCAGCTATGTCGGGCAGGTCAATTTCCGCTGTGCGGGGCATGTTACACTGTGCCTCAGCTTTCTCATCTGTAAAATGGGAGTAAAGGCACCTATTTTATGGGGCTCTGATGAGGGTTAAATGAAATATACATAAGGTGCTTAGAACAGTGTCTGACGCATTGTGAGCTCTTACCGACTGTTAGCTGTCACGCGCGACACACATCTCCCAAGCACCAGACTCAGTTGTGTCTCACACTTCTGTTTCCACGTGTTCAAACCCTGCCCTTCAGCCCCAATCCTCTTCCTCCTCTTCCTTCCTTTTCCGGTGAACGTCATCACCTAGAAGTCACCTTCTCTCTTCCACTTCCAGCTGCTGATGAACACCTGCCAACTGGCAGGAGACAGCTGGCCGAACGTCTCCGGCCTGAATGATCACAGTCACAGCCTCCTCGCCTGTGCCTCTACCAGTCCACAGGTGCCCCTGTGGTGACCACCTCCGGGACAACAGAGGGGCTTCAGGGACTGAGCACCTAGGCCTCCTTGGAGTCCGTGAGGGGGCTCGCTTAGGTGACCCTGGACTCTAACAAGGAGCCAGAGTACTCGTGAGTGCAAAACCCAAACAGCTGATACGAACAAAGTGTTCCCTATGGTCCCTGGCGTGTGGCCAACATCTAACGTAGGCTGTGTGGGCACCACACACAGCTCCCAAATATTAAAACGCTCATTACATACCCAGACTGCGCTACGCCATTTTCATGCATGATTTTATTTAATCCTTACAACACCTGGTGGCTTCCAAACCGGGTCTAACTCTGAAGCATCGCTCTTAACTGCCCTCCTAGGCCAATGGCTTTCCTGAGCTCTCTTTCTCAGCCTGCACCCAGTTATCCCACCTGCTTAAGTAGTAATGTCATCATCTGACATCGATCAGGAAACACACCCAGCTCTCTCCAAGCCTCCAGGTAGAGACAAGCTGTTTCCCTAACAGCTCCACCCTCTCCCCTCCGTGCACAGCCTGTGACTCCCACCGGTGCGGACCTCACACAGTCATGAGCCAGTGGGCCAATATTTATGACTTCCTGCAAGGGAAATAATGTTGAGCCAGGCACCGGCCTGGCATGGGTCCCACCTGGGGCTGTGGCAAAGGCAGGAAGAGAACAGCATGCTGTCCAAAGCCAGATAGGACGAACATATCCGACATTTAATCAGTCGTGGACACGCAACCAGTCCCTTTCCCAAATACTGTTTTTGGTAAAGGGGGTTCTGCTCTTTAGGTGCCATTAATTAAAAAAAAAAAATTCCACATTTCACAGTAAGAGGCCATGATCATACTTCCATGGGGCAACACCCCAAATTAAGGCAAAGGGCCATTTTAAATGAAGCAGTGAATTTGTTCGCAGAAGAGACAGGAAGAATAAACCACAGAAGCAGAATTGAACGGATTCCTCTAAGTTGACAAACCCGTTAAGACGCATGCCGTGCTGAGCTGCAATTCTGCACACTCGTCTCCCTTCTCCCCTGCAACAGATCAAGCCTCAATCTCGTGTTCTCCCGTGTGGAGATACCCTTGCCGCCGTTGTTCCTTTAGGAAAAGACAGAGGACGGTATGGAAGGGAGGAAGATTCCATCCGTTCCTTAACCACCACCCTGGAGTGGGAGTGAGACGGTTGTCACTGACACCTTGTTCAATGGGGGTTTCAGGGGTCCGTGGGAGGCCTGTGATTTCACAGCCCCCCTCCCAGAGGAGGGCAAGCGAGTTTTCTTCAGCTAAGCAGGTAAAAATACTTCACACCCTGGTGAGGCCCATTAGCTCAGAAAGTCCCTCCCGTGAACAGAATCAGGGTCAAAGGCACTTATCCCAGCATCCTGGGGGCGGGGCGGTGCATGTACAGGAGCTGGGGCTTTTCTGCCTTAGCCCCTGGGCCTCCACAGAAGGAAAGCCCCAGCCGGGGTGCCAGCTCTACAGGGCCCTGTGGCTAAAATAGCAAAAATATCACCAGGCAGGAGGCTGGCCTTACTCACTTTACGTGCTGCCTTGTTGGGGGGGGGGGGGGGGGGGCGCCACCTTTCCAAGCCACCATATAAAATGCTTATGGTCCTCCCCGCTGGCCCCCAGGCTCACCCCACCTTGGGACACCCAGCCACCCACAGCACAAAAGCCCTCCGGCTGCAGGTGAACTCTCTTGGGTTTTCCTCAATTCTCTCACTGACTTGGTTATGACAGCCCCCAAAGCAGGCAGGACACGCTGTCCTTTCTTCCTAGATAAGCACATGCAACCCCATGCTTGTGTTTAGGCGGACAGGCGGCTTCTGAGGAAGGGAACCTGGGGCTGTCACTGTTCACTGCATGCCCTCTCGCCCTGGCTGCCTTCTATCCCCACACGCACACATCCCTCTTCCACTAAAAAAAAACTTAGTTACAATTACTTAAAAAAAAAAAAAGAAAAAAAAAAAAAGGAAGAAGAAGAAGAATTTAAAAGCATGTATAGTACTGATTACCTTTAGTCGTGCCTGAGCGAGGAACATACCTATGTGTAACGTTGTTTACTTGGACAAACCTTATTTTAAGCATATCAAAATTTAAAATCTGGGAACAGACCACAATAAGGAAATGGAGGCATTTTTCAGACCATCTGGCAGCTGGTCAGGCACATGCAGCCTCCTGGGGCCCAGCAGTGAGGTTCCTCGTTCAGGTCTCCGCCCGTCACCTCCTCCCCCTGCCAGGCTGGGAGATCAGGCCGCCTCTGCCTCTCGGTGGTTTCAGTTTCTTATAAAGACATAGTTTTGCCCCCCAGGAACCAGCCAGCTCTGCGAGAGTGGAAACAGTGCAGGTGCAGAGCATGATTCCCTGGAGCTGGAAAGAGGACGGCTTTGGGTTTGGACGGTGGGGGAGAGAAATTTGAAGCAAAAATAAATAAATGAATAAATAAATACATAAATAAATAGTCCCTGATTTGGACGGAAAAGGTGCAGCCCGTTCTGCCGTGGCTGGAAACACTCCTCTGTGGGCCCCGGTCAACAGGAGAGGGAGCAGACACGGGCCCATTCCAAGGGCTCGGAGCAAGCGGCTGCTGTCAAGCGATTGGCGTTTCGGCAGCAAAGCGACGAGGGGAGGGGAGAGGTGGGCTGAGCGGCCTCCAGGGCCTCAGCTCGCAGCTCGCGAGCTGGCAGAGGGAAGAGGCGAAGGCACGTTTCTCGAGGCCCCCCCGAAAGCTGTTTGTGCTCTACCGCGTCCCCTCAACCAAATCACACGGACAGAACGTTAATGCTCACAGGGGCACGTCGTCCAGCCCCCCTGCTTGCGGCAGAGGCAGCAGCGTTCGCTGGCCCTGGCACACCGAGGTGCCCGCCTTGATGGAAGCACTGGGTGGTGGGTCCCTGCCTCCACCCCAGCCGCACCCCTGCCTCCCTTCAGGTCAGCACCGGCCGCTGCTGCCGGGTTGACCGTTGTGCCCTCACACCGTCATCCTGAGACCACCCCAACCCCACCGACATTAGCTCTGCACCCAGCACCGTGCTGGACACTTTCATCTCTCCTCCCCGTTTGACAGGCAAGGAGACTGAGGCTTAAAAGAACGGGACCACGCAGCCAGGGAACGGCAGAGCTAAGAACCCCAGGCCTCTGACTCTCAATCCGGACCCCTTGCCCCTACATGACTAGGGAAGCCCACAAAGGGTGCTCAGAAGGGGGTCAGATGAAGACGCCGATTTAAACCCGCGTCTACCCTGCTGAACCGCATCTGCTCTGGCAGTGTCAGCAACGGGCTCAGCAGCCTTCAGAGAACAGGAAACCCAAACTGTGGCCCAAACAACTGTACTTATTTGTTTGTGCAAATGAAGTCCGGAGCTAAGCAAGGAAAAGCTCGTGACGTCATCAGTGAGCCGCAACTCCATTTTTTTGCCCCATCATCCTTATGTGGTTTCCATCCTTGTGGTTGCCTCATGTTCCAAAGTGGCTGCTGGAGTTCCAGACCTCATGTACGTGTTCTAGGCAGGAAGTAAGATGCCGATTACCTGCCGACTGAGTAAATTCTCTTCAAATAAAGACCTTTTCTAGAAGGTCTTACCTAATGACTTTGCCTTCCATCTTATTATCTGTCCCTCTTTGCACAAGAGGCTGGTAAATAAAGTTTTTGTAACATACTCCTACCTCAAATAACCTGAGGTCTGGTAAGGAAGGAAGAAAGGATGGATATGCCTGGTCAGCTATCCTTGTGTGGACAGCCACACAGCTGTCCTTGGTAATGAGCTGACTTGTGATAGGTTATATTGAAGGCACTTCCCGTGCCCCAGGGGAGAGAGAACAATTCATAAAGAACATCCACATCTCAGTACTGAGATTAAATTCAGGCTTTGATGAAGTGCTTTATAAACTTCTGGTCATATCCCTACCATCACCTAGAAATGAAGTCAGACGAATCATTTAAAAATGAGAAAACTGGGGCACCTGAGTGGTTCACTCCATTAAGGATCCAATGCTTGATTTCGGCTCAGGTCATGATCTCACGGCTCCTGGGATTGAGCCCTGCGGTCAGGCTCCTGCTTGGGATTCTCTCTCCCTTCTCTCTCTGCCCATCCCCCACATGCGCTCTCTCTTTCAAAATAAAGAAACTTAAAAAATAAAAATAAAAAAGAGAAAACGGTACGGGAAGGTGGCATTGTCTTACTTTGTGTATTTCTTTCTTTGTCAGTCAGAGTTAAACACTGTACTAGGCAAAACCTACTTTCCCTAAATCCTTGTATTCAAACTGTGGTCCCACGTCCAGAAGCATCGGCATCACCAGAGAGCATATCAGAAATTCAGAACCTCAGCCCCCCACCCCCAGAACTAAACCAGAATCTGCATTTTAACAAGGGCCCTAGGGGATTCCTCTGCACATTAAAGTTGAAGAAGCCCCATTCAAAATGTATGATTTAAAGAACCTGTAACAGGTTCGTAGTCTCCTAAAAGCCTCATCTCAGGAAGCAGACTCGTCTAAGACATTTCGTCTTTAGTGAGACGGAAAATTACAATGCCTCCTCTATGAGAAGAACAGACACGTGAATCGTTATCACCGGTGAGGCAGTCGCACCTAATGTTTTTTTTTGTTGTTGTTGTTGTTTTTTAAATTTTTTTTTCAACGTTTTTTTCTTTATTTTTGGGACAGAGAGAGAGCATGAACGGGGGAGGGGCAGAGAGAGAGGGAGACACAGAATCGGAAACAGGCTCCAGGCTCCGAGCCATCAGCCCAGAGCCTGACGCGGGGCTCGAACTCACGGACCGCGAGATCGTGACCTGGGTGAAGTCGGACGCTTAACCGACTGCGCCACCCAGGCGCCCCAGTCGCACCTAACGTTTATTGAGAGCTTATTCTGTGCCAGGCACTGATCGGAGGACAGTGTGCATCCTTCTGCACTTTTCCCTAACAACTCTGTCAGGTGGCTACTGTTACCATCATCCCCCCCTATTAACGGATGAAGACGACGGCCACATCACCCAGCCAGCAAGCGCCAGCTGGGGGACACCCGGACAACGTTTTATCCCGATGAAGGGACCCTGAGGATCAGAGAAGAGACTGGGGCATTGCTTCAGGGTGAGGGAGCAGCTCGGTGAATCGAAGTACACCCCAGCCAGGAAGCAGGATGCCTGGGCTCTAGAAGCTGCTTGGCTATCTGTGGTGACCTTGAATAGCCCCCTTTACCACCGGAACCTCACTTCTCCTATCTGCACCCTGGGGAGGGGAGTGTGGAAGCAGACGACTTTCAGGCTTTCGTCCAGCTCCGACACGCCTCAGGTCTAGGTGTGCCTCCCCTGTGATCTTGAAATCAGCCGGCCATAGCGGCTGCAAACCCTAACTGACCTGACGCAGGTTCACCCAACTGCCACCAGGTCTGGCCGCCGCCCGACTCCGTTCTGAGACCCAGACGTTGGCCACCCCGGGGAGGAACATACACCCTCCCAAGCAATCAGAGGCAAATAAACACAACTGCTCCACTCGTCACCAAGCCCTCCCACTTGACTCAGGTTGGGGGAAGGAGCTGGGTGAAGCCAACTTTCTGTAGAGTTCCAGAATGAAGTTAGACTTGATACAAAATGTCCACAAACGCCTAGCCCTAGGAGACAGTTTGCTGAAGTTCCTAGTGGGGCATTCCCACTCTTCCTACCCCATCTGAAAGAGCTGGCTGGGCCACCCTCCGACCGGTTGTCAGAAACCAGAAATGAGTGGTGACCAGAAACGTCACTCAGACTCGGTTCAAGGCAGAGGCGCCTGGTACCCTTCCTGGCACCTTTGCAGGGTACGTATCCAGTTAACAGATTTGCTAAATGGAGAGGAAAGCTTTTCAGAGTGTCTTAGTTCAGAGTGGACCCCGTAACAATGTCCCTCCCTCACCATCCCTACACTGCCATGGACACAAGGGAGGCTCCCGGTAGCCACGTGTGTGCTGAATGACCCCCTCCATTCCCACGGCTAGAGATGACCGGTCTGTGGGTAGCACCAGACCCAAGCTGGACCACAGACTCTTTCCCACAGTCTGACGAACTGGAACCGAGAGCCTCTGTCTCCAAAGACTGGACCTATGGCAAACCAGCTTAGGATCTTAGGATAAGGCATCTTCTACCAGAGCGGTCCGGACAGCAAGGAGGGGGAACACAGCAGACACACAGAGCAGGTCAAAGAGAAGAAAGTCCAAGAGCACAGACTCTCTTTACCCCAGATCTAGCCCTAAGCCCTCTGGGTCCTGACCCTCACCCTGTGCCCTAAAATACAAATGTCCTGTAAGCCAGCTAGCCCCAGAACAACCCCACTGTGTGTCACCACAGCAGTCCGCATCAACACTGAGCCGGGCATGTACTCAAACTCCTATCCATGGCGAGCCCAGGCTGGCTGAGATGTGCTTGGCCCTGAGGGAAAGGAAAAGGGAAAGAAACACGATCTCTACCCTTGAGGAGCTCACAGGCTAGTGTGGGACCTCAGCCAGTGTATTAAAGGACACAGAGTGCCAGGAAGGAAACAAGCCTGGGGCAAAAGGAAAAGGGCAGGGAGCCAGGAGAGCTTTTTGAGGAGGGGCTCCTCGAGCTGAACCTCAGAGATGGGAGCCCGGCTTTAGGGAGTGGACGTCCCTGGCAAAGGTGACCACACACCCAGGGAAGGGCGGGCCAGCATGGTTTGGGGGAGAAAACATGCATGAAAAGCTGGACTAGGTAAGGTGGGGATTGGGGAAAGGGAATAAGACACTGGCCTCAAGAGGCTTGCAGTTTAGAGGAAAACCGCATGGAAAACTTAGTAAAAGTCCAAGACTAGCAAACAAGACACTTCCAAACAATTACTACAAAATAAGTGGTGCCTGAAACAGTATAGAAGCTGAGGGGAAGGACAATGCCCTTCCAGCTTAGAAGTTTACAGAGACTTTCAGAACAGGCAGAGCGGAGTTAGGCCTTGAAGCACTGTGTGGAGTCAGAGGCAGCACCTCGCCACATTCTTGCACAACGTGCTGTTAAAAATATTCAGTATTCTACAGAGCTCCAGATTTCTTAAACTGCTTTCACATCAAACTCATTCGATGCTCATGGGCACACAGAGGAGAGAGGTCACGAGTGTAACAGAACTGCCGTCTGGTCATAGGGAAGCAAATACACACCGAGTGAGCCCCTCAGGTCACAGAATTAGCGAGGGGCACAAAAGCTCAGGCCTTTCCCCCACACCCTGGCCCGGGCCCCCGATTAAAAAGGGACAAGGGACGGGGACAAAGAACCACACACGTCAGAGTAATCCTGACCCTGGTCCGGAATTTCTGGGCTAACCCACGTTACCTTCTCCCCTACGGGGCACAGAGAGGATTGAAGAGTCCCTCTTAAAGACCAAGAGAACACAATGCGTTGGGCTTGTTTAATTTCGTATCTGTCTTCCCCGCGTGATTAAAATCTCCAAGAGGTCAGACACCCCGTGACTCGTGACTCGCTCAGCAGTTCGGCTCAGTTCCCGGCCCATAATTAGGAGTGTGTTCATACCGATTTCAATGACTGAATGAGAACTACTAGCAAAGTAAACGAACCAAACAGAAGGGAAGGGGGAGAAGGGGAGGAAGGGGAGGTGGGGACGGACGTTCATCATGGCGTTGAGGGCAGCCTTCTGACATCTGGAAGTGAACTGTCCAAAGCTCTCCTCCTCCTCGCCGCCTCCCTCACAAACCTTCACGGCATTAAGTCCCGAGTGCAGGCAGAGGTGGGAAAAGAGAGACACCAAAGCTACAAATGCCAGGTTGCTACTTGCTAACCCTCCGGGAGAAGGAGGGTGGCGGGAGGGACCGAACAGGGGGGTCAGAGGTGAGAGGCGAGCGTGTGCGCCTGCGGTCCCTGGCATGTGCGCGCACAAGTTCCTGGTAAACGACACGTTCGTACCTCCATTTCAGGTGGGATCTGAGGTCTGAACACTAAGCACCCACTGTGACACTCTATTTGGAGTTCTGCCCGTTCAGGACAAGTTGCTTGCTTGAAGGATTTTTCCCATGTTCCTCTCGGATCACATTCTCCAGCTTCCTCCTGTGGTTACCCTACAGTAAGACCGGCTCCCAGGAGCAAGGTGGGGAATCCTCACCTCACCGGGCAACTAAATGTCCACTTACTTTTTAACCTCCAGAAGGCAAGGCTGAAAGAAACCAAAACGGAGAGGGAGGAGCTGATCAGGAAAGCAGGAAAAAGGAAGGCATCCCCACCCCACCCTGTGGTCCTCCAAGAAACTTCCCAGCTCCCTCCATTCTGACCCCCCTCCCCCTTCCCACAGCCCTCCCTCCCACTCAACCTGGCGCCGACTGTGGGGAAGCCAACAGCGGACCTAGGGAGGTGAGGCTGCTGCCAAGAGCCACAAGCAGTTTCATTTGGCACGGCGTCTAAAGGAGAAACAGCTTTGTTTCATCAACCGGGGGGAACGCCACCGACTCCTGCTGCAAAAATTCCCACACTCCCCTCTCTGGCGAGGCAAAGGACAGTGTCCTCTGGCCCTTCCAAACCCAGACCATCCAGCTGAAGACAAAAGCGGCTTATCCGGTGTGACCACCGGCAGATGCAAAACGCAGAGCCAGAGGACCCCACCGGCTGCCCACACCCCCAGCCTCCCAGAGGCCGCCTCTGGCTGCCGAAGTCTGGGCTCGCCTCCCGCTTGAAATCTCACGGCACCGGCAGAGGCTGTCACTTAGAGCGAGAGGCCAGGCCAGGGCATATATGCTCTGTTTTTGCCCTCCTCATCCTCATGGACTTCCCTCCAGATCCTTCATTTTTAGGGAGAAAACAAATCAACCCCTCACAGCGGGGACGTGATGACCACGTGACGGGGGACAAGTCAGAACCAAGGATGGACTCCTACGTAAGTCAAGGCATGGCGGCAGGCATGTAACAGGATGGGGGCCTTCAGGGCTCTTCCTACACATCCTATAACTTGAGGGTCCCCCCATGACTTTCAGGCAAACTTTCCATTAACAACAAAAGCACTTCACTCTAATGAACCCAGACCCCATTTACTGAGGTAAAGTCAGACACACACCCACAAGCCCGTGGACAATGTGTTGATTCCATCTGTTATTAGGCAGAAGCCACACACCCCCCCGACCGTCCAATGGCCCTCAGTATCTCCTAGCAGAGCAGCGTTAAGAGCTTTTTCATCAGTGTTTATGAAGACACTGTAAAAAATAAATGAATGTGTGTGTGTGTGTGTGTGTGTGTGTGTGTGTGTGTGTGTGTGTGTTAAGACACTGTGGAAGGGAAGGACTAAGCCTAAACAATGTTAAATTAATTTTCCAAGGGACAGGGAGGGAGAGCCCCCACGTATTAGCTGAAACAGTTTTGGTTACAACAAGAACCCTGGGCTGTAACAGAGGGGAAATTCTGCAGTCTCCTGGCAGAAAGTTTTGAATAATGGGAATATGGGTGGATTTTCATCAGGAGCTGTCCTTCTCACCAAAGGCAGTGGGCAGAAACATTTTCAAAATACTTAGGCTCTCTGCAAGATAAAATTCTGATAGCAAAATGAAATTGGACCCTCACCTATTCTATCACTGGGGGCCTTAAAAAACCCTGCTGCTGAGATGAGCCATTTGGCTTTCTAAGAAAACTGGTGATGGTATCAGATTGACTCACTTTAAAAGAAAATCTCCCAGGCCACAGCCCATAGCCAGAAAGGTTTGTCCAACCTGCTATGACAGAAGATACTTGCAGAATACTTCTGTTTTGATCCCTTCGTAGGACAGTAAGAGTCTTCCCTTCAGTGTATCTAGACCCTCCCCTAAGTTGTAAAGAGGAATACCCCTGCCCCCTGAGCTTCTTCCCTCCCAAGAATCCCAGGAGCCCCCTGTGCCCCTCTCCCCCCCACCGACACCCACTCTAGGGCATGCTAGTCTTCCCCCAGAATCCGGGATGAAGCAAGAGCACATACCTTGAAACTATCCTCTTGTTGAGAGGTTGCTAATTCTTTGTTTCCTCTTTTTCTGAAGTTGAAATTTACTATCACTTTATAATCTGTATTTCACTAAAAAGTTGTACTAATGTTATGTGGCTATAAATTAAATAGAAATAAAATTATTTTTGTTATAGGACTTGTCTGTGAATTTCACGTATCCCCCAAAATCACCAAATAGTAGACAAGTGGAGCAGGAATCCCTTCTTACATGTTTTCTCTCAGATCTCCAACTGGCTGGAAAGTTCTTTGGGGGCAGAACCAGTCACTGAATGAATGCAAAGCATCAACTGTAGGCAGCATTTTGCTTTAAGAAGTTTTCTTCTGGGTATATTTTTTTGTTTTAAACATGAAACATTCTTGGATACGTTACTATACAGAAGTACCAGCTGGTTTCAATGACTCGACTCCGTTCTGAGTTTTTTCCCAACAGTTATTTTACACATCAGGGAAGGAATGAATTGTCCGAATTATAGCTCCGTAATTTCATGGTCTCCCTCCTCTTCTGGGTACAGGGTCCAAATCACCCCTCGGGCTCCTGCAGGTCTGGCAGCTCAATCAGGGCCTCGTCTCACTCACCACTCTCAATGCCCGCTCAATGAACAGTCACCATCGTGTGGCACAATATGGCCCAGGCCTGTCAGCTGTTAACCTTACTTAACCCGCCACTTCTCCTATTCCAATTCTAGGTGGCAGAGTGCTCCCTAAAGCCCACCCGACATTGAATGACCCATCAGGAAGAAGCAGGAGTCCAGCAGGACATCAGCAAGCACTCTCCCTCCTAGTAGGTAAATTTAGACATGTTTTGTTCAGTAACTGTTTCATTCCAACCAAAACTGAGAAAAAAAAAAAAAAAGTAAGGCTTTTATTTAAACCGATTTGGCAAGACAAAGCCTCAGAAAGCAGCCGGCTTAGATTTCAACAAGTACTGCATGAACGAAAGCCGAATCTGAGCTGTCAACAAAAGGAAGTTGTTCTTTATTCCAGAAATAGACCTTAGAAAGTAACAAGCGTGGTGCTAAGGAGACAGAAGCAGGGCGGGCTTGCTTATACACTGCCTACCGTGGCACCCGCTCACCCTGACTGAACTGCTTTGCAAACAGAGAGGCATTTTCGAATAACCCTTTTAAAATGGTATTCAGAGTTGAACTTTGTACCTCTGTGCACCCAAAAGAGGCTGCTCCACAACACAACGTCACCAGGTGTCGTAAATCATTTTACTGGAAAAAATGATGCTTTGAGTGCCAAAGCAGAACCCTATTTTCAATGAGTTTAGTAGACCGTGTCCTGAGAGCACTCTGCTCAGGGGGGACCTGGCAGGCCGTGCACGTGTCGGGAGTGGTCAGGCAGAGTGCACCGGGGTCCCACAGTGCTTGTGCCATAAGTCGATGGCCTTGCTCACGATTGCGTCCGAGCTGTCCTGGGGAATCTGTGGACAAGCAAACCAGTCTCTGTGAAATTTCAGGGTTTATAACTTCATCATGTCCCTTATTCACTATGGCACAGCACTTAATTCCCACCGGAGTCTCCACTACTTGCCAGAGAGTATCGTATAAAAGGCTGCTGCCAGGATCTTTGTTTCACGGGCCACCTGAGGACACACTAAGGAGCTCTTGACAGACCGCCTGGGTTTAAAACCTGCCTTGCCCACCGTGTGCCCCTGGGCAGGTTACCGAAGCTGCCCGAGTTCACATCCCATCTCCACAATGGGGCAAATGACAGCCTCACTTCCTAGGGCTGTTTAGGATTACATGGGAGAATCCATGAGAAATACTTAGTATGGGCCCTGGCACTGTTAGCCACCAATACAATGCTGATGATTCATTTACTCATCACACGTTCACTTAGTACTTACTATTTACTAAGCCACTATTCAAATGTCAATAGTGACCAATTTAAAAAAAAAAGAATAGACCTGGGGTCCAGTGAAATTCATCCAGATTCATTCATCCATGAATCTCTTCTACCTCTCGCCTGGTTAAGTTTATTTATTCTAAGATACACAGAGATTCATTTAGACCTTTTCCAACATGCACTAAGTATATACTTAAGCACATTAACAAACCCAACTGGGATTCAACCAGAGACAGTAACAGTAATGAAAAGGCTTACAAGCCCCCCTCCCCCCCCAAAAACCATCAAGCTTCCTTTCCACTAAAAAGGATTATTCAGCCTCACATGACAGACCTCACCTCTTCCTCTTCTCAACAAGCCTTCTGAGAGTCACATCAGGGGAGGAGACTCTAGTCTTCAGTGCACATGACAACGGTCTCACTGCTCAGACCATCATCCCCCAAAGAGAGAATGCAAACTGTAATCCACAGACCAACTTTAAGCTAAACTTTTCCAAGGGGAAAAAGTATTTCTTATAATGTAAAAATATCAGAGAAAGAATGTGACGCAATAAAAAAATCTGGCTTCCCAAACGACTTCCTTTCTAGATTCAAAATCAAATTGGAAAAAAGCATACTTACATTTTCCAGAAACTTTGTTATCTTCTCTGCACTGTTCAGAGCCATTACTTTTATTTTAAAGGTTAATAAAATTTCCACAGCTACAAAAACTAAGATCTTACAGGATCCACTTACAACTTTATCCCAAACCCTATAAAAACAAAAAGATACAATAAAATCATTTGAGTGTGAAATTTATGTTTAGCTAAACATCTCAAATTAAAATATTAAACCAAATTACTTCTTTTAAGTATAAACTTCAGAGAAAAGCTATAATGAAATAATCATCAAAAAGACAACAAAATAAATCAGCCATTTGAAACTTATTTCAGACACAATTAGCACTGGAAGGGAAGAAGGAATAATCACTAAAAGGTACTTGCTCTGCAAGGGATCTATGAAACACCCATTCCCTAATGTTTTAAAACTGACATTTTAGGAAAAGGAAGTCGGCTTTTTTTTTAATGTTTATTATTTAATTTTTTGAGAGAGAGACAGAGACAGAGTGCGAGCAGGGGTGGGGCAGAGAGAGGAGGAGACAGAATCCAGAGCAGGCTCCAGGCTCTGAGCTGTCAGCACAGAGCCCGACATGGGACTCAAACTCATAAACCGTGAGATCATGACCTGAGCCGAAGTTGGACACTTAACCGACTGAACCGCCCGGGTGCCCCTAGGGAAGGAAAGTCTTAAACCAAAGTTTGGATTTCACTAATATTGTGTAATGCTAATATAATCATTAAATACTAAGGAAAACAAAAGCATCATTTGAAATGCGATTGGTGCAATGGTTCCAGTGGTTCAAATTCCTAAAACTTCTCTAAGAGCTTAAGGAGCTAGTTATTCATCTCAACCACTCTAAACACAATTATTCTGGTAATTCTTCAAGCTGGTGTTACACTCTGTGTGCTTAGTCACGTACTGTCTTGTGATGTCCTCTGTATGTCACCTCCCCTCCCAACCACCTCACACGGTCTTTGAGCGGGAAGGCCCAGGGCTCTGAACTACTGGCAGCACGTATCTGAGCTGAATGAGAACGGAGTTTGAGTCTTAGCTCTCCGCCTGCCTTCACCTACTTTAAAGATGCCATGATGGAACTAAGAAACAGGAAGGTTTGCTTGGGATTAGGATCCCCCACATTTCTGGCAAAGGAAAGCCTATATCCATATAAACTCCTAGAGACGGTTTCAGATGTGAATAACCTACAGCATCTAGCATATTGAGGGCCTTCAAGTTTTCTAATGTTACATTCTAATATTTCCAGCATTAACATCAATTTGTATTCATATTAGATTAATATTACTAACGTTCTAGTATCTCTAACTGTATACATAATAAGTAGAATCAAGTGTTGCTCTGTGGTCTGCCAGAGAAGTTCGCTTCAAACTGTGGTATTGTTCTAAAGCAAATTCATACTTTGAAGGCTGATCGTGTGAAAAACCAGGACGCTTCTCTGACTCCAAGCCTTCAGAACATCCATGAAATACTTGCCTCTGTAAACTGGATTCGGGCAAGCACCCTGCGAAGCACCTCTTGAACCAGAGATCATAAGGAAGTTTGGACAGCGCAGAACACGTCTTCAGATGACTCAGCAGTCGGCTATCTTCCAGATTCAAGTATTGTTCAAAAGCCTTTGGCTAGTGATTAAAGAGGAAGAGAGATTACTCGTTTCCTGTGACATAACATTACCCAATCTTACAGCCTGTGGTGAATAAAATGTACCTGCTGACTGCAAGTAAGTGCTAGAAAACAAAATTTCAGACTCATCCAAGTCATTAGTGACGCAGGTTTCCCAGGTCAGCACCATCAGAGCAATCAACAATCTGGGGCTCAGGGGTTTTCCGGGTTGTTACCCTAATGCTAACGGCACTAATAAGGTTCAACTGAAGGTCAAAGTCCAAAGCAAAATTCAATTGTTCTGGGGAACTAAGAGCGGCCCATGACACTCCTGGCTGCTCTAGAGTAGATGATATACTCAGGAAAAAGGGGGAAGGGGAAAGGGTAAGACCAGAGAAACAGAGTGGGACCAAAGCGGGGAGACGGGGTTTGGAAAAATTAGACCAAAAGAGCTGGACGTGAAACGGGCCCACCCGTCCCTGGCCACACCGATGCCGACCATGCTGAGCACTGCTGTGCACCATGCCAAAGACACTCCTAAAAGAGACGTCCACAGGAGGAACTCTGTACCCCACGTGCAGGAGAACTCTCAGGAGGCAGAGAAATAACGGGAAGGGGATGAAGAGCCTAGATTCTATCTGGTAGCCTCTCCCACAGAAGGTTAAGCAGCAGCCAATTCTAGGAGCTGGGAGAGCTAACAAAGCTGGCTCCCAGACCAGCCAAATCCACCTTGCACGAGCCGCGGCATTTAGAGTCCACTGGCCAAGAATGGAGCCTGGGGGTCAAACTCTGCCAACTCTGAAGTCTGTAATCCCTAGCCAAAAAAAACCCAAAAAAAACCAACCACATCCCATATCACCTGAGCAAATATAAATGTTTATTTTCCTAAATATCTGCATCTCAGCCAAAGAAGTAATTCATATCCCTTACCATGTTCACTACAGCAAACACTACGCTACATACAGGGAACAGAGTAAAAGAAAACATGAAGCCCCTGCCTCCAAGGAGCTTGCAGTCTGCTTGAGACAAACATGTAATAAAGCTATCATGGGGTAAGCACAGGATGCTGGACACGTCGAGGTGGGAATCCTAACCCAGCTTTTAGAAGCCATCAACAGTCTCCCAGAAAGGGGACATGTGAGTTGGCTTATAAAGAATGACAGGAGCTAACCAGGCAAAGAGAGGCCCACATATTAATATGGGGCCCAATTTTCTCCTCTCTCAGGGGATCTCGAATTTTTTCTGTTTAACCAACTTTCCTACACGACCTAATAATTCCTGGAGCTTCTCAAGAACACTACACACAACTCCCCCAAAGCCAGAAGCTTTTCTCCAAAGTACAAGTCAAAGGACTCTTGTCCTCACCTTTCACCTCTAAAATCCTATTCTAGAATTTTCATTGGTTCTGCCAATGGAATGTTTTTTCACAAACATGGATGAAAACACATATATCACGCACTTATATGTTACGTCCCATAGCAAAGAAACTCTCATCTAAAAGTCAGTACAAATAATAGGGAGGAGTGAAAATTTTAAACCATTACCTTTTTCCCTCACCACAGTGGAAGCTCACTAAGGGCAGAGACTGTGTATCTATTTTGTTCACTGCTAGTTCTCTGGTACCTAGACCATTACTCAGCATTGTAAGCACTCAACATAGAATTGTAAATGAGTATCATGAATTAAATGAAATGCTGAAATACATTAATCAACATCTTTTTTTGAGAGAGAGAGAATACGAATGAATGAATGGGGAGGGGCAGAGAGAGAGGGAGACACAGAATCCAAAGCAGATTCCAGGCTCTGAGCTGTCAGCACAGAGCCCGATGCGGGGCTCAAACCCATGAACCACAAGATCATGATGTGAGCCAAAGCCGGACACTTAACCCACTGAGCCACCCAGACGTCCCTGTCAACATGTTGATAATCACTCAATGTACATCTTTTTGCCAGTCTTCTAAACATTTTTTCTTGATTTATAATATGTTCATTATAAGAAATCTCGAAAATACGGTAAAGAATAACGAAGAATATAAAGATCACTTATACTCGCTACTGATAATGTACAGATCGTACAGCATCCAACCGTTTTCCTGTCCCTCCCAGCTTGTGCGCACATGCACCTGCACACTCTCTGGCTTAAAAAGCACAGCAATGGCAATGAAAGGAAACCCACTTACTTTAATGACTACACACAATTAAGTCTGAGATGGCTTACAGACAGTCTGCTCTGAAAAGAGATTAACGAGGGAGGCCATCCACATCACAGGATGGTTTCTCTTCTCCCTGCTGGAGAGACCCTGTCAAAGAGCAGAAATTCCTAAAGCTTGTAGAGAGAGGAGTGGCTGTGATGTAAGCCTATGAATCAGAATACTGCAACATAATCAATGTGTCATCACCAGATAGAGTCTTGTCTTCTGATGCCAAAAACCCATCACTGCCCATTGCATATGCATTTCGCTAGAATTACAAACCAAGCTGTGCTTTGTGATAACCACTTTAGTTGGTAACAAAAACCTGATGATGATAGGAAAGATTATAAAAATTCTCCTTTAACAAAATCCAGGAAGAAGAGGTCGACTAACCATAGTAATGCAAATTTTAAGGTAGACCAAACAGTTTAAATAAAGAGAAAAGTTCAAGTGAATGAGTAAATCAAACAGCAACGCAAAGGAAATTTAACTTTTCTTACACATTCTGAAGAACTTAAAAAAAAAAGCTTCATAACAATTTAAAACGATGTGCTGGGTACTATAAACATACATATTAAAATAAACCTCTCTTTTGAAAATGAAGAAATCAACTTAGGAGGCATTAAGTATCTTGCTGATTTAAAATTCATTTCTAAAAAGCAAAAAGAGTTCAAGCATAGCCAGAGCACTTTTGAAACAGAACAACAATATGAGGGAGTTTACCCTACCAGGTACCAAAACATACTAGGAAGCTATATTAAATGACTCATATGATGTGGGCCCAGGAATAGACATATAGCTTGAGGGGGGAAAAAAAAAGTCTAGAAAGAGATATAAGTATATATGAAAATCCAGTATATAATAAAGGTGGCATTTCAGATCTGTGAAAAATAAGAATGAACCGACACTGTAAATGGTAGGCAGTTCTGTTTCCTAATTGTTTAACTTTGGGCAAGGTACTTAACTGCTCTGTGCTTCAGTTTCCTCACCCATAAAAACAAAGATGTGCGTTAAAATTAAGTTTTCATTAATAAAGCAAACTTCCTGGCATGAAGCACAGTCTTAATAACTGTCAAACAGAAAGAGGAAGTGGAAAAAGGTTTACTGCAGTTAACAACCAATAAACAAAGTCAAATCTGAGTCTGATGTCAAGCACAAAGATAAATCCCTTCACAAATTAAAGGACTAAATTTTAAAAGGTTTAACAGACACATAGACCAAAGGAGTAGAATAGAGAACCCAGAACTGGGCCCACAAATGTATGGCCAACTATTCTTTGACAAAGCAGGAAAGAGTATCCAATGGAAAAAAAGACAGTCTCTTTAGCAAATGGTATGCTGAGGGAACTGGATACCAACATGCAGAAGAATGAAACTGAACCACTTTCTTACACGATACACAAAAATAAACTCAAAATGGATTAAAGACCTGAATGTGAGACAGGAAACCATCAAAACCCTAGAGAAGAAAACAGGCAACAACCTCTTTGACCTCGGCCACAGCAATTTCTTACTTGACACATCTCCAAAGACAAGGGAATTAAAAGCAAAAATGAACTATTGGGACCTTATCAAGATAAAAAGCTTCTGCACAGCAAAGGAAACAACAAAACTAAAAGGCAACTGACAGAATGGGAGAAGATATTTGCAAATGACATATGGGATAAAGGGTTAGTATCCAAAATCTATACGGAACTTATCAAACTCCACACCCAAAAAACAAATAATCCAGTGAAGAAATGGGCAGAAGACATGAACAGACACTTCTCCAAAGAAGACATCCAGATGCCCAACAGACGCATGAAAAGGTGCTCATCACTCATCATCAGGGAAATACAAATCAAAACCACAATGAGATACCACCTCATACCAGTCAGAATGGCTAACATTAACAACTCAGGCAACAGTGTGGCGAGGATGTGAAGAAAGAGGAACCCTTTTGCACTGCTGGTGGGAATGCAAACTGGTGCAGTCACTCTGGAAAACAGTGTGGAAGTTCCTCAAAAAATTAAAAATAGATCTGCCCCTATGACCCAGTAATATCACTACTAGGAATTTACCCAAAGGATACAGGAATGCTGATGCATAAGGGCATTTGTACCCCAATGTTTATAGCAACACTTTCAACAATAGCCAAACTATGGAAAGAGCCTAAATGACCATCAACTGATGAATGGATAAAGAACATGTGGTTTATATACACAATGGAATACTACTTGGCAATGAGAAAGAATGAAATCCTGCCATTTGCAACAAGGTGGATGGAACTGGAGGGTATTATGCTGAGTGAAATAAGTCAGGCAGAGAAGGACAGATACGGTATGTTTTCACTCATATGTGGTCCTGAGAAACAGAAGACCATGGGGGAAGGGGTAAAAAAAAAAACAGTTACAAACAGAGAGGGAGGGAGAGAAACCATAAGAGACTCTTAAATACAGAGAAAAAACTGAGGATGGGGTGGGGGAGAGGGAAAAATGGGTGATGGGCACTGAGGAGGGCACTTGTTGGAATCAGCACTGGGTGTTGTATGTAAGCGATTAACCATGGGAATCTATCCCCAATACCAAGAGCACACTGTATACACTGTATGTTAGCCAACGTGACAATAAACTATATTTAAAAAATAAAATAAAATAAAATAAAATATAAATTAAATATAAATTAAATAAATAAATAAATAAATATTTTTAGGGGTGTCTGGGTGGCTCGGTCGGTTAAGCATCTGGTTAAGCATCTGATTCTTGATTTCGGCTCAGGTGATCTCCTGATTCATGGGATCGAGCCCCGCATCCAGCTCGGTGCTAACAGTGGGGAGCTTGCTTGGGATTCTCTCTCCCTCTCTCTCTGCCCCTCCCCTGCTCATGCTCTCTCTCAAAATAAATAAATAAATTTAAATAAATAAATATTTTTAAAAGTTAGAGCAAAGTTTTTTAAAAATCTGTTTTTCAGGAGTGCCTGGGTGGCATCCGACTCCTGATTTCCCAGGGTCGTGGGATCGAGCCCTGCATCAGGCTTCATGCTGGGCATGGAATCCCCTTCAGATCCTCTCTCTCCCTCTGCCCCTCACTCCCACTGGCACATACCCTCTCTCTCTCTCTCTAAACAAAGCATGCTTTCTCCCTCTCTCTCTCTCTAAAAAAATAAACAAAAATTTCAAAATAAAACCTGTGTTTTAATCTTGGAATTAGAAAGGGCTTCCTAAATAAGAAAAAGCAAAAGAAAAATATCGACAGATCCAATTGTATCAACACTGAAAAATCTCTGTATGACAGGGAGAAAATATTGTCAACATATGTAACAAGGGATAAATATGCAGAGCATATCAATAACTCTTACAAATTAAAAAGAAAGATGCAAACAAAATAGAAAGGTGGACAAATACAAGTGGCCAATAAGCATATGCAAAGCTGCCCAGCCTCACTAGAAAATGAGGATATGTAAATTAAAATGGGAGACCATGTTCACTATCAGATTAACAAAAATTTAAGAAACTGATACCATCAAGTATTGGCAATGGAGTGGAAAACAGAAAATCTTCTAATCTGTTGTGGGAAGCAAAATTGATATGCCTTCTGGGTGAGCAACCTGGCAATTAAAAAATTTAAATACATCTTTCAACCGAGCAATCCCTTTATAGGTGCCTGACCTACAAAAACATATATGTTTAAAGGATCATATACAAGGGCATGCTGACTGTCAACACAGATCTGTTATATTAAAATATGGCAAATTCTTAACAGGCAATAATATCACATTTTTAAGAGGAAAAAAAAAAAGGTGGCTCTGGATGAGTGGCTCTCAACCCTAGCCATACTCGAGAATCACCTGCTGCTTTTTAAAACATAGAATTCTGAGCCCCACCCACCCCCAGAGATTCGGACTTAATTGGTTTGGGTGGAGGAAAGGCACTGGTAAGTTTTTAAAAGCCCCCAGGTGGCGCTAATAGGAAGTCAAGGCTGAACACTACCGATCTGCCCTGAAGTGGAAAAGTATTCCAAGACATTAAGTCAAAAAAAAAAAAAAATTGTTGCACCATATGAACAATGTTATAATATTTATGTATTTTTTAAAGTTATACATGTAATAAATACATGAATCATTCCATGGACATATGTGTATATATTTGTGTACATATGTGTGTGCATGGATGCATTCCATCCATCCTAATGTACATAAGATAGTATAGAATATATACACTGAGCTAATGACAATATTTACTTCTTAGAAAGTAGGGGATAAGGAGGTGTCGGTACAGATCTTTGGGAACACTGGATTTATCCAGATTGTTTAATACTTCAAGAATGTACTTATTACTTGTGTTATCAAAAATAAAGAATTCTGGGGGGCGCCTGGGTGGCTCAGTCAGTTAAGCATTCGACTTTGGGTCAGGTCATGATCTCATGGCTCGTGAGTTCAAGCCTCGCGTCCGGCTCTCTGCTGACATCTTGGAGCCTGGAGCCTGCTTCAGATTCTGTCTCCCTCTCTCTCTATCCCTCCCCCACTTGCACGCGCACTCTCTCTCTCTAAAATAAGTACACGTTAAAAAAAAATAAAGAATTTTTTAAACATAAACTAGCAAAATGCTACTGAATTTGCTCCAATACGAAATAAGAAAAGCTAATGAAATCATGGTAGAATCTGGATCTCTTGATTTAATTAGGCAGCCAACATTATGCTTCCCTCACCGTGTTTGAATTATTTTTATTGAAATCATACTAAGTCAATTAAATTTTAAAATTCTGAAAATCAAATTTTACTTAACCGAAATCTAGAAAATACTCTTGTAACAGTGCTCTACAAAGCTGAAGGGTCTTGCCAACTGCCCCGGTAACTGTTGTAGTTAGCTCAGTTATCCTCGGGGCTCAGTCAGCCTCCATCAGCGCCCCCTCATCGGGCCCTGCAGCCACTATCACGGTCACTGATTTCAAAAGAATTTTCTAATGGAACAAGTCACTGATTTAAGAAAAAGACATTCGTGCAACACCCAGTGCTCATCCCAACAAGTGCCCTCTTCAACAGCCATCACCCACTTTCCCCTCCCCCACTCGCCATCAACCCTCAGTTTGTTCTCAGTATGGAAACCAATTTGACAATAAATTATATATATAAAAAAAAAAGAAAGAAAGACACTCATTTTTATAAATGAGAGAAATAAAGGAAAAAACTAGAAAAAGAGCATGGCAAAGAGCCACTGGCTTATGCTGACAGAGCAAGTGGCCGTAGTTCTCCGGACTTGCGGGTCAGAGCACAGCCGCCAGCAGGCCGCCTCTGTCACATCCAGTCACCTTTCCTTCTTCAGTAACAGGATCCTGTTTCCACAGGAGATCGCAATGTGATCCCAGCCTCTGCTGCAGACAGAGGTGGCCGGGTGCCGTGGTCCTGCCACTAACAGAGGTGCAGAAGCAAAGTCTGTCCAAGGAAGACAGACGAGACTGGCTGTCCCTTCCACTCCTTCCCTTTGGTCTTTGCCCTTCCCTTTCTACCATCTTAGGTCATAGATGTCATGGCTGTCACTCTAGCATCCATCTGTGAACAGAGGAGGAAGAAGGGTCACACCTAAGAATGCCAGACCAAAAGGACAGGAGCCTGGGTCCCCGCAGACATCATGGTACTATGGCACCCGCTCTGGACTGCCTTCCCTCTAGACTTCTGGTTACAGCAGAGAAAAAGATAAAGCTTCTGTTATTTAGGCTATCCGTTATATGCAGCCAAACGTAAACCTTAAGTAACAGAGAGGCAATCCTAGATAAATCCAGTATATTCTAGCCCAGGATAAGAAATACAAAAGAGCAGAGGTTGCAAACTATGGCCTGCAGCAGGCCAGATGCACCGCGACCATTCTTTCATGCACTGTCAATGGCTGCTTCTGTGCAACAACACCAGAGCTGAGTGTTTGCAACAGAGAGAGACACAGAGACCATCTGGAAATAGTTACTGTTGACCTTTTACAGAAAACAGTTTGTAGGGAGCCCGCTCATAATTGCAGCAGCACCAGGAAGTAAGGCTATGTCCCTAGTACCACTGTCCACCGCTACCCTCAAGAGAAAGAAAAGCATCCCTCACCAGCTGGGGTAAAGACTCCCGGTACTTGTTATTTAATTGGTTCACAAAGCATCGGATGATCCAGTAACAGTCGACGCTGTCCTCCACCATCTCTTCCACGGCTTTGGCAATGGCAAGGAATACTTCATCTTCTGGCTCCTGAAAGATTAGTAATAAATCTCTGGTTAAAGGGCGGAAGCCAGCAGAAGAGAGGAATACATATTTCTTTGATGAAAATGAAACCTTACCCCCTAACTTTTGAAGAGGCGGCATTAATAAATCAAAGTGGAACTGAAAAGCACATGGTCCATGACTAAACAGAAGACTAAGGCGGAGATAAGGTTGGGTAACCAGAGAAATTTATTTGGATCAGTGGTGCTCATGACTGCCCAAGTTTCAGATTAAGCACTCAGAGATCTTCTACTTTCTAACGTTTAAGGTCATCAAAGAAAACATAAATCATAAGCAAAGTGCTGGCTCTCTCCACCCAAAAATATTCTCAGGGCTAGAAAAGAATTTCTTCCAAAAGGATGTGATAAATATCATAAACAGTAACCGGATACATCTGTTAATACAGTAATTTGCAAAAATCAGATGACTCCAAAAAGACTAATAAAGCATTTTCTTTATTGGAAAGCATTCATACATACCTTTAGAATTTTGTTCTGTCTTTAAGCAGCTAATAAGTTAAAATGTCCCTAGAATCAGAATTTTAGGAATGAGAAAAATGGCATTTCTCAAACATTGTGTCAATACTCAAAATATGAACATAAACCTTCAAGTAAATTTAAACAAGGTAATCTTATAAAAACTAGAATCTACTAAAACCTATTTTGTTTTCAAACACCATATCGTACACAAAATTATGTTTTCATCTAGGATTTAACAGCCAAGGATTTTAGTGTTAAAAACAAACTAAAAAGCATCTTTCTATTCCTCTTAAAAGCTCCAAGTTAAATCAAAATTCCCATTTTGTTTTTTTTATGAACTAAGCTCTATGCTTTATTTGGATTTTATTAGTCCCCCCCCCCCCCACCACCAATATCCTTTTTTCCATTCCAGGATTTTTTTTTATTTGCATCCAAATTAGCATCTAGTGCAACAATGATCTCAGGAGTAGATTCCTTAATGCCCCTTACCCATTTAGCCCATCCCCCCTCCCACAACCCCTCCAGCAACCCTCTGTTTGTTCTCCACATTTACGAGTTTTGTCCCCCTCCCTGTTTTTATATTATTTTTGCTTCCCTTCCCTTGTGTTCATCTGTTCTGTGTCTTAAAGTCCTCACATGAGTGAAGTCATATATTTGTCTTTCTCTAATTTCGCTTAGCATAATACCCTCCAGTTCCATCCATGTAGTTGCAAAAGGCAAGATTTCATTATTTTTGCTCTCCAAGTAATACTCCATCGTGTATGTATGCCACATCTTCTTTATCCATTCATCCATCGATGGACATTTGGGCTCTTTCCATACTTTGGCTATTGTCGATAGTGCTGCTATAAACATGGGGGTGCATGTGCCCCTTCGAAACAGCACACCTGTATCCCTTGGATAAATGCCTAGTAGTGCAATGGCTGGGTCGTAGGGTAGTTCTATTTTTAGTTTTTTGAGGAACCTCCATACTGTTTTCCAGAGTGGCTGCACCAGCTTGCATTGCCACCAACAATGCAAAAGAGATCCTCTTTCTCCGCACCCTCACCAACATCTGTTGTTGCTTGAGTTGTTCATGTTAGCCATTCTGACAGGTGTAAGGTGGTATCTCATTGTGGTTTTGATTTGTATTTCCCCGATGATGAGTGATGTGGAACATTTTTTCATGTGTCAATTGGCCATCTGGATGCCTTCTTTGGAGAAGTGTCTATTCATGTCTTCTGCTCATTTCTTCACTGGATTATGTGTTTTTTTGGGTGTTGAGTTTCATAAGTTCTGTATAGATTTTGGATACTAACCCTTTATCTGATATGTTGTTTGCAAATATCTTCTCCCATTCTGTCAGTTGCCTTTTAGTTTTGCTAATTGTTTCCTTTACAGTGCAGAAGCTTTTTATTTGATGAGGTCCCAGTAGTTCATTTCTGCTTTTGTTTCCCTTGCCTCCAGAGACGTGTTAAGAAGTTGCTGTGGCCAAGATCAAAGAGGTTTTTGCCTGTTTTCGCCTCGAGGATTTTGATGGCTTCCTGTCTTATGTTGAGTGAGGTCTTTCACCCATTTTGAGTTTATTTTTGTGTATGATGTAAGAAAGTGGTCCAGGTTCATTCTTCTGCATGTCTCTGTCCAGTTTTCCCAGCACCACTTGCTGAAGTGGAATATCTTTATTCCATCAGATATTCTTTCCTGCTTTGTCAAAGATTACTTGGCCATACGTTTGTGGGCCCATTTCTGTGTTCTCTATTCTGTTCCCTTGATCTGAGTGTCTGTTCTTGTGCCAGTACCATACTGTCTTGATGATTACAGCTTTGTACTATAGCTTGAAGTCTGGGATTGTGATGCCTCCTGCTTTGGTTTTCTTCTTCAAGATTGCTTTGGCTATTCGTGGTCAAAATTCCTATTTTAATAAAAGCATTTCATTTTAGGTCTCCTTTCAACTCCTTAATATTCTAGAAAATGTCAAGAGTAAGAGAATCACACGGGGCGCCTGGGTGGCTCAGTCGGTTGAGCAGCCGACTTCGGCTCAGGTCATGATCTCACGGTCTGTGAGTTTGAGCCCCGCGTCGGGCTCTGTGCTGACAGCTCAGAGCCTGGAGCCCGTTCCGGATTCTGTGTCTCCCTCTCTCTCTGCCCCTCCCCTGCTCATGCTCTGTCTCTCTCTGTCTCAAAAATAAATAAACGTTAAAAAAAAAAAAAAATTAAAATAAAAAAAAGCATGGTCTTCCTATTTAAAAAAAAAAAAAAAAAAAGAAGAGTAAGAGAATCACAGAAAATAACATTTTCTTAACATTTAATTAATGTCAGAGGAAGAGAAAGAAGAAGGGAGACTCCCTTCCCAGACTCCCACCCAATACTGGAACTCTGCCGGGGGCTCCCGAATGTGGCAGCTCACTGGCTCCAGGATGGTCTGAGAGGCCAGGGAGGAGGACCAATGTCCTCGACCGTGTTCCCAGGCCTGTGTCGAGCACTGTCACGCACTCTGCTATACAGGAATACTAAACAGGCTGCGTGGGGCTCAATGACTGGGGAGATGTGGGGGCAGAGCCAACGCCAACACTTTGAGGTCACACTTGCCACAGGCCGCAGTAGAGGTGTCGGCTTGGAGCACGGACCAGCTGAGTAGGGATGAGACGCATCACTTAGGTTTCTTGAACTAATAGATAGTCTAACCTCATTTAATATATAATTTAAGAACTTGCAGAGAACTATCCACTTCGCTTTGTCAGAGGTAAGCAAAGTTTAAAGACGTTTGTTAAGAGTTCCAATTATTTTCAGTTCTCTCTTGATAAACTTAACAAAAGTGGACAACAACCTAAGCTCTATCCGTGGGAACCACATCATTAACTTCAAAAAGAATGAATAAGTCAAAACTCTCAAAGTGCTATACTGACTGGTAGGCTGTAAACTGCAATGAAAAAAATAAGCTTGTTGGGGGGGGGCCCTGGGTGGCTTAGTCAGTTGAGTGTCTGACTTCGGCTCAGGTCATGATCTCGCAGTCCGTGAGTTCGAGCCCCGTGTCAGGCTCTGGGCTGACAGCTCAGAGCCTGGAGCCTGCTTCAGATTCTGTGTCTCCCTCTCTCTGCTCCTCCTGTGCTCGTGCGCTCTCTCTCTCTCCCTCCATCCCTCCCTCTCCCTCTCTCTCTCAAGAATAAACATTAAAAAAAATAATTAAAAAAAATAATAAGCTTTGGGGCACCTGGGTGGCTTAAGTCGGTTGAGCATCTGACTCTGGATTTTGGCTCTGGTCATGATCTCATGGTTCATGAGTTCAAGCCCCTCATCGGGCTTGCACTGATGGTGTGAGCCTGCTCGGGAGTCTCTCTCTCTGTGCCTCCCCTACGTGTGCACACGCGTAGGCATGCACCCTTTCCTCTCAAAAATAAATAAACTTAAAAAAATGTTTTATTGAAGAGCACAGCTTGCAGGCAAATCCCGATTGTGAGCAGTGTTTTAGCCACATACAGACACAAAAAGTTAAAACGCCGAAAATGAATTTCGAACTGCATTAAAATAGCCAAAGCCCAAGAGTTATCATCATTCCTTTGCCTGAACTTCTCCTCTTGACGAACAGCAAGCAGTCCAAGTAACTGGAGTAAAGGTTTGTCGAAGATGGAAGTTTAAAAAGCAGGTTGGGGCCTCCAGGTGAGGGCCAAGAGGTAGCTGGCAGTGCTGGTTCCGAGACGAACAAGCAGATCAGTAAGTGTACCAAAGAGGACCGGAGCCTTTCATATTCGCAACTGTCAGACAAGGAACTCGCACACACAGGAGGGTGAAGGCTAGAGGCACTCGTGGTACTGGACTGGAACCAGAGGGATCAGTGTGAACGGGGGGCATCCAACACCCAGAGCCAGACACACAAACACACCTGGGTGTGTGTGAATGGGTGTGGAGGATTCTATATATTTAGAGAAGGTGCACATGTGTCCCAGCTCTGTCTACGGACAGGACCTAGAAGCCACCACACACCAGCAACAACACGAGAACATCCGCTGCCCTGTAAAACCACACTTGATTCAACACGGAAACAGCTGATTTGGGGCTTGGGTAGAGAAAATACAAGATGGGTTGGGAATATTTTTTGTGTCGGAAAGTACAGAAATGCTCAAAACGATGGGAACTTATCATAAAGAGAGAGGAGTTGATCTGAAGGGGCTCCCACTGGCCTAATCTGAGACAAGCTGAACATCAAGTAAATAATAGGAGTAATGGATTACAGGCCATTGAATAAAAGAGGAAACCATAAATTCATTCTGGCATAAATAAATAAATGAGGGAGAAGGGAAAACCCTTCCTTATAAAAGAATGCCAATTAATAAACGCAGAAGAAAAAAGCAGTTAGAAAATCACCATCTGGCAACCAGCACAGTAAAAGTTACCTCAGGCAGGAATCATTAGTGCATGGACATTGACTTGGTCTCAAAGCATCTCCTCACAAATGACTTCTTAGTTACAAAAGGAAAAATAATAATCTTACTTTGAAGAAAAAGGGCCGACACCACTTTAACCAACTGGTCAAAGTTAGCGGCAACAGTAATTAAGTATCATTCTTCTGCAGTATTCCTGCCAAAAATTCATAATCGAATTTTAATCATGAGGAAACAACAAATGAACCCAAACTAAGACACGCTCTACTGCCCAGTACTCTTCAAATGTGTCAAGGTCATCACAGACAGACCAAGGAACTTTTTCCAGATGAAAGGAGACGAAGATGTGGCAATAGATGCCACCTGTGAGCCCACACTGGATTCTAGACCCAGAAAAGGAAAGCAGCAGGACATTCAGTAAGGTTTACAGATTCGTGGTATTTTATCAACGATAATTTTATGGGTTTGATAATTATATAAGATGAAACATCTGGTGACACTAGGTAAAAGTACATGGGAACACTATACTATTTTTGCCAGTTTTTCTATTTCTAAAATGGTTTTTAAATGAAGAGTTAAAACACTTAAAATATTTTTTAAATCATCGACAAAGGTTAAAACTAGTGGGTGAAAGTTTGGTAAGAAAGTCTGATAAGTTCTGAACAAAACTTTTTGTTGGTTGGTGATACAGGGCATTATTGGGACAACTAGTCAAATGTGAATGGAGTCTGAAGATCAGATCTTAATACTGTATCAATGTAAACTTCGTTTTCAATGATTATACTATGGTTATCCTATACTGTGGTGACCTAGGGGAATGTTATTTTCTTTAGGAAGTATATACTGAAGGAATTTCAAGTAATGGAATATCATGTCTGCATCTTATTTTCATATGGTTTAGAAGAAAATATGTATACGTAACACAGGGAAAACAACAAAGCAAACATGGTAAGATATTAATGATGGAGAAACTTGGGTAAGGAGTATATAGGAATTCTTAGTATTCTTGCAAGTTTGCAATTATTTCAAAATAAAATGTATTTTAAAAAATTAGATTGAGTAGGAATGTGCAGGGCCACGAACGCCAGGGAAAGATGTATTGCTTTTATTTCCCAGAGAGAGGAGAGCCACTGAGAGTTTCTAAGGTAAAATATGATGTAGTCAAATGCTAGCAGGATGGGACAGTCTAGACTTGAACTAAGTGTTAAACAAAAGTACCACTAACCAGTGGAAAGGAAGGACTTCGAGGCAACTTTCCAGACTCCAGCTGGTACATGCGGAGATAGACTTCAACCTGAGGCGTGGCCTCAGTGACACAGCGAACGACTTTCAGGGCGTGAAGGACGTCACAGTACTGCTCCTTGCGGTACAACATCACCTGGGCATGGGACTCATGGTGTGGAGGCAGGATCCCTATATGGAGACGGAGGGGGGGAAAGAAAGTGCAAAAACACTGAGATGCAAATCCAAATCCCCCCTTTATTGGAGAGAATCAAGTGAGAAGCTGCCCATTACAATCAGACTAGAATCACACAGATATTTAGTTACCATACAGATTCTGTTTTAGAAATTCTCTCTATAAAGCAATCTTAAATTTTAAGTACTATCATTATTTCAATGGTACCTGCATCATTGATATTTAAGAGAAATGCAATGGCATCATAAAGCCCTTGAATAAGTGTGCCACTTAAACTCACGATAACCACATCGTGATCAATTAATTACATCAAGATGATGTAATTAAATGTATGGTTGTCAGCCCGGGGCCACCCTCGGCTCCTACGGACTGGTCTCCAGTTGTTGCATGTTGCTCCTGCTATGCACTGAACTGCTTCCCCCAAAATGCAGATGTTAAAGCTCCGACCCCAGTGTGGCTAAATGTGGAGACAGCGCCTAGAAGCAGATTAAGGTTAAATGAGGCTGTAAGGGTGGACTGCAATCCAACAGAGCTCGGGCCCTTACAAGAGAAGGAAGCGACACCATTTGCTGTCTCTCTCTCTGCCATGTGGGGACAGATCGGGATGGTGGCCATCTACAAGCCAAGTGAGGCCTCACCAAGAACCAAACCAGCCAGCACCTTGATCTTGGATTTCTCAGTCTCCAGAACTGAGAGAACATAAACTGTTGTTTAAGCAGCCCGGTCTGTGGTATTTAGTTACGGCTGCCCTAGCCAACCATACAGGCCCCTCATCTCAGGACCAGCACCAACTTATCAAATCCTTCTCTTCCCCGATGATCAAAACTTGCTCACAAAGTAGCCTAGCTTGGGGACCACAGAAATCTCTGATTCTCACTGATGAGACCACCTTACATCATATTCTGATGCCATTTTATGCTCACTGGCTCATTTAAACATGCCTACCTATGAGGTTTGGGGGCAAAAACCATCTTTTTTACAAACAAATGGCATGGAAAGAGCAGAGTGGGAGGAGCACCGGACAGGCTTTCAGCAAAAACATAGTTTCTAGTCCCACGTGTGAGAACAGCAGGACTCTCAAAATGTCTCTCTGCGAACTTGTTTCCTCAGCTGTCAGAGGTGGGAAATGGGACGGGTAAGCATCTCACCGAGCGTCCTCTGCACAACACGAGCCCTAAAAGCTCGCATGGAAAGAAGGATGCCAGGGTCAAACAGGTTTGTAAAACGCTGACAATGAATTTTCAAGGCTCTAAATTCTGCTATAAAAAAAAAAACGTATTTATTCCGGCCTCATTAAATGTAACAAGACTGTACAGGAACATGGACTCTGGAGTCCAAGTTCCTGGGTTTGAACTCTAGCTCTACAATTAAGTGGCTGGACGGCTGTCGGCCACTTACTCAATCTCCCCTTAGAGAAGGCTGAGCTTCTCCATCTGAAAAATGAGACTAATAATATGTGTCATACAGTTGCTGTAATGGATAAAAAATTATATAAAGTGCTTCGAAAGTACACAACACATACTAAGCCAGCGTTAAGTGTTAGCGTACATCTGATAAGGATCACTCTTTTAGTAGAAAACACCACAGATACAGTATGCTAAAGAACAGTCTGGAAAACAAAAGGTGGGTGAGCGCAAGAGACTTTAGCTAACATGACGCAATGTTAACATCTAACTTGCTTCAATGTTCTTTGTCCTGACAGAAAGCTTTACCTACCTTAGCTTTGGAGTTCCGTACCAGGCTTCCGCAAAAGCCAAGGGAATACACTAACATGTCTGACTCCCAATGTCCTAACTAACTCCTCCATGTCCCCCAAATCTGGGCTCATAAAGATTAAACAGCTGTAATTACACCCTCCTCATACTACTTGAGGCAGCACAGTGCCTCCCATGTTCAACCTCAAAGAGCTAGTTCTAAAGTTCTGACAGTTCCCTGAAATGGTATCAGCAGGCCTGACAAGGTCCCTGAGTAATCAACCCCTGTTCTAGGAAGAGTCAGCCTGTCTCCTTACACGGCATGGCGGCTGCAAATCTCCAGTGTCTTTACCACAAAAATAACAACACAGACTTACCTGGTAAAGACAAGTGGGGAAAACAGGGGTGACGAACAAGCCTGGACACTCTCGACGTGTCACAAAGCGCAACTGTACGTCTGCCACCCAATCCACTGGTGTTAGTAACTGATAAGACACATAGTATTTCCCAGCAGAAAGTGTGTCAGCATCCCTGGAAGGCATTTATTTTGATGGCCACTGGAAACACCAAGATTTAAGAACAAAGGCTCAAGATGTAAGAAACACTAAAATAGTTGATACCTGCTCTCTGGGCAGTAACCGCACTGTCACCCACCAGACATACGAGAGCTCAAAGACTGTCGGGACGCACGACAAAGCAAGGCATTCCACTTTCTAGAATGGACTGTGCTTGCTCGCTGCCTCCACATTACATAATCAGACTTAGGACAGCAGATGTCTCAAGTCCTGCAAATACAGTACATTTTGGAAAGAGAACGGGGCCGACAGTCTATCTTACCTTCAAACGGGCTCCACCAACCTAAGTTCGAATCCTAGCTCTGCCACGTACAGACTAGAAGGCCCCAGGCAAGGGATTTAGCCTCGCAGTCTTTTTTCCCCATCTGCAAAACTGGGATATTAATACCTACCTCACAGGAGAATTTGGCGAGTACTCGAATTGTTTGTTTGTTTAAGGAAGAAAGAAAAGGAGGATGGCAACGGACAGGTATTATAAGCATCAGCAGGCCCAGCAGAAATCGAGGAAAAAACACTTGGCTCAAAAGGCCAGTCACCTGTGGCCCCTAATACACTTTTTCTCCCACGGAAACTGAGCAGGCGCATTTCTCCTTCTCCTTCAGCCACTCGTCACTGGAATGTATCCATTTATGCTTCTAGGAAGTAAAAACGCCTCCATTTCTTTCTGACTCTGCTAGCACTCATCAGGAAGTTAGACCCCCTAGAGCTGGGAACCACAGAAATAACCAATTGAGAGCCACAACCTAGGAGTTAATTTAATTTAGCTCAGTAACCTCATTTTACAGGTGCGAGAGCTGAGGCCTAGCCGGGGTCTTCCTCAGGTTCACCCAGTTGACAGTGAAGCCCAGGCCAGCTCTTGCTCCAGTCCAATGCTCTCCCCGCACCTTGTTTCAGGAACACACCTTCCTTCCTCTTCTATTATTACTGACGCCGGA
Source organism: Panthera pardus (assembly GCF_024362965.1). Classification (NCBI taxonomy): domain Eukaryota; kingdom Metazoa; phylum Chordata; class Mammalia; order Carnivora; family Felidae; genus Panthera; species Panthera pardus. The sequence continues at coordinate 121,607,390 of NW_026526732.1, read as the reverse complement.
GAGTAATATTTAACGTACCGCTACTGAAATCACCTTCTTAAAGGCTTTCACAGTGAGCAATAATTCAGTCTCCTGACAGTAGGCCCAATATGCAGCAAAGGGCCTAGAAGAATCCTCTCTTTCCTGACTGATAAGAATGACAAACATCCCATCACTCAACATTTTTGAAGATAAATCTTCCAACTCTTGAGTCTCATACCTAGAAGCACCTTCCATACCAACGCACGGTACATGGACGGGAGAGGGAATCTCTGACTAAAAGTACAAAGTTTCTCGATATCTAGAGGAAGAAACAAAGAACAATTGGTTAGAAACTTTTTATGCTGACGACACGAAAGTGCATTTTGGTTTTTTGTTTGTTTAATTCAAGTACAGTAAGACACTTCTCCAGAGGATGTCTAGTAAGTCAGTAAATCTAGAAAAGGCAACACTGGTCTGATTTCTAGCCCGGGTGTTTCACCAACTGGCTACTTGAAAACAATCAGTGCTTCACAGCCTAGGAGATGCATGTTGCATACATTACTACGTTCCCTGTGTCACATTAGCAGTAGTCACTATTTACAGAATTTCATTTAATCCACACTGCAAGCTTGTTGGGTAGTTATTGTTTTAAAGCTGCAGAAACTGAAGCCCCAAGCAGTTAAGTGACTTTAGTTAGCAGAGCTAGTGAATGGCATGGTCAGCCCTTAGATCCCCACATTCTCCAACAAACCACACTCAACTGTCCTGAACCTCAATTCTCTGTGCTCGTCAAATTCCAGCCATGCTTGGGGTGCCTGGGTGGCTCAGTCGGTTAAGCGTCCGCCGTCGGCCCAGGTCGTGATCTCGTGGTCCATGAGTTTGAGCCCCGCGTTGGGCTCTGTGCTGACAGCTCAGAACCTGGAGCCTGCTTCTGATTCTGTGTCTCCTTCTCTCTCTGACCCTCCCCCCATTCATGCTCTGTCTCTCTCTGTCTCAAAAATAAACATTAAAAAAAAAAAAGCTTTGTCTTTTAAAAAAAAAAAAAAATTCCAGCCATGCTTAAACACAAAGATCAGGAGGGAAATGGTTTTGAAATTTTAGAAGCATTCTATGCATATAAAGTACTATTTTTACCTATGGTTCAGTTTATTTTACTTTAGTCAGCAGAACAGACCTTATTATTACTACAAAGCAACTAAGATGTCAACACATAATGTAGTCTCACAGTATTTGCATCGGAGAAAAATCGTCTGGAGAGTTATGAATTTACCCAGAAGCTATGATAACAGCTCTGAAAACAGAGGAAATATATGGGTCTAATATGAGAAAAAATACCACAGCCTTCTTAACAGTCCTCTCAAAGACATCCGACTCAGCCTCAGCAAATAGAAGCTTGAAAAATCCATAACCTCTCCCAAAATACACATTTACCTGTCATCCTATCACTAAAAGATACAGCAGGTAACAAATACTTCTGAATGTCTTTTAAGATACCACTTCTTTCAGGACAGCTGGGACGACTAAAACCCAATAACCTCAATCTAACTTGTAAAACTCACCGAGCCGGTCATCTTTTAGGAGAATCTCCAATGATTTCTTTTCTTCAACTCCACGAAACCCCACTTTCTCATAATACACTGAACGGAAGTTTCTCTGAGAGTCCTCAGTCATGTTTCATTCTTGGAGAGAGAAAGAGTAGGGAGAGGGAAAGAGTGAGCTTACAAACAAGAGACTGGACAATTTGGGAACTTTTCCAATGATTTTCTCAAACTTCCCCCACGAATTCAATATACTAAAATAAACTGGCTGCCTTTGCATAGGACTGAACATTATCTATTTTTTTAATGTTTATTCATTTATTTTGAGAGAGAGAGAAACGGAGGGGCAGAGAGAGACAGAGACAGACAGACAGACAGAGAGAGAATCCCAAGCAGGCTCCACGCTGTCAGCACAGAGATGAACAGGGCTGGACCTCACAAACCATGAGATCATGACCTGATCTGAAATCAAGAGTCACTTAAATACTGAGCCACCCAGGCGCCCCTAAATGTCTCATTTTAAACAACTAACACCACCTCACCTATGTTCCTTGGCCAAAAACCAGGACATAAAACTAAAGTCCTCTGAGCTGCTAAAATAGATTTCACAAGGTGCATGCACTAAGGCTCCTACTTTACTTATGGGAGTTCCTGGCCATTATACACGTTCAAAGAAAAGAGGGAAAAAAAACCAAAACAAAACACTAGTGAAATACGAGGACAAGATGTCATACAAAAGGGGTTACCAAACAGTCTCCACTAGGAATTGTTTTTGTTTTTACAAATATTATGCATTAAAAAAATGAAACTATATTCTAAAATGCAGGCAATGTGTCTTTAGGTAGGATTCTGGGTGATTTCCTTTCTTTTGCTTTGCCATATTTTCAAATGGGCATTCTGTGAAATGAAAAACTAAACTATAAAAAAAGTAAAAACAACAACAACAAAACAAGCTTCTCACTTAGTTTTCCTTTAAACACAATCCTATCAAATGCAGTTATCGAAATCAGAGCCCACAAGAGACGAACAGCACTGAATTGTAAACCAGAAGGGGGGCAGGAGTGAAGCCTATTAATAAACGATGCCACAGAACTGAAGACAGAATAACGACTTAAAATCTGGCATTGGGACTCAAAAAGTTCAGCGGTGTCAGGTTCTTTCACAATAACGTTCATAGGACTGACTGCAAGACATCGGGGGGGAAAGGTGAGATTAGGTTGGCATTTTAAGAATAAAATGGATGTAAGGCATTTTTCAGAAAGTATTGCACTGCCTGAAATCAAATACTTAAAATGTCAGTGCAAAAAGGAGTCTAATCCTCAGGTTTTAGAAATCCTGACAAGTCCCCAGCGAGGAAGGGAGGGTTGAGTTCCAGACAAGCCAAGGTCTTCCTTATCGAAAACTCTGCACCCCTTCGGTCTCAGGAAAGGTAAAGATTCGTTAAAAAGGAGAAATTCTAAAGGGTTCTGAGCTTTGGGGACCACACGTTTTAAACAAAAACAAAAACGAAAAAAAAAACAAAAATTCCAGGGTGGCTCAGTGGGTAAGCATCAGACTTTGGCTCAGGTCGTGATCTCGCGGTTTGTGAGTTCGAGCCCCTCGTTGGGCTCTGTGCTGACAGCTCTGAGCCTGAAGCCTGCTTCTGATTCTGTGCCTTCCTATCTCTCTGCTCCTCCCGTGTTCATGCTCGCTCTCTCTCTCTCTCTCTCTCTCTCTCTCAAAAATAAATAAGCATTAAAAAAAATTAAAAAAAAAATTCCAAAGCACTAAAACGCCAAATGAGTTCGGGGATTTCTTTAAAAGCAGCAAACAGCTGCAGGGCGGTGCGGTGCCCGTTACCTACACACACGATTCTCAGATTGCACTACGATGGCTACAGGTCCTCCCGGAGGAAAATCCTGTAATTTACACGCCGGCCCCTCAGCGTCCACCTGAGGAAAAGTCAACACACCCTGCTCCACGACCCCAGGTCCCACTCTCCCTGTTATGCTTCACCTCTAGCAGTGGAAACCACACCCGGGTTGAGACTAAGTGGTCCGGGGGGAGGCGGCGGAAACCAGGCCCAGCGCGCTGACCGGCCGGCGGGCAGGGGAGGCGACGTGAAGGCCGCCGAGGGGACGGGCGCGCCCGAGGGCGGACCCCGGGGCGGAGGGAGGCTACGGGCCACCTGCGCCCGGTTAGCCAGCGCCCCGTCGCCCCCGCCGTCGCCGGACGTGACGTCAGCACCCGTCGGAGGGGCGGTGCCGAGAGTGCGCGTGCGTGTGGAGCATGCGCAGAAGTTCCACTCGCGCCCTGAGACCCGGACGCTTTAGAGAACAGAAAGCGTCTGGCGTCGTTGCTTAGACTCTCTCCGCGGCGCCTGCCAGTGGTAGCGGTCCTCTAATTCTCCACTCCTGGTCCGAAGAGTCTGGCAACCACCTTATTCCTTCCGTCCTGGCTAGTGTTTGGGATGCTCTCTCCTCTCCGGTCCTTAAGGTCCCCGCCTGCATGGGAGGGCGGGGAAAGCTCCTCGGAGCCTGGGAAGATGCTCCTCCGCCCCGTCTGCGGTGGAAGACTCCTGCTTTCTTTATTTCCTTTTTCTCCGTCCACTATGTGAAGACAAGTAAAGACCAACCACACGAGAAATGCAAAGGCAATTTATTCAGAGCTTGCTATGCAAGAGAGCCACCATCACTTGAGTTTTGGCAGAAAATCAAAGGCAGGCAGAGGAGTGGGAACGGTTGGTGGAGGAAAAAAGGGAATGAATGCGTCAGGCGTGCCCTCGTTGGAGGCTGCAGGGGAAGCGGTAGGGAGACTAGTTAGAAGTGGGACGTGCTGTGTGATCCCTGGCCATCGCCAGTTAGCCATGTATGGCTTTCGTTGGACCCAGGTCGGGAGAAAAATTAGGGAAGCTGTGAGTTGTTAATCACGCCCTGGCCATTTGGGGGCAATTGTTACAGTCTTTATTGTTTACTTTCCTGGGTGGTTATTGAAGCCAGCAGCCCGGCTTCCTGCAAGTCTGACTTCTAGCAGGCAGGCTTCCTAGGCAGATGACTACAGATAAGGGGTTGGTTTTCTAGCTAGGCTGCTGCAAGTTGTGGGTCAGAGTCCTATTTTTAGATGTGTCTATTCAGGCTCTCACGTTAAACACTAGAAAATGAAGTTCTATGGAAAGTGAAGTTTAAAACCAAGGTATACTAAATACAAGCCCCAATTTATTAGATTCAGCAGACATAAAACTACTCTGTAAGATGGCTCCTGAAGTTCATAAACATTTTCAGTTTCCCTCCTTACCTTGTCACACACCGGCACTGGTCCTGGGGACTTCCCTCTGAGCACACTGCCTGGGTGGGTTTTTAAATCACCACAGCTTGAGAGGTACCCCTTAGAGAAAAGTCCGTTTTAAGGGGGGTGCTGCCCCCTTAAAAGCCCAAATCTGTACAGAACAAACCCCACGGAGGCCAAGCTCTACAGGGAAACTTCGGAATCAGTGGTCTGGAAGTCAGTCCAGTTACGGTGTCCGTAAGTTTGTGGTGTAACGGCTAAATAGAACTTTTAAAAGAGGCATGTGGTGGTGGAACTAAGCCCTTATGGTCCTCCCAACCCCCCTACCATCACCGTCTTTGGTTCCTGAGTATTGGGGTACTAAGCCTTGCTTAGGCAGTGTTTCTTCAAATTGGGAGGAATTCTTTAAGTTACAGCTTTCAAGAATCCCGCTTGCTTTATTTACTTCATCTGAAACTTGGACCAGTCACTAATTTTGCAATTTCCTTTTTTTATTTTAATTTTTTAAATTTTATTTTATTTATTTATTTATTTATTTATATTTGAGAGAGAGAGAGAGTGACAGGGTGCGAGCAGGGAAGGGCAGAGAGAGCGAGGGAGACACACAGAATCCGAAGCAGGCTCCAGGCTCTGAGCTGTCAGCAGAGAGCCGGACGCGGGGCTCGAACTCACGAACCGCAAGACCATGCATGACCTGAGCCGAAGTCAGACGCTTGACCGACTGAGCCACTCAGGCGACCCCCACTTTTTAAAAAAAATTTTAAAATAGAGCTAATCATGGTGACAATATCATAGAGGTATTGGAAGGATTAAATGAGAAAGCGCTTGGCTCAGTGCCTGGCACTTGGCACAGTGAGGGTATAGGCACATCAGCTGCCAATAGCTAAAGGGTGACAATATGGTTGTCTTTAACTGCCATTCACTGTGCTTTTTGATGAGCTGATAAACAGAATGTTTGGAAGCTTCTATAGGAAATAAGTCTCTTAGAGACTTATTAACTTTGCAGCCAGAGTGACCTTTTTTCTTTTTCTTTTTTTATTTTGGAGAAAGCATGAGCAGGGGAGAGGAGCAAAGGGAGAGCGAGCGAGAGAGAGAGAATCTTAAACAGGCTCCACACTCAGCATGGAGCCCAACATGTGGGCTTGATCCCACAACCCTGGGATCATGACCGGAGCCAAAATCCAGAGTCAGATGCTCAGCTGAGCCACCCAGGTGCCCCAGAGTGACCCGTTCAAAATGTCCTTTCTCAGGGCACCTGGGTGGCTCAGTCGGTTAAGCGTCCAACTCTTGATTTGTATTCAAGTCATGATCTTGTGGTTCGTGGGTTCCAGCTCTGAGTCTGCTTGGGATCCTCTCTCGCCCTCTCTCCCCTTTCCCTGTCGGCACATGAGCTCCTCTCCCCCCACCCTCTCTCAAAATAAATAAATAAACATTTTTTTTAAATGGCCTTTCTCTGCTTAAAATCCTCTGTGCCTCTTTACCTCAACCTCATCTACTATCCGGGTCCCTCCTGCCTTAGGACTTTCTCACGTTTGTTCTCCCTTCCTGAAATGCTCTTTTCCCAGACAGCCACATAGCCTGTTCCCTGACCTCAATTTTGGTCAAATGCTTCCTCCGAAAGGCCTGTTATAACCACCCTACCTAAAATGGCAAACTCATTGCCCAAATCCCAGTTTCCTCCTACACTCTACTTTTCCTTTCTTCCGCATCACTTACCACCTCACACACAACGTAATCCGCATACTCATTTTAGTTGTTATTGAGTCTCTCACCAGAATGCCAGTTTCACAAGGTGAGGAACCTTTGCTTTGTTAACTGATGCATTCCCAGTTTGTGGGACGGGGCTTGGCACATAGTAAGGGCTCAACTGGGACTCCAATGAAAAGAGATCCCACACTGTGAGTGGGCAGCCATTCTGTCCTTCTTTAATGTTGTACGCTCAGAGCTCCTAAAACCCTTGGAATGTCCTAAGTGTAGAAAGTGATAGACGCCTTGCGTCATGTTAATGAGGTGACTTGGGAACTACACCTGAGGATGGGGGCTGGTTGCCTGGAAAACCAACCAGGTGATTAAAGGGTCAGGACTTTCAGTCCTGCCCCCGTGACCTCCAGGAAGGGGAGAGAGGCTGGAGGCTGACTCAGTCCTCAATGGCCAATGATTTAATCACCCATGCCTGTATAATGAAGCCTCCATCAAATCCCCCAAGAGGAGGGGCTTTGGAGAGCTTCCCGGTTGGTGAATACTTGCAGATTTGGGGATAGTGGTGCACGCGGGGAGCGCATGGAAGCCCGTGCCCCTTCCCCCACACCTTGCCCTAAGCAGGTCTTCCATCGGGCTCTTCTTGAGTTCTATCCTTTTAGAATAAACTAGCAATCTAGTAAGTGAAGTGTTTCTCTTAGTTCCGTGAGCCACTCTAGCAGATTAATCAAACCCAAGGAGGAGGTGGTGGGAACTTCCAGTCTACAGCTTGTCAGAAGCCCAGGAGACAGCCTGGATTTTCAACTGGAATCTGAAGCAAGGGTGGCGGGACACCCATTTGTAGGACGGAGCCCTTAATCTGTGGAGTCTGATGCTATCTCTGGGTAGATAGTGTCAGAATTGAGTCAAAATATAGAATACCCAATTAGTGTCCCAGAGTTGCGTGGTGGTGTGGAGAAACCATCCCCTCCGCACACTCGCACACACACACACACACCAGAATTGGATGACACAATCTTAGCGGGCAATGCAATTTTCACGAAATTTAATTGAAATGTGAATTTTTCAAAGTCACAGGTGCGCTTCATTTTGACCGTATACCTTGCTGCCCGGTGGTGGCGTCACTTCTCACTGCCTTGTAACCTGACTGCCCCCTGGTGGTTAACTGTCCTCACTAAATCCCGGGAATAATTGTATCGCTAGTCAGTCCATCAAATCTGGTTGGAAGCGATTCAGAGTCAGCCAGTCCCATTAAATGTGCAGAGACCTAGACTTCAGGCTATGAAAACAGAATATGTTTAGGAATGGCATCATAGCTTTCCGATTTTGATTTCACTTTCAGCAGGCTAGTATTTACCAAATATCATCTACCTCAACCCCTGATGTTTTTTTCAAGTGATGAAATGGAGACCCAGTGAGGTTATAGCTCTAAGGCAACTGTCTTCATTTTGAGTAGCAATTAAAATTGATCTAATGACAATCCATTACATCATGACTGGTGGATATATAAATTCAGGTACTTGATGTATTAAATCGCATCTCCAAAACATCGGAAGAAAGACAAATCTCGGATGTTCGTGGAGGCTCATTTTCCTGGTCATTTGACCAAGAAGTGGCTCAGCGGGTCTGAGTTGGCTCAATCAAATAGGCAGATAGCAGCTGTGGGACTCTGGATGTTCCCCTATTCTGACCGGTCATAGAAGTTCTCTACCCACTCTGATCCACCACTGTAATGCATATGTAAAAAATTAAGGGCAGAGGCGCCCCTCTTGATTGGAATGTTGGACCCTCTATGACTGGCCTAAGCTCTGGGATAATTAGATTTGAGGGATTGCATGCAGTTGACTACTTTCTACGAGAAGGTTTTTCTCTAATAAACCTGCATAGGTTTATTGATTTATGAAACAAACCTATTTTATACCTGCAACATTTGACCCTACAGGTGCTTCCATGACCCTTTTCCATGATGCATGGCAACACACAGGAGTGTCCTGTGTAGGAGGAGACTTCCGCTGACCTGTGAAAAGTGCTGCCATGTGTATCATGTAGATATGATTACAGACTTCAGTACTGTCCCTATGGTTAGTCCCATAGGCTACCTAGCGCTTAAGGAGTGATTTAACAAATAATGAATCCATTAACCACTAAAAATTATTTGGCCTTGGCCCTGTCTGATATTTTGCATAAATCTTTGGCCCTTTTAGTGTCAAGATGGCATGTAAAGTCAGCAAAGTAAAAAGGAAAACTCCATTTTCAGTGAAACTAGAAAAAAATATATAAAATAAGTGAAGAAACTTCCAAAAGCAGTGGAGAATAAGCAGGGCTCAAGCAGGAGAGAGAATCTGTGAGTTCGGAGTCCGTTTCAGTTGCTTGATTTTTCTTCCCATTATGAGTGATATTTTCTTCTCTCTTTTCATGCCTGGTAACTTTTTATTGGATGCCAGACTTTCACCTTTTTGGGTGCTGAATATAATTGTGTCCCTGTAAATATTCTTGAGCTTTGTTCTAGCGTGCAATTCAGTTACTTGGAAACAGTTTGTTGCTTTTGGGTCTCGCTTTTAGGATTTGCTAGGTGGACCCAGAGACCCGTTTATCCCAGGGCTAATTATTTCCCACTTCTGAGTCCTCTACCTGATGCTCCATGAATTATGTGGCTTCCCAGTCTGGATGGTGGGAAAGGCACTAATTCTCCCCAATCCAGTGGATACAGTTCTCTCTAATCCTTTTGGATGATTCTTCCTCCGAAGGTTGTCCCTTTTCACATATGCAACGATCAGCACACTACCGGGAGCTTGAAGGGGACCCTCTGTAGATCTCTGGAGTTTGCTGTCTGTGGTACCTTCCTCTCCAATACTCCGTCCTGTGAACTCTAGTCACTTTGCTTTCCCTGGTCTCTTAGCTCTGAATCCTGAAACCAAGGAGTCCACCAGGCCCTGAATGGTCTCCCCGACTGCACCATGGATTAGAAACTCTCTCAAGGCAGGAAGCTGGGGTTAATATCATGGGTCATACTTCATTTGTTGCCTGATAGCCAAGGTCTTGAAAACAACTGTTTTGTTTATTTTATCCAGGTTTTTTTGGGTGGTTGATTCAGGTGAGAGACACATCTGTCCTTGTTAGGCTACATCTTGGTTAGAAGCAGAGGACCAATAATTATTTTTAATTTTTATCCTTTTCTTTATTAGTTCCAAACATGTCAACAAAACATTTGGTCAGGGGAGAAAAATGTTAAGAAGAAATTTACCCAAGTAACAACACATTTGATACTGGAAACCTGAGTAGTACGTAAGAAATGCCATAGAGGGGTGCCTGGGTGGCTCTGTGGGTTCAGCATCCAGCTCTTGACTTCATCTCAGGTCATGATCTCACGGTTTGTGGGTTCGAGTCCTGCATTGGGCTCTGCATTGGCAGCACGGAGCCTGCTTGAGATTCTCTCTCTCCCCACCCTAGTTCTCTCCCCCACTCCCTCTGTCCCTCTCTCTCCTCCCCCCCCCCGCCCCTCCTCCATTCACACAGTCTCTGTCTCAAAATAAATAAATAAACTTTAAAAAAAAAAGAAAGGCACAGAAGTTTAAGCCGTGTTTCCAAGAATGGGAAGAGAAGGCGCTGTGGAGGGAGCAGCATTTGTAGAAAAGGGGATGTTTTTATCTACTCCTGAAATCATTGTGACACTATATGCTAACTTACTTGGGTGTAAATTTTAAAATAAATTAAAAAATTATTAAAAACAAAAAAATTAATAAAAAGAAAAGGGGTATTTTTGGCAAGAGATATGGCACCCACCGAACCACAAAGGTTGACGATGTGTATTTGGAGAATGGAGTCAGCCTGTGGAGGCTGTGTGGGTGTCATGACAGATAAAGCTTGAGAGAAGGAAGGTCGGACATAGAAGGCCAAAGGAACTTGGACCAGGAACGGTCAGGGGAAGAGGTGACTCAGATCCGAGGGAAACCTTAGAACAGATCTCAAAGACCTATACAGGGGAGAGACCTGGAGGGAAGAGGGCCTTGCTGGAGGTGCTAAAAACCATTGCAGAGGGAGGGCAGGATGGGCTCCAACAGCTGAGAGAATATGAGAGGTCGCAGCCAACCGGGGACTCAAATCTGGGACATCTGGGAGACAGTGGCACAAAAAAGCCAACATGAGGAAGTCAGCAAGGAGCAGGTTTGAGAACTGGCCAGGTTCAATCCCAAACTAGCTAAGCCTGAGATGTGACAAAGGTCAGCATTGGATGACAATGTCCAGATGCAGCCGTAGATGGTACACCCATGGGGGAGAAAAAACCCGCAAAGCTAGGATGTTACATGCATTTTAAAATGAATTCTTGGGCATTCAATCAAATCCTGAACCAAGTGCCTGTCGAGAATCCCCTCCACGTGGGGTTAGATTTTCCCCGGTTTCCAGCAGTAGAAACTGCTTGGTACAATTCTCAACAGCAGCAGCAGAGGGTAGCAACGGCAGGTGGTTGGGATATTCCTCCTGAGGCACCCGAGGGACTTGGAGTTCTGCCTCCAGGTATTTCCAGATGCTGGGGAAGAGAAGGCTGGCCCGGGCTTGCCAGGAAAACCACACATCCATCTTGCGGAGGGAAACGCTGAGCAAGACAATAGGGACCTCTTTATTCCCTCAAGGAAAAAGAGTAATAGCTAAATTTCTTGAGTGCCTACTATTTCAAGAGCTATGTCTCTGTTAAGCCACTTAATTATCTTCACAACCTGAAGAAGTTGCTATTATTGTTACCATCCACATTTTGTAGGAAATGAGTTCAAGTGGACACAACTTGTAAATAAATGGTTGATATTCTGCTTCCAGAGTCCACATACTTCAACATTACATTGTATTCCGTCTCCAGGAAGTGGTATTGTTATTGGAGTGTGTGTGTGTGTGTGTGTGTGTGTGTGTGTGTGTGTGTGTGTGTTTGCATTTTGGTGCCCAGAGAGTTTTTGTTAGTTTGTTTACATTTCGGGTAAGATGAATAACTTGTAGATATTTTTATCTTTTCTTTTAAACTAAGACACCGTAAGAAACAAGTTACCCTGGTTTGCGAGAGCAGAGCCACTCAAAGCGTGTTCTCGTGACTAGTGCTGGTCCCTGAACTATCATGGGTCTGCAACAAGGAAGTACAGAAATTCAGAGCAAGCATTTAGGCCCTCTTGTAGCAATTCGACAGCAATTTTAGGCCTGTTGGATCTAATGATGAAAATTGAGGGCTTGTATTTTGTATCTTTATTTTATTCCCCTAGTAGTGTATACTTATTATATTTGAGAAAAGTGAAATCCACAACAGATTGGACTTTTTTATTTTTAAAAAGCTGATTTCTTCGCCGCAAGATTGCTTGAAATCACAGCAGTAGAGTTCATAACACAGACATAACAGTCTGTAGGGTTTGGGACAGGTTCCTTTTACAGCGGAAATGAGCAGCTAACACGGTTATTACAACACGGAGGGGCTACAAAATTATGATAAAACAGATGGAGTATGGAATAACTTTTTAAAACCCTGTTCTCAGGTATTGCTGAAGTGCAGACATTTGATACAGCAAAGGATTCTGAGGTCCATGTAATAAAAGAGGCTTTCGTCTTGATCTGTTCCTAGTCACTTACCTTAGAAAATACCTGATTTTCAGTTGAAAGGTGAGCCCTTGGTCTCCTCCATCCAGCTTTGGCATCAAAAAGTTACTCTTTAGGAAAGTAGGGAGAAAAATTTTCTGGCATTTCTCAGGGAACAACAAAAATCAAACAAAAAACAACTTGTCAAGGCATAAGTAAAATTTTAAAATGGGGGCAGTGGGGCGCCTGGGTGGCTCGGTCGGTTAAGTGCTGGCCTTCAGCTCAGGTCATGATCTCGAGGTTCACGAGTTCGAGCCCCACATCAGGCTCTCTGCTGTCAGCACCCAGCCCGCTTCAGATCCTCTGTCTCCCTCTCTCTCTGCCCCTCCCCATTCACTCTCTCTCAAAAGTAAATAAACATTAAAAAAAAAAAAATTAAAATGGGGGTGGAGTTTGTTAGGGTAAAGGAGAAAAAAAGTGAACCGTTCGTGGCTCACTGGCAAGTGTTTTCCTCCTCTGAGGAAATAAAGGGGAAAATGCTTAGTTGTCTTGATTCAGGAGAACCCGCTTCAGAGTGCACCAACACGGAGTAGATATCCATCCATGTAATATGATTTGCCAGGATGTGTTTCCCAATTCCCGCCCCCCCCCCCAGCATGCCTCCCCTGCTCCTGCTCTGCATTTAAATGCCCTTCTTTGGGGGTGCCTGGGTGGCTCAGTCAGAGGAGCGGGTCCAGCTTCAGCTCAGGCCATGATCTCACGGTTCATGAGTTCGAGCCCCACATGGGGCTCTGTGCTGACAGCTCAGAGCCTGGAGCCTGCTTCCTATTCTGTGTCTCCCTCTCCCTCTGCCCCTCTCCCCCTCACGCTCTGTCTCTTTCTCTCAAAAATAAATAAACGTTAAGAAAAAATTATAAATGCCCTTCTTTGACTTACGATTCTGCCCACTATCAGAAAGCAAGGAGCCCTGGAAGGACCAGTACATGCAACCAAACTGATCACTTGTATCCTGGTGTGGACGAGTTTATCAGACCGACTCAGAGAGTGGGGTGGGAAAGAAGGGCTCGAGGGGCCTGGCAGTGCTTCAGGTGTTCATTCCTATTGAGCAAACACTCTGAGTCACCGCTGTGTGCCAAGCACCGGGATCGCACGTCCCCGCCCCCAAGGAGTTGACCGTCTACTGAAGGAGATACAAATGAATCCAGAAAAAATCACGCAGATATTGGATGCTTTCACGCATGTACAAGGTGGTACAGAGGGGTCAGAGGAGAATGCATGCAGCCTGGGGCAGAGGGCGGGGCTGTGCCAGCCGTAGCCAGAAAGGTTAATGGGGAGGTGGTTGGAGCCTAGTGGTGACTGTGAGACCTTGGGCCTTTTCTCTGAGTGAAGAGGGGAGCCTTCTGCAGAGGGGTGACATGATCGGACTCATACTTTATTAAAAAAGAAAACAGAACAACAACAACAACCCAGGGGCGCCTGGGTAGCTCAGTCGGTTGAGCATCCAACTCTTGATTTTGGCTCGAATCGTGATCTCAGGGTCATGGGATCAAGCCCCACTTGGGGCTCCATGCTGAACATGGAGCCTACTTAGCTGAAGTCGGGTCTTTGAGGAGTGACCTAAATCAAAAGTCAAGTCACGTGTGGCCACTGCTGAGAATTTGGAAGCTAGCTCTTGGTGGGTCAGAGTGGGGGAACTTCCTGTCGGGATGCCACAGGGCCATCAGAAACAAGACCGAATTTCTCAGCCTTGCAGGCAGGTGTGGCCATGAGACTTAAGTCCCGGACCAAAGGATGTGACGGGGGCGGTATGTGTAAAATTTGGGGTCATACCCTCAAAGAGAAGGGACCCGTTCTCCCATTTACTTTTTCCTGCTGCCTGGAATGCAAAGACAGGGGTGAGCCATCTAGAACCATCCAGACAAAGTCAACTTCCTAGGAAAGACAGAGCAACCGGACCAAGAAGCCAGGTGCATGACACCTTAGCCGAGAACACCCACGACTCCTGCGTTAGCTGTTACGAGAGAGAAAAATATCCTCATCTTGCTTAAGCCTCTGCTGTTTTAGACTCTGTTTTATGCAGCCAAACTTATATTCCAATGAACACAGACTTCCAGAAAAATATCCCCCCAAGACCACTGCTTTGAAGGCCATAAAACCAATTTGAACAGACATGTGAACACAAAGGTGCCAACTTTACATCTGGAAGAAGGTCAGCGACAGAGAGGAGATCAGAGAGCTCTTTGTGGGCTAAGAAGAAGTCTCAGCAAGATCCACTCCCACCCCCGGTTCTGAGCGCTTTTAGCCTTGGAGTGCTGTTAAGTTATTCTGAATCTAGTCCTCTTTCCATCTCTGTGAAGCCTTTACTCTCTTCATTCTCCACCCTTATCCAAGTCATTTTGCCATCGCTCCTCCTCCAAGATGCCTGAAACGAAATCTAATCTCTCAGTCTTACGCTTGACCCGATTATCCTAAATTTCAGACCAGAGGCGACTCCATTGCAGTCTCCCAAAGGACTCTCTCAGCACTCCTCCCCTATGTTCTCACACTTCCTCAGGTTGGATTCTCCTGATGTGTGGTTCCCAAGAGGACCCTAAAACCATTTCCTGAGCCCAGAGGTGGCTTACCCAATGTAAGTTCCCCCTTTCTCCCTCTTCCCACAAACGTGTGTTAAGCCCTTATTCTTTGCCAGGGATCATACTGGGCACCAGCCCGGACCACTGGCACCGGGCAACACACGTGCAAAGTCCAGGCATCATGTGACACAGGTGTTCGGTGACTCACTTCCGTCGGTAGGATTTAAGGCCGTATGTATGAGTGATGCAGGTACGGGGAAGGGAGTATGTGAGAACTTTTCTGCATGGGGTCAGAGCAGAATTTCAACACAATGTAAAGAATGAAAGTCTAATTTTAAAATTAAAAAAAAAAAATGTTTAGGGGCACCTGGGTGGCGCAGTCGGTTAAGCGTCCGACTTCGGCCGGGTCACGATCTCGCGGTCTGTGAGTTCGAGCCCCGCGTCAGGCTCTGGGCTGATGGCTTGGAGCCTGGAGCCTGTTTCCGATTCTGTGTCTCCATCTCTCTCTGCCCCTCCCCTGTTCATGCTCTGTCTCTCTCTGTCCCAAAAATAAATAAAAAACGTTGAAAAAAAAAATTTAAAAAAAAATGTTTAAATGTTTATTTATTTTTGAGACACAGAGAGACAGAGTGCGAGCGGGGGAGGGGCAGAGAGAGGGGGAGACACAGAATCCGAAGCAGGCTCCAGGCTCCGAGCCATCAGCACAGAGCCCGATGCGGGGCTCAAACTCATGAACTGTGAGATCATGACCTGAGCTGAAGTCAGATGCTTAACCGACTGAGCCACCTAGGCACCCCTTTAAATTTTTTTAATGTTTATTTATTTTTGAGAGAGAGAGAGAGAGAGAGAGAGAGGCAGAGTGCAAGCGGGGGAGGGGCAGAGAGAGAAGGAGACAGAGAATCCGAAGCAGGCTCCGGGCTCTGAGCTGTCAGCACAGGGCCCAATGTGGGGCTCAAACTCACCAACCATGGATCATGACCTGAGCGGAAGTTGGACGCTTAACCAACTGAGCAACCCAGGTGCCCCTAACAGTCTAACTTTAAATAGGTGGGTGATAGGTAGTCCTAAAGGAAAGCCAACTTAGAATTTTAGGACATTTCCAGAAATCAACATGCTAGTACACCTTAACATTAATTTATTTTATAAAATAAATTGCACTGCAGACCTCAGCTCAAATTAATATTCTATTGGGGGGCGCCCGGGGGGCTCAGTCGGTTGAGTGTCTGCCTTCGGCTCAGGTCATGATCTCCCTGTTCTTGAGTTCAAGCCCTGCATCGGGCTCCGTGCTAACGGCACAGAGCCTGCTTGGGATCCTCTCTCTGCCCCTCCCTCCTTCTCTCTCTCTCTCTCTCAAAATAACTTAAAATTTTTTGAATAAAAAAAAATGAGTGTCCTCCTGGTTTATCAAGCAAGTCCAATGGGAAGTCAAAGGGGTCTGAATATTTCTATCAACACAGAGCTGCAGTTTGCAAACTGTGGATTGTAAAGAGTCCTCTTTGCTTTGGATCACCAGGAACACTTTCTCCTTGGAAGTGGTCTCTCAAATGCCGCCTGGAGCTCTTGGCCTGGCCCTTCTCCTTAGCACCTGATCAGTGGGAGATTGTTAGCACTATCCGAGGAGGGAAGCGCTAGGGTAAAGGTAGCAGTGGTCAGACATCGCTGGCCTTTCCCAATGTAATCTGCCCTCCGTACAGATATTGGTTAGGCTATGACATCTATCATTTGGTATCTGTGTTACCCGTGGCAAGTTGCTCAGCCTGTCTGAGCTCTGGATGTGGAAGAGGGTAACCCACAGTGAGGGTGGTTGTAGGATTAAAGGAAGGCACCGTCACACTTGGCACACTTCTGTGGCTGAATAGGGTTCCAGCTCCTGCCAACTCTCCATTGACGAAGTTCTTGCCCTCCTACCTCCGCTCCCTTGTATATTCGTCTTTTCTAGCGAATCACTATAGAGTTACCGGCCCCGCCTATGCACAGCCGGAGCCACACCCCCTCTCTGCACCACCGGCAGAGAGTGGGATGGAACCCACTTCTCTATAAAGTCCTGCTCCCCCTGAGCAGTCCTGAGTGCCACACCACCCACTCACTCTTACTTTGGCCCCTGTCTTGGGGTCCCTCATCCACCAATCAGCAGACGCCAAGGCCCACCAGCCCTTATCTGTGCAGATTGTCTGTCTTCCATCAACCCCACGTAGGCCAATCAGGGCAAGGTAGGCGCCCCGAGAACCTTGTGAAAAAGGTGGGGGAGACAGAGAGACTTGGCCCACCTCTCTGCCTTCCCCAAACCTGCTCCTTTTCAAATGGGTGCCATACTGAAAAACGATCTGATCGCTCAAGTATCTTTCAGGCAAAATCAACAAGCAGCTTTCATCGGGACTATTTGTACTTTAGTATGGGTAAACCTCTAGCCAGTAGGACGAAGTTTCAGCTATAAACAATAGGACGGGAAGAGAGAATTCCGGGAGTCCAGTCGTTCCAGACCCTCAAATCGGACTCGCTGGGCCAGTTTATTTCACCGCAAGGCGGGTTCTACTCATCGGAGGATTGTACAAGGAGCTTCTTGCCTAGGTGGCCTTGAAAAGATGTCTTAGGATGCACGTATTATAAAACCAAAAGGTTGGAAAAGTTGTCTTAGAGGCCACTCTGTCTAATCAGGATTTAACAATAGAAGTTATAACTGGGGCACCTGGGTGGCTCAATCCGTTAAGCATCCCAATCTTGATCTCAGTTCAGGCCTTGATCTCAGCATGGGGAGTTCAAGCCCCATGTTAAGCTCTCCGCTGAGTGTGATGCCTACTTTAAAAAAAAAAAAAAGAAGAACCAAAATCTGTAACAAACTTATCAAACTCCACACCTGAAAAACGAATAATCCAGTGAAGAAACGGGCAGAAGACATGAATAGACACTTCTCCAAAGAAGACATCCAGATGGCCAACAGGCACATGAAAAGATGCTCGTCACTCCTCGTCAGAAATACAAATCAAAACCACACTGAGATACCACCTCATGCCAGTCAGAGTGGCTAAAGTGAACAAATCAGGAGGCTATAGGTGCTGGCGAGGATGCAGAGAAACGGGAACCCTCTTGCACTGCTGGTGGGAATGCAAACTGGTGCGGCCGCTCTGGAAAACAGTGTGGAGGCTCCTCAAAAAATTACAAATAGATCTACCCTATGACCCAGCAATAGCACTGCTAGGAATTTACCCAAGGGATACAGGAGTGCTGATGCACTGGGGCACTTGTACCCCAATGTTTATAGCAGCGCTTTCAACCATAGCCACATTGTGGAAAGAGCCTAAATGTCCATCGAGGGATGAATGGATAAAGAAGATGTGGCTTGGGGCACTTGGCTGACTCAGTTGGGCGTCCAATTTCAGCTCAGGTCATGATCTCACAGTCCGTGAGTTTGAGCCCCGCATCGGGGCTGCTGACAGCTCAGAGCCCGGAGCCTGTTTCAGATTCTGTGTCTCCCTCTCTCTCTCTTCCCTTCCCCCACTCATGCTCTGTCTCTGTGTCTCTCAAAAATAAATAAACATAGGGGCGCCTGGGTGGCGCAGTCGGTTAAGCGTCCGACTTCAGCCAGGTCACGATCTCGAGGTCTGTGAGTTCGAGCCCCGCGTCAGGCTCTGGGCTGATGGCTCGGAGCCTGGAGCCTGTTTCCGATTCTGTGTCTCCCTCTCTCTCTGCCCCTCCCCCGTTCATGCTCTGTCTCTCTCTGTCCCAAAAATAAATAAAAAACGTTGAAAAAAAAAATTAAAAATAAATAAACATAAAAATTTTTTTTAAAAAAATAAAAAAGAAGATGTGGTTTATATACACAATGGGATACTACTTGGCAATGAGAAAGGATGAAATCCTGCCATTTGCAGCAACGCGGATGGAACTGGAAGGTACCATGTTGAGTGAAACAAGTTAGAGAAAGATGGATATCACGTGTTTTCACTCATATGCGGATCCCGAGAAACTTGACAGAAGGCCATGGGGGAAGGGAAGGGGAAAAAGTAGCTATAAACAGAGAGGGAGGGAGGCAAACCATAAGAGACCCTTAAATACAACAAACTGAGGGTTGATGGGGGAAAGTGGGCGATGGGCAGGGAGGAGGGCACTTGTTGGGATGAGCACTGGGTGTTGTATGTAAGCCAATTTGACAATAAATTATATTTAAAAAAAAAAAGAAGTTAAAACGTCCCCACAAGTACAAAAAAAATGAATCACAGACCCAAGCAAAAAACTGAACGGCCCACAAAAACCCCATTAGTCATAAAGGCAGGGGGGAGAGCAAGAATGTGTGGAATCTGCACATCTTGAACGCTTACCTGTGTCCCTGAGAATTTCTAGGCGCCATGATGAAACTGACGACCTGACGCCCAGAATACTAACCTCAGCCAACAGCAAGGGGAGAATGCGGGAAAGAGAACTGAAGGCACCTGTCCAGATCAGAACACCAATCGAAAAGCATGGCCCTCATTTGTAGCCAGCTGCACTTGAGTCTCCCGAATTCAAGCTGAGAAAGGAAGGCCTGTGGGGTAGCTCACTGGCTGTGGAAGGCCTTTTGCCTCTACCTCTCCTCTGGGAAAGGCACGTTCTCTACGACAGAAATGGGGTGGGCAGGGGGCATCTGCGTTGAAGGTGGGACACCGGCGCGTGCGACATGACATCCAGATCTCTGCTGTCCCCATGGTGACCGGGGCCACAGCTGGGAAGTTCCTAGGGTCCTTCCATTTTTAGTTTTTTTTCCTTCTAAAAAGATTTTTTTAATGTTTTTATTTATCTTTGAGACAGAGCATGAGCAGGGGAAGGGCAGAGAGAGAGGGAGACCCAAAATCAGAAGCAGGCTCCAGGCTCCGAGCTGTCAGCACAGAGCCCGACGCGGGGCTTGAACTCACGGACTGTGAGATCATGACCTGAGCTGAAGTCGGATGCTTAACCGACTGAGCCACCCAGGCACCCCTCTTTTTCTTCCTGAAGGAATTCCTAGACATTACGGGTTGGCTTGACTATTGACATAGTATGGTTGATACACTATCACCTTGAAATAATTTACCATCTTCCCCCTGCCTTCTAAGCTTATGACTTAAGTGTTAGGAGGCAGAGTATGGGGAAGGTGGAATATCAAGCCATTTGGTTTTCTGGGAAGACCAACGTGACCATCCCCCACAATATATAAGTGTGTATATATTAGGCACCTGGCTAAGGAAACACCTGACCAACATGTTCCCTTTCTCCATCCTGACCCATTCTACTTGTTTTTCACGCAGACAAGCTCCATGAAGATTAATCACAGCTGATGAGTATACTTTTTGCAGAGCCAGAAAAAAAAAAGAAAGAAGAGTAAAAAGGAGGAGTTAGGAAGAAAGGCAGGTAGCTGGTAGCTGGCTAGAAGCAAAAGGACTCAGATGCCCGTGAATGTGGGGGAAGCTGGTTGAACGTGAAAGCCGTCTGCTCTCCAGATAGACTGCTGAATACCCAGTGGAACCTCTTAGGGCACAGTAAGAATACAAACCACTCTAGCAGCTTCCTTTTTTGGCATCTGTTCGCCTGAGCATCCACTTCTTTTAGGCTCGACCCATATTTGTCCATACTGGAAAAACACAAGGTTGACGGGCTCACAATATTCTTGCCCACCCTAGAGAGAGTTAATATTAGCAATTCTAAGCCGAAGACCAGTTCTGACCTGTTGAAAGCTCTTAGAATCTGAAATTTATTTTTCTGCTAGAAAATGCTTTAGGAGACTATCAGCTGGCTCTGTGACTTGAAGAAAGGAAAGAATTATTTTTTTAAAAAAATTTTTTTTACATTTATTTTTGAGAGACAGAGAACAGTGAGGGAGGGGCAGAGAGAGAGGGAGACCCAGAATCCAAAGCAGGCTCCAGGCTCCGAGCTGTCAGCACAGACCCCAAGGCAGGGCTTGAACTCACAAACTGTGAGATCATGACCTGAGCCGAAGTTGGATGCTTAACCAACTGAGCCACCCAGGCGCCCCAAGGAAGGAATTATTAATGCAATTTCTGTTTTGGAGTAAGGCAGCTGAACCGTAGAAGAGAGGAATTAATTTTCCCAAAGTCCTGCAGCCAGTAAGGGGTGGGGAGTGAGAATCGAAACCACCCCCTTTGGCAAAGTCCTGTCTTACATCCTGTTGTCTCTCTGGCTGATGAGTGAAATCACGATGCGTTTCAAGGAATCAATCCCTTCCATGCTGGGAAGAGGCAGTGGGGAGCCAACAGGTGGTTACTCACAAGGCTGCTGAAATCTGCAAAGGGAGTAACAGGAGTGTTTCTGGAACCCTGGCTGTCCATTAGAACCATCAGAAGAGCTGTGATTGAGCCCCCCCCCCTTTTGTGATTTCTGATTTGGCAGGTCTGGGGTGGGACTGGCCATTTGTATGTCTAACAAGTTCCCCCGCTGAGGCTGATGCCATGAACTCAGGACACCGTTTGGACAAACTCTGACCCAGAGGCAACTCTTCAAACTACGATTGCTCGTCCTGAGCCTAAGAGTCTGTTGTGCCCCCTTAGAGAGGACTTGGGGTGCACAGTTGGGCAAGAGGGTAGTTCTGATTAGGAATCCCAGTAAAAAATGATCACAGAGCACGTAACTCCCATTATCCTATTTACTATTTCTCAGGTGTCCTGGAGCACGAAAAAGTTGCCAACTAGCAATCCAGAATATAAAGGTCAGAATTGAAAGGTTGATCTTATTTCTTTTATGTTTCTTTATTTATTTTGAGAGAGAGAGAGAGAGAGAATCCAAGGAGGCTCCGTACTGCCAGCACAGAGCTCATTGCGGGGCGCGAACTCACGAACCGTGAGACTGACCTGAGCCAAAACCAAGGGTCAGACGCTTAACCTCCTGAGACACCCAGGCGCCCCGATCATATTGCTTTTCTTAGCTTCAAGTAAAGTCTCTTGAAACTCATGCTAGAACTAGTTAATCCTCGCAAACAGCTCTAAAAAGGCTATAAATGGTCTATTATCAGGCGTTGTGGCAAGCCAGTAACCCAGAGCAAGAAAAGCAGGATACAGGGAGATCCGGGGCCTGTCTTTCCCCCGTGGGGCTTGTCTGGACTCCTCTACTGCACCTTATAGGGTAATTGCCAGGACTTCGGTCACAGAATGAGGTCTGAAAACAACCTGCTCTCAGAGGAAAGGCAGCAGTGAAACAAAAACACAATGGGCGCGGCAGCCTCCTGGTTCTCTGAATTTAACCAGCAGTCTCTGCTGCTCCCTGGATCCCGAGTCTCCGCGCTGAGCCATGCCTGAGCCGGGCAAGTCCACAATGGAAGGAATCGTGCGTGAGTTGGTAAAAATCCGACAGAGGGGGCAGTGGAATAGAAGTCACAGAGGCGCAGACGGTGTTGGTGACCCAGGGGGAGAGTGTTACATGATGAGCCATTCTCGAGAGGCGGCTATTAATCTCCGATGCACTTGTAAACCCAGAGCCATGCCTCACCCAACCCAAGATCCCTTCCACAAAACGCTGAGATGTTGATGTGCGCGGTGGCACAGCATAATGTAACGCTCTAGAGAGTGACGAAACACAAAGCTTGGGGGAATTCGAATCCCCAACCGAATAACCTCGCCCCCCCCCCCCCGCCCGACCCTACTGGTGGGATTGGGGCAAACCCACAGAGCCAAGCTGCTCGAATGTGGGAGGCCTTGAGACTTTGAGACTTGAGATTTTAAGTGATTCCTTAACAGGGAGAGACAAGAATTTAGGGACCCCCCGGTAACTTTGCCAGGTCACTACGGCCCCTTTGGCCAGTGTCTGAGTTGGCGCCCTACGTCAGTCTGTGGCCAAAGCCATGCTGCTCCTTGGTTTCTCTGAGTGACACAGAAGGACTGAGGCTCTGGGGGAATCTATCCGGCTGGGGTTGAAGGTTTCACGGTGCCGTACTCTGGACCCGCTTTTGTTCCCTAAAATCTGAACTGCCCCAGGGTATGGATCGATGGAAGTAGTTTCAACCCTACAGATACACCACATGGTGTTGACTTTCAGGGGATTTAACTTTTCTGAACATATCACTTGTGAAAAGACTCTTTCTAATACCTTTAGCCGGGGTCAAGGACACCAAAAGGCCGGTTACAGAAAGTACAAGGAGGCTTTAGCACAAACTTTGGGGGTTGTTTGTGACCGGGGCTTGAATTGTTTCACAAGCCCTGGCCTAATTTCCGCAAAGCTTTCAACGCTGAGGATGAAAGGCATTCCAGAGCTGAAAAGGATTCTATCCTCAGAAGTGCTGGGCCTACCAGCTCTCTGCTGACTTCCGACAGGCTTCGGAGAGAACCCTTTCATACTGGCTACCACTCATGGTAACAGCCGCGCCCTAGAAACGAGATCATCTTTTTCCATAAAGAAATACACATCGTCCTTTGGCTTGCAGGTTCTCCAGCGCGACAGGGCTCTGGGTGGCGGCAAAGAGGCTTAGGAGAGGAGGCGTCCCCTGACCTGATCAGGGGAAGAGATATAGAGGAGGAGGCTCCGTCACCTGGAAAGCTTAAAAAAAAAAATTTTGTTTTAAGTTTTGGTAAAATACGCAAAACATAAAATTGACCAACGTAACCATCTTTAAGCATAGCGGTCAGTGGCCCTTGGTACGTTCACGTGATGGTACAACCATCAGCACCCTCTCTCTCCAGTTTTACAATGTTTTAATGAGAATTTTAATGTAGATTTCTTTTTAGAAAGCCATTAAAAAGAGTGAGGTCGGGGTGTCCGGGTGGCTCAGTCGGTTAAGCGTCTGACTTGGTCTCAGGTCATGATCTCGCGGTCTGTGAGTTCGAGCCCCACGTCGGGCTCTGTGCTGACGGCTCAGAGCCTGGAGCCTGCTTCCAATTCTGTGTCTCCCTCTCTCTCTGCCCTTCCCCTGCTCATACTCTGCCTCTCTCTGTCTCTCAAGAGTAAATAAAAATATAAAAAAAATTTTTTTAACAATAAAAAAAATAAAAAGGAGGAGGTCGATCTTATATGCTGATGCGGAAGGATGTTAAAAATACATTATTAAGAGAAAGAGCCAGACACAGAGCAGTGTGCACAGCATAGATAACATTTGTGTGAGTGCTCAGATAACTTCAGGGAGAGGGTACCGATTGTTGGTGGGGGTTACCTCTAGAAAGTGGAAATGTGGGTCTGGGATGGAAGGGACTTTAACTTTCATTGTATACCTCTTTCACAGGGTAGGCTTTAAAAAAGTGTCTTTTTAAAAAAATGTTTATCTTTTGAGAGAGAGAGAGAGAGAGAGAGAGAGCAAGCTGGAGAGGGGCAGAGAGAGAGGGAGACACAGAATCTGAAGCAGGCTCCAGGCTCCGAGCTGTCAGCACAGAGACCGACGCGGGGCTTGAACCCACGAACTGCGAGATCATGACTTGAGCTGAAGTCAGACGCTGAACCGACTGAGCCACCCAGGCGCCCCAAGAAACAATATATACTAAGTCACCAGGAAAACAGGTAGGTAGATTCTCATCACGCAGCCTCGGTTTGGATGAATGAAAGCAACTTGTGATTATAAACAGGGAAGGGAGAAACCTGGATGTCACAGGCAACCTGATGAGAGAGAGGAGCCAGGTCAGAGCTGAGGACCGAGCCAAGGGTCCAAGACCGCAGAGGCCAGGACTAGATGTAGCCGATGAACAGCCATGCCTGCTGGGCTGGGTCCACTCCATCCGGGGACTTCCTTCAAAAACGCTCTGGTACGAGAGGCGGAGGCGGATGGGAGTGGCGTCCTGGTGGCCAAGGTCTTTGGAAGCTGAGGAGGGGCGAAAGACCCTGTGTGTGCACAAAAAAGGGGGGGGATGCTGAATAACAGATTCTTCAGTAGAGGGTGTGTCCCCGGGGCCCAGGAGGGAGACAGCAGGGGGAGACGGCAGATGATGAATCCTTGAAGACTTCAGGTTTGGGAGAGTGGCAAACGGGAAAAGCACCAAGAAAGGAGGGTGGCATCCAAGATACACTTGGCTTCTGGTGCCCATTTAACACAGAGGCTGGCCCTGGAAATTGTCCAGCGAATGCCAACAGCTTGCTCTGAGCCGCTCTAGAGGCGAATCAGCCAGCCTTTTTTTTTTTTTTTTTCTTAAATTTTTTTTTCAACGTTTTTTATTTATTTTTGGGACAGAGAGAGACAGAGCATGAACGGGGGAGGGGCAGAGAGAGAGGGAGACACAGAATCGGAAACAGGCTCCGAGCCATCAGCCCAGAGCCCGACTCGGGGCTCGAACTCACAGACCGCGAGATCGTGACCTGGCTGAAGTCGGACGCTTAACGGACTGCGCCACCCAGGCGCCCCTCAGCCAGCCTTTTTAAGGTTCCCGTAAGACTTCCTCCTTCATTCCTTTTTGTCTGCTCTCCTCGTCCTCACCCAAGCTGTTCTCAGAGCACAGATGAGGCCTGCCAGTCACAGAGGAACCATATTTCAGATACCTCATGTAACAGTTACTTACCTCTAGAACCTTCCCTATCTTACGTGCATAACTCTGGCCTTTCATCTATTTTCCCCATCATCTGCTTTTACCCTGGGCACGAACTC
This sequence comes from Panthera pardus, assembly GCF_024362965.1. Lineage (NCBI taxonomy): Eukaryota > Metazoa > Chordata > Mammalia > Carnivora > Felidae > Panthera > Panthera pardus. The sequence goes on along the minus strand of NW_026526732.1, from coordinate 121,582,287 downwards.
CCACTCCCTTCCCCCCCCCCACCGCCCTCCCTTCCCCTCACTGCCCCCCATGACTGCCAGCTCCCCCTTCTCTTTCCTCTCCCCATCCCTTGCCTCCCACGCGCTTCATCAGTGATCGGTAGAGTGTTAGTCCGTCACAGCCAGATTGATACACGGCTGTTCTTTCCAGGCCAGCTCTTCTCCACCGTTTCATGGCAGGAACCTGAATGTCAAGTCCAGACTCAGCCTGGCATATTGAGGAGTGACGGACTGACTTCTCCGGGCTCCCCTGTTAGCTCCCACATCCCGGACAAGCAGCCTCCGAAGGCTTAGAGGGACAGTGGGGGCTCTGGTCTTGCTCCCCACCCCACTCCTGACCCTTGTTATCTCACTGGCTGTCATGGCTTCCTGGGCCTGGATTTTGAGTAGTCTGGAGTGATTCCTCCTTCCAAAGGCAGCCTCAAACAGCCCTTGTCTGACTTCTGACTTCTGATTTAGACCCCTTGGTGCTCTCTAAAAAGGGTGTTAGTGCCTTGGGGGAGTTCCAGACTGAGGAATGCTTAGAGCCTTGGGGGCTGTGGACATGCTGTCCATATCTGCAGCCACACAAGACGCTCTTAGGGGTCCCCTCCTTCCTGATGGCCAATGATGAATGAGTCAGAGACAATGGGATGCACATACGTATATGATCCAGACTGCGATTCTGGGATTGAGACCCATCAGTGTACCAATCATTGACCAAGAAATGAATTAATCTAGAACTGCCCAAGAAGGGGTCCTAAAAAATTATTTAGTCCTTCATTTTCACGCATTCCTAAAGCGAGAGGTTTCCAAATGATACAAGGCGACCAGAACCTGCGTAAAAGTAGGAGAGCAAGGTGTTACCAGGATTAGGATGACGCTTTAGAGGAAATCCAACAACCGGTTTAGATGTGGGGAGCACATCTTGTAGAGCCGTGGTTGGCCCCCAGCTATGCTATCAGGCTGTTATAGTTCAAGTCTTGGGAATTTAGCCGGCAGATGTAGGTGCAGAAGAAGTCTGAACTTGAATGAACAAGGCAAAGGATTTTAAATATTTTGTACCAGCTTTTTTGCAGAGGTTTTGGCTTAAGTAGGCTGTAAAACCGTCCATCTGGTTGTGAATTGGCCCAAACTCTCTGCAGGGGCGTCTTTTTCGTCCTTGTCTCGGACAGCCTTCCAGCAGGGGGCACTGTGACTGCAGAGTGTACCTGCCCAGGGATATCTAGGCGGAGGGATCTTTTCTGCTTAGGCAAGAGTGAGGTGGGCGTGGGTTAGTAAAATGGAAGCCTACTCTCTAGACCGAGGTGAAATTATCTTTCTCATTTCTGTACAGAATCCTGCATTCTTTGTATAGGTGTGATTCTCGTAACAATTGTTGCAGTGATTTTGACGTTCAGACTGAACCAGCCAGACTTGTCCCAACAGGTGCTAAAAATGCACGAGATAAAAAAGCAGGTGAGAAGAGAAATGGGAAAATGGTTCTGTGTGTGCGTGTGCAGCAGCGGGCGGAGGGCAGCGGTGAGAGGTAGGTGGGCAAAGGTGGACACGCAGGTTTCTCTTCCTTTGACCTTGTCAACGATTCGAATGCCTTGCAACACAATTGCATCCGTTCTTTTTAAGCAACAACCGAAGGACTGTGAAAGCAACGCTGGTCAGGTCCTGTGATTTCATACGAGGCGGTAGAATCCCTGGTTTACAAAACAGGAAACGGGCTTGAATGGAAAGAAACCAACATCACTAGGAGATTCCAAATGTGTAGAGGCACAAATGGCTCCTGGATTGCAAAGGTACATAAATGCTCAGGTGAGTGCAGTCTCCCATCAGGGCCGGGTGTCAGGCCACTCTGGTGCCCGGACGACTAGACCCCATCACCACCATCCCTTATACTCGGGCAGATGGCACCTTTAGCTTTGGCAAAGACTCATCCTTACTGCCTTCTTCAGAACCTTCAGAACAGGTCCTCGATTTACCGCAGTGCCGTAAGATGTGCGTGTTACATGTGCACTGTAATAATCCATGGAGATGTAGGCTGTCCTACTGTCTTAATGGACGGACTGCAATCTGAATTCATTAACATCAGGACCTCCTTGTGAAGGAGTGAATAACGGATTGCGGCTTTGTGAAATTATGTCTAATTCCTATTTTTTTTTACATTTATTTATTTCTAGAGAGAGAATGAGTGGGGAAGGGGCAGTGAGAGAGGCAGAGAATCCCAAGCAGGCTCTGCGCTTATCAGTGCAGACTCCGACGCGGGGCTCGATCCCACAAACTGTGAGATCATGGCTGGGCCGAAATTGAGAGCTGGCACTTAACCGACTGAGCCGCCCAGGCGCCCCTCCTAACTGTTCTTAAGTGATGGGAAAGCATGGACCGTAAGATCTATCTATGTGCAGAGAAGTGGAAAGACAGCAGGAGGGGGAAAGGAAAAGCCAGCCCATCCATGGGGAATCTCATTAGGCTCAGCTCCATCCAAGATGGTTGCTCTGACATGCTGCTGACAACGAATTAAGCAAAGATGCTCTTGTAAGGATGCTCTTGTTGGGCCCATTAGAGTATCTTTCCGAGCTTGGTGTGAGATATTAGGTTAAGGTATTAAAATAATAGAATTCTAAAACCTGCTCCCCCATTGTAAAGTCTACATTGTCATCTTGTTGTCTGGACTAAGCTTTCACACACACACACACACACACACACACACACACACAGCCCTCCAGGCACCCTCAGCCCCCCGCCCCCTTCCCCCAGCCAGGTGGCCTCAGGTAGATTATCTCCCCTCCACCTCCACATTTCCAAAATGATGTTTTGTACCAGACTGCTCTAAAGCGCCTCCAGTTCTAACGTTCAGTGAATCTTTAGGACAGTTGATTTCCACAGTCAGTTTCATGGATGCTGACACATGGACAGCATCCCTCACACCACACACACACACACACACACACACTCACTAGAGGTACCACCATCATTCCTTCCCACCCACGTTCTTGCCTCAGAGCCCACAGACTGGCCAGGTACCTAAGTCATGAGCCAGAGCACCCGGGTCTAAGAACAGGAAAACAGAAGGAATTGTAGCTTCTCTTCAATCTTTATTGGCTACTTTCATTTCCTTATCCCACCAATGCAGGTCGGGGAGGGCAGCAAAAGGTCATGTGTAAGGTGGCACATGCCAGCTGGCTGAGCGATGCTAACCACGGTCCCCTGAGTCTTGCAGCAGCAACAGTGGGCATCTATCAGCTCCTGGGTCTGGAGCTCAGACTGCATGGCCCAAGGACCGCCCCGCCCCCCCTCATCCCCCCCCACCGCAGGGACCGTCTCCTCCCACAGTAAGTTTGGCCTTAAAAACACTACAAACAGTTGCATTCATTGTCCTTTTTTTTTTCCTTTTTTTTTTTGCCTTTAATAATAATAAAAAAAGAAAACCAAAACCTTCTATAATTTATAAGCTATTTTTTGCTATCTACATTATATATAAAATATAGACTCTGTTTACTGTATAACACACATCTTTTCCCCTTGATAAATAACTCTTTAAAATATCTAGTATACATGCCTTGACTTTTTATATAGAAGTTTGGTTTTATACATATACATACATATATATATACTCATGTTTGTAAAACGCAATAAATACATACTTGACAATATCCACCAAACAAATGTAATTTGGGTTAAAAAAAAAAAAAAGAAGAAGAAATGGTAGTAAAAGCACCAGGCAGCAAACAGAAAGCCATAATTGCCAGAAACTTCTCCCTCCCCTGGGCAAGGCACAGGGCAGAATACTAAATATATTTAAATATGTTTGGATGCCTGAAGGAGAAGGAGGGGCGCAAAGTAGCTGCTGGGGTCACTTGCTTTTGTTTTGTTTCTCAACCTGGGGTTAGACCAGAGTCACAGGTAGGTCATTGCGTTTATGAGGAGAAACCACGGGGGCTCATCCAAAGGCTTAGCCCTTGTGACGGCTGCAGAGGACAGCAGAGATCAGGACGAGGAGTGACAGAAACAGCATGACCCTATGGCTATGCTGTAGGCCCCGGCCACACTGGCCCAGGCCAGCTTTTGACGCTTCACTAAGCGGAGAGCTGTTGCATGCGACGCGTCTTAGGATTACTCGCTGCTGGTTTCAACAAAAAGAGGGCACAGCAGATTCAAGAGCATTCAGCAGTGCAACACTTTAGTAGCCTGGCCAAGAGCCAGGGGCTTCGGGGGCCCTCACAAGGGCTCCAGGAAATAGGGACTGACCCGGGGAAGAGAAGGCTCAGGAGGCCACCGCCTTCCGCTGCTAACGGCTGTGGTCGCTTGGCTACGGTGCTGGCCTCACCTCCAGGCTCAGACCACCGAGCTCATCACCCCTGACGGCAGCGCGGGAGGACTTCGCTCCTCTTGCGGGAAGTCCTGGGAGCCCGACTCAGTCAGGGTCGTCCCTGGAGACTCAGCACTGCCATTGGCCGGCTTCCCTGCCTGGTGGGGGGGCAGCGGCGGGGGTGGGGGCGGAGGTGGGGGGTGCGGACAGGCCAGGTAGAACATGCCAGCTGCCGCTTAAGACTGAAGCCGCACTGCAGACGCACACGGCTTTCCTTTCATGGCCCTCCTCCCCTCCTCCCTGTCCCGAAAAGGACTGGAGCGCAGGGGCTCTGAGAGTTTGTTTTCGACGAGCTCTCCAAGGTCATGGCCTCCGCCCTGTAAACCTTCAGGGCTCTGATGGCCAACAAATAGGAGGCAACAGGTGAAGCAGGAGGCCTGACTCTGCACCTAGGAGGGGAGCGGAGGGCCACCGAAGCAGAGCGGGCCCCGGGAAACCCCAAAGGTGGTGTTGTGTCCCCCATCCTTGCCACGTAGAACACCGACTACGGATAACTGTTCGCACCACGATCACGATGGAAACGCAGAGCAGCTAGTTTCTGAGGACATCCAAGACCTAATGGCGTTGCTAAGAAATGGATGCGACCGCAGCAGCTGGGGGAATACGGTCGTCACAGGTCTGAATTGTAATTGTCGCTCCTTCACCCACTAGCCGGGGGACCTCAGAGGAGTCGTTTCACCTCTCTGCCTCCCTGTCCCCATCTGAGAGCCCTGACGGTGCTACGTGCAGCCGCAAGGGGCTTAGAATGCAGCTCCGAAGAAGCGGGGGTGACCTCTGCTGTCACCGAAAGTCTCGGGGCTGTGACAACAGAATGTGAGTACCCGGGGCTCTGACATCCCTTCAGAGACAAACAGAGCTCCTTCCTCCCCGGGATGTCTCCCCAGCGTGCTGCCATCCCCCCACCACAATAAAAGGCGATCCTCCCGGAGACCTAATTTCCGACCCAGGTCAAATTCAACAGCTGCGACTCTGAGCCAAGATGAAGAGAGTTGACAGAGTGTGCAGGTATGAAGGCAAAACGCACAGGTAAAACCGGAGTCACAAGCAAATGAACTGGAAAAGCCCCGCCCCCTGAGAAGAACACGTGCCGCTGTTAGACCACCAAGGGCAAGATCCAAGGCCACCTGTGACGGTCGGCCAATGACGTCTTGAAAATCCCCAGCTCCTCGGTTTGCTGCATCACCGACGATCGAAATCGACTCAGCAAGTCGATTTTCAAGGAAGGAAGCTGAGTGCTATTTCCATTCTGGAAGGGGCAGAAACACCGACTACTTCTATTCGCGGCCCTGTCAGGAACCTTCTGGCAGAACATCAAATGTGGCATTCTGCTCAGCGGGAGGGTACGGACTGCAGTGGCGTAGAGCCCCACACGAGTCACACTCGGCATGAGTCCCGGATGCGCCACAGGGCGTGAGGACAGCCCCCTCAGTGTTCAGCGAGGAGTGCTTTCCTGCCTGGCGACAACTTCCAGGGGTACGCACCTCTCTTCGTGGGAGGCAGCGCGGTTTGGAGAAGACAAGCTTTGGACCCAGGTGACTCAGCTTCTGCTTTAATCGCCGTGTGACTGTGCGCAAGTCACTCTTCCTTTCCGAGCCTCGATTTTCTCACGTGTGTAATGGGAAGAACGAGAGCCAATGCCTCGGGGTTGCTGAGGGCATTAAGCGAGATCATTCACCTAAAATACCCTGTGCACGGTGGATGATCAAGAAATGTTGGTGCACAGAGGATGCTTGGATGGCTCTCTGCAGATGGGAGAAGGGGGCCGGGAGAAGCTCAGCTTAAAGTGGAGTCAGCCACGGCTGCCACCGCAGGGTCCGCGTACATGTGACACACAGCTATTTCCTGCCCAGTAGATCAGGAGTGTGTGTGGCACCCTGCAACGTCTCTCCCCACCGAGGGGGGACGTCAGAGAAAAGCTGACGGTGGTCATGGACTTGCTCTCCAGAAGAGCACTCAAGAGAATCCAAACTTTTCAAATAAGCCCAGAGCGTCCCCAGCCCTTGTGAATGCCAGGTGAGAACCCGTGATGCCCCGTCCTCTCTCAATCAGTAGCACGAGCCAACGTTTCCAGGACCGGAGGCGTGCGTCCCCAGAAAAACGGGAACAAATCAAGCCACAGGGACTAAATGTGAGACCCTAAGGCGGTGCCTCCGGGACACCAGATCTTTGAAACACAGTAACCTAAGCAGACAAGGGCCGGATCGCTGCTCGGGGCTTCATCCTGGGTCAGAGTGGTGCTGACGGGACCCAGACCCCAGAGCGCACGAGTCGGCGTTGGGTCTTGGCCCCAGCGAGCCCTGTGGGGAGCTTGAGATCTCAGCTGCCCGCTGCGGCTCCCAATCGAGGTTTGCCAAGTGGTAGTTCGGGGGTAAAAGGAGCACGAAAGAAAGATCTTAAACTCATCTCCGGGAATTTTTGTATTTAAAAAAATGAACTACCAGGGCGCCTGGGTGGCTCAGTCGGTTAGGCATCCGACTTCGGCTCAGGTCATGATCTCACAGTCTGTGGGTTCGAGCCCCGCCTCGGGCTCTGTGCTGACAGCTCAGAGCCTGGAGCCTGCTTCCAATTCTGTGTCTCCCTCTCTCTCTGCCCCTCCCCTGCTCATGCTGTCTCTCTCTGTCGCAAAAATAAATAAAAACATTAAAAAAAAAGTTTTTTAAAAATAAAAAAAAAAATGAACTACCTAGGTCTTTTCTTCCTCTCGTTCCTGTATCTACCTACTACATGCATTTCAGTAGGTAGGATTTGAGAACACTCACTAAAATATTTTTCATGCTTCTGTTAAAGAATATATATTCTTTCTATATCCCCTAGCCTCAAACGAGAATCTGTGTTTTAGACACTATTTATCACAGGACTCAGAGGCCTTTGGAAGAAAATAAAAAAAAACTTCCCAAGTCTTTGGGTTAAGTACAGAAACATAAAATTAAAACCCCTGGAATATCCCTACTTAGATTATATAAACGACTTAGAAAAATGAGACCCATAGAGTTTAATCTAAGTTTTCTTTCCCTTCATCTTTAATCACAGCCTTTCAGGCTAGACAGAAAAAAAAAAAAAAAATTCTTTCCACTCAGTTCCTACAAAAGTTATTTCTCCAGAAGGCAATTTAGGAGAACCTGAACCGACAGAGTCCACGGCACGGCTGTCTGCTCCCACTATTACTGGGGCACATCCATGCTACCAAATCTCTGGTTTTGAGTTGGTAGCTACGAAAGCCAGCATGCTCACCACGAAGTAATGATGTCAGGGACCATAACATACCCTGGAGAGTTCCAGCTGACTCACCTAGCCGTGTTGCAGCAGCGGGGTGACTCTTCTGGGGAAGGCAATCCTTCCTCACTGTGCTGGAAAATGACCCAACATTCTAGCGGTGTTTGGACATGCCCACCAAGCACCCTCCCCCCCCCCCCCCCCCCCGGGGCAGCCCGGGCATCACAGTGTATTGACCCTGGGAGGAGAATGGAGAATACAATGGACTATATATACTGTTCATTTCCAGATTCTGCCTCCTCAGAGCCTGGGGCGGGGGTAGGGGGCGGGGGGGTGGGGTGGGGAGGGGCTCTCGGCCCCTTAAATTCCCTTCTACCCCTACTGCCAGTCATCTGAAAAGGCGTCTAAACCTCAGATGTGTGCCAAAGACAACCGTTGGGTTTCCGTGACCTGTGAACAAAAGCTATGGAGATTCAGAAGTTCTCGTCTTCCCCAGTCAACCCTGACAAGTGTCTAATGGGGGGGGGGGGGTGTGTGTGAAGGATTAAGGATAATTTCCCAGTTTCAAAATGTTTGACTTGCTGTTTCTTTCAAGAGAGAGGTCTGAATTTTTAAGAGCTATTTCAGCGACATTTGGTGGTGGTGAGGACTGACAAACCCTTGTGTGTGTGTGTGTGTGTGTGTGTGTGTGTGTGTGTGTGTGTGTGCATCTCTAACAGTTCCCCTTTGCAACCACCCCACTCCAAGCCTGCAGCCGTCTGCCATTTCCAGTAATACCTCTCTGTAATCAGGGCGTGACAAGGGAGACAAGAGACCAAGGAGGGGAAAAATACGTTTTTCCCCCCAACGTGACCCTTCTCAACCCTACATGAAGATACCCCTCCGTGGCTCTAACACCCCATATTAGAAACACTGAAAGTAATGTTCCTTAATTGTCCTTCTGTTTTAATACCCATTCAAAAACTTGCAGGTGTCAGAATCCTGAAAGCAAAGGTCAAAGCTAAGGAAAACACCCTTGACATTTTCTTTTTTCTTTAAGGGAAGACGATTATATCTGCGTGGAACCGAAGGCTTCCCTTTTAAATTCACAAAGCCGGGTGAATCTCCTAAAAGTCCTTTACCGGCTTGGTTGGAGACACGGGTGTTGGAGACCAAAGCCCGCCAAGGGCTGGCTCCCTTTCCCATCTGCTGGGACATCCGCACTGCAACAAGTGGGGCCCGCAGCATGCGAGGGCGGCTCGGGAGCTTGTAGTCTGACCCATTCAGGCTGTGCCCTTGACTGGAGAGCCACCGGAGAGGACACTTGAGCGCCACATCCCTTTACACTTAGTTCTACCCCACCGGAAACAGGATTAAAGGCAGCTCCCCGCCGCTTTGTAATTGATGCCAAACCCAAAGGGCTATTGTTTATTCTCTGCCTACTCTGCTTCCACGCAGCCTGCGTTCTGGTGCTCTCCTCTGGGTTTACTTGCTATTCCCGGCTCTCCCTTATCCCATCTGGGGGCCGGGCGCAGGGCAAGGTACCAATTAGGAAGACACACCCTCCCGCTTCCTATGAGGACGACCAATCAATCAAGCACACTGTTCATTCTGCTACCAAGTAGCCTTTCCTCCAGATATTTTAAGTGGCCTTCCGGAATTTGAGCTTTCTCATTAGCCCACTGCACCCCCGCCTCCCCCCAGACTAACAGGCTTCTGCGGACGGGTGAGGATTTGCCTTCTCCCGCCAGAGGCAGGTGGCCGGGAAGCCGGCACCCACCGAGCTGGCCACTGGGTCGCGGGAGCATTTGGCTTGCGAAGGAGGCCGATGGGTAGGGGAGGGCTGAGGGAGGAGGAAAGCACCCCCTCTTTGCTTCTCATGGTAAGGGGGCCACAGAGGCTAAGCCGCCTCCTCCTCATGCAAACGCCCCGCAGGGGTGATCTCGGGAAGAACAGGCCCCCTGAACACTCCCGGGCTGTTGGCTCGGCCAGCCGACAGTCTTATTAGGTGCCCCTCACCCAGGCTGGGGGGTTCACCTTCCCAGGCGCTGCTTAACTCACCCTGCCCCTCCACCTTCCCGCCCCCGCACTCCTCGCGGCCACCTCTGCCCCAGCACGCCTTCCCCCTCTCCGGGCTCCACGCTGAAGACCTGAGTCCCCCTGGGTCCCCCCGTCCGTGCTAACAGTACAGGGACATCCTGCTCCGGCGCATGGCCTCGCTGATCAGGTAGGCGGGGCTCAGCTCGGGCTCCTCCGTCATGATGGCAATGTTCTGCCACTCGCCCGTCTGGCTGGACCTCTTGATGGTGTCCACCACGCACAGGGCGTACAGGCAGTCGTCGAAGGTGGCGGCCATGGTGAGCGGCCGCCCGTCCCACGTGCGCCGGTCGTCCTGGTCCTGGAAGGCCTGGCGCACGGCCTGCATCATCTTGATGGTGCCGCGCAGGTAGGGCGCGGGGATGTCGCTGAAGGCCTTCTCGGGCAGCAGGGAGTTGCTGACGGGCGTGGCGTCCTGTAGCAGCAGCTCCTGCTCGGGGGCGCTGTTGCGCTGCCCGTACAGGTCCGTGCCCACCGCCAGGAGGCGCCCGGCCGAGCCCACCACGGTCACGTCCTGCTTGAACTCGCCCGGCACGTTGAAGTTGAGGGTGACGGTGCAGCACACGCCGCCCTCCAGCACCATCTGGAAGGTGCAGAAGTCGTCGCTGGTGATCTGGCGGATGCCCTTGATGTGGTCCGTCTGCTTGACGAAGGTCTTGAGCAGCCCGTGGACCTTGACGGCCTTCTGGCCGGTCAGGAAGGTGAGCAGGTCGATGATGTAGGTGCCCACCGAGTGCAGGCCGCCGCCGCCCATCAGGTCGTCGCAGCTCCAGTTGTACTTCTTGCCCAGCAGGCTGCCGCCGTGCACCTGCACCTCGCACACCAGCAGCTCGCCCACGTAGCCCTCCTCGATGAGCTGCTTCATGCGCACGAAGGCCGGCAGGAAGCGCAGCACGTTGCCCATGATGCTCATGAGCTTGGGGTAGTAGTGGGCGGCCGACATCATGCGGAAGGCGTCGAGCGGCGTGGCCGTGCGGTCGCAGATGACGTTCTTGCCGATGCCTGCGGGGCGGGAGCAAAAACAGCCGTGAGGGCGCGGGCGTGCGCGGCGGTAGGGGGCGCTGTGGCCCCCGGACGCTAACCTTGCAGCGAGCGCGCCAGACCTGACCTGATCCCCGCTTTCCAGTCTGAAAAGAGCCCGTAGCGCCAGTTATTTAGGCAAAAGTAATAGAACCTAAGGTATGTTTAAGATCTACTCATGGGGCGCCTGGGTGGCTCAGTCGGTTGAGCGGCCGACTTCGGCTCAGGTCATGATCTCGCGGTCCGTGAGCTCGAGCCCCGCGTCGGGCTCTGTGTTGACCGCTCGGAGCCTGGAGCCTATTTCGGGTTCTGTGTCTCCCTCTCTCTCTGATCCTCCCCCGTTCATGCTCTGTCTCAAAAATAAATAAACGTTAAAAAATTTTTTAAAAAAATCTACTCTACAGTATAATTAAATATTTGAGTCGAATTCCTTTAGTATGAAGCCAAATTAAATCAACTAAATATTAGCTTATTTTAATATATTTAAATAGGCTCTATTTTGGAGATTTTTTTTTAATGTTTATTTTGGGAGAGAGAGACAGAGTGTGAGTCAGGGAGGGGCAGAGAGAGAGAGAGAGGGAGGGAGACACACAATGGGGAACAGGCTCCAGGCTCTGAGCTGTCAGCACAGAGCCCGACATAGGGCTTGGGCCCCCAAACCGGGCGATCGTGATCTGAGCAGAGGTTGGAGGCTTAACCCCCTGAGCCACCCAGGCGCCCCGGAGAGATTTTTCGATATACGTCAATATAGAATATAAAACACCTCATTTCATGCTTTGTGTCTAGAAGTCTAGGACATTTTATATACAAACATATGTTCCTTGTGAAATATTGATAAATCTAAACTATTTAAATAGGGGCACCTGGGTGGCTCAGTGGGTTAAGTGTCTGACTTCAGCCCAGGTCATGATCTCACAGTTTGTGGGGCTCTGTGCTGACAGCTCCGAGTCTGGAGTCTGCTTAAGATTCTGTGTCGCCCTCTCCCTCTTCCCCCACCCCATTCACACCCTGTCTCTTTCTCTCTCTCTCAAAAATAAATACACATTAAAATTTTTTTAAATAAAATATTTAAACATAAAATATAAGTCCTATTGAAGTATACAAGATCATCTTCTTACATGTTTTATTAAAATTATCTTACATATGAACTGTTTTATAGCTTTAGTTTGTAAAATATAATTTATTAAAAATGTATCACTAGAGAGGCACCTAGGAGGCTTAGTCGCATAAGTGTCCAACTTCAGCTCAGGTCATGATCTCATGGTTTGTGGGTTTGAGCCCCGCATTAGTCTCTGTGCTGACAGTGTGGAGCCTGCTTGGGATTCTCTCTTTCTCCCTCTCTCTCTGTCCCTCTCCCATTCATGCTTTCTCTTTCAAAAATAAATAAATAAAAACTTTAAAAAATGTATTATTAGAAATATCATACGTAAGGAAGAGAAGAGTGTCTCTGTCTGGACAGAACCGGAATATGTAAGCTTAAGTCATAGCCAAGGCAAGTCTGATTAAATATGAGGAAGAATTTCTTAACGATATCCTCTGAAGGTCTAAACATTTAGCTCTCTCTCCTACAACCACCAACAAAGGATTACATTTTGAAAGTTACCTGCTTGTTTCTTTTGCATTATGGATTAGGGCTGGCAGTGGTCAGACATACATTTGTTGAGGTTTTTCTGCTCTTTACCCGGGGGGGGGGGGGGGGAGTGGGTAGTCCCTGGATCTGAGGGGTGTGCAGTGGCCGGTTCCTGTCATCTGTCTCATGGTGGGGTTCCATGCTTTTGGCCAATGCACCTGGGGCCAAATAACAATGAGGCTTGATATGATGACTGTAATGGGTGTGTAAATTACAGGTAGGTTCAGGCCCTTTGGGAGACTAAGTGATTCTGGGTCTGGAGAAAACAAAAGATCAAAGGAAAGGAGAGTGACAATCAGTGGGAAAGGGATTTATTCAATAGAAGCCAAGAGTCAAGGGAAGAAAAATAAGTCAGCTAAACCTATAGAAGCAGTCAACTGGAACATGCTCTGCACATAGACCCTTCCAGTAGAGACCTGTACTCTCCAGACCGGGGAGATCCCACAGACAGGGGAAATCCACAAGGGAAACGGAGCAATGAGACACAGCTGTCCTGGCTGTTGGCACTCAACCCGACAGAATGCATGAACTCTAACGACAAGCTGAACTGAGACCGGGTTCTGTGGAAGTCCTGCAACTGTAGGCGTCTGTCCAGTGGAGATGTCCGGACAAGCCCGCACCCTGGAACATGGCTCTCATGGCCAAACGACACACGTGGTCAGAACAGGTTGTAGAAAATAAATATGCGTGATGGCTGTCCATTTCCACATGCACGTTTCATTCTGGCCCCGCAGGGAAAGGGCCGGAAGCCACGCAGTGACCACGTCTCCTTGACTTTTCCATGTTGGCAGAGCTGGCTGGCTCTTCGGATGACCAGGAATGACCAGTAAGAAGCTCCTTTAACTCTTAGCAACCAGTTGAGGGCTGAGGCTTTGGCACAGGGATGAGAAAACACTGGTGGGTATTACCAAAAATGCCACACGCTTACAACACATCATGTTCTGATAACACGATCCTGTAGGCAGCAGGCTCACGTAACAGTGGCTTGTGTTGGCAGGAGCAGATTTATATGCGAACGGATTGGTAGGTCGCCGCAGGGACAGGTGACTCATGCTGCCAATATCTGCCTGGCACCTGCTGGGTGTGGGCAATGGCCTCTCCTGCACCCTAACCTCAAGGTCGCCCTAGCCAGGACCCTGTCTTTTTTTTTTTTTTTTTAATACTTATTTATTTTTGAGAGAGAGAGAGAGACAGAGAGAGAGACAGAGTGCAAGTGGGGGGAAGGGCAGAGAGAGAGGGAGACACAGAACCCGAAGCTGTCAGCACAGAGCCTGATGCCGGGCTCAGACCCACAAACCGCAAGATCATGACCTGAGCCGAAAGCAAGAGTCAGACCAACCAACCAACTGAGTCACCCAGGCGCCCCCGCCCGCCCCCCCCCCCCCCCTGCCCAAGACGGTCATCTTCTCAGGATGTTCTTTCGGTCTTATCTTAATGGCACATGAGAAGTTTACCGTATTTTTTCTATTATAAAAAAACCCATAGAATGAAATAGTAAAAGAAAAAATAAATGGAGAACATTCATTTTACTTCCCATCCGCACACCCCAAACCGTCACTAAGTGGGTAAGGCTTCGCAGCTCTACAAATGGAAGATTCCGAGGTGATGAAAGCTCCTTTTCCAGAAAATGCCGGGTGAACACACACCAAAAGCCCCTATCGGGGTCTGAAACTCGTGCCTGGCTGCCCCAAGGATCTGAGACACAGGACCTCTTCCTTGAGGCTATTTCTGTGCGCTGTGAGTCCACACCACACAACCACATTCTCAGAGATAAAGACTGGTTCTGACTTCTTAAGTCTCCACTCCGCCCACGGCACCTAGAGGCGAGTCGAGCTTCGGGCAGGAACCTGGCAAACTTGCGGCCTGGCCCCGCCTCGCCGCCCCTGGTCTTCAGCAACATCCTCGCTTCGAGGGCAGGTCTCAGCAACATCTTAGCTCCTGGTATTCTCACGACGCACAAGAGACTTCTAGAAATCTATCATAGAGAATGATCTCAAACATAAGCACGGCCTCTTGCCCAAAGAGGCTTCTCACTGAATTATTTATTAGAGCAAAAAGCTAGGAACGATGCAAATGCCCAACGCGAGAAGAATGGGGGTGTTAGTTCTAGCATGGACGTACAACAGAACGTTGTTAAGCCGCTGAACGCGATGCTAATGAAGGCTTTTTAATGGCAAGCAAGAGGATTATGATGTAATGTTAAGTGAAAAGGGCTCTATTCATAGACACCCTGTGATCTCAACTCTCTCTTAAAAACTACACAAGAGGGGCGTCTGGGTGGCTCAGTGGGTTAAGGGTCCGACTTCGGCTCAGGTCACGATCTCATGGTTTGTGGGTTCGAGCCCCGTGTCGGGTCTGTGCTGACAGCACAGAGCCTGCTTGGGATTCTCTCTCTCTCTCTCTCTCTCTCTCTCTGCCCCCTCCCCACTCTCTCTCTCTCCCCAAATAAACATTAAAAAAAACGCATGAAAGGAAAGGAGAAAATCTGGAAGGGAACACCTCAAAATTCGTTAGTAGGATTATGACTGATTTTTATTTCCTTCCCTACATTTTTCTGTATTTTTCTAAGGGTCTACTTTGATGGCCAGAACAACTGTTAGCTTTTCTTTCCTAAGCCCAAAGGAGGCACGAAGCCTTTTGAAGGATGGGGCTCACATGATGGCAGAAGGGCCTTTCGAAGTCTGGGATGGGCAGCCGGGTCCTAGAGCAGGCCGGTCTGTCTCAGTGCCTGGGCCCTGGGGGTAGGGGGGCGGGGGTAAAGGCGCCACTGACCCTGAACTGTGAATGCTTCAGAGACTCAGGCCAGGTCTCCTGGCTCCGCCTCCTCAGGACTCTCTGATTCTCACGGAAGCTATGGACTCTCTCCAGAAGAGGCAGTTCAAACTGCACCCACACGGTGAGCCCGTGCACAGTCTTCTTGGGTTCCCAGAGCAGGCCTCTCCATCATAAACTGTACAATTACTTCCTATTTTTAAAGTATTTACGTATGAATAAATGTTACGTATGTCTTTAAATTTTTTTTAGTAGGCTCTACACCCAACGTGGGGATCGAATTCACAACCCCGAGATCAAGAGCCCATGTGAGCCGGGTGCCCTTGCACGATAACTTCTTGAAGGCGTTAGGACATATTGTTTACAAACAAGATAATGCTTCCAGTTTTAAAAGAAACCCAAGGGGCGCCAGGGTGGCTCAGCTGTTTGAGCAACCAAGTCTTGATTTTGGCTCAGGTCATGATCCCGGGGGTTGTGGGATGGAGCCCCGCATCGGGCTCCACACTGAGTGTGGAGCCTGCTTAGGATTCTTCCTTTCTCTCTCTCTCTCAAGAAAAAAAGAAGAAGGAGAAGGAGAAGGAGAAGAAGAAGAAGGAGAAGAAGAAAGAGAAGAAGGAGAAGAAGAAAGAGAAGAAGGAGAAGAAGAAGGAAAAGGAGAAGGAGAAGGAGAAGAAGAAGAAAGAGAAGAAGGAGAAGAAGAAGGAAAAGGCGAAGGAGAAGGAGAAGAAGAAGAAGAAAAGGAAAAGGAAAAGGAAAAGAAAAAAGAAAAGAAACCCAAAATGCAGAGCAAGCAGGCCCCTTACTGATTTGTAAAGTTTGTTTTCTCTCTGTTCTGGACACTCTTCCCTCAACTCTACCTCTTGGTGGGGCTTCTGCAAAGCACACTCTGGACCCCCCAACTCCTCCGGTTGTCTTTCCCAGAGTCTCCCCACCAAAATGCCCAGAACCTGAAGCTCCAATGTTCTTGGCAGTTTAACAAGAACAGAGGGCTTAAGCTAAAGAAATACAAGTCTATTCTTTGTTGTTTGCTTATCTGATTTTTCTAATTTTTGTTTTCTTTCAGCTTACTTGAGGTACAATTGACATAGGAAATTGTAAGATATTTAAAGGAGACATCATGGTTATTTGATGCATGTATGCATGTGAAAGTATTTCTACCATCCGTTAAATGAACCTCGTGTTTCTCTCGTGTGCGAGAGAACACGTAGGTTCTACCCTCTTGGCAAATTTCAATTATACAATACAATGCTATCAGATATAATCATGTTTACCTAAGATCCTCAGGGGTGCCTGGGTGGCTCAGTTGGTTAAGCGTTGGACTTTGGCTCAGGTCATAATCTTGAGGTTCTTGGGTCTGGGCCCCATGTCGGGCTCTGTGCTGACAGCTCAGAGCCTGGAGCCCGCTTCAGATTGTGTCTCCCTCTCTCTCTGCCCCTCCCCGTTCATGTTCTGTCTATGTCTCAAAAATGAATACAAACATGTAAAAAAAATTTTTTTTTAATAAATTAAAGGGGCGCCTGGGTGGCTCAGTCAGATAAGCGTCTGACTTCAGCTCAGGTCATGATCTCGTAGTTCTTGAGTTCGAGCCCCGCGTCGGGCTCTGTGCTTCACCTGCTTCGGATTCTGTGTCTCCCTCTCTCTGCCCCTCCCCAACTCATACTCTCTGTCTCTCTCAAAAATAAATAAACATTAGAAAGAAAAAAAAAGATCCTCAGACTTTATTCATCGTATAGCTGAAAGTTTGTACATAAAGAAATATGATTCTAACTGGAGACTTCCAGTCATCAGACAGTGTGTGTGTGTGTGTGTTTCACAGAGATTTCACAGAGGATCCCCTCACCCCCAAAATCACATGCAGCATAAAGGACACGTATACTGCCGGGGCATAGAATTAACACACCTCACAGTCCTGGCTGCATCAGATGCCACCGAATATATGCTGGGATTTCTTCCAAGGAGAGCAGATAAATGCCTACCTTCCAAGTCGCCTGTCAGCCTGGCCTTTGGTCTGGCTGTCCAGAAAATACCACAGGTCTTCAGTGTCTTTGTGATTTTCAGGTGTCTTAGCACAATGCCTTTCCTGCCACCCCCGAGAAAGTGCTAGAATAGGCTCTTTGGAGAAAAGCCCTTCTCTGTTTTGTGCTGAAAAGGAAACAATAAGGTTGGGGCCAAATCTGTATGCCTCCCTGAGCACGGGACTCTGACATTCCTTTGATATAAAGGTACATAGACAACACCAGGCCAACAGGGGTTGAGAGAGTCCGTTTCTCAAGGGAAGGAGCTCGGGGAGAGACCGGAGGCCCCTCCATATGCTGGCCCCCCCAAAGAGCCACGGCTGATTCCTAATGGGGAACCACGAGGGGAAGAATATAACCCTCATCTCTGCTTTGCAGACCCTCAGAGGATAGTGTGTGTTTTCTCACTCCTGGGAAGACAGCTCTACCTCAAGGACGGGAAGGCCATCTCTCCCACCTGAATCCACACATCCTTCCCGGAGCCATGGAAACACATTCCCTTAGGAGTTTATACTATCTTGCAGCAAGATGTGGTATCCTCCTTCCAAGGCAAAAGATCCAAAACTTGGGGACCCCAAACAATCTTTTTTTTCAATGTCTATTTTTGAGTGAGAGGGAAAGAGAGAGAGTGTGTGAGCGAGCAGGGAGGGGCAGAGAGAGAGGGAGACAAAGGATCTGAAGCAGGCTCCCTGCTGACAGCAGAGACCTCCAGGCGGGGCTCGAACTCACGAACTTCGAGATCATGACCTGAGCCAAAGTCCGACACTTAACCACCTGAGCCACCCAGGCGTCCCGGGGCCCCGAACAATCTTCAAGAAAATCGCGCCGCAGAGGATCAAGACAATCCAGGCCCCCAAACATGGATTCACTTTCACTCCAAATAAACAGGCCGTGCAACATGGAGAGCAGGAAAAAGTACTCGGTGAGAAAGAAAGAGTGCGTTGTGCTTCGCCAAGCCCCAAGCATTTCCCAAGCAGTTGGAGAGCTTCAGTTATGCCCACAGAGGAACAACAGGACCTTTCTGGGCATCTGGGGACTATGGTGGATGTGGTCACCCCGCTGCTAACTCCCCCGGGGACGTGACATGAGCCATTACACCACCGCCGCCAGCTCAGCTCTCTCCACCGAGGGATCTGCCCCTGCACCCAGAAATGGATGTCTTGGAATCTTACCACCTTTGTCAAGGCGGTGAAGTATGACTCAGGGCGGGTGGCAGACAGCACATCAGGACTGCCCTGGCATTCTGGGGAAGTCTTCATAGCCTGCCTCCACGGAGACCATTTATCCTCTCGTGTGGACACAAAGAGCCTAAGTTGGGTCTTTCGGGGATTGACGGCAGCAGAATACGTCACCCTAGAATGGGCCGCTCTGGCATGTGCATTATTTCGAGATTAAAGACAATCAGGGCTCAGCAGACTCAAGAAGAGCTTTTTACCTTCCCCTTATCTACCTGAAAGAATTTAGATGGGGGCGGCTGTACCAGGAAGAGAGCTGTTACCAAAGATAGCTTTTTATATCGGAAAGACTTATCTGCATGGCCTGGAGAATATTTACCAAGTATTTGTCCTTCTCATCTTCCTGTGAAATGTCTTCCTCCTCTCCTCCCAAGCCCCACACCTCTCCCCTCTTCTCCTTAGCTTGGTTATGATCTCTCAGCCTCGACTACCTGCCTGCCAGGGAGTCCCCTATTTTTATGGGGCTCTCATCCATAAGAAGCTTGTTTTTCTCCTCTTAATCTGTCTTATGTCAACCTAATTATTTAGCCAGCCGAAAAACTTTAGAAGTTTGGGGAAGATGGGGAATGTTGTCTGCCCCTGCAGTTGAGAGCCTTGGGGCCGGAACAAACTTCACTTTTCAAGCAACCCCTTCCCCCCACCCCACCCCACCCCCGCATCAGCAAATAAAGCGAGATCTCCCCATCCATAAAATGGTGGAACTAATACCTTCCCACCTCTGTCGCGGAGCTGAGGTAGGGGAGGAAAGGAGATCGGCGGGAGAATTCTGGAGGGTGAAGGCACAATGTGGAAGGCAGTGTGCTGGCTCTTTGTCAGAAGCTTTTAAACGAAATCATTTCAGAAGGAGCTTTACTGCCCTCCTGAGATCTCTCATGGGGAAACGGGAGATCGGCCCCCTCCCAAGCCCGCTGAGTGTGTTCTCGGTAAATGAGCCACAGCACAGTATCCCCGGCCCTCACCAAGGGTTAGTGCCGTAGAGAAGGAGTTTCCAACCAGTAGACCCCAAGGTGCCTTCCGGCAGCTGGGCCCCTGCCCTCCAAGCTCGAAGTCTCCAAGCCATATCTCTTGCCAGAGACCAGAGCTTTTGTGGGGGCTGACACTCCATCCAGATGGGCCCCAGAAAGGAGCAGGGGCAAGGGACTTCCCCCTGACACCTCTAGGGAAAAAGACAGGTGCCGTCTGCCGTCCGAAGAGCAGCTATCCTCTCCTGCCCTTGATCAGGTAGGTTATCCCTGGGTACCTGGAATATCGCTGTCACCTGGCCACCCAGGGACCAGAGCCATTCCCGAGCAGAATCACCCTGAAACTTCAAAGCATGCTTCCCTGCCAGCACCCTGCCAATTACACACTCCCTTATCTAATCGATGGGGGAAATCTACGAGGCCAAGGCGACTTTCCCACCAGATCTTCCCAATTACTCCACTCGTGTTGACAATTCCTTATCTTCTGAGAGCCAAAGTGGCTGTTGGGTCTGCAGGCTGGCGCACAGCTGTCCTGGCAGACTGGCAGAACTCCCACAAGAAATTCCACCACATACAGCTTCCCATTCTTTTCCCCATTCACAGAAGGTAGAGAAGATTTCTCTGCAATTCAAGCCGGAACTCATGATCTTCATTTGTACTCCATTCTGTCACCATTTCTGTGCTAGGCACTGGGACTGAAAAATGAGTAGGCTATGGGGCGCCTGGGCAGCTCAGTCGGTGGGGTGTCTTGGTTTCTACCAAGATCTCATGGTTCGCGAGATCGAGCCCTGCGTCGGGCTCTGTACCCGCCGTGCAGAGCCTGCTTGGGATTCTTTCTCCCTCTCTCTGCCCCTCCCCACTCGTTCTTTCTCTCCCTCTCTCTAAATAAAAATTTTAAAAAGGGATAAAAAAAAAAACCTGAGTAAGATAGCTGAATATGAGCTCCCAGTCTAGTAGAGAAGACCAACCAGAAATGAGTAATTACAGTATTTTATAGATTATGGGATCTAATATAGGGATAAACAATGAGAGTGCGAAGAAGGGCTGCCCAACTGATCTGGGCATGGTAGAAAACTCTGTTTCAGGGCGCCTGGGTGGCTCAGTCGGTTAAGCGTCCGACTTCAGCTCAGGTCACGATCTCGCGGTCCGTGAGTTCGAGCCCCGCGTCAGGCTCTGGGCTGATGGCTCAGAGCCTGGAGCCTGCTTTCCATTCTGTGTCTCCCTCTCTCTCTGCCCCTCCCCTATTCATGCTCTGTCTCTCTCTGTCCCAAAAAAAATAAATTAAAAAACGTTTAAAAAAAAAATAAAAATAAAATAAAAATAAAGGCATGCAAAAAAATTCAAATAAAAAAATAAAGACATATATATTACAAATTAAAAAAAAAATTAAAATAAATTGGGAGGACGGCCCCTTTGGAGAAATCCCTCCTCTTCAATCCCCTGAACAACGTCCCAACTCAAACCACTAATCTGACCTCTTCACAATAGTAATGACATAATTTAAAATAGTAACAACCATCTCCTAAGCACTTGTGCCAGAAGAGGCTGAGCATTTTACATACACTTGCATTTTTTATTGTACACAACTCCATGAAGCAGGTACTCAGACAGCCCCCGTCTCACACATGTGGAAACAGCCTTTGAGAGGGTAACCACTAGCCCGCCCTCCACAGTTCGGTGAGCGGTAGAGTTGGGCTCTGAGCCCAGATTGCCAGCCTTCGAGCAAACCTGGTCTTAGCTTTCTTACTCCAACTGCCTTAGCCCCGCCGGCTTACGGCTGGCTCAGTTCCTCTCATATCTAAATTGTATACGACACCCAGAGATGACATCCGCCTCCCTGATGCGTGCCTGTGCACTTGTGAGCAATGCCAGTGCTTCGGGGGGGGGGGGGGGGCAGCTCCGAGGGGGACCGCGTAACTGACCTTGGTGAGCATCAAAAACCAGGGCGCTGGGAGTGGGGGGGCCTGCTGTTCAGCTGGATGACAGCCCAAAGTCCCCAGAGCACCACGATTAATTTCAAACTTGAGATGGAAATGGGTCATGGTGACCCACATTCCGTTCCTTTTGTCAAGGCCCCTGACGCCGCCAGTGGGCTCTGAAAGGGGGGAACAGCCACGGAAAGGAAATCAGCACAGCTGATACTGATGGGACTTGATATTGAACTGAATTCAATGTTGAAGTGCTTTGTTGAATGTTTATTTTTGAAAGAGTGAGAGCGCGAGCATGCGGCACGTAAGCGGGGGAGGTGCAGAGAGAGATGGGGAGAGAGAATCCCAAGCAGGCCCCGAGCTGCCAGCAGAGAGCCTGATGCGGGGCACGAACCCACGGACCGTGAGATCACGACCTGAGCTGAAATTGTACGCTTAGCCACCCAGGCGCACCTCAAATGCTTTTTTAAAAAAGTTTTTAAAGGTTTATTCATTTTTCAGAGACAGACAGAGTGTGAGCAGGGGAGGGGCAGAGACAGAGGGAGACACAGAACTGGAAGCAGGCTGCAGGCCCTGAGCTGTCAGCACAGAGCCTGATGCAGGGCTCCAACTCACCACCGCAAGATCACAACCTGAGCCAAAAGTCGGATGCTTCACCGACTGAGCCACCCGGGCACCCCCCACCCCCCCCCGCAGCAACCAGCGCTTTGTACAGACTTCCTCCCACTACTTAGGCTTGTTGCCTGAAATTGCCTGTTGCAGAGGAACCCCTAGCAGTAGTCAGATTTTCTCAGATGGTTTCAGGGGCATTCTGTCATCTAACCACTGAGCCCATGGCAGCAGGGACAGCACTCCTGAAGCACTTTCCCCTTTCGGTTTCCTTATCTGTAAATCCCACGCACCTGCATCACTGTGGCCTACACGTGCGGAGTAGGAAGTCACTAGCCAGCCCCTTCCAGCCAGGGCATTCCCCAGGAGAGAAGAGCAAAGCTTGCCACTTCTATCCAGCCCAGGGGAGGCCCAGGGTAGAGGCTGAGACACGGCAGGTAAGGTGTGTGGGAACCAGAGACCTTCCAGGCCAGTGGCAAGCCTTCCAGAAGGTAGGTAGGCCTGCCACCTACAGGTGGCACACAGAGACCCCGGTGTGAGGGGCAGGAGGCACTGAGAGGGCCCATGGGAGAACAGAGAGGCCTGGGGTTGGATGTAGTGGCTGCAGCGGTCAGGGACTTGGGGACAGAGGAAAACGGCCAGGACTGTGGGCTCACCTGTGGAGTCCTGCTATGCTGGTCCCAAATAGCCAAATACCACCCACTGCATCTCGGTGGTCATCATTCTGCGGAGTGGCCTGGACCAGCCCCCCTCGAGCCTGCACCACTATTCCACACCCTGCCAGGCCAGAATTCAGAGGACACCACCCGTATGAAGGTGGTGCATGTAAGCCACACTTGCCCCATGGAAGCAGCCACCTTCTGCTGTGGGGGAGGGCAAAGGGCAGAATGCCGAATAACTGGGCCACCAGGGTCATCTAAAAGAGACAGCTATTCAAAATGTAAATGATCGGGTTGGGTGACTTTACTGGATTGCACCATAATTCCGTTCCCTGCCCGCCCGTCTAGCAGGATGGGGCCCTGAAATGGTATAGAAGTATGGTGTGAATTTCCATCACACATCCAAAAGGGTGGGAGCCCCACATCATCTCCCAAAGCCCCTCCGTTGTCCTCTCCAAAACCTCAGTACTGAACGGCCGGTTTCTGAGCCAAGGCTTTCCAGAGAAACACTATCCTCACTCACTGTGCACATCGTATGCAAGACAAGAGACTTCAGGCAACTCCTCAAACAAAAAGCAGGAAACTCTCCATTCAAGACAAACTCTCGAGCGAAGGAATCGCAGCCACACTTACCCAGCGATGTGTTTTATTTTTTTAAAATCAGGATACTGTATTTCATGCTGCCTAAGTTTTTGGCTGTTCTGAAACAATGGAGAGATCCAGAAACACTGGGTTTCTTCCCCACGACAACAATCAGTTGGAGTGGTACAGCGGCTTCCACAGGTGGGTCAACCACTCCCAACCCTAACCCCTAACCCCCAACCCTAACCCTAACCCATAGACCACAGCCCCCGCCTGCCCCTATTAATGGCTGTATTCGTTTTCTATTGCCACCATGAACACACACGCATAGCTTAACCCAACCCCCATTTATTATCTTTCAGAGCTCTGGATCAGAAGTCGGGCAGGCTCAGCGCGGTCTCTGCTTAGGCCTCTGGGGAAGAATGTGTTTCCAACTTCACAAGGCTGTTGGCTGAATGCGTTGCTTTGGAGCTCTGGGCCCAGCTTCTCTGCTGGTTTCCTCGCTGGCTGCCCAGCTTCTAGAGGGGCCTGCATTCTTCATGTGCTGTGCCGTACCCAGGCCCGTAATAGTTCCTCGAAGTGAGTCCTTCTCCCGCTGGAATATCTCGGACCTCCTCTTGTCTTCAAAGGGGTCCTGTTATCACATCAGGCCCACCCCGGATCATTCCCCTTTGGCCATAGAACTAATCGCAGGAGAGACACCAGGGAGCAAAGGTCATCTTAAATTCCACCAGCACCTTCCGCCAGTTTGCTGGTGAAGCTCCAGAGAAAAAGTCCTGCCAGGAGGAAGATTCTCGAGTGATTCACCTCAGACACGTGCAGACGGACACTCCTTTCAAATCATCCTTTGTTTCTGTGTTCTTTCAGTAGTTTTTACTCCATCAAAAAGAGAGCCTCCGTGAGGTACTCCAGGCTTTAAAAACCTATTATTAGTCTCCTTGTTACCACGGAGATCGTGTCCCCAATTCAGGGCTCCCTGTAGACAGCCGTAATAGGGACAGTGCTGGGCCGGGTGGCGGTCTGGGTCTCTGGGGGCCGGAATGAGCATGAGGAAGGGAACTGTCATGCAAGGATCCACTCGGCGCCCGGCTGCCCGGCGGCTCAGTTAAGCGTCACTCGGGCATCCTTATCCCCGTTCGTCCGGAATAGGTAATCGAGGCTCAGGGAGATTAGGATTGCCCGGGATCACAGCTGTGTGACAGGCCCCCACTGCCGACTCGGTTCTGTGATCCCAAAGCCCGAGGTTTTCCACTTTCCGCCTACGGAACCACTGCAAGGGGAAGGGAAGAAGCAGGATAAAATGCCCGGGCCTGGGCGCTCCCAGATGGGTTGATAAAAAAGGGCCAAACCCCACGGGTGCCCCCCCTGGACCCCAGCACTGAGACCAGAAGTGACTTGGGAAGGCAGTGGAGGTGGCGTGGGGGGCAAAACCAGTGCTCGAAGGGGGAAGAGCTGGAGAACAAGAGGGCTGGAGGCTCAAGGCAGAACAGGGGCACCTGCTGTCTCTGCAAGGCAGGTGCCCGGCCCCCACTTCTGTGGCGGTGAGCGGGCAACCGAAAGAAGCCTGTGAGGAAGGAAGGGGAGTGGCTGGGCAAACAGGTCACGGTGGACACAGGGTCCCCGCGGCCGAATCAAGGAAACTCTGCAAGAGCCACAGCCCTGTGCACGCGGGGCCCCGCCGACCCGGCCAAAGGAACCGGGAGGCAATGTGCCTGCCACACACTTCACTTCTAAGAAGCAGACGGGGCCATGTGGTCACCACCCCGTGGGGCCTGCGGGTGCAGATCCTTGCAGGGGAACAAACACCTCCGTGGGGCGCCCAGGAGAGGAAAGCAGACCAGGGCACGAGGGAACAATGGATCTCATCCCTCAGCCAGGGCGGCGGGGGGACCCACGAGCTGGGAGACGGTCTTCAGTTCTAACTCTGCGTTCCTGTCGACAGGGCTGGACAACAGCAATAAACCCAGATCAGGGGCTCCTGGATGAGAGGTCAGGATAAGCATTAACAAACCACTTCCCCCAAGCACTTTCACCTACATCATCTCTGCATGTTGGACCGAGTCTGTGACAAGGTGTAGGGGGTGTGGGAAGGCAGTGGTGGTTAGAAACCGAGAGGTAACCGGGGCGCCTGGGTGGCTCATTGGGTTAAGCGTCCGACTCCGACTCAGGTCATGATCTCACGTCTTGTGGGTTCGAGCCCCGCATTGGGCTCTGTGCTGACAGCTCAGAGCCCGGAGCCTGCTTCGGATTCTGTGTCTCCCTCTCTCCGTCCCTCCCCCCACTCACACTGTGTGTGTGTGTGTGTGTGTGTGTGTGTGTGTGTGTGTGTCTCAAAAATAAATAAATATTTAAAAAAAGAAAGAAAGAAACAGGCAACCTACGATTCGGTGAGTGTGTTTGGGGGAGGGGTGGGTAGTAGAGATTCATAGTTTTCAGGGACCGCCTAACATCTGAATCCCCCTGTTCTATCTGGGAAATTCCTCACCGTGTGAGTCTCGGTGGGAGGTAGAACTTCTCCCCACTACGGAAGCCAAGCCAGGGGCATGCTTTCCCATCAGTCTTTGTGGGAAAAGTCATGGGCACACACCTGGGTTTGGCCAACCAGGGACCCCACCTGGGTCTGGTTCAGAAAAAAGGAACAGTATGGAGAATCCGCGCTGGCAGTGGGACGTGGCAATCTCCGGTTTCCAAGGGTTGCTGTGGCAATGACTGCAGTGAGGACACCTATAATCCAGTGCCAACACCATCCAAAGCAACAGGGCCATCCACGTTGGCTGGGTCCTCTGGCGTGACTCATTCCAGCTGCCCACCCTTTCTTTGTTCCTCTTGTTTTCCAAGCCTACTCCCCCAACCTAAGTTTCTGCGATGAACTAATCTCCTTTCTAGAAATTCTCTTCCGCTAATATCAGTCAGGTAGTTTCTGATGTTGGCCGTTGAAATGCTTCTCCAGCACAACAGGTTTACAAGCTTTCTGGATCCCTTTCGGAAAAGGTCGGTTTGAGCCCAGAGGAACCACGGAGAGCCTGTTAACAAAGGAGCCTAAGATCCAGCGTGCTTTATTGGAAAGTGAAGTATAATGAGGGTCAGGTGACCTCATTAAAGTTCCAATTCCAGCATTTGGGACTGTGTGACACTGAGGGAACTCCGTTCCCTTATCTATAAAATTGGAATAACGACGCCTTCCCAGGGTTATGCCGAGGATGAAATGATGTATCGGCAACTGTCCCGACACATAAAAAGTGCTCCTGAATGTCTACTGAAGTCAACAATGGATCTAAATATACACTGCTTCTGTCAGTTCCTAGAGCTACAAGAATTCAAAATAGGGGCGCCTGGGTGGCTCAGTTGGTTAAGCATCTGACTTCAGCTCAGGTCATGAGCTCACGGTTCATGAGTTCAAGCCCCATATCGGGTGAGCTCGAGCCCCAATGGGGGGAGCATGAACTGTGCATCAGGTGGTGAACATGAGCCCCGCTTCAGGGGAACCCCACTTCTCTCCCCCTCTCTCTCTCTCTCTGCCCCTCGCTCACTTGCGCCCTCTCTCTCTCAAAAAAAAGAAAAGAAAAGAAAAAAGAAAAGAAGAGAAAAGAAGGAAAGAAAGAAAGAAAGAAAGAAAGAAAGAAAGAAAGAAAGAAAGAAAGAAATCAAAAGAAGTCGGACAGCAGGGGGGTGGGTAGGTACCAAGACTTGAAATCAAAATGGGTTCTACCTCTGGCTCTGGCACCAATTCAACGTGCAAAGACCATCTTTGAAACAGGGCTGGTATCAGGCCCTGGCAGCTTTCTTTTTAAAAAAAAAAAAAATTTTTTTATTTTGATGTTTTATTTTATTTTTGACAGAGACCGAGGGTGAGCAGGGGAGGGGCAGAGAGAGAGAGAGAGGAAGACACAGAATCGGAAGCAGGCTCCAGGCTCCGAGCTGTCAGCACAGAGCCCGACGCGGGGCTCGAACTCACAGACCGTGAGATCATAACCTGAGCCGAAGTCGGATGTTTAACCAACTGAGCCACCCAGGCGCCCCGTTGGCCCTGGCAGCTTTCTAGGACTGCTGACAGCACGAAACAAGTGGTACATAGGGCAGTCTGCCGGAAGGCACAGACTATTACACGAACAAAGTTACTGCTGAGATACGGTAGCAAACCAGAAAGCCTAAAAAACCAAGCCAACGGCAGTGCTCTCTGTCTGGAATCGCTGGGCTGGATGCTAGCTGCGGTCACGAATGACACAAAATGCAGAAGCTACAGGCACTGGCTGGGGTGCTGACTTGCTCCATAACCCCGGGCAGGGACTTCTGTCGGCCCTGGTGGCTGGGAGGCGTGGCAACAGGGCGTCAAGGCTGGGCAACTGCGAAGCGAAGGCAGCGCCCGAGACATTTAGCCGTGCACCTTATTACCGGCTCCTGGCAAATAACTAAAGCTCAGCTGGTGATGGAAGGGTAGAACCCTTTCTTCCTGAGAACCAAACCTCACCCTTGGTTGCCTCTGATATCTTGACAGGTCTGTGCTAACATCATGGCCAGGAGGAGGGTCCTGTCTACAGAGCTCAGAACCTCAGGAATGGGCAAGACTGAGGGAGGAGGCTGGGGGTGCGGCGGGGGGCAGTTTTACAAAGCACCTCGCAGAACACGGAGATCCAGGCTTCCCTGAGCAGCCCAGAAGCCAGCAACTTCTTCCCTCCCGGAGCCTGCTCTCTTAAAGGGACTGTGCTCAGTTTTTCATCCTGGAACCAGATGACAGCCCTCTGGGCATAGCTGATGACAGTTTCAGCCAGCCCCTTCCAGCCGAGGCTAAGAGCTGGAAAATTGCTCCCTGGGAGGAGCAGAGACCAGTCACATTGCCCAGTCGCATTGTCCCGTTGCATTGCCCCGTCACATTGCCCCAGGTGCTGGCTGTGGTGAGTCTTGAGATTTTTTTTTTTTTTTTTTGGCAACAATCTGCAAACAATGCAGACTCTTTTTAAAAAGAAAGAATCCTAGTTGGCAGATTCCCAGGAAACTGGGCATACCTGCGTCTGTGCTTGCCCCAGTAATGCCAGTTGAAAGCTTGGGAAACCGGAAAGCCCTTGGCTTGCTTGGTGAGGTCAGGTGGCCACCGCCCCATTTTACAGATGAGGAAATGGGCCAAGTCTTAATGCTTTCTCTTCTCCGTAATACTGTGGGGCCCTGGAGGAGGCTGGGATGCAAACATACAGATGGTAAAGGCTCTTAAGGCTCCATCTCAGGGGAAAGAGTCCCAGCAAGGCTGTAATGGCTCCAGATACATCCTGCAGAAGCTCCTGCATGAAGGACTCTCCCGGACTCCCAGGAGAGGGGTCCGCGTGGGCACAGTGCTGGCCTGGGGCTCCTGAACTCATCAGACTTGCCCAGGACTCGGGTCGAGTATGTGGGGAGATGTGCAGATGTCTTAGACACAGCGGATGCCCTAATGGCGGGCCAGAGACAGAGAACAAGGACAGAAACCACGCTTGGTGTGGGAGGGGTGTTATAGGACTGATGTCCACGCCTAGGGAGTTCTTCAACCCCTTTCGGGCCCTCTGAGGGCAGAGAGCTAGCCTCTGCCAAGGGGCCTCACGTGGCTTGTCCCCTTCCCTCTGGGAGGGGGCTGTCCTCCACCTCTGCCCTCACCCATGCTCCTAGTACTAACGTTGCATCCAGAGAAAAGCTTGTCATCATCACTCTGAAGTCTCAATGCACCCCAGTTAGAAGACGAATAGAACGAACACCGATTCACTGAAGCATTACCATGTACCAAACTCCTGGCAAAGTGCACTTATACTCCTCCCAATACTCTGGGAGGTCACTGCCCTTCCCAGGTCACAAACCACCACGAAGGGTCAATAACCCAACCAAATTCAGACGCTAGTAACAGAGCTGGGGATTCGAATCCACATATTCTGGCTCTGTGTATCTGTGTCTCACCTTGAATACTACGTTGCAATTCTAAATGCAACCTGCCAGGCACTAAAACATGACGACAAGAACCGAGGTGTAATCGTGGATTTTCCCGTAACCTTTTGTTCCGTTGCAAACCCTAATGGAAGGCCTCCCGGGGAAGAAATGGGAGAGGGTGCCCTGGCCTCTACCTGATCTAGAATCTTCCACCGCGAGTTTCTGTGCTTTACAACCATGGTTCCCAGCCTGAATGCCTTGGCACCCAAGGCGTCCCAGAGGTCCCACAGGGAAGTCACAGGGGCACTGCTGTGTATTTTCAATGTCTGAGGACCACGTAGTCCTAATAGATGCTCTATTATCTCAAGCTCAAGGAAATTATCTATCAGCTCAAGGAAATTCAGTTTTGATATTGGATCGTATGACATTCCTTTCAGTAATACCCACTCTCTGTAAAACTTGGTTTTTGGCAGTTGCTGTGATGAAAACAAAACAAACAAAAGTACCAGGCAAAAATTCAGGCAGGATAGAAAATGAGAGCGGTTGTGTTCTGATTCCAGGGTTTGAGAAGTTGCACAGTGCCCAACAGGCACACACACACCATTACAATTCATTCTGATTATTTAAGAATGAAACAATTACAGGGGTGCCTGGGTGGCTCACCGGGTTAAGTGTCCAATTTCGGCTCAGGTCACGATCTCGCGGTTCGTGAGTTTGAGCCCCGCGTCCGGCTCTGGGCTGACAGCTCGGAGCCTGGAGCCTGCTTCCAATTCTGTATCTCCCTCTCTCTGCCCCTCCCCCGCTCACACTGTCTCTCAAAAAGGAAAAAATGTTACAAAAATTTTTTTTAAAAGAATGAAATAATTATTCTTTCAATGTAGGTGTCATTTTTTCCCCCAAGTCTCCTGCATGTTAGAACACAAATACTTATTATTTTGACTTACTAAATGAAATTTCTAGGTATTTCTTTGGCCCTTAGGAGCACCATGAAAAAGTACCGAGACACTAAAAATGTTGAATGGAGAATGCTGAATGGAGAATGTTTGGGAACTTCTGTTCTAGAACATTCTGTGAACGCCCTCCTCTCACCTATAGTTATAAGTTCTTTAAAGGCAGGAACCACCTGTACTGGTCAAGACTTTGATTTCCCCTCAGCAAAGTACCTGGCTTGCTATACTTTTTTTTTTTTTTTTTTTAGCACCTGTTCATAATTGACAACAAAAGACTGAACTGAGGTATAAGAGGCCATTAATGATCCACAGATGTCCAGCCAGGTATGAGTGATTATGGGGTGATTACACTTCAGCTAACAGGTCCCACTAGCTGGGGGTCAGGGACACATAAGGCACCTGCTGGGCCCTACAGAATAAATACAATTTTCTGAGCTCTCTGATGCAAAGTAAAATAATCTAACTGCCTCTTACGGGTTTTGAATTCAAATAAAGATACAGCATTTAGGTATTAACCACATTAAACTCCTCTGAAAAGGAGACTTCTCTTGCCATAGGTTGGGATTCTGTTTTATTTAAGTGGAATCTGCCATTGTGGCATTGAGCTACATCATTCCCTCCCGTCTCAAAAGGCAGACCCACACCTCCAGGAAGAAGGGGCCCTCGGCATACAAGGGAGGCTTGGAGCTGGCAGGCAGCAGCAAAGTTCGAGTCCAGCCCCCACCTGTCTTTCATACACCCCCCCACCCCCACCCCGCTCCCAACCTGGTTTCTCATGGCTGGAACTCTCCAGAACAGGGAGTTGCTTCCCTGCTTCTCTATCTGCTGACCAGGGGATAAACTGGTTGCTTAGCAACAGCCACATCCCGCTGCCAGAGCAGAGGAGTTGGGTGTCCAGTGTGTGGCTGACATTCTAATCTCTGGCATGTGCCAGTCTTCTGCGTGGGTATCTCGAGATAGGGCAGGCGGGGGGGGGGGGGCACCCCCCCCCACACACCCCCAGGCACCTGCTCCCACAGGGCTCTGGTCCTAAAAAACAGCAGATGATATCAGCAACCTAAAAGCGCGACTGCAAACTGTGACGTTCACGGAACTGTCTTTGGCCCCGTCCCCCACCAGCCAGAGTCAGCAGAAGCGTCGTTCGCCAAGCAGAACCCGCTCTCGGCAATCCACTTGCCTGCCATGAGCTCTACTCCCCCAACACCCCTCGTTCTGCTGCTCTCCCTGGCGGGTTTCAAGAGGCAGCATTCCCCTCTACACACACCTCTGCTGTCAGTATATACGGGCATGCATTGGGTGGCAGGGGTTGAGCCTTTACGTGGACCTCTGTTCCCGTGGCCCAACTCTGCTGCCATCCATTTTCTCATCTGCAAAAGGAGGAGACTGAGCCAAAGCAGATCTCTCAAAGGGCTTCTGATTCTTTTCATGTTTATTTATTTATTTTGAGAGAGAGAGAGAGAGAGAGAGAGCATGTGTGCGTGCATGAGTGGGGGAGGGGCAGAGAGCGAAGGAGAGAGAGAATCTCAAATGGGCTCTGAATTATCATCAAGGAGCCCAACGACACGGGACTCGAACTCACGATCCACGAAATCATGACCTGCGCTGAATCCAGAGTCAGACGCTTAACTGCGCCACCCAGGCGTCCCCCAAAGTGCTTCTAAGGAACACCGGTGCTCCTGGGTGTTCGTTGCCGGGCCATACACGAGAAGAGGACTCCAAGGCCGAGAAGTTTGGGAAGTGCTTGTTAAAAATGTTAAAATGCTTCAATTCTGTGTGCCACCCTCATTCCCAGCCTCCATCCTATTCCTCACAGGGCTAGGAAACATCAGACCCACCTACTAAGGAGCCAATGACCGCTTGGCCTCATATGCTGGTGTGTGTTGGCTTCAATGTTTTTTGGGTTTTTTTTAAAGTTTATTTATTTTGGGCAGAGACGGTGTGAGTGAGGGAAGGACGGAGAGGGAGCGAGAGACAGAGAATCCCAAGCAGGCTCTGTGCTGCCAGCTGCAGTGCCCAACGTGGGGCTTGATCCCGTGAACCAAGAGTCAGATGCTCAACCGACCGAGGCACCCTGGTGCCTCTTGATGTTTTTTTTTTTTTTTAAAGCAATTTTAAGCACCCTGTCCCAAAGGCACACAATAAACTGAAGCTGCGAGCGTCCTCCCCATTAAAAAAAAAAAAAAAGCTTCTCTAATATGGCACTTTTTTTGCACTATTAACATTTACATGAATCTCCAAGGAACCAACGGTGTGGAACGACCCCCAAACTATCTGACCGTTCCCTTTTATAACAAAGCATGTTGGGGAGAAGAGGGACAGCCTGTGTTTGGACTAGACGTTCTATAGGGTCCCTCCAAGTATACTTGTCCCATGACGTATATTCTCTGTATACTGCCCTGCTCGCGAAACAGCCAATCTGTATTTATTTGGGGGTGTAGGAGCAGAGAGGAGATGACAGACTGGAGCTAAATCAGAGCTAACTATGGTCCCACCAGCTGGCCCTCCCGTAGCCTCAAGAGAGGACAGTGCCTGTAGCTGTTCTCGTGGGTACAATTCATGGAAGTGTGGGGAGGTGAGAGCATAAAAAAAACACGTTGGGAAGCAAATGCCACCCCCCCCTCTCTCGCATACACACACCTTGAGGTTGAATGAGTAGAAAAGGGGGAAGTGCATGTGTGGAAAACTGCTCAGAACAAAATCCAAGCAATTAGACATGTAAACAGCTCCCTGCAAAATTCAAGTAGAGGTGCTTTGGCCAAATGCTGATATGCAATCGACTTTCTAAAGGTCCACAATCAATGCGTGTCTTTAAAAATATCTGACACCCCTTTCCAATCCATCTGACTACTAGAATCTTTTCCAAATGTTGATACAGTGTGTGTGTGTGTGTGTGTGTGTGTGTGTGCGCACACACAGATACATACACACCTTCCCGTTTAGAAAGGTAATCTATCACTGCCCATCATATGGCATTTGAGACTTTCCCTGCCTCGGCCATGCCATGTCTCTTCAGTTTCTCAACATTCCTGCTGCTAAGTCCTCAAGTTCCAGCAGGTTCAGCCTCTCACCATGCACTTTCCTCCCTCAAACCTTTTCTCCTTCCTCTGCAACCTCTGTTCTGGCAACCCCCATCCATGCTCCACCTGAAGTCTTATTTCAATGCAGGGTTTGAACCCACAAACCATGAAATCGTGATCTGAGCCAATATTAAGAGTTGGATGTTTAATTGACTGAGTCACCCAGGCATCCCTCAAGTATTCCTTTTTAATAATGCCAAGCAATGTTTGAGTTTCAAAAAACCGGTTTTTTTTTAAGTTTATTTATTTATTTTGAGAGAAAGAGAGAGCATGAGCAGGGAGGGGAGGCAGAGAGAGAAGGAGAGAATCACAAGCAGGCTCCATGCTGTCAGCTCAGAGAGCAACACAGGGCTCGACCTCACAAACCAGGAGATCATGACCTGAGCTGAAACCAAGAGTAGGACACAACTGACTGAGCCATCCAGGCACCCCTCAAAAAATTCTTTTAGAAGTTGCTCAAAACAACTTTGTTTTTGGTGGGGGGGGGGGGGTCATTACTTACTCAATAAATTTGGTCTCTACAAACAGTACATTATTTTCTTTCCCCAATTTCTTAAAGAAATAACCTACAGGCTGCTAGCTAACTAGCTAATAAACACGTAGACTGTTTTTAGAAGATCTGTCATTCAATGTTACCTCTCTCGTGACTTTAAATTTTGTATTTCACATAGAAAATGAGAAAGATAGGGGCGCCTGGGTGGCTCAGTCGGTTAAGCATCCAACTTTGGCTCAAGTCACGATTTCACGGTTCATGAGTCCGAGCCCCGCGTTGGGCTCCATGCTGGCAACGCAGAGCCTGCTTGGGATCCTCTCTCTCTATCTCAAAATAAATAAAACTTTAAAAAACATTTTTTAAAAAACAAGAGGGGTGCCTGGGTGGCTCAGTCAGTTAAGCGTCGGACTTCAGCTCAGGTCACGATCTCATGGTCTGTGAGTTCGAGCCCCGCCTCGGGCTCTGTGCTGCCAGCTCAGAGCCTGGAGCCTGCTTCGGATTCTGGGTCTCCCTCTCTCTCTGCCCCTCCCCCACTCATGCTCTGTCTCTGTCTCTCTCAAAAATAAATAAACATTAAAAAAATTTTTTTAAATAAATAAATAAAGGAATATACTTTTGGGGGGTGCCTGAATGGCTCAGTCGGTTAAGCATCTGGCTTCAGTTCAGGTCATGATCTCGCAGTCCGTGAGTTCGAGCCCCACGTTGGGCTCTGTGCTGACAGCTCAGAGCCTGGAGCCTGCTTCGGATTCTGTGTCTCCCTCTCTCTCTGCCCCTCCCCTGTTCATGCTTGCTCACTCTCTCTCTCTCTCTCTCTCCCTCTCTCAAAAATAAACAAACATTAAACATTTTTTTAATAAAATAAAAAAACAAGAAAGCTCTGCCTACAAGATATAGAAGTTAGAAAGGAGACTATGTAGGCAGGAACCAAAGTACATTTGCTTATATTTACGTCAAGCACCTCCGCAATAAAACACTGATAACCAGTGACATTGGCTCCCCCTGCACAGGAAATGGGTGGCTGGGGACAAGGGAGGCAGGGGGGCTTTTCAGTGCATCTGCCTTTGTACTCTGAATTTTAAGCCAGATGACCACATTCCTAATCCAAAAATAAACAGACAAAATTACAATGCTTATTCAAAAAGCGAAAAATAACCCTTACGACGTCCTTCACATGGACGTGGGGGGCCTAAGTGTCAGGCGGGAGGGTCAGGACAGATGAAACAAGGCGGGGGCATCTCCTGCAGCACGACACCCCCGGCCTTTGGCACGGCATTCTGCCAAAAGGCACTGGTTACACGATAATGAGCCTATAAATCACCCGATAAAACGCCTATCAGTGGCCTTGCCTCTGATAGAGGAATCTTGTTTTTCCTTTCTTATAATACAATCCAGAAATTGCAGTGTTGCAGGCTGGCTGGCTTCAGAGCTGGACGGATGCCAGACCCATCCCTTGGTGACTGTGCAAACCCAGATAAGAGTTAACCACTCAGGGCTGGAGCTTCCTCACCAGGCAAATGTGGACAGCGATATCCCGAGGAGCAACTAAAGTTAACTTACGTAAAGTGACCAGCTGCCAGCACTCACTTACAAATGGGAGATCAGGAGCCCAGAAGCCACCACAGGGGGAGGCTTGATGAGTTCCCCGGTCTTTGCCCTTCCCCCAAAGAAACCTCCCTGGCATAAATACCGCTACCCCCAACCCCACTCGAGTCGGTTCCTGGCCAAGAACCAGGAAATCTGGGGACCTTCCCTGGGGAGGTCCCACTGAGGCTTGCGTTATCCCGGCTCCCGGGGGCCCAGGGCAATTCCAGGTCCAGCTTGGGGTTCGTTCATTCTGGGGAGACCTGATCTTGGGAGGAACATGGCAGCCACCGAGCCTGGGGTGAGTAGGGGCAGACAGAAGGGAGTGCAAGAATGTAATCCTAGTATTTCCCTACCTACTGCCTTTTCTAAACTTGCAGAAGGAGGCTCTTGAATTTGGGAGCCCGGGGAGCAGCATTTAGACGTGCAGTTAGCACTCATACACACATGGTACATACACGTATCCGGGAGGCTACACAACATGAAAACTAAGCTGAGGAACAGAGTCAGTCCCAGTTCCGTGGAGCTCACCAGAAATTCTCCAAGGGATCATAGGCACGATTCATTGAGCACCTACTGTTCGCCAGGCACGGTGCTAGACGCTTTATCTTCATTTTCCCTGCAAAGTTAGATTACTGTGTCCTTTTTACAGATGAGGAAAACAAGGCTGGTATATTCAACCTGCGAGAGGTCATAGCGCCAACCACCGGGTGAGGATTTGAACTCAGGTCTGAGCGCCCACCTGCTTTCAGAGGCACCTCTCAAAGGGAGTGCCACACTGAGGGTCTGAGAGCTGGACCAGCAGCAGTCACCCACAGGACAGGCGGCCTTTCCCAGGAGCTCGTGCCGAAGATTCCGGGTCCCCTGGTGTGGGAGGCTGAATGTCAACATCCTAATCCCCAGAATCCGTGAATGTTCCCTCATACGATGGCAAGAGGGACTTTGCAGATGTGATTGAGTTAAGGATCTTGAAATGGGGAGATTATCCTGGATTATCCAGGCCGGTCTGATGTCATCACAGGGTCCTCATAAGAAGGAGGCAGGAGATTCGAATGAGTGGGAGGGGATGCAAGAGAGGTTGGAGTGATGTGAGAAAGTAGTCACTGGGGAATACAAGCAAGGCAGCTTCTAGAAGCTGGAAACGTAAGTGGATTCTCCCCTGAAGCTTCCAGAAGGAACGCAGGCCTGTCAGCACCTTGAATTCAGACTTCTCACCTCCAGAACTGCTCAGAGAATAAGTCTGTGTTGCCTTAAGCCACCAAGTCTGTGATAATTTGTTTCAGCAGCCATAAGAAACTCACATGCCAGAAGATGCTTCCTGTCAGAGGGAGGGATACGCAGGGAGGACCTCTGCCAGGGAGATGCACAGGCTCTTGGGTGGCAGTGACCACAGTATGCAGTGACTCACAGAGGACCCACGCCTTATGAGCCACAGAGAGGCTCAGCTGGAAACAGGTGCTCATGGAAGGACCAAGGCACTCGTGATTGTCACTTCCGGAGTCCACAGCAGTGACTGGGGACCTTGGGCCCCACAGAGGCCAGACTACAAAGGGAAAGGGATGTCAGCCTTCAGGCCCCTCCCTCTCCACCTGAGGACAGCCACCTGCTGTGAGAATTTATCCGTACCTTCACTGCATAGCTTCTCACTTCTGCTGTCACTCCCAGACCCTGTATCATCTCAGGGGCAGGCGCTGACGTATCCCAAAAGGGTGGGAGCCAGCGCTATATCATGAGACCCAGAGGTGGACCACGGGGGAGACCTGGGGACCCTGTGACCAGCTGGCAGGGCAAACATTCGCCTGCAGCTACTTCCATGGTAGAAGCCAGCACAAGGGCCACCTGGGTGGCTCGGTCAGTTAAGTATCCGACTTCAGCTCAGGTCATGATCTCACGATCTCATGGTTTAGGAGTTCGAGCCCTGCATGAGTTCAAGCCCCACCTCAGGCTACCTGCCATCAGCACAGAGTCTGCTTCAGGTCAGATCCTCTGTCTCTGTCTCTATCTGCCCCTCCCCTGCTCACGCTCTCTCTCAAAAATAAATAAACAGTTAAAAAAAAAAAAAAAAGCAGCAGCCAACACAAAACAAAAGAGCTGTGGGGAACAGGGAATATACATGGCCAAATACCAACTCAGTCATACGAGTTAAGAAAAGACAGTGGTGTTGTCTCCTGGCCCGTATGGCATCTCCCTGAAGTGTCCTTTGACTTGATTGGGGGGGGGGGGGGAGACAAACATTTTCATATTAATCATATTTTACATTAAAATGAACACAGACATGGGGCACCTGGGTGGCTCAGTTGGTTAAGCGTCTGACATCGGCTCAGGTCACGATCTCACAGTTCGTGGGTTCAAGCCCCGCGTCGGGCTCTGTACTGATGGCTCAGAGCCTGAAGCCTGCTTCAGATTCTGTGTCTCCCTCTCTCTCTGCCCCTCCCCCATCCATGCTCTGTCTCTGTCTAAAAAATAAATAAACATTAAAAAAACATTTAAAAAATGAACACAGACATATCTGGAACTGAATACAAAGTCTGCATGAACTTTTAAAAGAAGAGATTTCCTACTACAGACCATGTCCCTAGATACTTCCTCTGTCTCCCAAAGTACGCATTCCCTTTTCGTTGTCCTTAACAAACGTGTCAGAAGAAAGTCCGAGAAGCCTGGTTTAGGGACAAGTGCCAAACATTGGAGCCTTCCCAGCTGTGTCTGACTCCTGGGGTGGCCAGCAGTTAGCTGTATCATGTTAGTTACGGAATATATGTTATATATTGTTAATATATATGTTCATATACAGTTACATAATATACACTATATAACATGTGTAATATATAACATATAATATGTAATACATATACTCTATGTTGTATCGTACTATGTTATATAATGTTATATAACAATACCTATACACATACATGTATTTTACACATATACATATTAGGTCAGTCATGTCTCTAGGCCTGTTTCCTCATCTGTGCAACAGAAATAAGAACTCATACCAGTTTTGACTAATGGGCTTCCCTGCGTTCAGAAAGGAAGTAATTCAGGATCCCAAAGCCTGGAGGCAGAACACGGCCCTACTGGGCAACGAACCGTCCGCTCAGGATGCCGGCTCTTCAATGGCAACTTGTCTACCCCACCAGTCAGGGCTCAGGCCAGCCGGTGGCCGTCATCAAGCACAGTGCCCCAGAACGGGAACCAGAGAGGGGCATTCTGGGGCTCAGGGTCATTTTGGGAAGCCTCTCTGTTGACGAAGATGCCACAGACACCAGTCAGCTCTGCTGGTTCTCTCCTGGTTCTCCCAGCGGAAAGCGTGAGCGACTTAACGGTAATGCTGGGCGCTCAAAACAGACAGCTGGACAAACGCTTTGGACAACGGGCGTTATTTTTAATAACGTGAAACACGTATCTACCCTAGAGCCCAGAAATTCCACTCCTAGAAACGTAACTGAAGGGAAATGAAAACCTATGTCTACACAGAAGACCTGAATGTGAATGTTCACAGCGACTTTTTTTTTTTTTTTTATATACAGTTAGCTCCAAACTGTAGACAACGCAATGTCCCTGAGCAGCTGAGTGGATAAACAAATTACGCTACACCCCCAAAATAGGCTATTCGACAATAAAAAGAAACAAACCAGTCAGACATGCAACAATACGGAGAGATCTCAAAAAATATTACCCTGAGTGAAAGAAGCCGTATGCAAAGGGGTACATCCTATGTGATTCTAGTTATAGGCAACCGTAAAACAGACGAAAGCAAGCTATCGTGACAGAAAGCACATCGGTAGGTGCCTGGGCTGGGAGGGTGGAGTAGGGACCACAAGGTCACACGGGAAACCTTTTGGAATCGTGGGAATGTTTCATATTTTCAGACTGGGGTGGTGTTAAGTGATAGATATATTTATTAAAGCTCATCCACTTATACAATGAAAATGAGTGCATTTTGTTACATGTAAATGACACCTCAATAAATAGAAACAATTGAGAGACAGAAGGGGGAGTAGGGTGGTGGAGAGAAGAGATGGAGGGAGAGAGGGAGGGGGAAAAGGGAGGGAGGGGAAAGGGAGGGGAGAGGGAGGAGGGCGGGTGGGAGGGAAACGGGGAGACGGAGAGGTGTCTGATGTCTTCGATGGCACGTTCCATTTGGGGAAGGCCAACGCATCATTTTCCCTTCTCCTAAAATGCTTCCCACAGTTGTTCCCACGCTCGCTAAGAAACAGACTTTCATCCCAAAGGAAACCGTGGCAACACTGACTTCTTTGTTTTTTAAAGGAGGGTAGAAGACCTCCAGCCTTCGGACACATTAAAGAGAGCAAAGACTTCACGGAAGGCGATGCCCCAGAGAGGACACCGTACAAACTATGACACTGAAACAGACACAATGCCTGGGTCGACATTCGACTAGCACACAACACTCACAGTGGAGGTAGGAAAAAAAAAAAAAAAATTAAACACGGATTTATCAGTCGGCAAGTAGTTGTTGGCCTGAGAGTCCCAAGTATCTCCTCATCACCCGGGACCCCTCCCCACCTCCTCATGGTCCAGCAGTTTGGTGGCTTGGCAGCTACCAGACCAAGACCCTACTCTTAGCTCCACGGTGGCTTTTGTATGGTAGGTTGGTGCCCGGCCATACTGGATGGGGAAATATTTCGAAAGCCCTCCTCCGCCTGAACAATATAAATTACGAACAATCGGCAAGCATATGGTGATCAAAAGAACATGCATTTTGTCAGAATGGAGTCGTGTCAGTGGAAAAACCCCACAGAAGTGGGATGTTTTTAGTCTTATGCCATGTAACACACTTCAGGGATTTTTCCACTTGGAAGCGCTTTGACCCGAATTGCAGACTTGTATCTTGCTTCCAGACCAACATTTTAAATGAAGGGAAGGGGAGGGATCTCGGAAGAACAGAAGGAAAACCACGTCTGGGGACTGGAGGCCAAGGAGATGTGGGAGCATGCGAGGCCCTCAGAGAGAAACAGAGCCCCCCTCTTCTGCGGGGCCAAGGGAATCCAGCTCTCCACCCTATTAAATAAAGTGAGATGAGAGAGAGCCCTGTTTGTCAGTCCTTATAACAATTAGTCATTGATGCTCAAGTATTGGGGACGCGGACAGACAACAATGGTGTTCTGTCCAATATCTTCAGCAAGGATTAATTCTCCTTAACAGGTGTCTGGAGAGCCAACCCCAGCATCGTGCACTTGTGCAGACCAGCGGTCGTGCTGCTGAAGAAAATAATTTCAGGTTTCAAATTTCTTTATGTGAAAGAGGGAACCGTTTAATGAGGATTGTCTGACTCCAGAGGTTAGCCTCGAATGAGGTTAGAGACTCACTGTGCCTTAATCATATAAATTTGAATCTTCAGGGCATAAAAAAAAAAAAAAGGGAAAAGAAGGCTGTTAGAAAGTAAAGGAGAGTTGGCCGATATGACTTCAGATACAAGGGGAAGACTTGGTTGGACCCTGATTTGAGAAAGCTAACCGTGAGATGGCATTCTACAATCAAAGAAACCTGAATGTGAACTGTGTGGTAGGTAAAAGCAGGGAATTTTGTTAATGGTTATGGGTCCCAGGGTGACTTGGTGGCTAGTTAGAAAGGCAAGAAAGAAAGCAAAGGGAGGAAGGAAGGAAAGAGAAAGGAAGAAGGAAAGGAAGAAAAAAGGAAAGAAAGAAATCAACAGATGCTACGTTAGGTATTTACAGGTGGAATGTCAGTACTCTGGATGTTCTGACACTGTTTGAAATTTCACAGAAACATTAACAATCTGAAAACGGAAGTAGGAAAACAGTTCATTTAGAACAAGGCCGAGAAGGATGAAGTGCTTTGAAATAAACTTCAGAAGTGCAAAACTTGCACTCTGAAAACTAAGCAACACTGTTGAAAGAAATTAGCAAAGATATAAGCAATGGAAGGACTTCCTGGGTCCTTGCGGCAGAAGGCTTCATATTGTTAAGATGGAACGCTGCCCAAATTGATCTACGGATTCAATATAATTTTGACCGAAATCCCAGCTACCTGTTTTGTAGAGATTGGCCAGCTGATCCTAAAATTCATATGGTAAGGCACCCAGAACAGTAAAAACAATCTTAATAATTTATTTTTTTATCTTAGAGAGAGAGAGTGTGTGTGTGTGAGCAGAGGAGGGGTAGAGGAAGACAGAGAGAGAATCTCCATGCCATGCGTGGAGGCTGACATGGGCTCTATCCCACAACCCTAGGATCATGACCTGAGCCGAAATGAAGAGTCAGACGCTCAACTGACTGAGCCACCCAGGCTCCCCGAACAGTA
The DNA here is from genome assembly GCF_024362965.1 of Panthera pardus. Classification (NCBI taxonomy): domain Eukaryota; kingdom Metazoa; phylum Chordata; class Mammalia; order Carnivora; family Felidae; genus Panthera; species Panthera pardus. The sequence goes on along the minus strand of NW_026526732.1, from coordinate 121,540,957 downwards.
GAAACATTCTTCAACAAGAACAAAGCTGGAAGACTTGTAATTCACGATGTCAAACTTACTACAAGGCTATAGTAATCAAGATGCTGTGGTAATGGCATAACCATGGGCAAATCGATCAATGGCACAGAACTGGGAATTCAGAAATAAACCTGCACATGTATGGTTAATTGATTCTCAACAGGGATGCTTAAGGTCATTCAATGGGGAAAGAATCGTTTTTTCAAGTAATCCTGAGACCACCATATATCCACATGCAAAGAAGCTGGGTGTTTAGCTTATACCCTATGCACAAATTAACTCGAAATGGATCAAAGACCTAAACGTAGGAGCTAAAAATATAAAACTTTCAGAAGGAAACACAAGGATCAAACCTTGAGACCTTGCAATGGCAGATTTTGACAGTAGCATCTGAAATACGTGGGCTTGAACCTCATTTCTGCCATTTTCTTGCTGTGGCCAAGTGGGTGGCCTGATTTCCCTGAGCCTCAAAGGGAACAAAGATACGATCATCATCACGGCGCTGTTAGAAGAACTATACCAGGCACCGCTCTCCCGACAGCTCCCAGAATATGAACTCAACGCCAGCTAACTGCTGGGCACGTTCTCAGTACAAGAACATGTAAGCTACAGAGTAAAGCTATGAGTGGACTTGGGTGCCAGGGTTAAAATCATGTCATTTCAAGATTTAAAAAAAGAACTTCCAATTTACAAAGCTCGGTTTGAATTGTCTGCAAGAGGTCGTTTTCAGGAGATCTGTAGCACAGAGCAGCTTTTGAGTTTTAAAGGCCCCAAGGGACACTTGGGTGGCTCAGTCGGTTAAGCGTCTGACTTCGGCTCAGGTCCTGATCTCACGGTTTCGTGAGTTCGAGCCCCGCGTCGGGCTCTGTGCAGACAGCTCAGAGCCTGGAGCCTGCTTCGGATTCTGGGTCTCCCTCTCTCTCTCTGCTCCTGCCCCGCTCACACACTGTCTCTCTCTCTCTCAAAAATAAATTAACATTTAAGAAAAAAATTTTAAAGGTCCCAAGAGTGGCACGCAGGAATCCTCTGGGTTGAATTCCACCTGAAGACGTTGCTTGTGGAGCACCCGGTGTTTTAAAAATTTTTAAATGTAGATGCTTTTACATGGGTTACTTCACCTCAGTGAACCACACGCTCCACCATTCCCTATCATCTAACCTCGAGCCCACCCCACTTATTTGTATCATTACCTGGTTCCTGAAGGGGATTACATTTCTCAACTCTGTGTCAAACGCTAGCACATCTCTGTTCGTTAACCAACCTTCTTCCTACAAAGTGTGAAGAGCCTCTCTTCTTTTAAAAGTCTTTTTATTTTTATTTAATTTTATTTGATTTACTTATTTTTAAAGTTTTTTTTTTTATTAAAAAAATTTTTTTAAGAGAGAGAGCGCATGAGAGCGTGTGCACACAGGGGAGGGGCAGAGGGAAAGGGAGAGACAGAATATCAAGCAGGATCCACACCCAACACGGAGCCCAACGGAGGGCTTGATCCCAAGACCCTGAGATCTTGACCTGAGCCGAAATCGAGAGTCGGACGTCCAACAGACTGAGTCGCCCAGGTGCCCCTGAATATGTGTTTAGATATCTTTACTAATGTACAATATGAAGTTCTAAACTAGTTGAAAGGATAACATAGACCAGCGTTGCCCCAGTAGAAACGTAACAAGAAATGCAAGCCACATGTGTGATTTTGAAGTTTCTAGCAGCCACATGAAAAATGTAAAAAGAAACCATGGATTTTGATAACACCTTTTGTAGTCTACTGCATCCAGCATATTATCAGCATGTAATCAGTATAAAAGTTTGAGATGCTTTACCTTCTTCCCACCTACGTCTTTGAAATCTGGTGTGTGTTTTATACTTACTTACATCTCAGTTTGGAATGGCTACATTTCAAGGGCTCAATAGCTCCATGTAGCCCCTGGGCTCCCGAACTGGGCAGAGAGATACAACCAACAATAAATCATGCAGTATTAAGACCTTAAGGGGAGGAGGGTCTTCTGCAGGAAGAGAATATCTACGTTGGAAAGTACTGAAGTGGCAGATTCTGGGGCTTTGGTGGTCCTGGTGGCAGCCATGGTCACGTCGACGCTTACGACGAGCGAAACTGAGACCACGTTATTCCAGGGCAGAGGGGGAGGGGAGGACATCCAGGGCTTCTATTTCTGCTGCTGTTTCCACTTCTATCCTTTGTATGCCATGCGTGCCGGGGGTGAGGTAGGGCAGGTCGAAAAAGAAGTAAACAGAACGGAATAGAAGGTGGGGTTGACAGACCACCATCCCTAATATTTATCGCTGCCTCAAGTCCTGGCCCCAACTCATCAATGGTTCTCAAGGTCCCCAGGCCAGGGAGTTGCCGGTGCGGGGATGTTTCCTGCCCTTCCTGACTTCGCCTCTCCAGCTTCTGAGGCAGCCTTCTCGAGCTCCCAAGAACAGGCCTTCTGCTCCTGCTATTCAAGGAATATTATGTTCTCCCAACTGTGATATTTTGGGCCTTTTTGGCAGGAGGTGGGATGGGCAGGGGTGGAAAAAACTCACGAATGTTCTCTGAACAAGGAACCAGTAAAGCACAGACATCTGGCTCCAGGATTTTGCTGGCTCCAGGGATGTCACCGTAAACCCACTAACACTAATTGCTTTCACGTCTGCTCCCGTTTCTAGTGGAAATAAAATGCCTCTCTGGCTAATGGAAAATGAAACGCCCAATGGTTGTTTGTTTACCATGTTACATAACAGCTCCCTGTACCTCCAGTCCTGCCCCCAGCCCTCATCCTGAAACCCTCTGAAGGATCTCTTGTCCAAGACTATAAGGGCTCCACACATAAAGGGGAACAAGGCTCAGAAAGGATACCTGCATTCCTGCCAGGGCCATAGAACCCCTTAATCCTAGACTAAATGGATGAGAGGGGAAGGAAGAAAGAAGAGAGACAGAAAAGGGAAGGAATGCTACTTTTTTTTCCAATGCGTATTTATTTAGTTTTTATTATTGTTTTTTAATGTTTTTTTAATTTATTATTATTTTTTATGTTTTTATTTTATTTTTGAGAGAGAGAGAGAAAGAGACAGAGCATGAGTGGGGAAGGGGCAGAGAGAGAGGGAGACACAGAATCCGAAGCAGGCTCCGGGCTCTGAGCTGTCAGCACAGAGCCCGATGTGGAGCTTGAACCCACGAACCGTGGGATCATGACCTGAGCCGAAGTCAGACACTTAACCAACTGAGCCACCCGGATGCCCCAATCCTACTTGTTTTTAATTCATGCTTCCATGAATATTTTGGGTCTCCTTACTTGACCTAAATACAAAGATCTGAGCCTCAATTTCTGAATTCAGTTTGACTGCCAAAGAAAAGAAAATATAGGTTCAGTTGAAACTGGGATTTAGGGAAATGGCTCTCCACCCACTGGGTCTAATACAGCTGTCCTTTAAAATGATTTACTGTTGTAAGTCACTGGACAGCCTTCTTTGACAGTCCTGTTCCAGCTTGGTTGACTGTGTTTACCCATTAATTACATAACGTGGTAATGAGTACTTTATCTATCTCCCACTGACCACTGGCAGGACTGCATCGTAAGCATCACTTTATTTCCAGTGCCTAGTGGCAAATCATGAGTAGTGGAGACCCTGAGCTGTCCCTCCCCACCCCCAAGGATGCAGTGACAGAACCATTTGTTGTTAGCTCTGCACGTGGTGGGCAAGAATAAAACTACATTTCCCAGTATCCTTTGCTGTTAAGTATAGCCATATGACTAGGTCCCAGCCAATAGGGTATGAGTAGAAGTGTGATGTGTAGATTTCCCATGGTGCCATTCAACATTTCCCATCTTGCTGTGTGGATCCCGCGTTAGGCCACGTTGGCGAGGACAACACCCTAGGGATAGCAGAGCAACAAGACAGAGACCCCTGGATCCTAGAAAACATGGAGCTGCCAGATGGCTTTCAGAGGGGCTGTCATGTGGGGCAGAAATAATTATTTCGGATCCGGGTTACAGTAGCTGAAATTGTATGCTGAGGACTTATTTGTTGAAGAGGAGAAAGGAGAACACCCATACGAGAAATAATAATTCCACTGTGATGGTTATTTTGTAGGTCAACCTGAATGCACCACAGAGTACCCAGACATCTACTCCAACATTACTCTGGGTGGATCTGGGAGAGTGCTTCTGGATGAGATCAACATCTGAATTGGTAGACTGAGTAAAGCAGATAGTGTTCCCCGGTGAGGGTGGGCCTCATATAATCAGTTGAAGACCTGAATTAAAAACAAAAGGACTGGGGTGCCTGGGTGGCTCAGTCGGTTGAGCGGCCGACTTCAGCTCAGGTCATGATCTCGCGGTCCGTGAGTTCGAGCCCCGCATCAGGCTCTGTGCTGACAGCTCAGAGCCTGGAGCCTGTTTCAGATTCTGTGTCTCCCTCTCTCTGACGCTCCCCTGTTCATGCTCTGTCTCTCCCTGTCTCAAAAATAAATAAAAAGTTAAAAAAAATTAAAAAAAAAAATAAAAACAAAATGACTAAGTCTTTCCCTGCCTTTGGACTTGAACTGAAATATTGGCTCTTTTTCGGGTCTCAAACATGCCAGCTTTGGACTAGAACTCACACCACTGGCTCTCCTGGTCCCCAGGCTTTCCCACTTGGACTGGAACTGTGCCATTCGCTCTACTGGGCTTCCACCCTGCTGACTGCAGATCTTGGGACTTCTGAGCCTCCCTAACCATGTGACCCAATTCTTTTCTTCCCGGCAACCATGGGTCCGGCTAAAAGCTAACGGTTCCGCTCCTAGAGAGGGAGACAAGAACTGATTAGGGGGAGGGGAGGGGTAGCCAGGGGTCTGTGCTATCCCTGTAATTCACCAGGACCCGTGCTAGAGGTGGTGATGTGTAAGAAGACGCAGGCTTGCCCATGGTCAGTGGGAGAGAGACAAGGGATTGTGTAATTACAGCATCTGTGACACCTCCCACTCTTTCTCTCTCTCTTTTTCTCTGCCCCCTCTCTATCTCTATCTCTCCTATTGGCTCTGGCTCTGCTTCTCTGGAGAACCTTGACTAATACACCTACGATGTGGCTTTCATTGTGGAGAGCCAGCCTCCGGCTGATGAACAACCTCACATCCCCAACTGCTCTATGTGCTCCCGGGCTGCAGAGTGCCGTCTTCCTCACCGCCTCCTTTTGCTATATGATGTCTCCTCCTCCATGGCTGGATACAGAGCAGGACCTCTTGACCAGATCAACTTAGACACTTGGGATAAAGATCACATGAAAAACAAAGCCCTCTGTCATGTCCCTTGGGAATGCCTTTGAACCGTTCGGTTACGACGGCTGAAAAAATGGTCCAAGACGGCCAAGTCCAAAGGGCTTATCTTGGAATCAAAACCTTCTTGGACGCAGAGACCAGGTTTTGTATAAACACCGTCTGCGAAGCTATGAAGTTCTATGTAGCAAACTTTAGGGGAAATTAAGATGAGATGGGGCTCGGGGGAGCAGCTATTACAACAGGGTTTATTTAGTCAAATGGTTTTTCCTGAGTCACTCCATTTCATCAGGAGAGGAGTGCAAACACAAACCCTCTGTCTAACGTCGACAGTGAGGAAATAAATAGGGCGACTCCAGCCCCAACTGCCTCCCTCGTCACATGCGCCCAACGGACTCGCCAAGATTGCCCAACCAAAGAGCGACAGTTGGACAGTTTGCAGAGTATCTCTTCCTGGGTCACCTCCCAAAGGATGGGAATGCTTGGCTTTGCTCCCAGGAAAACCGCCATCTGGCAAAGGTATGTGAGAAATGCGCCCTTCCCTACCGACCACTGCAGAAGAGAGTGGCCAAGAGCCCTTCAAAGTGGCGTTTGTCCCCCATGTGGAGAGTGTTTATGAACCGACACATTCTCTCTCTAGCTCCGGAAATAGCCGCCTGATCAGAACACAATTGAACGCGACCTTGGGCCCAGCTGTGGTAGGCAGAGGTTAATTTCCTTTCCCGCTCAGGGCAGGACCCAGTTCCAATTGTGTCGCTTTGCCTAATTAAATTTTCTGCACAATGTAGCAAGTACCTTATCTTGGACAGTGAGGCAAAAGCTCCCCCTTGTTCCTCCCTGCGGTTTAAAGTGGAAGTTTGATAAAGGGCACATTTTGCCTTAAAAAAACAAACACAAAGCAGCATTAATGGTGAGGAGAAAGTGCTTTTTCTACTGGTGGCTGTTATTCTGGTAAAAATTTATACTCGCCTATGAAGACCTCCCCACCTGCCCCCCCCCCCCCCACCACATGACCTGACAGGGAGGAAAGATAAAGCAGCCGTGTAAGGGAGCTCAGGTGAACGACTTAGGACCCGAAAGAAAGTAGGCCAGTGGGTTGAAATAAAATCCAGCCACGAGCAAACAAGAGGTTTAATAAACAGGAGACAATCTGCTGTCAGCACAGTCCCCGGGCCCTCTGCCCCTCAACGCTTTCCTGGCCAGCGGTACCCCACACTCACCTGGCTAAGACAGCTCTGGAAAGGGAACAGAGGGGCTGATACATTTGCTCCCTTACATATTCATTTATTTTGGAATGACTTTATGGTTCTTGGAAGAAAAGGATCCATGTTCCTTTCTTTTCTTTTCTTTTTTTTTTTTTAATTAAGAAATGCAGAAAAATCTGAAAAGGGAAATGAAACTTGAAATCCCACCACCTGTCAAGAATCGATCAGGAAGTTAGGTGACTGTAACCCAGTTATCTCTTGACACACACACACGGGGAGGAAGACGGGAGCACACCCCGCACTATCTTTAATAAAGAGGATTTCATCATTTAAGTCAACAGACAGAAAAGAAGCAGAATGAAGCAGCATCTGCTGACTTTCCAAGATAATACAGATTTCCAGCCTGGCAAGATTCTGAAGGCGGGGCGAACGTCCAAGGCCAACTGAGGTAAGGGATATCAGAAAGGCAGATAACACAGGGATATAAAGCCCCAAACCCTAAGTGATTTGATGGTGTTTTCCTTGGCACTCTGGAGAGGTGCCTTCAGCTGAGATAAGAGAACTCTGTCCTGGGAGCCCAGGGCCCGGGCTGTCACAGTGCGGCTGGCTCACCCCGTGTCCGGACAGATTTTCTGACCTCTGAAGAAGGGAACATCGGGGCACCTGAGTGGCTCAGTCGGTTGAGCCTCCGACTTTGCCTCAGGTCATGATCTCACAGCTTGTGAGTTCGAGCCCCCCGTCAGGCTCTGTGCTGACAGCTCGGAGCCTGGAGCCTGCTTCTGCTTCTGTGTCTCCCTCTCTCTCTGCCCCTAACCCACTCACATTCTGTCTCTGTCTCTCTCAAAAATAAATAAACATTAAAAAAAGTTTAAAAAAAGAAAAAAGAAGGGAACGTCTACCTAGCACCCGGTGAATCCAGAAGGCAACAATGAAGTGTGGGAAGAAGGATGGGAGTCACCTAACATGCTGGCAGGAGAAAAGTGGGAACCAATTGGGAAGCTCAGAATTAGTGTCAGGGGACTCCCTGGACAGGCCAGTGGAGGTCTGGGCACTTGGGATCAAAGAAGAGAAAGAAGGAAGAAGGAGAGCATAGGAGAAAGAACCAAAGCCTTGCCTACCCCAAACGCCACTCCCACCCTCTGCCTCAGGGAACTAAGGCCAAGTAATTATTCACACAGCAGAGCAGTTTAAGTGCCAGGAGACAGTGGGCAACGCTTTCAAAGTGACCGGGACCTCCTACATCACCGCCTGGGGAAGCCTTGAGCTCTCCCACAGGAAGAGCCCAGGGCCCTACAAATAGCTGAGTGTGTCTGCAGTCCTGTAAGCTTGCTGTCACTGTCTCACAGCACTGGCAGAAGGAAAGAGGGAAAGAAGGAAGGAAGGAAGGAAGGAAGGAAGGAAGGAAGGAAGGAAGGAAGGAAGGAAGGGGAAGGAAGGGAAGGAAGGGAGGAGAGGAGGGAGGGAGGGAGGGAGGAAAGAGGGATGGAAGGAAGGAAGGAAGGAAGGAAGAAGGGAGGGAGGAAGGGAGAGAAGGAAGGAAGGGAGGGAGGGAGGGAGGGAGGAAGGAAGGGGAGGGGAGGGGAGGGGAGGGGAGGGAAGGAAGGAAGGAAGGAAGGAAGGAAGGAAGGAAGGAAGGAAGGGAAGGAGGGAAGGAAGGGAAGGAAGGAAGGAAGGGAAGGAGGGAAGGAAGGAAGGAAGGAAGGAAGGGAAGGAGGGAAGGAGGGAGGGAGGGAGGGAAGGAAGGGAGGAGAGGAGGGACGGAGGGAAGGAAGAAGGGAGGGAGGAAGAGAGGGAGGGAGGGAAGGAAGGAAGAAGGGAGGGAGGGAGGAAGGAAGGAAGGAAAGGGGAGGGGAGGGGAGGAGAGGGGAGGGAGGGAGGGAGGGAGGGAGGAAGGAAGGAAGGAAGGAGGGAAGGAAGGAAGGGAGGAAGGGGAGGAAGGGAAGGAGGGAAAGAAGGAAGGAAGGAAGGGAGGAAGGGGAGGAAGGGAAGGAGGGAAAGAAGGAAGGAAGGAAGGGAAGAAGGGAGGGAAGGAGGGAGGGAGGGAGGGAGGGAGGGAGGGAAGGAGGGAGGGAGGGAGGGAAGGAGGGAAGGGAAGAAGGGGCCAGCAGAAGGAAGGCTCCAGGCAAAGTAAGACCTTGGATCAGAGAAAACAGCTGTGAAAACAGCAGGCTCCAGCCCTGACCGGATCAAACCCAGGGCTGTAGGGCCTGCCTCCTCTATTACCCAGAGAGGACCCACACAGACATCAGCTGGCCGTCCGCATGCGGTCATGACTCGCGGCCTGCTCACACGCAATGATACAGTATCGCCTGGACGATCTCCTTCCCACAGGGGAAGGCCTGTTGTCGCAGACTGTGAGGGGCACTAGGCATGAGCATAAAAGAGTACCCCAGTATCTCCTTCTCTTTGATGAGCTGGGACTAGGCCTTTCCCCAACCTATCCAGTGACGTCACCTCCAGTGAGAAAAGTGGGGGAGGCCTTTGCCTCTGCGTGGACCCTGAACACGGCTTCGGAGTCAGGCTGACCAGTCTCAGTGTTCTAGCTGTTGGAGTCAAAGACCTTCCGTTCCCTGTGCCTCCATTTCCTTGTCCGTGAGATGAGGGAAATACCAATCGCCACTTTAGAGCTGCTGCAGAGGACATGGTGCTCACAAAGTGTCAAAAGCCATTCCAATAGAGAGTAAGGCCACCCTGACCATTACCATCAGTGCCCAAGTGTTATGGGCTAGATCGTATCCCCCAAAATTCATGTTTTGTGTTGCTAAGCCCAGGACCTCAGAATGTGATCATATTTGGAGATAAGGTCTTTATATATATATCGTTTTATGTTTATTATTTTTGAGAGAGCATGAGCGGGGGAGGGGGCAGAGAGAGATAGGGAGACAGAGAAGCCAAAGCGGGCTCTGAGCTGTCAGCACAGAGCCCGATGTGGGGCTCGAACTCATGAACCGCGAGATCATGACCTGAGCCGAAGTCAGACGCTCAACCGACTGAGCCACCCAGGCGCCCCTGGAGAGAAGGTTCTTTTAAAAAAATTTTTTTTAACGTTTTATTTGAGACAGAGAGAGACAGAGCATGAACGGGGGAGGGGCAGAGAGAGAGGGAGACACAGAATCTGAAACAGGCTCCAGGCTCCGAGCCATCAGCCCAGAGCCCGACGTGGGGCTTGAACCCACGGACCGCGAGATCGTGACCCGAGCTGAAGTCGGACGCTTAACCGACTGAGCCACCCAGGCGCCCTGAGAAGGTTCTTTTAAAGAGGTAATTAAGGTAAAGGAAGTCACTGGGGCCCTAACCCACTATGACTGGTGTCCTTGTAAGAGAAAGAGATTAGGACACAGACACACACGGAGGGAAGACCCCGGGAGGGCACAGGGAGAACCTGGCCGTTTACAAGCCAAGAAGGGAGAAGCCTCAGGAGAAACCAGCCCTGCCGACACCTTGACCTTGGACTTCCAGCCTCCAGAGCCGTGAGCGCACAAACTCTGCCGTTTAAGCACCACCCCCAGTCTGCGGTCTCTCGGGAGGGCCGCCCACACAGACTGATAGACGCCAAGGTTGTCCGTTATTCTCAGCAGAGCTGATGCCCACCCAGCATGCACCAGTGTCGAAGCGGGGCCAGCGTCACATCCGGGTGGGGATATCGGCCCTAAAATATTTCAAGTGCTTTCAGCATCCGCCCCTCCACACACTCGTTGGTCTCGGATGGTGAGGGAATCAGCCTGGGCTGCAGAAATCAGCAAGAACATGTCTGCTTCCTGCCCGCCTCCCCCCGCCCCCCCCCCTTTCCTCTTGCCTTCCCTCCTGGGCTCGCACAGCTCGGTGCCACCAGCCCCCTCCTTCCTCTGAGGCATGTGCCTGGTGACAACGTGCTCTTCTGCAGGGGGGCTCCTCTGAGCAGAGCCAGTTGCTAGGCCCTCACCTGAGAAGCCCCACGGGGACGCTGTCTGAGGACTAGGCCAGGGTTGCCACGACAACAAGCACGCTCGCTCTTTGCTGGGCCCCCCGTTCGGTCTTTCCAGCGGTGGCAGCGGCATCCAGTGTGCACACAAGAAGCCCAGAGAGATGTCATCTGTGAAAGAAGTTGTGTCAGAGCACCAGGTGGGCCTACCCCCTTGGCTCTGTCATGGAGGTAGCCTTTCCCGACATGTTCCCTTGGAATGTCTGCACCCAACATTAAGTGCCACTTTGATGTGACATTCTCTTTTTTTTTTTATTTAGAATTTTTTTTAACGTTTATTTATTTTTGAGAGAGAGAGAGGAGAGAGAAAGAAAGAGAGAGAGAGGGCGGGGGGAGGGGCAGAGAGCGAGGGCGACCCAGAATCCGAAGCGGGCTCCAGGCTCCGAGCTGTCAGCACAGAGCCCGATGCAGGGCTTGAACCCACGGACCGCGAGATCGTGACCTGAGCCGAAGTCGGACGCTTACCCGACTGAGCCACCCAGGCGCCCCGTGACGTTCTCTTTTTTGTAAGGTTGCTGGCTGCACATCTCGGTGGAATATATTTGCCCATGGTGCCCTGGCCCCCTTCATGCCCTCTTGGGTAGCAGGAGGAAGGAATGCAAGGGACCTACGAGTCTTAAAAATGTGCCCGGGGACAGCCGCCAGAGGGTTAGGTCACCCACTCACCACGGGCTGTGCAGCCTGGCACTGGCCTCCATTTTTGCCCCTGCCACCGAGGTATACGTGACAGGCAGTAAGTATGCATTCCTCATCCAAAGACAATCCACAACAGAGGTCGGATCCAAGAATAACCAATAAAACCCTTTCTAATGGAAGGTAACCGCTGTGGCATCCGTCCGGAAGGGCAGGGGTACCCCCAGATGGCTATAATTTAGCTCCTTTCCTCTCCTCATCTAAGGTGAGCCAAGGGTGAGGCAAGCTGAAAAGAATGCCTGAGCATTCTTTGACCAAAATAGGAGGGGGAAGAAAAAAAAACCAAAACAAACTGAAGCACGTACTGTCCCTTCCCTCCACGGCCGCACCAGCTACCTCTCCCCGGCTCGTCGGGCAGCCCTCGCTCCTTCTCAAACAAGCATGTGGGCTAATCGACCAACAGCAGCAAAGCAGAAACAACCGGGCAGATCAGACCCCACAGCCCTGCCAAGCAAACCAGGTCCAATGTCAGAGCTCATTTGGTTCTGTCTTTTGAACAGATTCCTGAGAACAGCAGTCATCTCAGGAATTACACAGCACAAAACACCCAATATAGGGGTGCCTGGGGGGCTCAGTCGGTTAAGCGTCCGACTTCGGCCCAGGTCACGATCTCAACGTCTGTGAGTTTGGGCCCCACATCAGGCTCTCTGCTCTCAGCACAGAGCCTGCTTTGGATCTTCTGTCCCCGTATCTCTGTGCCCCTCCCCACTCATGTTCTCTCTCTCTCTCTCAAAAAATAAATAAACATTAAAAAAAATAACAAAATAAACCACTCAATATAAAGAGGCCAATATAAAATGCATAAGAACGCCATGTCCCTGACAACTCTCCCAAAAGTCTGGTTCTAAGAGTCTACAGATGATGTTCTCCTCTCCTTTACAGATAAGGGCTTTAATAACAGCCCAGTGCAAGCTTCCTCCATTTCCAGAAGTCTGCTACTTACCAGGCAGGCTACTCTGTCCCCTAGTCAGGCTAAAGGGCATTAAACCACTTCCAAGGTCCCAGTAATATGCCAAGTGCTGTGGGGAAACTGGAGAAAAATCAACCATGGGCCCTTTTCCTTAGCATCTTGCAATCTGGAGGGAAGAAAAGATGTGCATATTTGGAAATGACTCGAGATGGCAGTACGGTCCCGCTGCATGGAGTGCCAGATTGTGTGACGCAGATCTGTGAGTGCTAGAAGAATCCGGAGAGGCCCAGAGTCAGCCAGCCCCACTGCAGACCCAATCGACTGAACAAGACTGACTCAAGAGGCCAAGAGCTGAGCTGTTTGCCTTAAATAGAAAGCTCACGGTGATCACGGCTCACTCGGGCGGGGCACGCTGCCTAGCTTGGGGCTGAAGCAGGCAGGTCTGAGAGTCGCTCTATGTGGGTTCAGTTCCTGGCCCCCCGCGCCCCACTCGCTGGATGTGTAGCCCTGGGTCCCTCACATGACCTCTGGGTGCCTCCACAGCTCCATCTGTAAAATGGAGGCCAACAAAGAGTGCTGACATCATTGGGCTGCCATAGAAACGTTTCAGCACAGTGCGTAGTAATATGCTTCATAAATGTTAGCTGTTATTATCATGGGCCTGAACGTCTAAAGGGGTTAACAGCAGGCATCAGGATAGTCAGTCGAAGTCAAAAGACACATCATGTAAGTAGAACATAATTTTAAACAAGATTTTCTTGGGTGGGGGTCGGGGAGGCCCTAGATTCCCAGGAATATGGCGTCAGTCAAATATGGCGTCAGTCAGAAGAGGCTGGTACTCAAAGTAAAGGCTGTCGTAACCCCAGCTGATGCAGCGGCCAGAAACAGAACTGGCCTGCTTTTCCTGCTGCTGGTGATCAGCGGCCACAGCGCCCAAGCAGGGAGGAGAGGTCTGCGCTGAAGAGAAAGCGTGTCAGGGATGATGTCCCACAACACCCAGCGGCAGGGAAGGAGCAGGCTCTCTGCTGGAAGGACTCCCTCTTCCCCCTGCACTGCCTACCTTCAGATCCCTCCCCAGCACTGTTGGCCTCTTTGGTGAGCACGCTTAAAACATGCGTCAGCAGCTAGACCCGAACGACCAGCTCTTCTCAGGTCCTGGTTAAAGTTGGTCCCCTCCCCTCTTGAACAGACGGGTCTCCTCATGGGACAGTTCTAGAACACGCTGGACTACGAAACACACGGCCAGCCAGTTTGCCCTGCCCTTCCAACCCATCGAGCCCCTTCAACACTGACATTCCCTCCGAGAGGGGGGAGTCGTCCTTACGGAAACAGAAGCGGAATCTCTGAGTCACCCCACCTCTTCCACCCACCTAGCCTTGGCCACTCAAGCTCCGAGCACAAAACCTAGTTCTCAGGAGGTGGATGCCACTGGGCAGGCAGCTGCCAACCTCGATGCCTTCCCACCCCTCATTCTTTCCTTAGGGCGAGGCACCTGTCCGTGTCCTGGATCTGATGGGGGCTTGGCCTAACCTCCACACAGCATCAAGTAACAGCCCAGAGCCTGTGTGGTTCTGGATTCAATAGCCAGACAAGCTGACCCACTGGATGACTCACTTTCTCATCACAAGCATATCTGCTCCGAGCTGTGGAAGTGGCCACTTGACACGAAGAACACAAAGCACGCACTTGAGGGCTCGGCACATGCTGGCCATTCGCCTACCTGATCGTTAGCATCATTATCTGTGTGGTTATCATGACCAGCATCCAGCTCTCTATCCATTCATTCAACAGACACAGACCGTGTTTTTCTAGCACCAACCACGCGCCAGGCACTCGTAAAAGACAGACGGGGTCCTCAGCCCTCATGGAATTTAGGGTCTACAGGCAGGGGCTGGGGCTGTTGGCCCTGGTAGGCCCTTGATTTTTATCCGAAGGGGAGTCTCAGAACAGTTTTAATCAGGAAACGGAAGTTCATATAGATGCATCACGCTTCTCGGATTATCCACAGTCAACATTTTATATCTATCCTCTATTGAGCACTCACCATATGGCAGACTCTGCACTAAGAATTTTACCTGCGTTATCCAGCCATGGCTACCCGCAATGGGAGCTGGGGTGACGGCGGTGGGGACAAAGACAAGTGGTCAGATTCAAGAAGGACATGCTCGTAGAATGAAGGGGGCCCAGGGAAGAAACCAGCACAGACCCTGCCCCTGGCTTCTCAAACCTCCCCATTACCCTTGTCATCATCCCAGGTCACGATTGTCATCCACGCCAGGAACCAGATTAAATCAACTTGTCAACATCCTTATAAAGCACCTACCATACACACTGCGCTTTGAAAGACAACGAGTTCCCTAACAAGCCCGTGCTAGGTTTCTCCGTGCCCTAGAGTATTCCAGTAATCCATGCTTGGCAAAGTACTCCACCTTTACCTCCTTTCAAAAGCTGAGTTAGAAATAGGTTCCAAAAGAACCCGACAACTGCCGAACGGTCCCACTGATTTAAGTCAGCTCCAAGAGCAAAAGCGGAGAATTAGACCACAGACCACTAAGTACCAGTACTGTTTACTGACCCAGCAGTGCTGCTACGAGAGACGGGCATCACCTAGCACGGAGCGCTTTTTATTGGATCATGCAGCCTGTCACGCACAAAGACCCACAACAATGTCAGGCTCAAAGCAGCAACCAAGCCCTGAGCCCGGGGACAGCGTCTCGTAAACACGGCAGGGAAAGCGTTGCTACAATATGGGTTCTTTCAGCCACAGCATGAGTGACGCCATCACTTGCCACATCATCACTGAAACAATAACGCAGGCCTGCACTGGGACCTGCTGGGAAACCAGTAAGTCGAAAGAGCTGAATCCACCCCTCCGTGTAGAGCACACACTCGTGTAAGAACATTCCAGAAACATGTCAGTACATTCCAGAACATGTCAGTACATTCCAGAACATGTCAGTAAGAACATTCCAGAAAACATGGGCCGCTTTCATCAATGTAAGGATGAATTAACTGCACAGCAGTTGTCAGGCACATTGAGAAGATGGAAACAAGGTAAGAGGGAAAAGGGGCTTTCTAAAGATGAAGGCCTTGGGGCTCCCATCCTCTTCTGCCTGGAAGAACCTGGGTAGCTCGTAGGCAAGAAGAAAGGTATTCAGCCCCAGACCTGGCTGAGGCCTGTCGTTTTTGGAAGCCAGCCACGCAAAAATCCAAGCAAGACACACAGCCTGGGTGACGCGTGGCTGATGAGACAAGGTCCTTTTGCTACATATGAAGCTGTTGGGGACGATTCTCCCGGCAGGGAAGAAGTTTTATTTTCTTATCCCACCCTTCAAGCCATGAAGCTTCTGATATCTTGAAAATAATGAATATGGATGTCCTAAAGGGGGGCACAGAGAAGCCTGCCCTGAATTCAGACCTGGGCCACCACTTGTAGGAATCTCTCTCCTGGAAGCCCAGAAGAGTGGCTTGATCGGTCACCTCTGCTGTATTTCTTCTTATATTCTTACTTAGAGGTGTAAGATGTTAAAGCAGAAAGGCATCTTGGAAGTCAAGCTCAGACTCCAGTTAAAGCTTAAGAAGTAGTCCCACCATCTGACACGGGCTGAATGAAAACCAAGTTCTTCTGAGCACTGGTCAAGCAAGGGCCTTCCTGTTATCCTGGGAAATGTTTCTCAGTCCCTTTTGCTGATATCATCGATAATACAAAGCCCCAGAAGGAAGTCAAACAGGCAGAGAAGCCAACAGACGTTTAAAATGCATCCTTAGCAACAGCAGTCAAATTATGGGAAAAGCCCAAACGTCCATCGACTGACGAATGGACAAAGAAGATGTGGAATATTACTCGGCGATGAAAAAGAACGAAATCTTGCCATTTGCAGCAACGTGGATGGAACTAGAGGGTATTATGCTAAGCCAAAGAAGGCAGTCAGAGAAAGACAAATACCGTATGATTTCACTCATATGTGGAATTCAAGAAACACAACAGAGGAACATCGGGGAAGGGGAGCAAAAATAAGATAAAAACAGAGGGAGTCAAACCCTAAGAGACTGTTAAAAACAGAACAAACTGAGGGCTGCTGGCGGGGTGTTGGTGGGGGGATGGGCTGAATGGGTGATGGGCACTAAGGAGGGCACTTGTTGGGATGAGCACCGGGTATCATACAGAAGTGATGAATCACTGAGCTCTACTCCTGAAATCATCACACTGTATGTTAACTAACTTGGATCTACATTGTCAAGAGTCGAAACAAAACAAAAAACAAAACAAAAACAAAATGCCTCCTAACGAAGTGTCTGTTCCGTGTTTCCTGGTCAGCCCGTGTCGTTGGGGAGCTGCAGCAGGTGGTTCCTGATTTTGTTTTTTTTCCCCTTAATTTCCCATCCAGCAGAAAAGGCTTGGCATGGGGGGAAAGGGAGCAGATGGCTTTTGCTCGAGGCCAGGCTGCCATGTTGGACCTCTCCTGCACTTCCTGTTGAAGAAAGAACGCAGAGAGAAAGACTCGTGCCAGTTGAAGGGGTGAGTGTCTTTCCAAAGGAGATGGCTGTGATTGGCACCTGGAGATCAAGATTCCAAAAAAGGAAACAGGCTATTTTAAAAGCTCTTACTTTGCCCTGTGGGAGGGAAGGATGCCAGAGAGCTGCCCGGGACTCTACTGGCCAGAGCTCTACTCCCAAGGGACAGAGTGATGGCAAACGACACCTGGCCTCCCTACAGCGTAGGATACCAAATGGGCCACTCCTGGATCTCCACGTTTTAAAACGGGACCTCGGGGGCGCCTGGGTGGCTCAGTCGGTTGAGCGTCTGACCGTTGATTTTGGTTTGGGTCATGCTCTCACGGTTCATGAGATTGAACCGTTTGGGGCTCCGCGTTGTCAGTGCAGAGCCTGCTTGGGATTCTCCCTCTCCCTCTCTCTCTGTCCCTCCCCCAGTTCTCTCTCTCTCTCTCTCTCAAAATTGATAAACAAACATAAAAGGAAAAACAAAAGTGAGACATCAGATCACACTGCCTCCTGCCAGCCACCCTCCGATGGCTTGGTGGCACCCTGAACAGAGAAGCCCCGAATCCTTACCATGGCTTACTGAGCAGTCCTTGATCTGCCCCTCCTCCCACACAACCCCACACCACGGCCCCTCGGCCCCTCGGCGCCTCGGCCCTCTCCCCGTCACTCGTTCCCTCCCAGCCCACCGGCCTCCTCTTTGTCGGGAACACGCCAACACATTCCCGTTTTGTGCTTGCTGTGGTTTCCACCTCCAACATGCACCCTGGGAATGTCCCCAGACATTCACACATCTCGCTCCCTCGCTTCCTTCCATTCTCTGCTCAGCTGGCACATCTTCAGAGAGCCCTTCTCTCGTGACCCCAGGAGGCCAGCATCCCCCCCGCCCCCATCACTCTTGGTCCTCCCCCTGGTCTGCTTTCTGCAGGGCCATCATCATCCCCTTAGGGGACACCATCCCCCACGGGAAGATGTGTAACCTCCGTGCGGCCAGCGCTTGGTCTGTTTGCTACCCTGTCCCCAGTGACAACGGCTGGGACACAGAAGGCATCCAAAACATACCTGCTGGCTTGTGCGGAACTGAGCCCATGCCCTTCAACCTGGTCTGGAGGAAGAAAACTTGATTTTCACGGGAAAACCCAAGGCCGGCGGGGCCCCCCTGACTTCTCTGTATACACAGGCTTGTTTCCAAATATAGATTCTCCCGTTTGTCCGCCGTTTTTAAAAGGCGACACCCCACCCAAGCCTTCGGACATGCCACACGGAGCCAGGCAGAGAGAGCCGGTGGGGAGGGCTCAGCAGTGGAATCCCCAGGGAGCGGCTCTCCTCCCGCTCAGAGCCCACGCGTGGCCCTGACCCTCAGGAGAAGACCCCCTCCCATCTCCTTCCGAGAGACAGCTAAACTCGAGAGTGCAATGCTAAGGAGGTTAACAGTGGAAGAGAAGCAGGAGCAAAGATAAAAGCTGTCATACACCAGGATGGCCTCCAGAACCCTCCTGAAAACGTCCCGACTCCGTGGGAATGAAGGCAGAGTTTTTCCTTTCCAACTTCGCATCGGATGGACACCCAGGAGAAGACCCGACGTCCTTTCTTCTAAGTCTCTAGAATAAACTAGGTAGTCCTTTTAGCTCTCTGCACTTCTGGTTAGGCAGCTGGCTGATGCCTCTACTCTGACAAAGGACTGATTTTTCAGAGTCTTTAGGAAGAAGTAGGCACAGGCACGTTCCTCCTTTGTGTGGGAGTAGAACCTGGCTCTAAAGCAAACCTGCACGAAGCATGTTCCAAGCGTGTTTTTTTAAAATTCCATGCCCAGTAACTGTGCACTGAGAAGTCCACTCCACAAGGGATATCATAAATCAGGCAAAAAGTTATATGCTAAGATAGTCATCTAAGCACATTTATACTAGAAAAAAGAGCTGGCAACAACCTAAACATCTGAACATAAGAATTATTTTGTGTGTAAAATTCTTTAAAAAAAAATTTTTTTTTGAACATTTATTTATTTTGGGGAGACAGAGACAGAGGACGTGTGTGGGGGGAGGGGCCGAGAGAGGGAGACACAGAATCCGAAGCAGGCTCCAGGCTCTGAGCTGTCAGCACAGAGCCCCACGCAGGGCTCGAACTCACAAACCGTGACATCGTGACCTGAGCCGAAGTTGGCTCAGATGCTCAACCGACTGAGCCACCCGGGCGCCCCTTGCGTGTAAAATTCTTAGCCCAGTGCCTGGGACACAGTGAGTATTCAATAAGGGGTAGATATTAAATCTGTGTTGTGAATAATTACAGAAAATGTGGTATACGAGATGATGAATAATTTCTTAAGCTTCCCCTCCCCCCTCCATTGGTGTGGCCACATGCATATCAAAATCTGAGCGAAAGAAATACTTGAAGAATTACCTTGCAGTGGGAGACTGGATATCTGCCGGTATTGTCAGAAAAAGCCCCATCAAATCTTTTTCCACCAGCCCGAGCCCCCTGCATTTGACCAGTGCACAAGAGGCACATGCCACCCCCGACACCTGTTTTCTCTCCCCTGACTGCGGCTTTATTCATCTTTACTGAGGCGGCGGAGAAAAACCTCATTCTGTAATCCAGTCAGCATCACTTAGCGTCTCTCACTTTTTGGGACTTGGCTAGGATGAACGTCACGGGGGCTGGACGCCCCTCCTGTCTAAGGCGGGTCCCTGGAAGAGTGCAGAAGGGTTTGCTGGGCAAGCCGAGCCTCCCTCTAGGGCTGTCAATCAAACAGACCCAGCAACTGGGAAGCAGCCAGGGGCGAAATCCGAACTTCCTAGCTGCAGCTCTTTTGAGGAGAAATGCATCCAAGGGATCGCAGGGAACGGTTGGGGCCCCTCCCCTTTTTCACTTCTGTACGTACATCCAGGTGCAAACACATTTGCACACGCAGACTTACTCACACAGACACACACGTGAAGACACGACGCACAAATAACGCATGCACACGCAAATGCACAATACACGGGATCGCCCTCCCTTTTCCGCTAATGATGCCCTTCTCCCTGCAATCCAACCCTTGCGTTCTAGTGACAACAAAAAGAGCCAGAAGATTCAGGGTGTGTGACGCCATGAAAACCCCAAGTGCTACCGTAGCTGTGGTATTCCGGTACGGCCGGAAGGGACCGGAGAGACAGGCCACCCTGCAGAGAAGGGCACTGGGGTTCCTCAAGGGATGCTGGGTGTCCCCAAGATGCTACAGCACAGACTCTCTATTCCTTCCCCAGTAAATCCCTCCCTCCACCCCCCCCCCCCCGCCACTAACCACGAGTTAGTCTCACTAACACCTCCCCAGGACAGGTGCAGACGCTCCCAAAGAGCAGAGCGGAGATGCTTAGCACATGTCCACACTTGGACCCTTGGCACGTGAGTCACTGTTTCAGGCAGGTGAAAAGAGAGAAAGAAAAAGGAAACCCACGTTCCTTTCGATTGAGATAATTTCTATTTTAGAGCGCCAGCCAGCAGAGTAGACTGTGAATACGAATGGCTAGCGATTTCACCCCAGGAAGTATTTTCAATCCACCTTGCTTTTCTTTTCTTTACTTTTCTTTTCTTTTCTAAGTTGTATTTATTTAAGTAATCTCTGCACCCCACATGGGGCTTGAACGCACAACCCTGAGATCAAGCATCGCGTGCCCTGACTGAGCCGGCCAGGCGCACCCCTACCCCCCACCACCTTGCCTTAATTGGTGGTTTCTTCAACATCCGATGCTGCTTGAAATGCGGATTCTTCCAGGAGGGAAAGCACGTGTGGGAATGAACGTGGCACCCACAAAATGCTGTACCCCTTACAGCTGGTTCACTCAAAACTTTCTTGCCACCCAAGTAGGTGACAGTCTGCTTCACTTCCAAAAGCAAACGGGCAGAAACCCCAGACAGCATTACGTTTGAGGACACATCCAAAGTGCCCAGCGAAATGCCTGGCAGGCAAAAAGCAACATAAGCACCAGAACCCCTCGCTCCAGCATTCGAGTGAGACAGACTCCTAATGACAGCTGAAATTCATACGCAGTGATGCTGACAAGGACACTCCTGAGAAAACAGGACCGGTCCACTTACTGAGCACCTGCTGTGTGCAAAGCACTGGGCTAGCTGCCCTCCAGAAGGGTCACGTGTCGCCCTGAGAGTACAGCTAAGCCCACTCTCCCATACAGGGGAGGATGCTGAGGGCGCTCAGGCTGCGAGGCCAAGGTCATTCCGTGAGTAGCTCAGTACACGACACCCTACCTCCCTAGCTCAGCTTCTTTACGTGCAAAGAAAACTCCTGACCTGCAGATGTGATACTTCTGCTCCCTGGGATGCCGACTGAATACGCTGCTCTCATTTTGCAGGCACCAGGGAGCGGGCAGCCGCAAGGGCCTGGGGGCAAGCAGAGGGAACGACACCCCTGGGGACCGAGAAGCACAGGTCAGGGTGGATGGGTGAGGCAGGGACTCCCTCCAGCAAGGGACGACCCGGTACCCTGCAAGCAGGATGGGACTGGGAGCCAAGCAGCAGAGGACAGAGAGCCCGTTGCCAAATGACACAGGCTCTTTGCAGGGCTCTCCTGCTTTGGGAATGAATGGCTGGGAGAGTCCACTGGGGAGAGAACACAGCCCTGGTGCCAGAAGCTTGGGGTTCGAGTCTTGGCTCCTCTCATTTCCTGTGTCTTGGGGCAGGTCATTTAATGTCTCTGGGCCTCAGTTTTCTCCTCCAGGAAGCAGGAATAGGACGGCATTTCTTCTGTGGTTGTTGTGATGAGCAAGACTACGGAAAAGCATTTTCAGAAAACACAGGAAGCTGGAAACGGCCCCGGTGTGGTTCTGTGGGAACCCGCAGAATGAACCAGAGGTAGCAGAGGCCCCCAGCATGCTGAGTTTTTCCAGTCTGACTCAGTCGTCTGAAAATTACATTCTCAAGGTCATGCAGAGTCTGCCCAGAACCCAGGACCACGTGTCTTCGCACACAAATCAAGCCCCTGCAAGCGAGAATGTGTGTGCAGGACGGCTGGCCTTTCGGAAAAATCCAGAAACTGTGCAAGAATCCAAATAGACAAAAGGAGAGACTCGAGGGAGGTAGCAGAGGCGAGCAAACTGTAAAGAGTTCAAAACATGATTTTTTTTTTGCAAGGACCGCTTACAGAAAACTTCCCTGATGCTTTTGGGACACTCGGTTCACTGAAGTCTGACGCACCCACGTTTCACAAATGCCCGACTACAGTTGGTAAGGAAGGAAAGTCTGTGCCAGCATCTGCTATGCCGGGAGCTCCCTTGGTCTGTGCACATCTGAGAGGCCTGGGGGCGGGGGGTGGGCCTGCTGGGCACCTCTCCATCGTTAGTGTGCCCCAGGACACCAGACTGAGCCTCCTGACCCTGAGGCCACCAAGCACGGGATGGGACTACCAAATTTTGAGGCCAATCTTGCCAAGAGAGAAAACTGACCAGTCCCTGATGGCAGGCTGCTGACTGCTCCCTCTTCAAGCAGCTCGGAGCTGGGCAGAGCACAGAGTCCCGACGGCACCCCCAGCGACAGCAACACAGTCAACATTCAAAGACACGCAGGCCTGGGATGTCCGAGCATCTCGGGGCTGGGAAAGTCCAGGTGGGAACCAGTGACTTTTGCCTCCCAAACACCTCTGAATTCCACATTCCCTTTCCTTTGTGGCGTTAGAAAATAAAAGGGGGGTGGGGAGGACGCCGGGGAGGCTCAGTCAGTTGAGCCTGCGACTCTTGGTTTAGGCTCAGGCCATGATCTCACGGTTCGTGAGTTCGAGCTCCGTGTGGGGCTCTGAGCTGATGTGTGGAGCCTGCCTGGGACTCTCTCTCTCTCTCTCTCTCTCTCTCTCTCTCTCTCTCTCTCTGCCCCTCCCCTGCTCGCATGGGTGCTCTCTCTCTCTCAAAATAAATAAACTTAAAATGAAGAAAACAAAAGGAAAACCAGCCCACGTGCAGTGTGTGGAGAAGGCTGGGTCCCAACCACATGAACTTCCCTTGCACTGGTCCCAGTGCCTCTTCTGCTTAAACTTGAGCCTGGCTGGGTCCAGGGTGCCATCAGTCACTGAGCCCCATGAAAACGGGGCGCTGGAGAGGAAGTGAGGAGGGCGTGCACGTGGAGGCTGGGGGAAGTGCCACCCAAAGCCCCGCGGCAGCCTGTGAGGACACACACTTGACGTTTCCATTTTCCGGTCCCCTTCTCAGCTCGGGCACCCAGGGTGACTGCGTCGGCTGCTCATTTCCACAGCCTTATGCACCCAGCACGTGAAAGACGGCCTCAAGTTTAAGGAAAAAAAAGGTTCAAGGGTTCACATGGTGAGGCTGAGGTGTCTCAGCAACGTCTCCAACAGAAGCACAGGGAACTTTCCCCGAGGGAGTCCGCCAGCCCGTGCCCCACTGGGGCAGGGGGAGGGATCACCTACGCCCCCGCACCGCCCTTCCATGCTTCCGGCCTGTGACCTTCCGTCAGGGGCAGAGAACTTTCTGATCATTCAGCCACTCTGATCAACTTCCTGCCTTGCCTTCTGGTCTGCTTAAAAAGTACCGTGTTGGGGCACCTGCGTGGCTCAGTGAGTCTGACTTTGGCTCAGGTCATGATCACATGGTTTGTGAGTTCGAGCCCCGCGTCGGGTTCTGTGCTGACAGCTCAGAGCCTGGAGCCTGCTTCGGATTCTGTGTCTCCCCCTCTCTCTGTTCCTCCCCTGCTCCTGCTCTGTCTCTCTCTCCTTCAAAAATAAATAAATGTTAAAAAAAAAAAAAAAAAAGAACAGAACAGAAAATAGAGTGTAATGCATGGAATAAAGGAAGTATTACCCTGCAAAACTTGTTTTATATGTTCGTATATTTATATATTTTATAACATATGTAATATGAATATCGTATATATTATGTGTTATTTATACGTATGTAACATATGTTATTGCACAAATATGCTGGTATGGAAATATTGGTTTGGCAAACTGGATTTTTCGAATGTGATCACGTTACTTCTGGTCTCACATATTCTAGAACCTTGCCACTTCCGGATGAAGAATTAGAATCTATGGCTCTCCTCTTGAATTTCGGTGGGTCTTTGTAACTGGCACAATGGGAAGAAAGAAAAAAACAAAAAGCAGAAGTGACACAATGTGACTTTGAAGGGTCAGTAATAATAAAAGGTGATGCAGCTTCCAGAAGACTCCCGCTTTCTCTCAGGATGCTCTCTTACAGAATCCAGCCATCATGCTACGAGGAAGGCCAAGCCCCGTGCACGTAGCTTCTGCCAACCGTCCAGGCTGAGGTCCCAGAGAAGAGCCAGTGTCAACAACCAGACAAACGAGTGAGTGAGCCTTCGAGTGATTCTAGCCTCTTGCCCTCTTTAGAGCTACCCAGATGATGGAGTGTGGAGCAGAGAGGAGCTGTCCCTACTAACCCTGCCCAAATTACAGACCTAAGACCTAAATATATGGCTGGTATTGTTCCAAGCCACTAAGATTTGGGATAGCTCATTACGCAGCAACAGAGAAGCAGAATCAGTCAGTGGGTTGCAATATAAAACGTACGTTATCTCTCACTATGGATCATGTTAAAAAAAGTTTGGGAAACATTAGGGGCGCCTGGGTGGCTCAGTCAGTTAAGTGTCCGACTTCAGCTCAGGTCATGATCTTGCGGTTCATGAGTTCGAGCCCCACATCGGGCTCTGTACTGACAGCTCAGAGCCTGGAGCTTGCTTCAGATTCTGTGTCTCCCTCTCTCTCTGCTCTCTCTCTCAAAAATAAATAAACATTAAAAAATTAGGAGGGGGAAGTGGGGGATGGGCATTGAGGAGGGCACCTGTTGGGATGAGCACTGGGTGTTGTATGGAAACCAATTTGACAATAAATTTCATATTAAAAAATAATTTAAAAAAATTAAAATGCGGGGCGCCTGGGTGGCTCAGTCACCTGGGGCGACTTCGGCTCAGGTCATGATCTCACGGTCTGTGAGTTCAAGCCCCGCGTCGGGCTCTGTGCTGACAGCTCGGAGCCTGGAGCCTGTTTCGGATTCTGTGTCTCCCTCTCTCTGACCCTCCCCCGTTCATGCTCTGTCTCTCTCTGTCTCAAAAACAAATAAACGAACGTTAAAAAAAAAAAATTAAAAAAAAATAATAATTAAAAAAAATAAAAACGGGAAAAAATTTTTAAAAAAAGTTTGGGAAACATTGAACTAGACCATCGGTACGAGGGAAACTTACATGTACTCACACAGTTTTCTAGTCATTTATTCACTTATTTACTCTATAAATGTTTACTGCGCCTAGTATTATGCTGGGCATATTAATATACTATTTGTCCCATTTTCCCAGCATCCCTGAAGGAGCCGACCTCAAAACCCAAAGCTTGGCAGAAACCATTGATGTTTGCAGCCTGTGCTCCCAATGGCACATTTCACAGAAAAAGCCACTGTCTCCACTCTCGACATTCACAAACATCGATACGAAGGTCATGTCTCCGCGCTGACATCCTCGCTCTCCTCTGTTGGGGGCCTTCTCCCTCATCACTGACTCAGTCCCAGCCTGTCCCTCTGCACACCAGGTAGCTTCAGAACCCACCCTGAGCAGCCCGATGTCAACACAAGAAGCTACAGGTGCAAAGGTACAGATCAGTCAAGGAACAAAAGACAGCCACGGCCCCAACCGGCGACCAGATTTCGTCTTGGCCAGATGACTTTCCAGAGCGATAAGACTCTTAGGAAGCCAAGAGAAGGGGGAGCTCCTATTTCTAGGTCTACTCGGATACTTCTCTCAAAGTGAAACTTGAGGGAAGTTTCCCCATCTGGTCCCTTCACCTCTGTCTCGGCCCGCTCAGGCTGCCGTAGGGCTTCAGGCTGTGGGGCTTCAACAGCAGACATTTCTGCTCACAGTTCCGGAGGCTGGGAGTCTGAGATCAGCATGATCGGTTCCCGGCGGGAGCCTCTTCCTGGTGTGGAGACGGCCACCTTCTCCTATACCCTCAAATGGGGGAGAGAGATCATCCCTCTGGTGACTCTTCTTAGAAGGGCACTAATCCCATCATGGCGGCCCCACCATCCTCATGACCTCATCGAAACCTACTTATTTCCCCGAGGCCCCGCCTCCAAAGACCATCACAATGGGGGTTAGGGCTTCCAGGGAAGAATCTGGGAGTGGGGGGGATACAACACTCAGTCCACGGCACCTTCCTCTCCTCGGGACACATGGTTCCTCTTGCAGCTCCACACCTGCCAACGGCCTGTGCACGATCACAGCAGCCGCTGGGGCTGTTCTGGGAGCGGGCAGCACAGAGGACTGTGCAGCCTCTATCTCCTGCCTATCTTCCCGTCTCAAGCCCTGACAAGGGGACCGCTGAAGCTGGGTCCTGAGAGAAGACAGAAGACATCAATGAACAAAGCAGCAGAGGGCCCCCGACCCACTTCCTCTGAGGATCCCTGGTCATAAAACACTTCCTGTCAACGGTCACCGGTCATGTGTGCAAGTTAATTAGAAATATGACCATTTACTCACCTAGCCCTGGTCTGTTCATCAGCATGTGACTAGGCCACGGTCTGCTTACAACAGGGTTTCTCAACAGCTGCACGAGGGACATTTTGCACGGGCTCATTCTTTGTTGGTTGGGGGGGGGGGGTGACCGTCCTGCCCTGTGGGATATTCACAGCGGCATCCCTGGTTTCTACTCGCTAGATGCTGATAGAACCTCCTTAGCTGGGACAACCAAATTTACCTGCAGACATGGCCAGATGTTCCCTGGGGGGCAAAGTCTCCCCCCCTGGGAACCGGGTTGACCTGCAGGAGGGAGTCCAGTGGTGGGGAGAAGGCCACGGGGGTCCTCCAGATGGTGTCCACTCTTTCTCTCCCCCTCCACCCACCTCGCCTCACATTCTATCTCCTCGGTGAGTTTCCCCTGCCTTCACCCAGCTGCCTGTGGCTTCCTCCCTCTCTGCCACGAGGATCAGCAGAGAACAGATCCCTCCTATCAAGGCTTGATGGGAGGCTCAGTCCATACAGCATCACCCTGATCCAGTTCCTAAAGGTGTTGTCTGCAGACCATGTGTTCAAAAAACATTTTCAGCGGGGCGCCCGGGTGGCTTGGCCGGTTAGGCGGCCGCCTTCGGCTCAGGTCATGATCTCATGGTTCGCGAGTTCGAGCCCCATGTCAGGCTCCGCACTGACAGCTCAGAGCCTGGAGCCTGCTTCAGATTCTGTGTTTCCATCTCTCTCTGCCCCTCCCCTGCTCACACTCTCTCTCTTTCTCAAAAATAAAAATAATAATAATAAAAAATATTGAAAAAAAAGAAAAAAAGAAAAGAAACATTTGCGGAGCCTCCTTGAACGGCCTCGCCAAGTTCTTAAATACCAAGAGAAAGTAAGCAGAGACCTGCGAAGCACCATGTCCTGGGAGAGCCTCAAAGTCACAGACAGACGGCTTCACAGCATGGCAAACCCAGGAGTCCAGCGCCCGACTAGGGGCTCAGGCTTGAAGGACACGAGGAAGGAGTCGACGTCCCCCAGAGAAGCCATGTCAGGGCCACAGCTCCAAAGTCCAGTAAGAAGCAGCCAAGCAGGTGGAGCAGGGAAGGCCTTCCTTGAACAGGGGGTCAGAGGAGGCACAGTGGGTTCTTGGGAGAACGGGATGGGGGTCAATGTGCTGCAGAAACACCAGGGGGAAAAAAAAAAAACCAAACAGCAAGACAAAATGTGGCTGGAAAGCCAGAGACCTAGAGAATTTGCCACACGCTCAGCCAATGTCTGATGCACTTCAACTGACAGGCTACCTGTGGCAGCAAAGGTCACTCCGCAAACTCACACAGTCCTGAGAGGCATGGGTTCCCCAACCCAACACCGCCAGGGCAACCTCAGAGCTGCTCCTTTCTAGAATTTTCTCTCGTGGGTATCTTCGGGCACAGGCTGTATGCTGTACTTGTTACCCTCTCTTACCAGACCCTTCTTGTAAGAAGCTGGGAGTCTGTCAACCTCTAGCTACTTACCTGGGAAGGGGGTGCCAATAAAAAAAAAAAATCAAGCAACTAAACTCAAGCACAGAGGAACAGAGAACTCTAGAGGAAAGTATCTTTGATTTGTAAGAAATGATGGTTGTCGGGGCACCTGGGCAGCTCAGTTGGTTGAGTATCCGACTCTTGATTTCAGCTCAGGCCATGATCTCACGGTTCATGAGTTCGAGCCCCGCGTTGGGCTCTGTGCTGGCAGCACAGAGCCTGCTTGGGATGTTCTTTCTCTCTCTCTGCCCCTCCCCTGGCCACACACTCTCTCTCAAAAAGGAAGAAACATTAAAAAAAAAAATGATGGCTGTGGATTTCCTACATCCTTTGCTTGCATATCGTGAGAAAGTTATCGCGTGAAGCCTTGGCACATGCTGTTCCCTCCACCTGGAATGCTGCTTGCTCCCCATTCTCCACCTTCCTCCCCATCCTCTCCTTGCCAACAAGACTTGCTTTGCTAATGGCCTTCCCCAGACCCCTAGTGTATGCTCTTGTTTCTTGTCATGTCTCATACTATAACTGTAATTAAATAACCGACTGTGTGCTGTCCTCCACTAGACCAATAATCTCCAAGAGAGCAAAGCCTGCGACTGTCTTGGGTACCACATCTCCGGATGGGTCTGCCCAGGTGCCTCCAACACACCAAGCAGTTGTGAGACTGCTGAGCTATCTCTGTACTGGCTGGTACCCGCCACAGGCCTTGCCTAGGACTCAGACTCGGTCCAAACTCAACAACGGGTGTTCACAACAGGGGTTCATTGTCCTTCCTGTGGACAAAGGGCAGGCCCTCAGAAATGGGCTAGCCTGGGATTCTCAACTCTTGCCTTTTATCCATGGCTAACAGGCTGAGAAAAATTTAGTGTCTTCCCCGACTAGTTTTCTTCTAAAAACCCAGTATTATAAATATAGTAGTTGGGCAGTGGAGACTATGACAGAGAGGATGTCAGCTTGTGTTCATGTTTCCCTGTGTGATTAGAATGCTAATATCAGGGGCGCCTGGGTGGCTCGGTCGGTTAAGTGTCCAACTCTTGATTTCGGCTCAGGCCATGATCTCACGGTTCGTGAGATCGAGCCCCACTTCGGGCTCCAGGCTGAACATGGAGTCTGCTTGTGATTTTCTCCCCCTCTCTCTGCCCCTCCCTTGCCTGATCATGCAAGCCTCTCCATGGGGTGGAGAGAGAGGGAGATTAACAGTTCGTGGTTTATTCTTTGGAACGTTTGAAATTTGAATCACACGCATGTATTTCCTGTACAAAAAAAAAAAAAAATACACACACACACACACAAATGAAACAAGTGTTGAAAAATTAAATTTTGGAAGTAAACAAAAATTATTTTTAATGTTTATTTATTTTTGAGAGAGAGAGAGACAGACAGACAGAGACAGAGACAGAGTATGAGTGGGGAAGGGGCAGAGAGAGAAGGAGACAGAATCCGAAGGAGGCTCCAGGCTCTGAGCTGTCAGCACAGAGCCCGACGCGGGGCTCGAACTCACGGAACGTGAGATCGTGACCTGAGCCGAAGTGGGACGCTTAACCGACTGAGCCACCCAGGCGCCCCAAACAAAATTTAATTTTAAAATGAAAACAAAATAGGGACGTTAAAAAAAAAAAAACAAAACAAATCTGACACTACAGGATATAAAATGAAAATAAGTTTTCCCTCACCGATCCCTGTCTCTTCCCCAAACGATTATGAACAGTTGCTTGTATAGCCTCCTAGAATATTTATCTTTTTAAAATAATTAACCTAAATGGGAGCATGCTATACATGCTATTTCACACCTTCACTTTTCACCTAAAATCTCGGAGATCTTTCCATATCCGTGGATATGTACCTGAATTCTGTATATTATACTTGCTGTATATTACTACTTGCTGTATATTATATGGTATTAATATAGCACAATTCACACAACCCATTCCCCTACACATATACACTTAGGATGTTTCCAGTTATTCAACATTATAACTCAGGCTGTAATAAACAGTTGTGCCAAAATAGGTAAACGAATCCCCAGACGTGAAGGGAATTGCAGGGGTGAAGGGTAGGTGTGATTTGAACGTTGCTATTGCTGCATTGTTGGGCATGTACTCACTCACTGCACGGCTTTATTTTCTCCATCTATAAATCAGGAAAATATTGACGGGCTATCAGGTTTCTCCCATAAAAGGCTTGGCTAGCCTGAGAAATACAAAGCAGGGTCATTTAAGGTGACATTCACTCAAAGGCACTGTGTTCATGCAAAAGCTCAACACAGAACTGTGTCTGGGGCCAGACGCTGGGCTTGGCTGGAGGTCCAACAGCATGAGCCTCAGTGGCCCTGGATGTCTTGTGGCCAAGTAACAGGTCTGCCTTGCCAGGAGGGCTTTTTGCTTTCCTCCTAAAATCACGTTCAAAGCCAAAAAGGTGCTCTCATGAGTAAGGTATGAGAGAAAGGGGGAGCCCGACCCAAAGGCAATGGGTCTCAGTGAAGGCAGCGTTAAAGAGTTCCAGCTTCAGAGCCAGGGGTTTAGGAAAAAAAAAAAACCCAAGAAAATGCAAGAAAGTTGGATTTCTGCTACTTCTCCCTTGACCTTAACCCACTTTTGAGTTCCCACAATGAGACACCAAGCCCCACTGAAGGTTTAGCTTTGAAAACGTCCTTCCTAGGGGTGCCTGGGTGGCTCGGTTAAACGTCCGACTTCGGCTCAGGTCACGATCTCGCAGTTCAAGAATTCGAGCCCCGCGTCGGGCTCTGTGCTGACAGCTCGGAGCCTGGAGCCTGCTTCGGATTCTGCGTGTCCCTTTCTCTCTCTCTCTGCCCCTCCTCGGTTCACACTCTGTCTCTCTCTCTCGAAAACAAATAAACGTTAAAAGTAAGATGCCCTTTTAGTCCTGATCTCTCTCAGTCGGCTCGCTGAACACAACAGACTCCCCAGCTATCACATAACAGGTGGATGTACGGCGGGGAATACCCCACAGGCTAAAATACTGATCACGACCTTTGGCAGTCCCTGCTTGCGTCTGGTGACAAGCCGCTGCACCCTGGACAGGATCAATTGCTGGTGCACTTGAATCTGGGGAAGAAAAGACACTCCCCCTCCCCTTCATTCAACAAAAATCCATTACGTCTGTGCTGGGCTGGGCTCCAGGGTTATTTATCGATGTTTAAGATGCATGAGAGGAAGAGGAGGAAGAAAACATATACATGTGGAGACAGAGAGACCCCCAAGCCACGCAAACCACGTGCTGAGCCTTCTGTGGATGCTGTTCCCTGCAGCATCTCATCTGTTTAGCTTAATAGCGAAGATCCTTAAATGCCGAGTGACAACGTGACGTGATCGAAGGGGTGAGTCATCCTACGTACAGAGAACTCTGAAAGCCTCAAAGGGCATGTGGTGAGTTAATAAGGCTTCACCTCTACTCCAACGCGTGATTCCGTAGATCTAGTCTGGATGCCCCCCTCACCCCTACCTGGATGCCCCCCTCACCCCCACCTCCATCCACCGTCGCACCCATCCTAGTGAAACCTAGAATAAAGAAGCCGGGCACGGCGCGCTTATGTAAGAAGGAGCAGAAGAGACAGTTATTTCGACGGGGAAGGCAAGAGCAATGAAAACGTTGAGGAACCGAGGATGCAAATTATCTTCTTTACAAAGAGAATCACTTATAATCATACAGACTCTTAACAGATCTTGTAGGCCATGACCGGTTCCCAAGCCTGAGAAAATACGGTGCCGTCTATGAACATAAAATTTTGCCTTCCCAAACATGAACAGAGAAAAGTTTTAATTTTAAGACACGATGACCCGTCCCTCCCCGGAAAAGACATTAATATTAATTATATAACATTATGCATGACATATGTTGCACATATTACATATAACATTCATATATTAATCTATGTTGCTGAGCATTTATGGACTTGACATTCGTATGATTTGTATTATTTCTAATCTTTACCACCGACCACCCTGCAACATAGGCACCGTTGTCCCCATTTTACAAATGAAGAAAAACTGAGGTTCAGTGGCCAAGTCCTGACCTAGGATCCTAACCCAGACCTCCTGAGGTCAGGACTTCATGCACGCCGCATGTTCTCATGACCTCAGTGCAGTGCTATCAACTCTCTATTTCCCTCCAGAAGCGAGCCCTCGGTATTGCACTGTCCCAAACACGGCACAGGGGTGAACATCTGGCCCCGAGCAGGTGTCAGTAAAACCCCCCGAACCAGTGAATCTGTGTCACAGCCGGTACTCTGGTGAGAGTACTAGCTGATAATGTTCCAAGAGAATTGTTAACCCAGACACAATGTGTGAATTTTTTCTAATTGATATTTAAGAGGGCGATACAGACACTTACTAATATTCCAGAGGTGGACATGATTTTATATCAGGGAGTGAGAGTAAAATCACAGAAACAGGGGCCCATTTGCATTCTTGACTTCTGGAGACATCCTCCCTGCAGTCACAGCCCTCGGGACTTAACTGTTCCAGATGTGCTGGGTAGGAGGGTAGAGACATACTATTCAACCTTCACTCACATTTGATTCTCTGGAGACTGCCCCCTTGTCAAACACTGCAACAGGCTCGAGTTTTAAGCAGCTATTGTAATGCCGAGGCAAATGAGAGGGAGGGTCAAAAAATAAACAATTGAAAATTTAAAAAATGGTGATGACGAATTCCTGAGATTTCAAATGGATTTGGGCGTGCCGACAAGTCTGAGAAAGTCAGACAACGTCAGCACCACTGCCCCGTGCGGGCCCGACCCAGAAGGAGCTCTGATGCCCAGCTCTCCTCTACAGCACAGCTGCAGGCTCGGAGGCTGTCAGTCTGTCTGTCTCCAATGCACCAACTATTATCCAGAGCCTTGGACCAGAGAAATAACACCAGTTCTGCATTTCAGGAGGGTTTTGTTAGTTTGCTTTTTGCACGTAAAGAAGCTGAGCTTGTAAAGTTGGGTGTTGTTTATTGAGCACTTACTATGTGCTGGGCCCTGCACTAAGCACCTGGCACGTATTACCTCCTTCTACCTTCACAGGGACCATCTATGTTAGAAAATATTATCCCCATTTGGCAGATGAGGGAACACAGCTACCGAACTCCTAAACTCCACGGTCTTCCATCAACAGTCGTTGTCAGCCTGGTTATCCACTGTGAAGGGAGAAGACAAATTCTTTAAAGAAATACCCGTGCCTGTGTTCCACCCCCAGAGATTCTTATAGGCTTGCTCTAGGGTGTAGCCTGGGCACCCAGAGTTTTAAAATCAACCTGGGTGACTCTAGTGTGCAGTCAAGATCGAAAAGCCCTGAGCTAAGGCAAGTACATGGAGGAGGGAGGATCTGGACCCAGGTCTCTCTAATTCCAGAGCCTGGGATGGCAACTGCTGATCTCTGCAGCCCTCCCTGCTGAAATTAACATTAGGCCCCGCCAGTCGATAATAATTGTTACAGGAACGCCAAGCGAGACTAGTTCTGCCATCTCAGGCTGCCCGGGTCTCCCTGCAGCCAACTTAAGGGTTAATGTGAGCTCTTTGTGAACCGTGCCCACCTGGACTGTAATCCATCAATCTGCAGACGACCGGGCTCAGAGCCCTGCCCCTGGACAGCACCTCTCCCTTCTAGAAAAGCAAGAGCTCAGACGCTCTCCCCTTCCAGGGCTGGCTGGGTCTCCTGGCAGCAATTTTGCTAACAAATGTTTGCAGAAATCAAAACCAGATATGTTTCCTATTAAATCAGAGAACAGCTTTCAATGTAAACAGTACTCGGGTTATGATCCAAACATCCGTAGCCCATTTTGAGAAACGCAGAGCCCTTTAATACTTTAAGAGAAGTGCTTATGTTGTTATCTTTCAGTGCTTCAGCTTTGCCTGGGGTGTGTCCGCCCCGTGTGTGTCTGTCCCGCCCTCCGTACATCCTCCACTCACTTCTCTTCCCTAGTGTTCCTCCCCACTGGATAGGCAGGAACCACTGCAACTACCTGGGTATCCAGACACACTGATTATCTCATCTGCTAATCTACAAGTAATCAGACCGCGGCAGAGAACTCATTCCACGATTCACATCTGCCCAGGCTGATATGATTTCACGATATCCTGAGCATTTAACATTAAGTTCGCCTCCCCCAGCCCTCCCTACTAGCTAGGGGTAGGTAGTGCTGTGCCCAGATGCGTGTCATGATCTTGCGGTATTATGAGTTCCAGCCCCTGGACTGAGTCTGACTTCGGCTCAGGTCATGATCTCGCGGTCCGTGAGTTCGAGCCCCGCGTCGGGCTCTGTGCTGACAGCTCAGAGCCTGGAGCTCGTTTCAGATTCTGTGTCTCCCTCTCTCTCTGCCCCTCCCCCGTTCATGCTCTGTCTCTCTCTGTCTCAAAAATAAACGTTAAAAAAAATTTTTTTTTTAATTTTTTTTAAATAATGAGGAGCAAAATGGGGTACAAACATGTTTGATATGAGCTCATCGGGCAGGGAGGTGAAAGGGTCAGAATCTGCATGCACCCCAGTGGCCGCACTGTCCATCCCTGGGTTCAAATGGTTTGCTCTTGTTCATGGAAAAGTGACTAAGGCCATGGTGTCATGGAAATGACCAGACTTATCTCACTGACCATTTCTGTTCCAAACTAGCTGTGACCTCAGGCAAGCACCCTAAAACCACTCGGGGCCCAAGTTTCTTTCTGTATTCTGAGGCAGTCTCCGGCCCCGCAGGTCCGTGAGCACCAACACAGAAATTTGCTCTCCCTGTGTCCCCACACACTCCTGTTGCCACAGCACACATGGGGGCTTTGCCCCGATTTCTGAGCTGGTGAGGGTTTGGGTGAAAAGCTGTGGGGTAAACAGCAAATCTGAGATCACTGCAAATGACACGATCTCTTCAAAATGAAATGCGGCAGGGGTGCCTGGGTGGCTCCGTCGGTTAAGCATCAGACTTCGGCTCAGGTCATGATCTCACAGTTTGTGAGTTTGAGCCCTGTGTGGGGCTCTGTGCTGACAGCTCAGAGCCTGGAGCCTGTTTCAGATTCTGTGTCTCCCTCTTTCTCTGCCCCTCCCCTGCTCACGCTCTGTCTCTCTCTGCCACTCAATAATAAATAAACGTTAAAAAACATTTTTTTTAATGAAACGCGGCGCACGGAACTGACAGGTCCCACAGAGAGAGACACCTGCCAAGAGGAAAGGAGAAGATATTTGAATTTAGACTTGTCTTCAGTTTCATACTTCGTGCAAAAGAATTGCATCGTCTCAGCTCCACTAGAAAAATCAACCTCCTCTAATTATCAAGCGAATCCCCTAAACCTAACTTGATAAATAATACAAATACCAGCCTTCCTACAACAGCACATTTATTGTCAGTAATGCAGTAACAGACCAGCTTACGTGCACGGTAGAGGGGATTAAACACGGGCAAAGAAACAGAGCTCAGCCTCTGGCAAAAGGCAAAGTGGAGGAAGAGGGAGGAGGGAGGTCGTTAGCATTCTGGTAAAGGAGAAGTCTGGCAGCATTCCAAGCCCGCACTCCTGTCTCCATAAAGGACCAGATTTCCTGATGTTCCATGAGTACCACTTCTCACTTATGCTAATATGCGAATATTCAGGAACTAATATGCATATCAACAAGATCTAGACACTGCCATGGCCACAATCTATTTGATGACTGTAATAATGTTTGCACTTGTACTGAGCCCTTAATCTTTTTTTTTTTAAGTCTATTACTTATTTTGAGAGAGAGAGAGAGAGCGCACACACGCAAGTTGGGGAGGGGCAGAGAGAAGGAGAGACAGAATCCCAAGCAGGCTCTGCGCCATCAGCTCAGAGCCGGCTGTGGGGCTTGAACTCAGGAACTGTGAGATGGTGACCTGAGCCGAGATCAAGAGTCAGATGCCTTGGGAGGGGGGATGGGCTAAACGGGTAAGGGGCATTAAGGAATGTACTCCTGAAATCATTGTTGCGCTACATGCTAACTAACTGGGATGTAAATTAAAAAATAAATTAATGAATCTGAAAAAAAAAAAAGAAAAAGAGTCAATGCCTAACCACTGAGCCCCCCAGGCGCCCCTACTGAGCCCTTACTCAAAGGAGACCAAGATCCAACCCTACCTTTCCCCTAGCAGCCTAGCCATAGTATTCAAACAATTCAGGAGAATAAGCTCTTGTCTAACATTCTCCAGGGCCAAAGGCAAACAGATTTTTGTCCTTTGGCAATGCCTGTCTTCTTCCCTCGCAAAGCCACCGTTCTGACGTGGAGAGAAGATGCCTGCCACCAGCCAGAGGGAGGGACAGCTGGGTCTGACCTCACCGTTGTTGCTAACAAGCTCGCTTCCCTTTCCAAAGAACCAAGAAACGTGCTCTGTAAGAAGACATCTTACTACTGCAGCTTAGAGCAGGCACACACATAAGAAAACACAGGTCTGATCTTTAAGAAGCCAGGAGCTTGTCCCGCTGGGTCGCACAGTCCATACATCCCACCCTTCGCCGTCCTAAGCCTCTGGGGCTCGACACCGCTGTGCGGTGTCTGATCTCTTCATAGGGCATCACGTCAAGGAAGCAGCCAGGTGCGGAAGGCTTGATTAGAAGAGACGTACACACGGTAGCAGAGGGAAGGTGCGAGAGCTTCTGCCTGCTCCACCGCAAAAGGAGGAAAGCAGTGCTGGCAGGGACTGACCAGGACTCGCAGGGCGAGAGGCGAGCACAGAGCCACGGGCTGGGGTCTGGACCAGCCACCTTGTCCACGTGCCTAACACACACAGCCCCACTGCCGGCATCCAAACTGAGGCCAGAAACTGAAGTTCAACAAAGCCGCAGCTCTGGGGTCTATGAAACGCAACAGGGCGTGGGTTTTCAAACAGCCACCCGGGTCAGTGGCATTTATTTCAAATCACTTTTCTTTGTTTTTATTTTTAAATGGAAGGGCTTAAGTTTATTTGTTTATTTTGAGAGCGAGACAGCACGAGAGGGGGAGGGGCAGAGAGAGAGGGAGAGAGAGAATCCCCAGCAGGCTCTGCACTGTGAGCACAGAGCCAGATGCGGGGCTCGAACTCACAAAACCGTGAGATCACGACTTGAGCCGAAAGCAAGAGTCGGACGCTTAACCGACTGAGCCACCCAGGTGCCCCTGAAATCACTTTTTAAAAAAAATTTTTAACCTTTATTCATTTTTGAGAGATGGTGGGGTGGGGCAGCTGAAGAGAGAGAGAAAGAGAGAACATGAGCAGGGGGAGGGGCAGTCTAGAGAGAGGGAGACCCAGAATCTGAAGCAGGCTCCAGGCTCTGAGCTGTCAGCACAGAGCCTGACACAGGGCTCAAACCCATGAACTGCAAGATCATGACCTGAGCTGAAGTCAGACGCTTAACCGACTGAGCCACCCAGGCGCCCTCAAATCACTTTTAAACCCCCATGGACCTCTTCACCTGACACTTCAAAATCAAACCCTAGGAACCAGCACTCCTGTGCTGCCCTAAGAGAATAAGGGCAAAGCTTGGAAACAGAGATCTGTATTTGTTAGCACGGTAGGGGCCACCAGTGGGGTGATCAGTTATAACAACGCATGGCCCCGATCTCTAAACCTGAGGCTACCGTCAAAAGGGAGGACCATCCTTCTGGAAGACAGTCAGCCCAGGAGAAGCCTGGGCGTGCAGCCCCAGGAGAGGAAGGCTAAGCCGGGAGGAGCTGGATATCTGCCAGGTCCAAACAGGCCTGCTGCAGCCACCTGCTAATCCCAGAGTGACATTCTCAAGCAGTGTCAGCAGACACGCCCCCAAGATTGGTGGTGAATCCCATGTGCAGGCTGCGTCTACTCCCTCAGACACATCTATGCAGGTGGCAGCCAGTTACAGCAAGGGAGGGCTTGCAAGGACGTGGGTATCCTGAGAGAGAACGTGCAGGCCGCCATGATCCCACCAATCTGTCCTGCTGACAGCAAAGAGAGCTTTTAGATGCTGGAAGCATGTATTTGAGTCTCCCCTCCTTCTACCAGCCTGTAGTAATGTGTCCCTTACCCCCACCAGACCCTTCCTACCCACCTCGTAGGGCCTACAGCTGAAGTGGCTTCCTGAATTCTAGGCCCGTCCGCTCTAGGTGTCAACGTTTTTTGGCAAAAATTTCCCAATCTAGAAGGGAATGTTTAAGAACCCTTTTTGGAACCTGTATGCCCTCCTAGATGTTAAGCAGATCCCTATGTTACCATCATTATCGAAGAGCAAAGATTTCAGTTGGAAGGTGTATCAGTCTGCTAGGGCTGCATAACAAAGTACCCCAGATGAGGTGACTCAAGCAGCAGAAATGTGTGGTCTCACAGTGCTGGGAGCTGAAGATCAAGGTATCAACAGGGTTGGTTCCCTCTGAGGGCGTGAGGGACAACCCATTCCACACCCCTCTCCTGCTTCTGGCCATTTACAGGCAACCCTTGGCTGGTTCCGGATCGCTCCAGTCTCTGCCTTTGTCTTCACATGGAGCTCTCCTTGGGCAAGTGTCTGTCTCCAAATTTTTCCTTTTTATTTTATTTTTTAAAGTGTATTTATTTTGAGAGAGAGAGACAGAGAGAGAGAGAGAGAACAAGTAGGGGAGCAGCAGAGAGAGAAGGAGAGAGAGAGCCCCAAGCAGACTCGGATGCTTAAACCGACTGAGCCACTCAGGTGGCCCTGAGTTTTCCCTTTTCATAAGGACACCAGTCATACTGGATTAAGGCACACCCAACGACCACATTTTAAGCTGAAGGCCCTATTTCCAAATAAGGTCACGTTCTGAGGTATTCAGGGTTAGGACTCCAACATAAATTTTTTGGGGGGCGGGGGTGGGTGGGGAAGGGGCACAATTCAACCCATAATGGGAAGGAATCTTAAAGATCCAGGGATTTTCAAGCTATATTTTATGAAACACCAGCTTTTAAAAATGCTCCGTAAAAAGAATCTCTCCACGGGTGTATACGTACCCCCAAATTCACTGAGTTGCCTACATTAAATATGTATAGCTTTTTATGTGTCAATCATACATCAACAGAGTGTTTTTAAAAAATAAATTAAGGCCTTTTTAAAATTAATAAATTAGAAAAAGAGAGACACAGACAGAATCCTCTGGTCCGCTATGTTTGAGAATTGCCACGACCATGTCCTAGAAATTCATTATTATGACACAAACTTATGAAACACCACTCCTCCACGTCAGGCACTGAGCTTGCTGAAACTCCAGAATTCAGTAAGACCTGGTTGCCTCCAAGGAACTAGGGGTTTTTTGAGGGGGATGACGGTGGGGGTGTACAGAGAGGTAAATGTCACTGTACTGTGGTAAGTGCTATGACAGAGGCAGGTGCAAGTCACTTGGGAGCCCAGAGGAGAGAAACTTACCTTAGCCTAAGGCATAAGAGAAGGCTTCCTCTGAGGGATTTGGGGGAACCTACCTGGGTTTTTTAAAATGCCAAGGTGGGGCACGTGGGTGGCTCAGTCCATTAAGCATCCCGCTTTGGTCCAGGTCATGATTTCATAGACCGTGAGTTTGAACCCTGCATCGGGCTCTCTGCTGTCAGCACGGAACCCGCTTCAGACCCTCTATCCCCCTCTCTCTCTGCCCCTTCCCCACTCATATGCTTTCCATCTCTCTCAAAACTAATAAATAAAAAAAAAATTTAATGCAAAGGAGTTTGCCAGGCAAAGTCATCAGGAAGGAGGGATTCCGGTCAGGAAAGTAAAGGGAACTGAGGTATACTGCAGTGTGTATTTGAGGTGCTCCTAGAGAAGAGAGGACAAGGGCAAATGACGGGGGGGGGGGGGGGGGGGGGTGGAGGTAAAAGATGAGGACGTACAGAGCCAATGAGGGCTTGAAGTTTATCCCAAGAGTGAGAAGAGCCAGGGGAAGCCCTGATGCGTGGGGGATGACAGAACGAGAACCAGTTCTGAATAGACGCGGGGTAGATAAGAAAGACTAGAGGCGGGGAGGCCCGCGGGGAGGCCTGCGGGGAGGCCCACGGGGAGGCTGGTGTTGGCAAAGCATCATTTCGCAGCCATCCTAACAGAGACCGGCTGAGGTACAACGCCACCGATGGATGTTAAACCCAGGGAGCAGTTGTGAAGGTGAGCCAGAAGTCGTCTCAAAGAGTCTCCCCACAGACTGCTTGTTAATTGCAACCGAACAGATAGTAACAGACACAGGAGCAACCAGGTATGCCTTGAACTGGGTGATCAAGATTACCACCACCAATGCCGGGCAGAGACATTGTGCATCTCCACACGGGATCCTGAGAACAGGAGAACCTGAATTTGACCATGAAGAAACTCAGACGAACCCAAACTGAGGGACATACTATTAAAAAAAAAAAAAAAAAGGAACTGTATTCTTTCAAAATGTGAATGTCATA
This sequence comes from Panthera pardus, assembly GCF_024362965.1. Lineage (NCBI taxonomy): Eukaryota > Metazoa > Chordata > Mammalia > Carnivora > Felidae > Panthera > Panthera pardus. The sequence continues at coordinate 121,501,126 of NW_026526732.1, read as the reverse complement.
AGAGAGAGAGAAAAACTTGAAAATGCTAATGAGACATAACAGGTAAACACAATGTCTGACCCGCATGGTGCCTGTGGCAAGGATAAAGGGCTACCGAAGACACTATTGGGTCAAGTGGCAAAGCTGGGCTATGGAAGGGAGATGGGAGGGAGACAGCGTGTGGATGGTTAATTCACGGAAGTTGAGATAACTGCATCGTGGTCTTGTAACAGAACGTCCCGTTCTTAGGAAATACACACGGAAGTATATAGGCGTTAGAGGCCATGATGTATGCATATCACCCTCTAACGGTTAGGAAAAGATTAGACAAGTGTGTGTGTGCATGTGTGTGCATACATGTGCATGTGGGAGAGAGAAAATAAGAGTGCATATACAACAGAGATGAGATGTTAGCAGCAGGGGGACCTGGATAAATGGCAGATGCGTGTTCTTTTATTCTAGAAATTATTTCCTCAGAGATAATGCTGAGGGCCTGAACTGGGGAGGCGTTGGCAGCAGTGAGGAAGGGAGGAGGTCAAATCTGCAGTGGTTGGTAGGATTCGGGGGGACGAGGGAGGGGGACGCACAGAATGGTTCCAAGTCTCTGGTGTGTGCGCCCTGAACACAGGCAGGGAAGAAAGAAGGGGAGCCGATCTGGCAGGAAAAGGAGAGGATTCTGGATTAAGTGTCAGCTTGCATGGCTCCTTCAAAAACCTCTTCCTTAATAATGTCGGTGTAGTTAGCCACATCTGACTCTGGCTACGATCCATCCTAAACGTAGACAGGGGAATGCTCACCTCAGGCAGCTATTTTCCGTTAACTTCCCTTTCTGCTTTGCAAGCACCCATCTGCCATTTTTTCCCAGGTGATGGTGGCACTGTGGCGTTGCCACCTTGTCCTGTCCAAAGGAAAGTTCCAGAAGGGAGAGGAGAAGCCTCTTCTCCCAAGTGTCTCCTCCACCCCCATAAGGCACTTCGCACACCGAGTAATCTGCACCAAGGACGCGCTCTGCAATAGGGGCTGGCCCACAGTTCCCTTTTGTGTCATGTCGTCATTTTAGCTGTCCCCCAAAAAGGGTATTCTTAAATTTTTTAACATTTATTTACTTTTGAGAGACAGAGACAGTGTGAGCAAGGGAGGGGCAGAGAAAGAGGGAGACACAGAGTCTGAAGCAGGTTCCAGGCTCTGGGTTGTCAGCACAGAGCCCGACGTGGGGCTTGAACTCACGAACCGTGAGATCGTGACCCGAGCCAAAGCCGGACGCTTAACCAACTAGCCACCCAGGGGCCCCCAGAAAGGGTCATCGCCCACCAAACGTGGATCTCTGAACAACTTGGAAAAGAAAGTGAAAGCTTCCAAATGCCATAGCAACACTCAGACTTCCTCCCACATGCCAAGAAGGGCAGAATATCTACATCATCTGAAGCGGCTCCGTGTGCGACTCGATGGCTTGCCTCCACTCTCCCCGGGATGAAGAAAAACGCCCTTAAGCCGCATCCAGGTAAGGTCAGCGTCTCATGCCACTAAACTGCCACAAAATCTACAGACTCTCAGAACGGGCCTCTGGGGGTCATGCTTCTAGCACCCCGGTGGGTGGGGTCCTGGCACCACCTCCTGAAGATGTTCTGGAGCTGCCGACCTCCAGCTCTGGCTCCAGAGAGAGAGCCAAAGCCATTAGCAGGGGCTAATTTTAAATGCTGGAGTAGGAGCAGTGACCTTCTGCCCTTGGAGAGCAAGTACTCAACCACCCAGGCAACCCAGCCCAACTGCCAGCAGAGAAGACAGCTTCGTAGAGACTCAAATACTGGGATTAGAGCCCTCATGGGCCATAAAAGATCTGACGGCCAGACACACAGGTCGTGTTCTCCACGACTTACTTATAGACTCCCAGGTCTTGCCACTAAGGGGGCAAGACCATACCTCCCCAGGGCAGGACTTTTTTCGGAACAGAACGCTTCCCCAAAGCATTCTTGCTATGTTTCTTCCCTTGCTTGCATTTCTTCCCAAATGATCTTCCTCCGTCAGTCATTTTTTTTTTTTTTTTTTCCTCCAACTTACACAAGACCCATTGGCTTCGCTACTTGGCTCTGGAGAATGCGTAGCCTCATTTGATCAAGAATCCTGAAGCATGCCGCCAGAGTTGCCCTGATGAGAAGGAATGCCAGCCAAACTGTTTCAGAAAATTCACGCCATATTATGGAATGTCAAGCCGAACCGAGAAGAGTTCCTTGCTGAGTTTTTACACGGGGACTACGAATGCTCTGGCCTCTCACTGGATTCTATGTGGGGCTAGTGGGGACGTTAGGACTCAGGACACAATTTTAACTAAACTGCCACTCCTCTTGGAACAGGCAAAAACAAAACAAAACAAAACCCTAAGTAAACTCTGTGCCATGAATTAGCACTGGGGAACGGCACAGGGGTGTGGGGTTGATCTTTACTTATGGGACACTCCAAAGTCCGTGAGTATCCAGAGTCCCCAACACCCGCCCAGGTTTGGGAGGAGGATTAACAGGACTCGGCATATAGTTATACCCAAGGCTATGACTGCTCACAGTGAAAGAACAGGAAGCGAGAACAGCAAAGGGAAAAGGCTCACAGGGCAAAGTCTGGGGGAACCGGGCACAAGTCACCAAGACTACCTTCCCGGGTGGGAGTAACGCAGGACATGCTTAATCCCTCCAGCGGCTGCCAGTGACCATAGGCGTGAACTGCTGTCTGTCAGGGAAGCCCATTGGAGACCCCGTGTCCGGGGTCTTTACTGGAGGCTGGTCACGTCGGCACTTCCTGCCTGGAACGCACCAAAATTCCGGACTTCCAGGAGGAAAGTGTTTGGTATAAATCATACACGTTTTGCGCAAACAGTTTAGGCACAGTGACCCATGCTTATCGCTTAGGGAAAGTTTTATATCCGTGTAGGGAACTATTTACAGCCAAGCTCCCAGATGCCTCAGCCAAAGGTCAGCCTTGCAAGCAGGCCTTTCTCAGGCGGACAGTCTCGGGCCTGTGTCACAAGTAAACCGAGACTCGGGCCGAGGTATGTGAATCCCAGACCACAGCTGCCCTGGGAGGGTGCTCGGTAAGGTTACCTACCCTGATGTTAGAGAGGCTCTCACTTACGGACCGCCCGGTTTGACACGTATGACATCCTTTTTATCAGCTGTGATGCTCACTCTTTGTGCGTGCTCAGCAACTCCCGCCAGAGTCCCTCACGGACATCACAGAATTTCTCAGAACCAACAGACCCCTGAAAGAACATCTGGTACATTCCCTTCAGGATACGGGATGAGGAAAGAGACCCATAGGGAGGTTCAGTGATTGCCCCAGAATAAATCTGGATTTGAAGGCCCCTTTTCCTCTTCCAGACTCTCCTGGCCCCTGACGCTGACCTGGCCCTGGTCCATGGCCCTCAGCCATGACCTCCAGACCTGAGAGAACGGAACAGACCAGCAACGTGGAGGCCTGAGCCTAGGGAGCAGCCTGGCCCTGTGACTGGACCTGGGGAGATCAGGGAGGAATGACCAGTAGCTGAGTCATGAAGAGGTCGTGGAGTATGCAGGGTCAAGTCTAGTGCATCTTGATAAACACTGGGTCACTCTGTAGGCGTCTTGAGACGTCATCAGTAAAGCCCTCCAAGTAGTGTGTTAAGCGGGTCCCGGTATCGTGGCTCCAATATGAAGACAGTAGCTTGGGGGCAGGGGCAGCCAAAGGCCAAACAGCTTGCTAAGGTCAAGGGAATGTTTACTCCAAAGACATAGCGAATGCTAGGTTGAGGTCAGAAAGACTAGTGATCTTGATCAAATCCACCACGGGAGGGAGGGCCCCTGCATGCTGTGTTTTCTTTAACCAGACCCCCATTCCCGCCCCCACTCTCTGTTCTCACATGCAGAAAGGTAACAGGATTCGTCTCTGAGGAGTTAGAGGGCTGCATTTTGGTGGTAGTAGCTGTTTTCTAAGTGTGGACTAGGAAAGAGAAAGTCAGTGGCCACACAGGGAAACCCAGGTAGAAGACAAAGAGAGAAGTCGCTCAGGATCCCTGTACCCCTCCTCCTAATCCCTCCTGAGGCCGAGGCATGGACCTGTACCCTAATCATACCTCACCCACCCACCCCCCGACCCCTTTCTGTCTACTCCTGGGGCTGGTTTCTGTGACCTACAAGCAAAACAGACTTAATAAATACCAGTAGGACTGGCTGGCCCAAGCTTGTAGAGTTAGCCTCTTCGTTCTTATGACAAAGAAAGCCTGTGGAAATGTTCCAGATTAAAGGAGTTTAAAGAAATGAAGGCTGGGGATGCCAGAGGCCAACAGGTAAGATGACAGGTAAGAAGTCTGCCCCCCAGCCTTCCCCAGCTGGGGAATCACACAGTGACCAAGCTTGGAGCCCTGGACAGAGAGGGCTGGCTCCGAAAGCCAGTTTCCTCCCTTCGAAGCTTCGAGATCTGAGCAGACAGCTTAACTCCTCTGAACCTCGGTATTTCTTGTCTGTAAAATATTTTATTATACAGGCTCACCGTCCTTTTTCCAAACTCTCTGGAGCCAGATACAATTTAGGTCTCCCAAATCTTAGAAAAATACGGTGCATTTACTAGATGTTACGTATCACCCCCAGCATTTTTCTACAGAGAGATGTGTGGGATGAACACTCACGTGCTGCGGGCCAGAGAAATCAAACCATAAATTGTCTCGCATCAGTTCAGCTTCGGCTCTGTGATCAAATGAGTTTGCAGAAAACCAAAGAAAAAATTCAGTTTTCAGACTTTGGAGTGTTTGTTTGCTTTGGTTTTAGATTTTTGTTGTTGTTGTTGCTGTTGTTGTTGTTATTTGTGGATTCAGCATTGAGGCTTGGGGGCCGTGGCCCTGTTATCTATCTTGCCGGATTATTGTGTGAATACACAGGTTAATCCAGGGACAGCACTTTGCACAAGGTCTGTTACCGCCTACGATCACATCAGCGTATGCCTGTGTCTCTCACTAGGCTGCGAGCTCCTTAAAACCCAGAGATATTGGGGCGCCTGGGTGGCTCGGTCGGTTAAGCGGCCGACTTCGGCTCAGGTCACGATCTCGCGGTCCGTGAGTTCGAGCCCCGCGTCGGGCTCTGTGCTGACAGCTCGGAGCCTGGAGCCTGTTTCAGATTCTGTGTCTCCCTCTCTCTGACCCTCCCCCATTCGTGCTCTGTCTCTCTCTGTCTCAAAAATAAATAAACGTTAAAAAAAAAAAAAAACTATTTAAAAAATAAAATAAAATAAAAAAATAAAAAATAAATATAACCCAGAGATATTATCTTAGTCATTTCTAAATTCACCTGAACACCCCAATGAAGTGTTTTGCGCACTGCAAGGTTTGAATAAATGTTTCTTAAACGGATAAATCCAGTTTCAAAGGTAAATTGTTTTCTGCATTCAAAACACCATGGATCCTTGCAGATTCCCTGCAGGGGACAACTATTTGATCATTTGAAGATGTACACATGTAGGAATCCAGGTGGTAACGTCCTTATTCCTTTCAATGCATCTTTTTTTTTTTTTTTTAATGTTTATTTTTGAGAGAGAAAGAGTACAAGCGGCAGGGGCTGGAGGCGCGTGGGTTGCAGAGAGAGGGGGAGACACAAAACCCAAAGCAGGCTCCAGGCTCTGAGCTGCCAGCACAGAGCCCAAAGTGGGGCTCGAACCCACGACCCACATGATCCTGACCTGAGCCGAAGTCAGATGCTCAAGCGACTGAGCCATCCAGGCGCCCCTCAGTTCATCTTTTTAAAGCATCCTTTATGATATGATGTCCTCAGAACTTTAAAAAACAAGTCAAACGATAGCGATAACAGTATAGCAGCTTACATTTAGTGAGGGAACGGTAACATGCCAACTGCTTTCTAAAGAACTTTATACGTATTAACTTATTTGCCTCCGTCAACCTTTTTATTCATTTATGTTTTGTTTTGTTTTTTTTAATTTGCCCATTTTACTGATACGGGAGCAAGGCAGGCACCTTGCCTACAGATACACAGACAGTAAGTGACAGCTTTCGACCAGGCCATCGGACCCCACAACCTGTGCTCCCAAGGCCTCCCACGGAAGGTGAGCACAGAAACCCTTTTAGCCAAATCTTATGGGTTGAGTTGTGTCTCCCCTCCGTGGCCAACTCTCCATGAGAGATAAAGTCCTGACCCCCAGCATCTGTGAATGTGGCTTTATTTGGCAATGAGATCTTTGCAGATGAGCAAGTTAAAACGAGGGAGTGGTTGGGCCCTTGCCCAGTATGACTGACTGGTGTCCTTATAGAAAGGGGACATTCAGACATACGGACACACACACACAGGGAGGCCACCACTGAACATGAAATTGGAGACAGGGAGGCACGTACAAGCCAAGGAATGGCAAAGATGGCCAGTGAACCCCCGGCAGCTCGGGGAGAGTCCTGGAACCGATTGTCCCAACACCTGGGTTTCAGCCTTCTGGGCTTTAGAACTGTGAGACATTTCCGTTTCTTAAGCCACACAGTTGGAGGTACTTTGTTAGCATCTAGGCCCAGGAAACCAATACGAGTGCATTAAGCCGATAAATCTGCTGGAACCAGCAAAGCCAACCTGTCCTGAAAGTCCTGCAAATGAGCACACGTAACATGGTGACACATTCTAGCTGGAACGACAGCAAGAGACCCAGGACACCAAGAGGCTTCTCACTCACTGGCGTATCGCCAAATCCTCCTTTCTGGCCTTTGAGGGACTACTTTTTCCAAGCCAACCAAAAAAAGAAATGAAGAGAAGGCACATTTCCATGATTCGGAGATGAGAGCTGACAGCCAAGGACCACGGCCAGCGCCTCCTCGCCCTTCTGTGACTGCCAGCGGGAGACAGAAGTGGCCCCATGTGGGACAGCAGAGCAGGAGTCAGGGATTGGGGGAGGGGAGGGGGGGGTGCGGCGGAGAAACAGGTCTTTCAGACCCCAGGGCCTTGGCTTCACCCTTCAGCTGTCACTCACGGCAAACCTGTGCCTACCCCAATATGAAAAACCTCAAAGAGACTATACATGCATTGGGATGAGACTGTATACCATCTGATTCTGTGGTTCCCGCTAGAGTTTAGGGTTTAGTCATCTGAGGCCTTCTGATCTAAATCTCTCTGCTCATGTGCCTGTCACACTGGGGCTCTGGGCATACTCTCCTCCCCCACCCCCAGGCTCCCGTCCCTGCGAGCACCTAAACGGAAAACCCGTGCCTCCTGACGGATTCTGAAAGCTTGGCAGCAGGTGATTACGCCTTGAGGGGTGCATGGTGGATCCCGTTACTGACCCGATCTGGGCTGAGTTTTACACTCAGGGTTACTTCTTTCAGAAGTCCCTATCACTCGATCACCTTGGTAATTCCAGACGCCCATCAGGGGTTTTGTTTCCGGAGAGGAAAGCCAACCCCGGGGCTCACAGAAGTCCTGGAGAAGGCTTCTGGGCAGGGAGCCTACCATGAGTGGGAAAGCCCCCTGGTCTCTGGCCTGAATCTGGTTGTAGAAACGCCCAAGAGGTGGACAGGTGTTAACTCTCAAGAGGAGATCCTGTGTCTCCCCAAAGGCTGACACACTGAGAAAGAAATGGAATCGTTAGGCCCAAAGGGGTAGCAAGCCCCCTGTCATCAGCGCCCCACACGGGCCACCTGACATTCTGTCAGAACAGAGGAAGCCCAGGCAGAAGGGGAAAAAGTGTGTCTGCTGAATTCGGGACAGTCACCTACACGAACAGCAGGGTTCCATCAGGAAGAGCACAGAGGGTCCAGCTGTCCCGATCCTGCCTGCCCTGCTGTGTTCATACACCTACCCTCGGGAATCTGCTGAAAGGGAGGAAAACGAATAGCTGAAGATCTCACCCGACCGGCCAGGTGGTCGTGGTTGAACACCTGCCTGGTCAGCACTCTGTGGACAGCATTTTCAAACAGTATGAGAGTTCAGGGACCCATTCCTCCAGCTTGATTGCTGCTTACTCTTAACCTATTGCTGGCCGTGACTTTGGCACAGCAGGCCTGACAGGCCGGGGCTTTCCCGGTTCAGCCCAGCTCGGTCCCGGGAAGCCCTCATCCCGAGAAGGTGACTCTCAAAGGTGGCCCATAGCATGGCCGCCCTATCTCGCAGGAAGCTCCAGAGGGTTGAGAGGAATGTTCTTCTTATAGATTGGTTTCGTTTTTTAAAAATATGAATGAATGCTGTCGTGACAGATCAGGTTTATTCCACTTTCTTTGAGCCATTGAATACAGGCTAATGTTTAAGCTACCCGTAGCGGCCACCTCTAATCCTTTCTAGAAAAAAAGCATGAATCTAAATAATATACAGGCAGATCTCAATGGCTCTCTTACTGCAGATGATCGATGCTGAACAGAGTGTTAGGCTAACAGAGTGTTAACCTCGAGCTTCACAGACCAGGGCACCTGTACCCCCTGCCCAGACAAACACACCAGGCATATGATAGCCTCCTGGGAATAAAAGTTGATCTAATCATACAGTCACAGGAACGTGGGCATGCAGAATGAAGAGCTCACGTGAATTTTTGAACTAAGAACAAGAGACCTCGTCATCCCTGCTGGGCATGCTGAGCTGTGCCCCTCCCCCGCTCCGGGGGACCTGGGCAGAGGAATGTGGGGAGCACCACGCAGGGACACGTTCCCGCTCCTCTCTGCTCTCATGACTAGTAGGTGTCTTAGGGGCCAGCCCACATGGGAAAATCAAAGACGGGGCTTTCTATCGTAAATTTGAGCCAAAAGGGCAACGCTGCCTACGGCACGAGGCTGTGCAGACCAGAGACACACGTGCCCGGCGAGGAAAGCGGGAAAGACTGCACGGGGAGCTCAACCTGCCCAGACACGCTCCCGCCTGTGGATCCTGGCGCAGACTTGCCAGAAGCAAATGGGCACCTGCCAGGGACTTCAGAAGTGACCCGGATTTGCTGTGATTTTCCAGAGCCTAAAATGGAGGCATGGTCTCTAGAAAGTTCTACGGCCTGTAAAACCACACCCTACAGATAGCAGGTGCTCAGGAAATGTGTGGGGGTGATGATTAATAGGCCTGCCACCAGCAGAGAGTCAAACAGGGCATGTGGCTCCCCCGGCCACCGGTGGTACCTGATATGACACGGTAGGGCCCAAGAGTCTCCGTTTGTAACCAGTTTCTTGTCCCTCCCAATTCAGGGTCCTCAGAAACACTGGGAAACTGGTGCAGAGAACAAGACATATGCGCAGGGAATGATGGAACTGGGGCTCTGGGTCTGGATGACACCTCACTTGCTACTTCTATGCCAGGCTCTTGATTATTGATTATTGATGGAGAGTACAGATTTCCCGCTAAGTGTTAGCATCCATCTGTAACACATTCCTGCAGCTGGATGGGATTGAGAGTAAGCAAGTCATCCTTGGTATATAGAGTTTTTTTTTTTTAATTGATTTATTTATTTTGAGAGAGAGAGAGAGAGAGAGACACACACACACACACGCGCGGGGCTTGAATTCACAAACTATGAGATCACGACCTGAGCCAAAATCAAGAGTCGGACGCTCAACCAACTGAGCCACACAAGCACCACCTCCTTAGTATAGTTTTAAACTGGACTTTATAACTTAAATTCTTTGGAAGTAGCTGCCAGCCTAATCTCGCAGGAAAAATAAACACGGAGCTTTCACTGGCTCTCAGCATCCTTAAATCACTAGCTTGGGCTACCTCAGAGACAGCCTTCCGATGAAACCAAAACGTGTTTTCTATCCAGGCAACAGCAGAGGTTCCAGATGTAATTCCTGGAATTCAGACTGGGATCAGTGCTTCGAAAGGATGATTTCACTCGTATCCCGTCCCACAAGCCTAGAGGCCTTGGCTCACCCAAAGGGAACTAAGGACAATTAAAATACAAGTCTAATTGATTGCTTCCCAGTCCCTTGGCCCCGTTTTCCTCCTGCATATTTTTTAAACCTCCTCTGTATTATTTATCATCTAATAAACCATTTCCAAACTCCTTTGAAATAGAGATGTAATCAATAATGCTCTCCCCCACTGAACTCATCAGGCGATGTGGTGTGGTGGAGAGGTCAGGCTGATCTTGACTACAGTCCCAGCCCCTCCTATGAGCTGTGACCTCAGCAAGTGACCTAAACTCTCTGGGCCCAACCTTCCTCCTTTATAAAATGGGGCCAATGTCTGCATTATAGGGTCACTGCAATGATAAAAACGAGGTGAACCTGTTTTGTGGGGGTGGTATGGTCCTGATTATCATCACCAAGGGCAGCCAGAAAAAGATTCCATCACTCCTCAGGCAAGAGAAGGGAATCTAGAGGAAGATGAGGGGGAGCATTTGTGATGGGATTTCTTCCAAGAAGCTACGTGGGATGGTGAGAAGAAAAGCCCAAAGGACCGCCATGGTGGTAACCAACAGATCAGACCAGCGTCTCCTCAAAAGCAAGATGGGCAAATGAAGAAAGGGGCAGGCGGGAAGGATCCAGAGATTCTGTCCCGTCTTTACCAACTGTTAGGAGTTGAATTATGAGTCTTCAAAGACGTTGAATCCTATCCCCCAGTACTTCAGAGTTAGCCTGAAAATAGGGTCTTTGCAGATGATCAAGGTACGATGAGGTCATCCGGGTGGGCCCCAGTCCAATGTGACTGGTGTCCTTCTAAAATGGGGACAGTTGGACACAGGCACACGTACAGGGAGAAGGTCGCGGGGAAAGGAAGACAGAGGTGGGGATGATGGCATCCGTGAGCCAAAGAAGACCAGAGAGTCAGCGAACTACCAGAAGCAGGTCAGAGGCATGGACTAAAGTCTCCCTCACAGTGCTGGGAAGGAAGCAACCCAGCTCACGCCTTGCCCTGGGATTTGCAGCCTCCAGGACCGAGAGACAATAAACTTCTGTCATTGAAGCCTCCCGTTTTGTGACAGCAGCTCCAAGAAACTAATACGCCAATCAGCCGCAGGATGCTCTTATAACTGTCACGATTAACTATCGTACTTCCACACTGCTGGGCACAAGACCGATGCTGAGGAACGATGTCTGCGGCTCACGCCTTCAGGGTGTCGTCCGATTACGGTCTAGACTTCTACAGCTCTCTTCTATACCTCGGGGCCCTTCCCCCGGCACTGAGGCTCACGCTTGGTACCAGATTAACAGGCCTGAACACATCCTCCCCACTCACAGAATCCGTTCTGGAACGCTCCTCCACTCCAGCCTGTGCCGACTCTGAAGCACTGACTGGTCTATTTGTTCCCACTTCCCTCCTCCAGGGCCCCAGGACAAGCCCACCCTGGTGCCAGCTTTGTCAGTAACGGTCCCACCAAATTCCGTTCCCTCTGAACTCAGACGTGGAATCCAAGCAACTTGCTCCCTAAAGGGGGGGAATCAAGTTAGGACAATAGCTGAGTCTGGCAGAGAGCCTCATATCTCTAAAGAATATGCCTACCTCTCTCTCGCACTCTCTCTTTTAAAATACTTATCTTTGAGAGAGAGAGAGCGTGCGCGTGAGCAGGGGACGGGCAGAGAGAGAGGGGCACAGAGGATCCAAAGAGGGCTCCACGCTGACAGCAGTGAGCCCCACGCAGGGCTCGAACCCACGAACCCTGAGGTCATGACCTGAGCCAAAGTTGGAGGCTCACCGAACTGAGCCACCCGAGCGTCCCCTACGTCCCCAATGCACAGGTCCCCTCTCCACTTTCTTCTGTGATAGATGCTCCCAACAGGGTTCTAACACTACTTTATCCCCTCTAAAAACCACAGTGGTTAAATTTAATCATAGACTCGTGGAGGATGGTTGGAAACACCTCCACAAATTCCTTTAATGTCCCTCCCGTCAAGAGGGGTGATCTATAACCCCTCACCTTGAGCCCAGGGCCTTTGTAACAGCCGCAGTGAATAGAATGAGGCAGGGTGACGACGGCATGACTTCTAAGCCTGGGTTTGAAAAGCCACACAGTAGCATCTGCTGGGTTCTGGGACGCTCACTCTGGGAACGTCCAGCTACTCTGTAAAAAGTCCCGCTACCCCCCAACATCTGGTGGGGAGAGATGCGAGGGAAGGTGGTGGGGAGCTGAGGAGCCCCACCCGTTCCAGCCCCCCCTGTTGATCTCCTCTTCCCTGCCCAGGTGTGGGCAGGAATCTTCCAGAAGATCCCAGGCCCGTCCGCTATCAGACTGCAGCACCAGGAAGAGAGACCCTGAGTGAGAACAATCCAGCTGAGCCCAGTCACCTCTAAGTTGGTGAGCAAAAGAAATGATTATCAGGGCGCCTGGGTGGCTCCGTCGGTTGAGCATCCGACTTCGGCTCAGGTCATGATCTCGCGGTCCGTGAGTTCCAGCCCCGTGTGGGGATCTGTGCTGACAGCCCGGAGCCGGCTTCCGAGTCTGTGTCTCCCTCTCTCCCTGCCCCTCCCCCGCTCGTGCTCTTTCTCTTTCTCAAAAATAAACATTAAAAAAAATTTAAAAGAAAAAAAGAAATGATTATCACCGGTTTTTTGCCGCTAATGGACTCAGCCACTGTTTTGGAGAGATACGTCAGCAGCTCTCACTTATCATCACGACTCTGCGTTGAGTGTTCGTCCATCAGGGACACACACGGCAGTCCCACGCCCCCCGGAAGGAAGCTCATCCCTCCGGAAGCCTCTCCTCTCCCCTCCCCTTCCACCTCCCACTTCTGCCATCTGTGGGTCCACTTGTCCACGGCCTGTGTTTATTACAGTGACGTCCTGCCCACCAGCCACAGCGGGTCCTACCACCTCAGCTGGCCTCCCTGCCTCTGGTCGCCCGCCACCTCCAGGCTCTCCCGCGCTGCCGCTGAGGGACCGGTCTTCCCAGCACGGAGCTGGTGGTGACCCTCCCCACCGCCTGGACGGCACTCTGCTCCTTGGGCTGCTGGCTTTGACAACAGTCAGTGCTGTTCGGTGCCTCCAGCTCCACTGCCTGGCCGTCACCCCACACTCCAGCCGAACTCACGTCCTCCCCAGGCCCCTTCCCTGAACACGCCAAGCCCATCACCTCCCGCTACTCCCTTGCCGGCAAAGCTGTCCTGGCTCAGCCTCCATTCAAATGTCACTTCTGTGGACAGTTTCATGGAACTTCTATAAAGATCCCCTCTGGGCCCCGACACCCTGGCCCCCTCCTTTCCCAGGCTCACAACAGCCTGTCGCTCTGTACCACAGCGTGTCCCCCAGGGGACTAGGAGCTCTTCGAGGGCAGGACCCCAACTCGTTCCGCCTCTAACAGACTCGAAGTAAGCGTCTGCCACATCGTTGCTGAAGCCAACTTTAGTAAGTCCCGCGGGCTGCCTCCCCAGAGGCCACAGGCTCCTGGCGCTGGATGGAGAGGTTTCCAAGGAGAGATGAAGGCAATCGGATCACCCCCCTGGCCAGCCCCGGAATCTGCCTTGGGTTTCGTTTCTCACCTCTCAGAGTAATGGGTACCAAGGATGCCCGTGTGTGTGTGTGGGTGACAAGGACGTCAGTGGCACACAGTGAGTCACAAGTACCCCGGGGCACCTTGAGCTCGTCATCCTTGAAGTGGAGAGGCAGCTTGCGTAGGTTTAAATGTTGACTCTGACAGTTTTTGTTTTGTTTTGTTTTTTCTTTTTTAAGGTTTTATTTTTAAGTAATCTCTACACCCTACGTGGGGCTCAAACTCCCAACCCCGAGCTCAAGAGTCCCACTGACTGAGCCAGCCAGGTGCCCCCGCTTTGTTCTGTTTTTGTGTAATGTCTATCTTTGATTTCCCAACGTCAAAATGGTGCAGTGGTAGCATGGGAGATGGGCTTTGTCAGATCCCCCCCACATAAATGCAACCCGTTTTGCCACAAGAACAAATTTCTGCCACGTGCGGGCATCTCGCTTAATTCTCACCACCACACTCTGAGGGAGTGAATTATCTTCATTCACGGCTAGAAAAACAGAGAGGTTAAGTAACCTGCCCAACGTTACACAGCTGGGAACCGGCCAGAGGCAGAACCCGAACCGGCCGTCTGGGCTATTAAATTGCTGCGCTGCCTCTCGGGAACGCCTGGGTGGCTCCGTCGGTGAAGCATCCGACTTCGGCTCAGGTCATGACCTCTCGGTTGGTGAGTTCAAGCCCTGCGTGCGGGTCTGTGCTGAGAGCTCGGAGCCTGGAACCTGCTTTGGATTCTGTGTCTCCCTCCCTCTCTCTCTCTCTCTCAAAAATAAATACAGATTCAAAAAAAAATTGTTTTAATTGCTGCACAGGCAACTTCAGGCCTGACAAGCTGAGTGCGGCCTGCTGTGTCCCGGGGTCCTCGTGACTCGCTACACCCTCCTTGGTACACGCAGACGGTACATGGGGCACACGCTGGCATCCTTCCGAGAGGTGGGCAGGCCGGTCCTCCCCTTGCCTGCTTTCTCGGTGGCGGCTGAGCCTGGCTTCTGTGCTTTCTGGGGGAGATGGAGGGGGGGGGGGCTGTGGGGTGAGATGGACCGATGGAGAAGGAGGCTTCTTGCTCTCTGGACTCAGGGGGAGGGAATCCTCGGTGGGGGGGAGGGTGTACCCCGTGAGAACCAGATGAAGGAGGAAGACAGCAGCACACTGCTCACAGATTCAGCCAACAGGAAACAGTTGCTGGAGGAGAACCGGGCGGGCGTGCGGGCGTGTGGGGGCAGAGTGGTGCCGCCCTGCTCTGGAGGGTGGAAGGTGTGAGCTGACAGTGGATGGAAAAACAAGGCGGGGGGGTGGGGGGGGGGTGGGGAAGGCTGCTTTGGCTCATTAGTCAACGGAGTCACAGCTGTGAGGGCTGACACAGGACACCCAGGGCACTTCGGATGGCACTGTGGCAAGGTCTGCACACGGCCGGACCTGGTGGGGGGGGGGGGGGGAGCAGACACAGCCCATCCCTCTTACGTAGGGGGAGGGGGGCGCCCTCCCTCCTTCCCCAGCGGCTCTGGCTCAGTGCTGTGACAGGAGCAAGCCTGGTGGGCTTATGCACACACAGAGAAAGCAAGGAAGAAACCAGATAAATGCTCCCAGCAGCCTGGGGCCATTTAATTCCAACCAGGGGCTGGTTATTTCAGGCCTTTCCTAGAATTTCGGCCTCTCTTTCAACCCCTCCCATCAGAGCCAAAATCTACTGGCAGAACCTCTCCGATCGCCGCCGGGCTCAGCAGAAATCACCGGGCTGTGAGCTTCTCACCGAGCTCACCTCCAGTCCGGTCAACAGCAAGGGCCTGGGAGAAGAAATCACTTTCCGAAAAGTAAAATGAGCTCTTACCTGCCCCAAACCCATCGTGAGTCAAGGTTGATTATTACCGGAGCTTTTCTTTTTTTTTGGGGGGGGGGGGGGGGTGGGGGAGAGAAAGAGAGAGGAAGAAATCACCTCTTCTTCAGTCCTTTCCTGGGTCCCCTAATTTTCCCAGCCAGGCCTTGAGGTCAGCGAAATAATGGGCCTTTTGAAATTCCAACTGCTAGAATTTAAACAAATTCTGTCCTCCTCGAACATAATCACCAGCTGTGTAAACCACATGCCCCAAAAATAACGCGCACCCACCCTGACGGTTAACCGATGCACCCACATTCCCACTGCCGTGTTCCTCTGGGCCCAGACACCTGGTCTGGAGAGAGGCGAGAGCGGACCACCTCGTGTTCGGGTTACAGATGCCACCCGCGGAGCTCAGCCAGTCCGTGAGGATGAGCTGCTAAGATTTCATTAAGCAGAAAGCATCTCTCTTTTCAGACTGTCAAGTCACACGGGTGAGCGGTTAAGCAACTGTAAGGGAAGAAGGGAAAGGTTTCTTAAGGAGCATTTAAAAATGCAGAGCACGTTACCTGTAACACCGCCCAGGGCGCTCAATTAACTTGTACGCCCCACGTCAGCATCCAGGCTAGCTTTCCTGACCACCAGAATCCAAAAAGCTGGAGCTAGCAGGCACGGTGGCCATCACAGAGTCCAGCATCCCAGTTTATAGATGCGGCACCCAAGGCCTGGGGGTGTGGGACAAGGGCGTACGGCGAGGGAGGGGGCTCACTGCCCTACAGCTGGTTAGAGGCAGAAGCAGGGCGGTATCCCAGGTGTGCGCTGTCCAGCACGGGAGCCACTAGCCAGATGCAGCTACTCACATTTAAATCAATTAAAATGGAATAAAATAGGGGTGCCTGGGTGGCTCAGTCGGTTAAGCGTCCGACTTCGGCTCAGGTCACGATCTCGCGGTCCGTGAGTTCGAGCCCCGCGTCGGGCTCCGTGCTGACAGCTCAGAGCCCAGAGCCTGCTTAGGATTCTGTGTCTCCCCCTCTCTCTGCCCCTCCCCCTCTTGCTCGGTCGCTCTCATTCTCTCTCAAAAATAAATGAACATTAAAAACAAAAATAAAATGGAATAAAAGATAAAATTCACGTCCTCATTTGCCTGCCCATGGCTCATGTGCTCAACAGACACATGGGGCCTGTGTTGGACAGGGCAGAACAGAACATTTCCATCATCACAGAAAGTTCTAGTGGACAGAGCCACTTAGAATCACAAGACTCTCTAAGTTCTTTCACTCCTCCAGGGTCTGGGTCTCATTTTTACTGCAGGTTTCCACCCACGAAGCATCATGAAATCGGTTCAGTGGGACAGAGTCAGCTTTCCTTATCCATAATGAAATAGAAGAGAATAGAAAATATCATAGTGCATCATTTGCCAATGAAATACGGGTAATGCCAGGTAATTATTCAGTTGTATGCAATTTTATTGATACACATACACACATTATCTATATCTATGTATTCATAGTTGTATATCCACTAGGCCACAGTGTAAATGTATTCCTTCCTGCGGGTCAAAGTCAGAGAACGTCGGGCCCTCTCATTATAGTGGGATCCTTGTCTCTAGATATTTAAGTATTTTTGCTCCCATTCCTCTTCCCCTTTTCCAGATGATTCAAATCACAAGACAGTGAGACGGAATGCTTGCTCCATAGCACCACACACGGGTTTTTCTCCAGACCTGACTTTCCTTGTGTGTTCTTCCCTATTTGTCTGTTTCCCAGCCAGGCAACTGGAAGGCTCAGACACTTGTCTAGGCTCCAGTGCCCGCACACATGAGCAGCAGCAGAGGGGAGGGCGGGCAGACAGACCCACTGAGCAAACACAGATTCTGTGGCTTATGAAGTCTGGCTCTTCTACATGTATAGCAGAACCAAAACTTGTCAGAACATCAACAGCAAAGATTAAGAAACGCCCAGACGCCTGGGTGGCTCAGTCGGTTGAGCGTCCGACTTTAGCTCAGGTCATGATCTCCCAGTCCGTGAGTTTGAGCCCCGCATCGGGCTCTGTGCTGACAGCTCAGGATTCTGGGTTCTGGGTCCCCCTCTGTTTATGCCCCTCCCCTGCTCGTGTTCTCTCTCTCTCTCCCTCAAAAATAAATAAAAATTAAAGAAAAAAATTAAGAAGTGCCCAGAAATCATTCTTATTCTCCTGGACCACAACCTCCTCTATTTCCAGCTATAGTCCTATAATTCACAGAGATCAAAAAAACTGAAATACCCCCTCCCTGTGATGGTTAATTTTATGTGTTAATTTGGCTAGGCCATGGTACCCAGATATTTGGTCAAACATTATTCTAGATGTTTCTGTGAAAGTATTTGTTAGGTGGGACTAACCTTGAAATCAGCAGACTCTAAGCAAAACAGATTATTCTCCATAATGTGGCTGAGCCTCATCTAGTCAGTTAAAGGTCTTAACAGACAAAGACTGGTCTGCTCTAAAGAAGAGGGAATTCGGCCAGCAGACTGGTCTTTGAACTTGAACTACAACACTGACTCTTCCAGGGTCTGCAGCCTGCTGTCTGGCCCTGCAGATTTCAGATTTGCCAGCATCCAGCATCAACCACGGCACAAAACAATCTCTTAAAATAAATCTCTCTCTTTATACACGCACATCCCTCATTGGTTCCGTTTCTCTGGGAAAACAGACATTTCCCTGACTAACACACACTCATATTCTGTCCAAAAAAAGCCTCCTCATTGTTCAAGGCTCTCTCAAATACCACCTCGTCTATAAAACACCCCCTGATTTCCTCTGTTAGAATAATTTCCTCTGTTCTAATAAAGTTTGAGAATCACTGTGTTAAACAAAGCTCCTTAACTGTGAGGACCACTAAAATATACCAAAGCCCAGTGACCACCCTCAGAGACTGATGTCATTGGTCCGGGGTACAGCCTGGGCATCAGAATGTTCAAAACCTTCCCAGGGGTTCCTGATGGGCAGCCACATTGGAGAACCCCCATAAATGAACCCCTCATTGTTATAAGAGGAATCGAGAGAGCAAAGTCAAGGGACTGTGTCGGGCACAGAGCGAGTTAATATCAGGAACAGGACCCTACCAAGGTTTCCTGTGTCCCTGAACATGTTAATGAAAGAGAAAAAAGATCTATATGCATGATCAGCAAATTTAAAACGAAACCTGGGTCATCCAACACCCAGCTGACAAAGGACATTGTCACACCAACTGTCTCCTTTGTAAAGAAGAACTGACAAGATTCTCTATGGATTGAAAGAGCCACTCAGTTTAGGCTGGATCTCAGGAACCCTTCCCATTTATAATGACCGTCAAGCACTGAAGCCCAATGTAAAATCAGTGCTGGGAAAGACAGGAGCCATCCCCACTGCCCGGTCTAGGGTGACCCAAAAACGTCCCATGCCAACAGAGACAACACCCCCACTGGCTTCTTCCTTTTGTACTGGTCCCCGATCTCTGCTTACATAACTTCTGTGAAAGGTACAAGATGCTCTATTACCACGCCTTCTTAGTGTCTTTGCCATATGGCATGGCTTCCCTAATCTGAGTTAGGAAGCAAATAGCTATTACCCTTCAAGACTCTGCCTGAGTGTTATCTTGATGCTGACCTGGTGAGGTCCACTCATCCTGCCGCCAGGGGTCACAAACAGTAACAGCAGGCTTCCCTCCACTGCTCAGCCACATCATGTGCTCTTTTAGCAAGGGTGATGACGTGTAGAGGGGCCCATCTTGGTACCAGCATGGACGTCAGTTACTCAAGGATGACAAAGTGACATTCTCTCTTGTCCCCCTCCCTCTGGCCTCCTGTAAACTGTCCCCAGTACAATTTCAGGCGCGGAGTTGGTTGGGATGAACATCCCTTTGACACTGACATGAACATTCCTCTGACATGAATATCTCTACTGTTGCTGACAGTGCAAGAGTTCTTTTTGGGCAAAACTACATCTTTCCTTATTGCAACAGAGCACAATCTGCCTAATGAGGCATGGCAGAAAAAGCTAACCCCCAACACACACTGTGCCGATAAATTTGTGCCCAGAAATTATACTGAACTCCACAGAATTACCAGCTTGACAGCTGGTAGCAGCAACTACACATACAGATGTGTTCTCAGCAGTGACATTAACAGAAGAAAAAAAAAAAACCATACCATCAAGGGCGCAATGCACATCAGCAGGCACACACACACACACACACACACACACACACACAGCTGGCAAAAAGCCTTCCCTTAAGCCACACCAATCATGCCACTTTGCCCCCAAGATAGGGTAAAACTGCTTCCTGGTATAAAGGAGAGCTATGTGTGTTTGTGAAATAGATTAAAAAAAAAAAAAGTCAAACTAAACAACAATCTGGCAACAACAGTAATAACACGGTGCTTAAAAACATTTACCAAACCAAATAATTCTGGCCAGTAAGTGCCAAGTTTTTAAGTAAGTTTTACTGGAGTAGACAGACAAGGTGGGAACGGGCAGGGACTCGTAAGTCGACTGTGACACCTGCATTTTACAGTTAAGGAAACGAAGATCTAACAGGTGAGGTCACTTGCCCAAGGTCACACAGCTAATTCGCTGTGGTATCGGGACAAGAACCACCTGTCCGGGATCCCAGGCCAAGACACCACCATCCCCATGGCCCAGAGGGTAGCTCCAGCAGACTGTAACGAATTTTCTGAAGCTGCTTCCCATGTATACCAGTGCAGGTCTGGCTAAGTAGAAAACTTCCCCCAAAGAAATGGGGAAATGTAAACGCAGCAAATACATCACTCCTATATTCCTTTGGAAGGCTGAAGCCGACAAAAGCATCACTCTCCACTCTGGGCCAAATTCAGAAGCCAGTGAGAAACGATGCTACCACACAGCCCTCTTCAGGGTTGTGTTTGGGTTTTGGCTGTACACGGCTAGAATTACAAATAAATTACCCTACAACCAAGAGAGGCTACGGCTCTCCCCAGGTTCAGAGTCACATCCAATTATCCCCCTGAAAACCAGCAGAGCTCCTTGACCTTTATGTATCCACTTCCTACAAGATTGCTAATTTTCCCTTCGGCCAATGCTGGACAAAGTTTTGCTTCACCACAAATGTCTGCATGTGCCTGGGGAGAGCCGTCCCAGATCAAAAAAAAAAAAAAAAAAAAAAAAAATCACAGAAGGTAAGAATCAGTCACCCCCAACCAAACAATTTTCCCCCATGCTATTGTCTCTCTCTCTTTTTTTTTTTTTTTTGGAAAAATAAATTTATTTTTTCCATTAAAATCAAATTTGTTAAATTGACAATTTGGAGAGGAAAAACCACCCATAATCCCACAACCCCATAATAACCATCATTAGGATTTTGGCTTATTATCTGCCAGGCTTTTAATTTTCTGGGTGTGTATGTGCATGTGTGTGCTTCCAAAAAGCCAGCATCAGGATATGGAAACATTTCTGTTTCTTTTTGTCTTTACGCACAATTATATCATAAAAACTCCCCATAAGGCTGCAGTCTTCCCACACCTAATTTCAATGTCTATTAAGTATTTAACCAGCTGTATTTGCCATCTTTACATAACTGTTCCCCCGCTGTGGAACGTCTGTGTTGGTTTCCAGTGTTTCAATAACATAAATCAGGCTTCGCTAAACATTACTGTGTATGCAGGTCTCTTCATAGTTATTATTTGAGGTTCCTTCCTTAGGACGGCTTCCCAGAAGTCAACCTTCCCCATTTGACTCCTTCTTGGAGAAACTCAGCGCCCCCAGTGAGTAAATATCTGATAAGCTGAAAGGAACATTCTCTGGAGACCTAGGTTGGATTAGCAGTGTGAACACTGACAAGCCACTCCACCACTCTGAGGCTCGGTTTCCCTGGGGCATCGGGAGATAGGTCCCAGCAAGGCCTGTCACGGCGCTCTGCCCGCCAGAAGTGCCCCCCCGTTCTGCTACTCCACACAGCCTACCAAGGACACAAATCACCCAGCCAGTCTCCCTCCTGCTTCTCTGCTTTTCACATCAGCTGCTCTGGAAAATGACTTACTGAAAGCCCGCCACGGGACCTGATTTATTTCAGCACGTGGGGGCTGTGCAGATCAAGTCCAAGGTGTGCAAAGCGAGCAGCGAAATCGGCTGTTCCTCCCCCTGTCGTCCTTGGCCCTGCTCTCTCAATTCAGGTCAGCCATGGAATAGTCCAGACCTCGCTGCATACCTGGGGGTGGTGACCATAAGGTACTGCGACAATAATAAACACACACAGGCCGGGACTTGGGGACTTCCCAGAAGCCAGGATATGGGGGAGGGTGTCGGTTTGTGTCTCCTGTCTTCCAGGACGGTAAGGAGGCTACTGTGCCCACGACTATGGGTCACATCCCTAGGGGACGTCTGCAGGTAAAAACACTGCCCTCGGCCCAGAGCAACCAGGATTTTACTCGCTACCAAGAAAGAAAGACTCTGCCAGTTCAGCTAGGACGTGCCATCGACTGGAAGACAGATCTGTATTGTAGATGCGGAAGTGTGAAAACATGTGCCTTAGAATCAATGATACGTGACGTTTAACCCCTCTACACTTACGCTTCTCACTTCTAAGCTGGAGATGCTAACTGTCCACCTGGAAGGCTGGCTGTGGGGTGGGAATGAGAGGGCACTGAACTGCGCCTGACTCGGGTACGCAGTGAGGCTCGATAAAACGTCAGTTCCTCTGCTCATTTCGAAGTGATGGGAACCGATCCTGGAATTAAAAGGAAGGAAGGAAGGAAGGAAGGAAGGAAGGAAGGAAGGAAGGGAGGGAGGGAGGGAGGGAGGGAGGGAGGAAGGAAGGAAGGAAGGAAGGAAGGAAGGAAGGAAGGAAGGAAGGAAGGAAGAAAAAGGTACACCAGGTGGCTCAGTCGGTTAAGCGTCCGACTTTCGGCTCAGGTCATGATCTGAGGGTTGTGGGTTCATGTCCCGAGGCTGGCTGTGCACTAACACCGTGGAGCCTGCTTGGGATTCTCTCCCTCCCTCTCTCTCTGCCCCTTCCCCGCTCACACAAGCACTCTCTCCCTCTCTCAAGATACATAAATTTTTAAAAACAAACAAAAAGAAAAATAAATTAGAAAAAGAAAAAAAGGGTGAGGAGTAGTTTCTGGATAGAATATAAGCTCTTTCAGGGGAGCCTGGGTGGCTCAGTTAAGCATCCGACTTCGGCTCAGGTCATGATCTCACAGTCCGTGAGTTCGAGCCCCACGTCGGGCTCTGGGCTGACGGCTCGGAGCCCGGAGCCTGCTTCGGATTCCGTGTCTCCCTCTCTCTCTGACCCTCCCCCACGTGCAGTCTGTCTGTCTGTCTGTCTCTCTCTCAAAAATAAATAAAACATTAAAAAATTTAAAGAAAAAAGAATATAAGCTCTTTCACAGTGGACACCGTGTCTTGTACATGTCTGACCTCTCCTCACCCCCTCATGGTCCAGAATACTGCCGTACCCTTTGTAGGCACCCAACAAATGGGTGGTGGATACAAATGCTGAACTGGTTTGAAAACTGATACCCAAGCAGGGAACTGTCGGCAGAGGATGGGACCGGAGCAATCCCCCTGGCTTCCCCAGCACCTGGAAGTGACAGGCACGGCTGCCAGTATGGTCTTCGCCATGGGGGTGCTGTGGGGGGCTGGAAAGGAGAAGAGCGAGTGTCAGCCGCTCGGTGCACATCCCCCACCCCACCCCCGCCGGAATCACCCCTGCAGGCAGCCTGTGGGTGGCGCCCAGTGGGTCGGATCCGCACCCACACGCAGCTGGGTCTCAGTTCCACAGACAAAACAGCACAGAGGTACCCCTGGGCCTCCCCCCTACAGGCAGCCTGTGGGTGGCGCCCAGTGGGTCAGATCCGCACACACACGCAGCCGGGTCTCAGTTCCACAGACAAAACAGCACAGAGGTACCCCTGGGCCTCCCGGGGAGAGCCAGCCTGCCTGTGTGTCCTAGATGTGAACGGCTGTGCACATGAAGTCAGACAGGCTGCGTCCCCAGGGGCTCTAAACCTGTCCCCCAGGACGCTCTGAGAACAGTGCCATTCGGTGTAAACAAATGTCCCACGTGGGCGGTGCTAGGAGGAGCAGAAGTGTAGACAAACAGAACCATGCGGCACTCTTTTTTTTCCCCTCCGTGTGTTTGCCTGCTGCTTTTTCCTCTCCTCGGGGGCCCCAGCACTACTGGAAAAGGAGAAGCGACAGGGTGGGAGAAAAAAAATCGCACTTTCCACCGCCCACTTTGGATTATTCACATTCAGGCAGGTGAGGAGAGGGGCCGCGAACGGCACATTTCGGTAACAAGTCACCTCAAGTCCCCGCTTTGCCCTTGACCTCAGGCAAGCGACATTCTGTGGGGGGCACGGGGCACGCGTGTGCTCACGCCCCCTGCCAAGGCACACTCACCTCGCCCTCCACGCTCCAAATAGCTGGAATTTCGAGTCCCGGTGCCCCAAAGCAACGCTCAGGCAAACGGGTATTGCTTTGGGGGCGCCTGAGTGGCTCAGTCAGTTAAGAGTCCGGCTCTCAGTTTGGGCTCAGCTCATGATTTCACAGTGTGAAATTCGAGCCCTGCATCGGGCTCTGTGCTGACAGTGCAGAGCCTGCTTGGGATTCTCTCTCTCTCTCTCTCTCTCTCTCTCTCTCTCTCTCTCTCTCTCCCCCCCCCCTCTGTCTGCCCCTCCCCTGCTCACTCTCTCTGTCTCTCTCTCAAAAATCAATAAATAAAACTTTTTTAAAAATTATTTTTAAATAATGGGTATTGCTTTCCCCCAGAGGGAGGGGGAGAAAATCACAATTATAATTAGAAAAAAGGAATTACCTATTCGATGAGGCTTTGCGCGTTAGCACTTCTTCAGCCTCTCCCCTCGGCTTCAGGGACAGAGAGAGGAGGCACGCGGGCAGAACCCCCATCTCCCCTGGTGTGTTGGTGGGAGAAGAGGAAGCAACCTTCCCGTGAAGTCGGGGTTCTCCCCCAAAGCACACCCTCAGGAACTGGCTGCAAGTGTTCTCGGTTCTTGTGGGATCAAGGCACCTGTGACAAGTCCCTGCCCGCTGTGCTTCTCTCCTATGGGCTCCAGATTGGCTGAAAGGAGGAGGACCTCGAGTACCTGTGACGACCCCACGGTGAGGAGGGGTGTCATCCACCTGCTTACCCACTCCCAACATCTAATGGGGATTTTAGGAAACTTTCCACAGCCGGCACATCTCCATCTTGTTAATCATAGAGTCCTTACTGGGGCGCCTGGGAGGCTCAGTTGGTTAAGCGTTCGACTTCAGCTCAGGTCATGATCCCGCGGTTTAAGTTCGAGCCCTAGGCCAGGCTCTGTGCTGACAGCTCAGAGCCTGGAGCCTGCTTCGGATTCTGTGTCTCCCTCTCTCTTCTCTGCCCCTCCCCAACTCGTGCTGTGTCTTTCTTAAAAATAGACATTAAAAAAATTAAAAAAAAAATAATAATAGAGTCCTTACTAATAAATAGAGGAGGTCATGCCCACACCTCAAAGTTCTACGAATTACTCATGAGACCAAATGCACTGTGTAGACTATCGTCCTATTCCTGGGAGAAAAGGAAACACACCCAAAAGTTTGGATTTCTCAAGAATCCGCATCTAGATGAAGCATAAATGAGTGCTACGTTCGCCCCTGATTCCCCAGCCTCGATTCGCGCCATCCGACAGAACGTTTTCTACAATGATAGAAATGTTCTATGCTGCACTGCCCAACATGGAAGCCATCAGCCAGCCACGTGGGACCTTCAAGGACTTGAAATGTGGCTAAGGCAACCGAGGAACCGAGCTGCCTATTTGATTTAGTTTCAATTTATGTACATGTAAAGAGCCACTTAAAAAAAACAGAGAGCTACATACAAGGGTACAGCGAATGGCTAGTACATTTCAAAGCACGGATCTAGACAGTGCCTGGTATATAGCTGGTGCTCAATAAATACCTGCTCAAGGGAAGAGTGAATAGATAGTAAGTAGCTCACTGTAGTAAGTCCTGATAAAGCAGGATTCTCATGTTTATTGAGTATTCACTTTAAACAAATCCCTGATTAGAAATGGGAACACTCTTGCACTGTTGGTGGGAATGCAAACTGGTGCAGCTGCTCTGGAAAACAGTGTGGAAGTTCCTCAAAAAAATTAAAAATAGAACTACCCTATGACCCAGCAATTACACTGCTAGGAATTTACCCAGGGGATACGGGAGTGCTAATGCAGAGGGGCACATGTACCCCAATGTTTACAGCAGCGTGTTCAACAATAGCCAAGTTATGGAAAGAGCCCAAATGACCACCGACTGATGAATAAAGAAGATGTGGTTTATATACACAATGGAATACTACTTGGCAATGAGAAAGAATGAAATGTTGTTATTTGCAGCAATGTGGATGGAACTGGAAGGTATTATACTGAGTGAAATAAGTCAGTCAGAGAAGGACAGATATCATATGTTTTCACTCATCTGTGGATCTTGAGAAACTTAACAGAAGACCATGGGGGAGGGGAAGGAAAAAAAAAGAGAGAGAGGGAGCCAAACCATAAGAGACTCCTAAAAACTGAGAATAAACTGAGGGTAGATGGGAGGTGGGAGGGAGGGGAGGGTGGGGGATGGGCATGGAGGAGGGCACCTGCTGGGATGAGCACTGGGTGTTGTAGGTAAGCCAATGTGACAATAAATTATGTTTAAAAACCAACCAACAAACAAATCCCTGATTAAGTCAGCAACCTTCAGAGTTAGGTACTTTGATTAACTCTGTTTTACAGATGAAGAACCAGAGGCTCAGAAGAGTTAAGTAGAGGGTCCGCGGCCACTCAGAGGGTGGCAAAACCAGGACTCAAGCCCAAGCAGAGTGACGGGCAGCCTCTTCAAACTGGTCAACTTCGCTCATGATAGAACAAGCATTCGGTGCCTCACTTTACTTTCTACAGGTTAACAGAAGATTCAACAGGCAACTCCTCCTTTTGAAATAAAGCAACAGAGATACAATGTGTCATACAGAGGGGGGTGGGGGGTTTAAAAGCCCAGCCAGTGCACTCAGCTAGCAAGGCTCGGTTGACTGACTACCGGACCCCGGGGCAAGAACTAACTACCGATCCCCCCCACTGTGGCCTTTCCCTAAAACCATCTCCCCCAACAGGGGCGCCTGGGTGGCTCAGTCAGTTAAGCATCCAACTCCGGCTCAGGTCACGATGTCGCGGTTCGTGAGTTCGAGCCCTGCGTCGGGCTCTGTGCTGACAGCTCGGAGCCTGGAGCCCGCTTCGGATTCTGTGTCTCCCTCCCTTTCTAACCCTCCCCTGCTCACACTCTGCTCTCAAAAGCTGAATAACGTTAGAAAAACATTATTTTCCTGAGGTTGACATGTGCGTCCACATATCATGCACGGAGTGTTCTTCTCCAAGGAGATTCCTTCATCCTTTCTCTTGTGGTGCATCACAGCCCCACCCCTGCATCACAGCCCCACCCCAGCACTGACCCCTGTACCAAAAGGGGTTCCCCTGTATCACACAGGGACACGCACAGACCCAGAAACTGAGCAGGCTCCCCCTGTCCTCACCGGACCCCACTCTCCACCAGAGCATGGCCCCCAACCCCATCACACAGCCAGCTTCTGTCTTTACAAGGTCTCTTGCTGAGGGGCGCCTGGGTGGCTCAGTCAGTTAAGCATCCAACTTCGGCTCAGGTCATGATCTCACGGTTCGTGGGTTCGAGCCCCGCATCGGGCTCTGTACTGACAGCTCAGAGCCCGGAGCCTGCTTCGGATTCTGTGTCTCCCTCTCTCTCTGCCCCTCCCCCACTCGCGCACTGTCTCCCGGTCTCAAAAATAAATAAACATTAAAAAAAAAATTTTTAACAAGGTCTCTCGCTGAATGGATTTTTACAGCTCTTTTCACACCCCATGAGGCCGCCATTGTGTTCCTCTCGAGGGGGTTCTTTCCAATGATCCTGCAAGCTGTTCCCTTTGCCTACCCCAGAGCCATGTCATCTGTGACTGTCACCGTTTGGAATTCAGGGGAGAGAAAGATATAAGTGGAACTTCCTGCTGATGTGGCGGGGGGGGGGGGGGGGGGCAGTCAATTTGCCGGCAAAGAAGAATTTTTTTAATTCTAGACGAGAACAATTTTTTTTTTTTTGGACCTTTTTTTAAATTTAATTTTTTTAATGTTTATTTATCTTTGAGAGAGAGCACAAGGGGGAGAGGGGCAGAGAGAGAGGAAGACACAGAATCCAAAGCAGGCTCCAGGCTCCGAGCTGTCAGCACAGAGCCCAACACCGGGCTCGAACCCAAGAACCATGAGATCATGACCTGAGCCAAAGTTGGATGCTTAACGGACTGAGCCACCCAAGAGCCAGTGGGTAGCCACCCAGGAGCCAGTAAATTTTGGACATACTTAAACTACTCTTTGTCCTAAGTGGTCAGTCATACGAAACACAATTTTCCTCAGAGTGTTGTCCCAGAACCAGATGGTTCCTTGAAAAGGATTTTACTTCATAAAACCTTCCATATCTTCCTTTTCAATTATTTAAATCCTACCCTCTCTTCTGGGTCCATAGAAGCCCCACCTCCTCCAGAAGGTCTTCCTGGACCCTCTCAGCTCTCAGAATTCCTCTTTCCTCAGCTTTCAGGCAGCATCCATTATCGGCAGGGCCACCTCCCTTGGGACCCAGGCTGCCTGAGGAGAAGGGCCCTGGGGACCAGCGTGGCCTGTCGTCACAGGCCCTGTTCATTTCCCTCTCTAACCTCAAACCCGAGTTCCCCGCTCAGCAAAACCAAAGCTCGGCAGTGAACATCATCCAGCCTCTAGATCCAGCCCTTCTAGAAGAGAGCACAGCAGTAATTCAGCAGCTGTTAGAGGACGCGCCTTCCAGTCTCTCTCTGCTCTAAGTCTTTTATTCACACACATAGCACCTTTTGTGGGGGGAATTCTCTGGGTTTTTTCTCTGCTTTTTCTCCTTCGCGTTAGTACCCTTTGCGGATTGGCACTGGGGAGCTTCCCAGGTGGCTGACCCTTAACCCAACACTGACATCTGGGGGGTTATTCAGTTGCCTCCAGCAAACACTTCCCGGCCTCACAGTCTCACAATTCACTCTACTTCATGATACGTGTTATTGCATTGTTACGTGTTTGCGTATGCTTCTCTTCGGTCAAGAGCAAAGACTGTATCTTACCATCTGAGGCACGGCTGGTGGGCTGGTGACAGCTAACAGAGTGCTATAGGCATCCAAAGACATTTATTAAAGAGAAGTGAATGAAGAAGAGAAACATTCTGCAGACAGTGGGCAGAATAGGCGACTGAAGGGTCCTGGGCCCCCTCAGATCACCTTCAAATTGGAAATCTGAACGTTCAGCGCAGGCGAGCCTGGGCGGTTCAGTAGGTTAAGCGTCCGACTCTTGATTTCGAGTCAGGTCATGATCTCATGGTTCGTGGGGTCCAGCCCCGTGTTGGGCTCTGTGCTGACAGCGTGGAGCCTGCTTGGGATTCTCTCTCTGCTCCTCCCCCATTCATGTGTGCATGAGTGCACGCTCTCTCTTGCTCTCTCTCTCTCAAAATAAACATTTAAAAAAATTTTTTTAATGTTTTTTTTTTTTTTTTAATTTATTTTTGAAGGAGAGAGACAGAGCACGAGCGGGGGAGGAGCAGAGAGAGAGTGAGACACAGAATCCGAAGCAGGCTCCAGGCTCCGAGCCGTCAGCACAGAGCCCGACGCGGGGCTCGAACCCATGAACTGTGAGATCATGACCCGAGCCCAAGTCGGACGCTTAACTGACGGAGCCACCCGGGTGCCCCTCAAAATAAACACTTAAAAAAAAAAGGATTTTCAGCACATTATCAGGGCCTGGGGCAATGCTGGTGCCCCAGACATCAGCATCCGCTCACATGGCTGTCTTGCTTTTCTAAATAATGAACCATTTCCATGAATATCTGGCAAAGCTCATCTTAATTAGGTTGGAGAATTAGTTCAGCTGCATCTAGTTCCAAAATCAAGAAGAAAGGAAAGTATTCAAAAACCAAAAAATCTACCCCTAACTGAACAACACAGCAAGATCCCAAAACCAATGCTTACAACTCAACAGTAAGAAGAAAATTCAATGTAAAACTGCTCAAGAGGGGCGCCTGGGTGGCGCAGTCGGTTAAGCGTCCGACTTCAGCCAGGTCACGATCTCGCGGTCCGTGAGTTCGAGCCCCGCGTCAGGCTCTGGGCTGATGGCTCGGAGCCTGGAGCCTGTTTCCGATTCTGTGTCTCCCTCTCTCTCTGCCCCTCCCCCGTTCATGCTCTGTCTCTCTCTGTCCCCCAAAAAAATAAATAAAAAACGTTGAAAAAAAAAAATTAAAAAAAAAAAACTGCTCAAGAAATCTGAAGATACATGAGTGGCTAGTAAGCACACAAGAAGTTGCTCAACATCAATACTCACTAGGGAAATGCGAATCAAAGTCATAATGCAATAGCTCTATGCACTATCATGGTTGTCCTCAAAAAGGCTGACAATACCAAGTGTTGGTGCTGGTGTAGAGGAATTAGAATATCCCTACATAGCTGGTGGGAATACAGAATAGTACATACGAGGCAAATATATACATAGCATACAACCCAGCAATTTCGCTCTTAGATATGTATCCAAGAGAAGTGAAAAAAGCCTGGGTCTACAAAAGACTTGCATGCAAATGTTCAAAGCAGCATTATTGATAATCGCTAAAAACTGGGGGCGCCTGGGTGGCTCAGGCAGTTAAGCGTCTGACTCTTCTTTTCAGATCAGGTCACGATCACGAGGTTGGTGAGTTCAAACCCCGCATCGCATCGGGCTCTGCACTGACCGTGCGGAACCTGCTTGGGACTCTCTCCCTCTCCCCTCTCTCTCCCCCTCCCCAGCTCTTGCTCTCCCTCACAATAAATAAACTTAAAAAAAAAAAAATAGCTAAAAACTGGAAGCAGTACAAACATCCATCAGAGGGTGAATGGATGAACAAAATGTGGTATTTTACTCGAAGGTTACTAGGCAATAAGAAAAAGGAATGAATGTCTGATAGACGCAACGATGCAGATGAACATCAAAAAACATGCTGGGGAAATAAGTCAGACACCAAAGACTACATACTACAGGACTTCATTTATGTGAAATTTCTAGAAGAAGCCAAATGACAGAGACAAAGCGTATCCTGGATTGCCAGGGGGTTGGGGTGGGAATGGGGGCCAGCTGCAAACAGGCAGGAGGAAACGTGTGGGGATGTTGGAAGCGTTCTAAAATTTTTTGCACAATGGTATACGCTTACTAGAAATCATTGGCTCTCGATGGGTAACTCTTGTGATACATAAAGCTTATCTCAATAAAGCTATTTAAAAAAAGCAATGCGAAAGCTACATACCCATTTCACTGGGGCTTCAACACTCTACAGTTTCAGTTTATGGGCATCATGCTAATTGAAAGAGCCTCTCGGTACCATGAAAGCCGTTGCAGTTGGAAATCAGAAATTTTAAAAACAATTCCTATCATTGTAAAGTTTTTTTTTTTCCTGCACTTTTTAATGCTCACGGGGCATTAACAATTCTCAAGGAAAGTTTAAACTCCAGGGCGTCCTAAGCTTGCTTAAACCTGAGAAGCCAGCTTCCCCAAAGCCTGGATGACAGAGGTAGAACTGGTCAGGGTCCCTGCGGCTCTCAGCAGCGAGGGTTCTAAAGCCTTCCCGCCCCTCCTTGTTGGAGTCTAAACCAAAAAGATCTTTTGCCTTCAAAGTCTTCCCGTTCTAGAGGACAAAGCTCAGACAGTGCTCTCCTCGGGGCCCACACTCACCGGCTGAACTCAATGGAACAGCTTCAGCACCAAGGAGTCTTGCCAGATCCACACTTGGGTGACATCGCCCAGCTCACCTGGCCAGGTGGACTGGATCCAGGCAAAATGTGTGTTCATCAGAGGGCTCCAGAGAAATAGAACCAATATGGGGTGGGCGGGTAGATGGGGGGGGGGGAGGAGAAAGGGAGAAGGGAAGGGGGGAAGGATGTGGGGAAAGTGAGAGGGAAGAGTGGGCGAGAAGGGAGGGAATGGAAGAGGAGGGAGGGACTACGGGTCGGGGAGTGAGGGCAAGGCAGGTTTATTTTTAAGGAACTGGTTCATGCAATTATGGGGACCGGCAGGTCCCCAATTTGCAGGGCAGACTAGCAGGCTGGAGGCCTAGGGAAGAGTTTTGCAGCGTGAAGGCAGTCTGAAGGTAGAAATTCCTCTTCCCCAGGAAGCTCTAACCTTTTCCTGACTCCTTGGAGGCCCTACGCTCACCACAGTCCGCCTCTGGCACGTGCCAAGCAGAAGGTGCTCGGCCATCAAACCCCATGGAGCCGGTCAAGTTTATCCATTCTCCCATCACATATTTTACAAACACACACTCCCTGAACTTAATACTAATGACAAGGTTGGCATTGGGTCGTCACACACGTGTTTCTTCTGTCCGCTGTTTTACTGCGGTTATTATAAAAGCGGCAAGTGCTGAGCGTGTGTTTCAGCAACGTGGCTAAAGAACCCACGGTATCCAGAAACGTCTACGTTTGTAAAACCTTCACCCAAGTGTGTGTTCTTAGAATTAGCACCTTGAGGGAGTGGGGCCCAGCTTGGGACGCCCGCTTGTCGTCCCTCCACCCCCCCACTTCCCTGCAGTAGAGGGTCCCCCACGGCATTTCGTGATGGGTCCCCCATGTTACAAGATAACCTCCAAAAAGACCGGGCCAGGGGAAAGCATTAGACACAAGAGGGGACAAGGGGAAGTGGGGACCGGTGATAACTGCATTTGGGAGTCCTGGACACCATATTTGGTATTCTGTCCACCACATGGATGCAGGAAGGCAGAGAAAGGTGGTTTAAAGCAGGACAGGCGATGAGGCCAACACGTGGAGAGAAGCAGAGCACAAAAACGATAAAATTCCAGGAGTTCATAGTTGCCAGGCGCCTCCTGAGACCTGAGCTATGCCCCTGCCCCTGAGTTCCGTGGAGGACCCGGCATCCTTCTCGCAGGGGATGATGAATCTCCACAGGTGTGGTGAGTTCCTGGGAACACCATCAGCACCTTCTAGATCATGCATCTGTGAAGCAAGTACTGTATTCTCAGCAAATCCCACATGTGAAGCGTGGCTTATGCACGTTTCCTCTAAAAGAGGACAATAATAACTTTCAACTGTATTTTCCGAATCTAGCAGGAGGGAATCACCTCTTTGAAAAATATGATAAACAAATCTTCAAAAGTACCACTGGTCGGGGGCGCCTGGGTGGCTCAGTTGAGCGTCCGACTCCTGATTTCAGCTCAGGTCGTGATCCCAGGGTCGTGGGCTCAAGCTCCGCGTCGGGCTCTGTACTGAGCGTGGAGCCTGCCTGGGATTCTCTCTCGCTTTCCCTCTTCCCCCCTCCCCTGTTTGTGCTCCTGCTCTCTCATATTAAAAACAAACAAACAAAAAAATTAAGTACCATTTGGAATAGGTTGAAGAATTGATCACATCAAGAAGAAATAGAATAACATTTATTGAGTTTAGGCAGATAGCGGGTGGGGGGGCGTGGGCTCTTTACACACCCCCTCTCATTTTGTCACACCAACCTTGTATGATTTTTTTTTTAATTTATTTGAGAGAGAGAGAGAGAGAGAGAGAGAGAGAGAGAGAGAGTCAGTCGGGGAGGGGCAGAGAGAGAGGGAGACACAGAATCTGAAGCAGGCTCCACACCCGACATGGGGCTCAATCTCATGACCATGAGATCATGACCTGAGCTGAAATCAAGGGTTGGACGCTTATCCCACGGAGCCACTCAGGCGCCCCCAAGATAATATCTTTAAATCCATCTTGTTGGCCAGAAACCTGAGGCTCGACAAGGATGGTTACACACTTGTGACCTGCCAACCTACCCTATCACCAGTTCTGCGAATCACAATGTTGTCTACAATGACAGGCCACGACGGCCCTCAATCAAAATATGTAACTAATTGCCTGTGTATTTCCTTCTTGGTGAAACCTTTAAAACAAGCTATTTACTTCCACCATTTTTTTTTTTTTATTCCTCCCTAGTTTCAGCATCAAAATGTCCAGTTTCTTCCTTTGGCTTTTTCTCATTTCCGTTTAATCTTCTGCAGAATCGTACATTTTCAAAGCCAGATATCATCAGCAAAATAATCACTCAACTGCACCTAATTTCAGTTAGATGGATTGGGATTGGTGAACCTTGACTTTTCCTAACAGTACAGAGTCATTCCTGCCATGGTTAGACATAACGCCCCAGGGCGTCCTCGACCCTACAACAAACCCATAAACCCAAACCACGGCACTCAGTGCTGAGTGGGCAGAAACTCAAGAGAGAAGAGCACATTGCCTTTTCCACCCTGTGTTCAGAGAGGAAAACATCCCGAAGTGACTTCGAGGGGGGAGCTGGAAATGCGGGGTTTGCTGGGATTTCAGAATGATGACCTCCAAGTGCAAAAATGATGTCTGATTATCTACAGCCGTAGCTCCGCGCGTGTGGCCATGACGACCATCCCCGTTTTCTGTCCCGGCAGCCCTTGTCCGCCTTGAGCAATTGCAGACACTATGACGCAGGGGTGGCAAAGGGCATGGAGCTGAGGACGCCAAACAAGTCCGGGCAAGATCCACGTGCAGCACCATCAAAGCTCAGAGAAACTCCACAGCCTTCGTCACCATCCCAAAGGAGCCTCCCATCCCGCGGAGAGGCTTCCCCCAGCTCCAGAAACTGGGGCAGGGACCAGGAAAACAGAGGTCGTCGTGTTACACACAAAGGCACCAGATACTTTAACACCGTTCCCCCCCCCCCCAACCCGCTCGCCAGTTTAATTATTCACGGCCAGGTTGGTCTTGTTTTCCCAGAGGCACAGAGCCATCACATCTCTGTGTCCGGCTGTCCCAGCATCCACACCACCCGGCGGAGGGAGGCGGGGCTGGATAGAAACTCTGAATCTTGGGTCCCACCCTGGAATCTGCCTTTTGACAAGGGCTCCAGGCGGTGAGACCGCGTGTGAGTGTCTGGGAGACAGAAACTGGGCTACTGCGTGCAGGGCAAAGCGTGGTTTACTGATGGACCCATCCTCTTTGTAACCTTTTGCCTTCCCCAAGCATCCATTCATTCATTAAAAAGGCATTCATTTGTCATTTAGCAAATATTTACAGGGTGCCTAGTAGGTGACTCAGCGCCTGGCACTGTCTAGGGGAGATAAGGCCACCCCGGAGAGCAAAGCAGTCGCAGGCTCTACCTCAAAGAACTTTCTTTCCACATGGGGAGATAAATACCAAATAAGAGAACTAGCAAGGGAAAGAGGTCATACGAACAGCAACAGCGCTACAAAGAACATAAAGAGGGTGCAGAGGGAGAACTGAGAAGTGGGGGAAAGAACTTTTTGTTGGAAGAGGAGGATCAGAAAGGCCTCTCTCTTGACATAACATCGGAGCTGAAACGTGAAGTCAGAACGAGCTAGCCATTCAGAGGAGTGAGGGAGAACCTTCCAGGCAGAGGGAAAAGCCAGTTTGCAAAGGCCCAGAGTCAGGAAAGAGGCTGGTGTGTTTGAGCAAAACGGCCCAAGGTGCTGGAGGGTAGTGAGCCGGGGAGAGTGGACAGTCACCAAGGAGGTGACAGGGATTACTAGGCAGGGCCACTCAGGCCAAGAAAGCTGAATGATACCCCAAGTGCCATAGGAGATAGCACTGAGAGATTCCGAGCAGGGAATGACACAGTGCCATCTATATATATAGACAGATAGACGGCACTCGCCTATCGTATAGAGACTAGACTGGATAAGGAACAAGAGTGGACCTAGGGAGCCAGCGTGTGGCTCATTGCATACTCCAGGTGCAGCAGGGCAAGTTGGAGACAGGTTTTGACTGACCCCAAAGGCTGGCTGGGAGCTTGTGCTGATCTGGACACAAAAGGTGAGTGAGACCATCCCGGCGAGGAGGGGCAGGCTGGAACCTAGTTCAGAAGCCTTCAGGCACCTGGCAGGCAAGGAGCTTGCAGAGAGAGAGGCACACGAGGAAATGGACAAACAGCAGTGTCATTTTGGGCGCCGGTTAATTTGGCAACATCTTTGTTAAAGGAAATGAGCACATACTTTTTGACCAGCCGCTGGCATATTTGTCCTACAAGCACGTTCGTGGATGTGCAAAATGACACAGGTTCTAGGTTGTTCACTATGTGTTTGTATAAGCAAAAGATTGGGAATAACCCGAATGCTCAGTAATAGGGAACTGGTTAAATAAATGTTGATTTATCCATATGATGAAATACTATGCAGCCAAAAATAGGAAAAAGGATACTTTCAGATGGTTTTTATATACATATATATGAATATGTACGTGTGTGTGTGTGTGTCTTTTCAAGATTAACATTGTTGCATGACAAAAGTATATTAACAGTACGTATGGTATGGAATGTTACCAGCTACGTAAAAAAGGTTTTAGAATTTTTCACCCACATGTTTGCCAATACATACCCAGCCAGATCTTCAAAACTGGTAAGAGTGATTGCCTCCAGTTTGCTGCGATGCACTACGATCAGTTTGGGGAAAGATGGGGGGCATGTGGTGCTGAGACCACCGCAGGGTACATGAGGGGTGAGAGGGAGAAAGGGGGAGGCTTCCGGGAGGAGGTAACCCAAGGGCAGACTCTTCCAGGATGAACAGGCAACCCTCACAAGGCAGGTGTTCCAGACAGAGGCATGGACATATAATCAAACAGGGGTCCATTCAAGGGCACACTAGTAGTTTGGGGTTTAGCTAAAGCTCATGGGGTTCCAGAATAGCCAGCAGGATATGAGCCCGGGCAGGCTCACCCGAGGCCAGCTCTTGCCCGACATGCCAAGCACTTGGGACTCTTCCTAGAAGTGACGCAAGGGGGGCACAGTGACATGACCGAGTGTAAAGTTCTTCAAGGAAATTCTGGCAGCAGCGTGGACAATGGAGGCAGTGGCGAGGAGGGGCAGGCTGGAACCTAGTTCAGAAGCCCAGGTACGGAGCCAGTTCCTTCTCTGGAGGAAGCAATGATAGCGAAAAAGGAACAGATATAAGAGGGAACTAATTCCATGGGTGGGAGAAACAGGAATAAAGGATAATTCTACAGTCTCACCCGAGCTACCACGATCTGAGAAAAGGAACTGAGGCAAAGAAGCAAGGTTAGGGGATGGAAGGGGGAAGAAAGGACTCCAGGGAGGCAGAATGGTGGTGTTCAAATCCCCAGCAGTATTCCCTTGAGCAATTCCACTCGGGTCTCTGGATTTTAGTTGCCTCACTTGTACAATGGGCACCACATCTATCTCAGAGGACCATTCTCATCATGAAATGAAACGTTTTCCATACTGCACCTACCATATTGCCCGGCACAGGGTAGGTATTTAATAAGGGGCAGCCCTGGGCACTGGAGAAACTGTACAAAAGAATGGCAGGAAAGTCTCTACAACAGAGAAATGCCTAGTTCACCAAAGCAGGGATTTCAAGGGAATTTTTAGAAATTAAAGGAGGATGTATGTGATTCTATTTTTTTAAGGTTATTTATTTTGAGAGGGAGAGAGGGAGAGGGAGAGAGGGAGAGAGAGAGAGGGAGAGAGAGAGAGAGAGAGAGGGAGAGACAGAGAGAATCCCAAGCAGGCTCACACTGTCAATGCAGAGCCCGATGCAGAACTCGAACTCACAAACCCTGAGATCACGACCTGAGCCAAAACCAAGAGTCAGACACTTAACCGACTGAGCCACCCAAGTGCCCCTGTGATTCTACTGATTCCAAGTGTCATTCCTCGATGGTCCCCAGACCAAACCCTTACCTTGACAGGCCTGAGACCAGTTATGAGTATGGATAGACGGCCACAGACCACTGGCCACTGCTGGGCCAGCAACTCAAAGCCCTAGCCTTTGCCAAAAGAAGGCCAATTCACTAGGACCCGTCAAAACCGGCTTCTTTTTTTTTAACGTTTTTTTGTTTTTGGTTTTTGGTTTTTATTTTTGAGACAGGGAGAGACAGAGCATGAACAGGAGAGGGTCAGAGAGAGGGAGACACAGAATCTGAAACAGGCTCCAGGCTCTGTGCTGTCAGCACAGAGCCCGACGTGGGGCTCGAACCCACGGACCGCGAGATCATGACCTGAGCCGAAGGCGGCCGCTCAACCGACTGAGCCACCCAGGCGCCCCAAAACCGGCTTGTTTCAATTCCGGGCAAACTCTAGCATCTATAAACCCCAACGGCCAAACCAGGCCTCTAACTGTCTGGGGTGTTTCACTTCCTGTGTTGTATGTGCTGAACCTCTAACCATGACAGCAAAGCATACCAAGATGACCACCAGGCTGCATATTTGCAGGTCCATCGTCCACGGGAGTGGCCTGGGGATTTTCCAGGAGAGACGATGTGGGGCATGAGACCAACATTCGGCCACATCTAAAGTCGATGCCCCCCTTCATTTTCGATAATCACAACCTATCTCAAGTTACCTGCAAAATCAGGAGTTAAAAAAAGAAAAAAAGCTCAAAACTTCCTACAAAACATATACACAAAACCCTATTCCTTAGTCATGCTTATTAAACTAAGTCTGTTTCTGAAGCCTCTTTGCTTGGCTTTGAAGAGGTAACTCATGTTAGTCTTGTCAAGGGAAAAAAAGAAGTCACGGGGATTATTGCAAATAAGAACAGAAGTATCCAGAAATGTATAAGGTGCACCCCTCCTCTCCGACCAAATGCTCTTTGGGCTGAAGTACAAGAGTTGGTCAGGAAACAGGGACATCCTTGTCCCCCAAATTGCCACTCTCCTGGTGATACGCCTTAGGGGTGCTGACCGACAGGGCTGCGTTGCCATAGTGGGGAGAAGCGATGTTACAAGGTCTGTCTGATATGACCAGGCATAAGCTCTTCAGTAGAAACCTGGTGGATACCAACTGTCCTAATAGGTTCAGGCCACAGGAGGGTTATGACCTATTTGATAGCGCACAGACCCACTGTAAGCACAGAGGTCAGCTATCCCACATATATGACACCAGACAGAAAAGAGAGCCCAGAACCCAAGGACATTCAATTCAAGGCCAAAGAAAAATAAACAAAGGTCAGAAACCTAATCAAATTGACATGAAAACGGACAGGCTTGGGCAGCCTCCTCAGGAATTCGATCAGATGTCCCGTCTGAGTCCAGAGCAGAATGGCCTAATTTTTT
Source organism: Panthera pardus (assembly GCF_024362965.1). Taxonomy (NCBI): domain Eukaryota; kingdom Metazoa; phylum Chordata; class Mammalia; order Carnivora; family Felidae; genus Panthera; species Panthera pardus. The sequence goes on along the minus strand of NW_026526732.1, from coordinate 121,462,808 downwards.
TTTAAACAAATGGTTTTCTAGGAAGAAAGAGTTCTACCTTCCGGTCATAGGTCTCTGCAGTTAATTAAAATATACATACATTTCATCTACCCTTAATCCGCGCCCATTAAAACGTAAAAATAAAACACGCCTTCCCAGATTACATAAATTACCATGGACTTCTGGGTACTGTCCCTGCCCTTCCCTTGAAACACTTCTTTAATGTCGCGTCCTGGGCCATAAGCTTGGTCTCTTTCCTCATCGATAAAAATTCCAACTTTCAAGGGCCGGCGGTACACTTTCTGGGCGGGTTCCAGAGGCAGGGACACTGCTGGGATCGTCTTAGGTACGTGTGAGGACTGCCAGTGGACAAAATTACGCTTCTTTTTCCCCTGGGCACGGCAAAGCTGCGGCTGCTCTGTGCTCGGAGATTGTTCAGACTGCCTGGGTTATACAGGTGGGGGGACCGGATGGCCAGGGGCGGTGAGCCCGTTCCCAGCCTCCCTGCCCACGTCAGACCTGGGAACTTTCCCCACGGTTATTAAGGAGGGACTAGTACATGCTCCCACGTGAAAGGGGCTGCGCGGGGCCTTTTCCCACACAAAGCACCCATGCCTCTGGAACGGCTGCGTTCGTCCCCTAAAAATTCAAGACCTATCATTCCAAACCCACGCAGAAGGCAGCTCCTGAGCTGCCACGCTCGACACTTAAATCCCCCTGGTTTTATCAAACCGGTCGTCACTAACCCACGACCTCCTGGAAGACGTCCCCATAAATCCCTCTCCCCCCGCCCCATCTAACCACTCCCGCCGTCCTCGCTTACAGCCAAGACTTAGTAATTCCAGCTGATCGTCAAATTCTAACCTCACACCAAACTAACAGCAGAAAGAAGCAAGCTGGCCGGGCAGGACGTCACAGCTGCTCCGGATCAGGCAGTCTCCCGCCCTCAGGAAAACCAGACACACGTGTGGGGCCCTTGTTTCGGGTGTTCCCGGGCGCGCACTCGCCTCTCCCAGGCGCGCACCCACGCACACACTCGGGGCACTACAGACACAGCTGGGGACTGAGTTTCCTCTCCCTCCGAGCAGCCCATGCCCAGTCCTCGGCATCCGATCCGCCTGGTCGACATCCCGGGAACACACGCCTCCTCCAGCCTCCGCGCCACACACGTGGGAAGGCGCGTCCAGGTGGTGCCAGAAGGGAGGAGAGAAGCGCAGAGGCTGGGAAGGCCGGGGATGAGGAAGGAGGGAGCTCCGAGTGGCCTGTGGCATCTCAGGTCCCCGGGCCGGCGTAGATGCCTCGTAAGCCTCGGGGATGAAGAGGGGGCGAGAGCAGAAGAGCAGCAGGGAAGGAAGGAAGGCTGCAGGGGAGGGGGGAGGGGGTCGCTCACCCAGGGTTTTGACAGCGATCTGCCTGGTGAGGGGCGGCGGCAGGTTGATGCACACCAAGTCCACGTCCTGATGCAGCAGCACCTCGTCAATGCGGCTGGTGTAGAAGGGGACGCTCATCTCCTTGGCCAGCTCCTCCGCTTCCTCCTGCGTGCGGCCCCACAGCGCCTTCACCGCGAAGCCCTCGTCTTTCAGCAGCGGGATGATGACACGGGCCGTGAGGCTGGTGCCGAACACGCCCACCCCGGGAAGCATGGCTGCTCCGGTCCGCCGGGTTCTGCTTCAGCTCAGATCTCCAGTCCCACAGGCTCACACACCCCCGTGTAGCCAGTCCTGCGCCCGGCTCGCCGCGGTGCGCCAGCAGCCCGTGCACCGGGCAAGGCGCCCGGGTGCCGAGAGCGCACCGAGCTGCAGGCAGAGCAGGCTCGGGGCGCCTCAGTGCGGCGTCTGCTGCAGTGTCCGCCACGCGGGGCTCCCGTCCCTCCCGGGGGCGGCGGCAGGGACCCCCCCGGGGCGCCCGAGGCCCCGAAGCCCCGCGGAGCCCCGGCTCAGGCAGCGCCCCCGCCGCAGCGCCGGCCGGCTCCGCGAGCCCCGCCGAGGCCGCCCCATGGCCGGCTCATCCCCGCGCCCGCGCCGCCGCAGCCCGGGACCCGCTCTCTCCCGCGTGCTTTCCGCAGCCGGCGAGTCGCACACCCTGCCCGAGCACGGACCGGCGCGGCTGCGGGGTCCCCCTCTCTCCCCCGCCCTCGGCTCCGAATGAAATAATCCAGCGGCCACCAGGAGGCCGGCTAAGCGCGCGGCTCGCAGGGCGCCGGACGCGGATCTCGAGCTGCAGCGCGGCGCCGACGGCCACGACCCGGCGCCAGCCTTCTCATTCTGCTGCCATGTTCGCTCGCAGCGCGGCTCGGGCGGCCTCGGCCCCAGGCCGGCTCGGGCTCCGGGATCCCGCGGGGACGAGGGCGGAGTTGGGGAGTTTGGCTGTCAGCAGCCGGGTGTCGCCGCGCCGCCCCCGCCGCAGCGCCGCGCGCCATTGGCCGCCGCGCGCCGCCCCCGCCCCCGCCGCCCCGGGCTCCCGGAGCGCGCCGCGCGGGGCCCAGGAACCCAGCCCGGCTCCTCCCCCGCCCCGCCCCGCCCCGCCCCGCCCCGCCCCGCCCCGCCCCGCCCCGCCCCGCGCGCCTCGGGCCCCTTCGCCGCTTCCCTTTCTTCGCCCTCACCTCCTCCCTCCCTCCTCGCCTCTTCCAAACCCCGCCCCAAGCGGGCCAATAAATCCACCGGCGCGGGCGCGCCCTGATGGGCTAGGCGTGCGTCCCTGGGAGGAGGAGCGCGGGGGACCCAGCGAGGTGTGAGCGACGGAGCGGGAGCGAAGCCTATATGCCCAGAACACACTAGGGAAGCTTTCCAGGCATTCTCTCTGAATCCTCGCGCTAACCTTAAGGTTATTGGAAACCCACTTAACTGGTGATGTAATTGAGTCCTGGGAAGGGTAAGTGACTCGCGCAAGGTCACACAATAGGTGAGCAGCGGGCCTGCCATTGGAATCCAGGCTAGGCTCCAGAGTTTGGGCTGCGGGCTGGAGAGTTCTCTCTCCTTCTAAGAGGTCTCGCTCCAGTCGCGCGCCACCCCTGCCGCCGCGCGCGCAAGGTCCTGTAGCCTTCCTCCTCCCAGTCGTCTTAACAAAAGCTCTGCTTTCCCCCGCGAGGCCAGCCCCTGCTATGTGAGGGGTCCCCGGAGTGGCTGCTGCACGTGTGTCCACGTCTGGGTTCCGAGAAGAAGAGGACGCCCTGGCCAGAAGCTAGGCCAGTTGCTTGGCTTCGAGCTTTGGCTTCTTTGGCAGCTTCCCGTGGCCTCTACTCGCTGGTCTCTCCCCCACCCTCACCCTCTGCTCCTTTGGAGGAAGGGGGGCCGACTAAAGTTGGCTCTGCGTCCCTGGAGCCCAGGGAATCCTGCGCCTGTCTGGTTTCCCATATCCTCCACACGGATCACACTGGCCTGTGTGTAGTAAGCACTCAATAAACATTTGCTAAACAAATGAATGAATATTCACCGAATGTCCGCTACGTGTCCACTTGGTGCTGGGATGCGTGACCCAAAGCTGAAAGGGACCTGGCTTCTAGCTCCAAGTCTCTTGAGAGGTCAGGGGTCCTGTTCCTCTCTTGTCTTCAGCACTCAGCTCAATGTGGCACACGGTCTGCTTCAACGCAGGAGCGGAAAACGTGATACTTGCAAGCGTTTGAAGCAACTTGTAACAATCAGGCGGGCAACTTGTGGCAATCCCGCAGGCGCGTGGAGAGAGCAGGATACCAGAAAAGCTCGTGTGTTGCAATGAGGGGGGAGGTGGCTGACCTCAGAGCGTTAGAAGAAAGGCACAGAGGACACTGAGTGCTCTGAGTGGCTGCCAACGGCCTGGGAAGGTCTGAGACAAAAGGAGTATTGCCATCAGTACTGACAGGCTGCTTTTGAGCAGAGGTTTTGTAAGAACCAAGGCAGGAACGCCTACCAGAGTAAGGGGTGCAGGCAATGGGGTCAGACACGAGGCACCATCTCGGCACACAACAGGCCAGGTCATAGGTCAGGGATGGCAACGGCTCATCCAGAGCAGGGGTGTGTGGAGCTTGGCATGGGGGTTGGAAGCAGAGACAGAGCACCTGGGGTTGACTCTTGGTTCTGCCATTTACCAGCCATGGGGCCTTAAGCGGATTACTCTATCTTTTGGTGCCACGGTTACGTTCCGTGTGTTAAATCGGGGTAACAATGGCATATACAAAGAGTTTTGGAGGATTATCAAATCCTTAGACTAGTGCCTGGCACATAGTAAGCTCTAGATAAACGTTAAATACATATGGTAAATAAACATGGAGAGGGGTCTGTTACCAAAGTCATGCTTGATACGAGAGACAGCTGTCCAAGGGCAGCAGTATCTAGCCAGTAAGAGAGAATTTTGTTTGTGTTCTTTTCTTTATTTTTTTAATGTTTTATTTGTTTTTGAGAGACAGAGTGCGAGCCGGGGAGGGGCAGAGAGAGAGAGGGAGACACAGAATCCGAAGCAGGCTCCAGGCTCCGAGCTGTGGGCACAGAGCCCGCTGGGGGGAGGGGATCCCACGAATCGCGAGATCATGACCTGAGCCGAAATCGAGAGTTGGATGCTTAATCAAATGAGACACCCGGTGCCCCTGCTTGTGTTCTTTTAAAGGGGACTGTACCCATAGCTGCAGTGTGAATAAAAATAAACCTTACTTCTGTGTAATATCAACAGAAATTGACCACAAGTGTATAAAACAGACATCATCCCCATTTCGTAGAAGACAAAACAGAATCCTGGCAGCATCTCAGACTGAGGGATCTAAAACAGAAGGCTTCACTTCCAACCTCCCCCCCCCACCCCTCCCCCCATCACCCCCATCTTAACAAGTGGCACCACCAGCCCACAGCTGGCCAAAATCCTTGGAGGCGGCCAGGGCTCCTTTCTCGTACACTCTACAGTTGAGCATCACCAGGTCCTCAGCTTTCAAAATGCATCCAGAGTCTGACAGCTTCTCCGCCGGGTGGGGACCTGGGGTCCCCGTCATCACTGCCCGGACCAGAACATTCACCTCCCCGCTGGTCTACCTCCTGGCTCCTTTTGTACTTCCCCAGTCTGTATTCTCCACTCAGCAGCCAGAGTGAATCTTTAAAAGGTAAGTCCAGTCACGTCCCATCAGACTTGACGCCTAGCAGTGAATAAACCCCAAATTCCCCAGGATGTCCTGAAAAGCTCCTCCTGAGCCAACCCTCTGCCTCGCACATCTCTCCGCCTCCAGCCCTCCACCCCACCGCCTGTACTCCAGCACACTGGCCTCCTCGCTGTGCACTCTACCCACAGAGCCCCTTCTTGACTCAGGGCCCTTGCACTTGCTGTTTCCTCCACACGCCCCCTTACACACACACACACACACACACACACACACACACACACACACACCCCCCTTCCACCCCCATGTATCCACCTGGCTCATTCTCCTCACTCTACTCCGGTCTCTGCTCAGATATCACTTCCTTACACGGCTTTGCCCAACCATCCTGGCTAAAATGACATTTTGTCACATTTCCTCCCTGTGTCTGGCTTTGTTTTTCTTCATAGCTCCTCTCACCGCCTTGCAACATGTAATATACCTGTTTATCTGTTTATCATCCTTTTGCCTCCACAGATTAGAAACTCATGGAGGTCAGAAGTTTGTGTGAATGCCCAGCGCCCAAAATTGTATCTGGCGCCTGTTAGACACTCAATATGCATTTGTTGAACAAATCCTTAGATGTCCTTCTACCCACCGTGTTTTATTACGAAGTTCTGCACGAGTTAATGTTTATAAACTCCTTAGAACTATGCCAAGTGCCGTGTGCAAGAACGATTTAGGCCCCGGAGGACCAAGGCTGAGTATGGCAGGGCCCCCGCCTTCAGGTTACTCATGCCTGGTGGCCTGTTGATACGAACTGACAATGGCAATGTAGCGTGACTCACACCATGGTAGGAACCTGCGGGGGGTGATCTGGGAGTGGAGGAAGCCTTCCAAGACTTGTAGCCAGAGGACACATCTAGACTCAGGTTTTGAAGGACTTGCTGGAGTTAGCTGGAATAAAGGGGAGAATATTCTAGACTGGGGGAGGCTAAAAATAGGCTAACTCAAGGGGTGCCTGGGTGGCTCAGTTGGTTAAGTGTCCAACTCCTTATCTCATGGTTCATGAGTTCGAGCCTCACATCGGGCTCTGCAATGACAGCACAAAGCCTGCTTGGGATTCTCTCTCTTTCCCCCTTCCCAACTCTCATGTGTTCGTTCTCTCTCTCTCTCTCTCTCTCTCTCTCTCTCCCTCTCAAAAATAAAATAAACAGGGGCGCCTGGGTGGCTCAGTCGGTTAAGTGTCCGACTTCAGCTCAGGTCACGATCTCGCGGTCCGTGAGTTCGAGCCCCACGTCAGGCTCTGGGCTGACAGCTCAGAGCCTGGAGCCTGCTTCAGATTCTGTGTCTCCTTCTATCTCTGCCCCTCTCCTGCTCATACTCTGTCTCTCTCTGTCTCAAAAATAAAAATAAATAAAAACATTTAAAAAATAAAATAAAATAAATAAACTTTAAAAATAGGCTAACTCAAGTTGGAAGCGTTTGCGTGGAAGAGGCTAGGACATGAGGGACGGTGGCCCAAAGACTTAAAGCAGACAGTGAACAATCAGATTGGAATTTTAAAGATTAAAAAAAAAAATTTTTTTAATGTAATGTCCCAAGGTGGGACTCGAACTCATAACCCTGAGATCAAGAGTCACATGCTCTACCAACCGAGCCAGCCAGGTGCCCCACATTGGCCTTTTACAACCATTACTCAGGCTCCGTTATGGAGGCAAATTGCAAGAGGGCATACCACACACAGCCCCACAAGGAGCCCACCGCAATACCCCGAGTGTGAAGGGAAACTCAGGCATGGGAATGAAAATGCAGGCACAGGTACATGATAAAGCAGGGCACTCTGCTATGACAAGATGGAGTCTCCCAGGCCTTGCAACTAATTGGACGTGCAAGGGGGGTGAGGAGGAGTTGGGGTGACTTCCCAGGTTGGAGTAGGTGGAGAAGCCGAGTGTCCATTTGTGTCTCACCCGGTTCACGGTACCGGGCAGGGGAGGATTGCTCTTAGCACACATCGATCCCGAGCTTCTGATAACATGGACCTTTGCACCCCAGTGCTTTTGCACATGATACCCTCACAAACATCTGGTGTTTATTCTTCATGTTCTTTGTGCGAGACCCTCTTAAACCTGGATCCTGAATCCCAACACAAGCCGACGTTCTGACCTTTTAAACAGTTCTGAAAATAAGCCTAAAATTTTCTCTCCCCTCATTCCACGATTTATCTGCCAATCTCTACTGTTTGCATTTGGGTAAAGAGTTTAGGCCCATTTTCATGTCATTTAAGATGAGTGTCATGTGACTCCAAAAAGAACATTCTAAACCTTTCTTTAGAAATAAAAATAGTGTGGGGGCACCTGGGGGACTCAGTCAGTTACATGTCCAACTTCGGTTCAGGTCATGATCCCACGGTTAGTGAGTTCGAGCCCCACATCAGGCTCTGTGCTGACAGCTCAGAGCCTGGAGCCTGCTTCAGATTCTGTGTCTCCCTCTCTCTGTGTGTCCCTTCCCCGCCTGTGCTCTCTCTCTCTATCAAAAGTAAGTAAACATTTAAAATGTTTTTTAAAAAAAGAAATAAAAAATAAAAATAGTGTGTGGGGCACCTGGGTGGCTCAGTGGGTCAAGCATCTGACTCTTGATTTTGGCCCCGGTCATGATCCCAGGATCATGGGATTGAGCCCTGCATCAGGTTCCATGCTGATCATGGAACCTATTTAAATAATCTCTCTCTTTCCCTCTGCCCCCTCTACCCTGCTCTCTCTCTCTCTCTCTCTCTCTCTCTCTCTCAAAATAAGAAGAAAAAAATAAAAATAGTGGGGATTCATTTTTCTATTCATAGCCCTAGGATGATGATAAAATGGAATTTCTTCTCATATTAATTTAGTCTAATGACAATTTTAAATATTTTCATTGTACAAGTCACTGACACAGATTACAGAAATTTCAGAAATAAAAGGAATTCTACCTTAATCTCTCCAGCTTTACACAGCCACTGTAAATAATTTGGTTTATTCGCTTCCGCAATTTTAGAAATATTTTATTGTTTTAATGAAAAATAAAAGAGAAAGTCTTGCTATCTAGCTAGATTTGTTTATTGTTCTTTTTGATACAGAGTAGAAATAAGTTTTGATCGTTTTTAGCTAATATTTGTAGAACAAAATACTTTTGCTCTTGGTAGAAACCTAGCTTTGCCAAATGCCTTGCTGGAGATCCTGGGATTCTACTAAACATTTCTAATATGGAAAGTGCTGAAATTTATTCCTGGACTTGTCATTAGTAGAGTTTTAAAAGTACCCATTCAACATTGGGTACAAAAGGCTGGGTGGCTCAGTCTTTTGAGTGAGTGACTCTTGATCTGGGCTCAGGTCACGATCTCAGGGTTGCTGGGGTGGAGCCCCATGTCCGGCTCTGCATTGACAGCAGGGAGCCTGCTTGGGATTCCCCCTCTCCCTCTCTTTGCCCCTCCCCTGCACGCGCTCTCTCTCAAAATAAATGAACTTAAAAAAATAACTACCGTTTATTGAGTGCTTGCCATATATGAGCCACTAGGCTAAGCCCTTGGCATGTATTTACTCCTTGCAGCTCTTGCTGGTAAGTACCATTATCCCCACTATACAAATAAAGAAACCGCTACCTAAAAAAAGTTAACTTGCCTAAGGTAGGTCATGAAGGCATGCGTTTGACTGAAATCACCAGACTCCAAATTCACAGGGTATTACCACTGAGCCCTTGAACTTATGTTAGATACCACAGCCTCTGTTTCCCCCCTGACAACAGGGCACCGGGCCCTCTAAAGAGAAACACACTTACATTTCTCCCCTATGTCTTTCTCTCCTTCCCCTAGCAAAGGCCAACAGGCTCCCTGAGGAGGGGTTCCCTACAGCTGTGTCCAGGACAGAAAAATCAGTGTGGTACCTGTGCTGTTGCTCCTGGGGACAGGGACATGGGACAGGATTGCCCACCAGCATCTCTCCCCTGGACTCCTAACAGGCCCGACCCTCACGCTGTCGCTGCCTCCCACCTGTAAGTAATCAGAGCTTTGAAAAGCATTAGCCATTAAACTTCAATAATTAAAACATTTTTTAAACGTAAAAATTGTCAAATATACCTCAATATTAAAAAAAAATTAAAATACATATCAAGACAAAAATAAATAGAAATAAGACCACTGGCCATCTGGATTAAAACCCTCTGCTGCTTTCCTCCGGCACCTGCAATACTAGCCTAAGGCCCTCGCTATGGCCTCGAAGGCGCTCGGCTCAGTCCCTCTGTCCCAGGAATCGGATTCTTGGGCCCGGCAGGGATAGAAACGAGGCCAGACCTAAAAATCAAAGACACAGGGAAGGCTTTATTGGGGTCACAGATGGAAATAAAGGAAGACAGGGCAGCAACAGAGAGGAAGTCCTGCTTCCATACAGACAGTTCTTGTCCAGGGTCCCTCTCTGGTGCAATAGGCTAACGAGGGGGGGAGGGGGGGAGATACCTCATTCTGATTGGCTAGAAGGACCTCGTCCTGATTGGTCGATATTGGCAGGCAACTCAGGCAGCTCATTGGTGTTTTTCCCAGCCTGAGTCTTCTGGGGTTTTGTTTTTTGTTTTTTTTTTGTTTTGTTTTGTTTTTTTTAATGTTTTTATTTATTTTTGAGACACAGAGAGACAGAGCATGAGCAGGGGAGGGGCAGAGAGAGAGGGAGGCACAGAATCCGAAGCAGGCTCCAGGCTCCAAGCTTTTCAGCACCGAGCCCCATGCGGGGCTTGAACCCACCAACCGTGAGATCATGACTTGAGCTGAAGCCGGAGGCTTAACAGCCTAAGCCACCCAGGCGCCCCCAAAGAGTCTTCTGTTTTAAGTCTGGCTTGTCTGTGGGGCCGCATCCTGGTCACATCCTGCTTCTGTTCTGTAAGAGAAGACGTTGAAACAATAGCCGCTCGCAAAAAGTGCCCCGGGTGCATAATATTTTTTTAAATGTTTATTTACTTTTGAGAGAGAGAGATAGAGGTGTGAGCGGGAGAAGAGCAGAGAGAGAGAGAGAAAGAGAGGGAGACATAGAATGTGAAGCAGCCTCCAGGCCCCACGTGGGGCCTGAACTCAGGGACTTCGAGATCACGACCTGAGCTGAAGTCAGACGCTTAACCTCCTGAGCCACCCAGGCACCCCAAGGTGCATAATCTTTTTAACCTGGGGCCTGTTTCTATGGTCCCTAACTGTTTCCCCTTCACCTCCTTTGTCATCCTTGAGCTGTCAGTTCTGTGTCAGTGACACTGATGCCTTCTCCTGATTCCTCCTCAGTCGCGCCTGGTTCTCTCCTGCCTCCAGACGTCTGCACTTTCTGTTCCCTCTGCGAGCAATGTTGTTCTTCAGCCCTTCATTCACCTGTTGGCTTGTTCACAGCCTCTGGGGCTCAACTGGCAAATCGCATCTCCCCCACCATATCCCGGTAGCTATTCTCTCCAACCCCCCCCCCCCCCCCCCCCCCCCCCCCCGGCTACTCTCCAACACACCCCTGTTAATTCCACCCTCAGCACTTAACTCGCTTTCTTGACCATTGCCTGCCTCCCCTGGCTGGGACATAAGCTCCTTGGGCCCCGGGTTCTTGTTGGTCTCATTCATCGCTTTATCTCCCCAGCCCAAAACAGTACTTAGTACCTCACTGATACACCATAAATCCTCGTTGAAAGAATAAGTTAATCATCTAGGCGGTAAAACACTTTCTAATGTCGTGCAGTGGAATGGGAAAATGCTTAGAGCATAATGTCATGTTTTAAAAGCCAAAACAGGTTACCTGGGTGGCTCAGTTGCTTGAGCACCCGACTTTGGCTCAGGTCATGATCTCACCAGGTTGGTGAGTTCAAGCCCCCCCACATCAGGCTGTCAGCACAGGGCCCGCTTCAGATCCTCTGTCCCCCTCTCTTTGCCCCTCCCCCACTTGTGCCCTCTCAAAAATAAATTTAAAACATTAAAACAAACAAACAAAAAAAGCCAGGGCGCCTGGGTGGCTCAGTCGGTTAAGCATCTGACTTCGGCTCAGGTCATGATCTCACAGCTCATGGGTTCGAGCCCCGCATCAGGCTCTGTGCTGACAGCTCAGAGCCTGGAACCTGCTTCGGATTCTGTGTCTCCCTCTCTCTCTCTGCCCCTCCCCAGCTTGCATACTGGCTCTCTCTCTCTCTCAAAAAAAAATAAATAAACATTAAGAAGAAACAAGCCAAAACAATGTTGCATATATAATATTGCAACTCGATCTTTTTTGTTGGCATACAATAGACATAATATGAAATTTACCATTTTAACCATTTTTAAGTATACAGTTTCCACTGTTGTGTGTACAACTATATGTTTGTAAGAAGAAATAGCCTATCAAATGAAAACAAAGCCACTTTTTTCTCCATGTCTGTATTTTCCTTACATTTAAGGTAAAGAAAAAAAAAAACCATTGAAATGTTTACGTGACCAATCAGTTCTGGTCACAGGCTCAGAAATTCGTTTCGTCTCCAACTCCCACTCTGAGCAAATGAACTCAGTGGAGGAGGGTGCCTAAATGCATCTGGCCCTTTTGCTCGTCCTTTGAAATACCAAAAGGAGTAGTGGATGCAGCTAGGGTGCCCAGCAACAGGTTCTTGACCTGCGTCACTCACGGGGCCAAGGGAAATGGAGACATCGTTTAAAATGCCACCGCCGAATCCGTAGCTCTTAGACTGTGAGGACGGGCTGAAAGGAAATACACCGGAGCCTGGACATCGCTGGCTTCTGTGGAAAATACAGAGCTTTCTTTCTTGACAGGTGAAAATCCTCAGGGCACTTGCACTTGGCCTCTTCATGCCAAGAGAAACCGGGGGGGTTCTCTGAGAGAATGCTGTGTTAAGTAACTTTCTGCTGCCTCAGTCGGTGTGTTAAGGCATGGGGGCAGATGATAGCATTGCTCTATAAATAAACAGAAAGGAAGTATGGTGCTTTTTCCGGACAGATCAATAAGTACACAAGAAAACTATTTAGCATCCCAAATCATTAACACATTGCCTACACACACAGATGAGTAGACCAGAAAAATAATACTCTTAACCGTCTCGCAGAAAGTAAATATTATTGGAGAGAGAGTAACATGGCCTTTGCCATTCAGATTAAGAGCATTATTCCACTCCCTCAATTGCTGGTTTAAAGGGTAGCCACATAAAACAATATATGTTCCATTTTATTTTATTTTATTTTTTTAGTTTATTTATTTCATTTTAAGAGAGAGAGAGAGAGAGAGAGCAGGGGAGGGGAAGAAAGAGAGAGGGAAAGAGAGAATCCCAGGCAGGCTCCACACTGGCAGCACGGAGCCTGACACAGGGCCCCATCCCAAAACCGTGAGCTGAGCTGAAATCGGGAGTTGGACGCTCAACCAACTGAGCCACCCAGCTGCCCCTGTGTGCTCCATTTTAAACAGGCCTCTCCTGTTTATTAACTAAGGCAATATACAGAACCCCAAATCAATCACCTGAGCTATACATGTCTAGGCAGTGACACCGTAACATGGGCTGTGGCCTCGTAATTCTGTGGTCCAACAGAGGGCCACCCAAAGGGCTGAGAGACCCAGGGCTTATTCTTGGAGAGGTAATCCAGGCCACAGTGTGGCCTGGGAGAAAGATGGCAGAGAAAACATGTCATACAACTCAAGCACAATGAGAATGGAAGGAAACCAGGGTCGTTCATTCACTCATTCATTCATCCAGGGATGATAGCAAAATTATTTAGCACCTGGTGTAGCATAGGCACCAAACAATCCAAATGCCAATGCCCTGGAGCATGGTCTTGGAGGTCCCCGGCTAAATCAAGCATCGGCACGTTATTCCTGGGTCATGGTCAGGCCCAGGAGACCTGGGGGAGAGGTCAGGGTGATGGGGTGGCAAAGTGGCACTCCACGCTCAGAGTGGTGGCTGAGCGTGTCCACAAGAGGTATCACCTATGCTGAGATCGTTCATGCCAGCTACCCAGCAGCCCTCAGTTCGACCAGGCTCGTGTACTGCCTGCTCTGTCCGAGTCCCTGAATTGCTCACTGTAAGTCTCCATCACGTGCCTAAAGGTGCTCATAGCCTCGTGTATCACACACACAAGCAGACAGACACTTGCGATGGAGTGTGGGCAAAGCATCATCGTGGAGGTAAACCACAGTTTTGTGGCAGTGATACGCACACACAGCAGGTGGGGTGGGGGAGGGGAGGCAGAGGAAGAGTGGGGACAAGTTATGAGAAAGAAATAGGAAGTGCTTCTTGCCTCAGTTAATTTTAGATCCTCTATAGTAAGCAATGGAGGGACAGTCCCCATGGGAGCAGCAGCCACTCTTCTCCCGGGATTCTCTTTCCCCTTGGAGTGTCTCACCAGCTTTTGCTACCGCCACAGGGATCCAGCTGTCATGCCCCATGGCCCCACTCCCTCCCTCCCCATCACCCCCTCCCCCACGCCCATGCCACATGCATTCATCTCTTGTTTTTTCTCTCCACACACAGCCAAGACATGACTACAACTTTTACATTTAAGTTTAGTTATTTATTTTGAGAAAGAGACACAGAACAAGTGGAGGAGGGGCAGAGAGAGAGAGGGAGAGAGAGAGAATCTCAAGCAGGCTCCACACCAATGTGGGGCTTGAACTCACAAACTGCAGGATCATGACCTGAGCTGAAATCAAGAGCCAGACACTTAACCGAATGAGCCACCCAGGCGCCCCAACATGACTACCACTTTTATTTATTTTTTTTAAATTTTTTTAACGTTTATTTATTTTTGAGACAGAGAGAGACCGAGCATGAACGAGGGAGGGTCAGAGAGAGGGAGACACAGAATCTGAAACAGGCTCCAGGCTCTGAGCTGTCAGCACAGAGCCCGACGCGGGGCTCGAACTCACGGACCGTGAGATCATGACCTGAGCCGAAGTCGGCCGCTTAACCAACTGAGCCACCCAGGCGCCCCAACTACCACTTTTAAACAAAGGGCTGGGAGCGGAGGCAAAGGACTAGGAGCTAATGGCAGAGAAATAATATCGGGAATAGCATTAAACTTGAGAACGTGGCTTACAAATTAAAGCATATTTATCTTCAGCTCAGAACCCCTCACAGGGCTTCCCTACCTTTACCATATCATGGTATGCAGAGAAATAGTATTTGACAGTACACTGGGGTAAACCAAGGAAGGCCTCATGCAGCTGGGGTGATCTGCCTGTGGGTCATCGGGTCTCCCAAGGAAGGAGTGACCATCTCTCAAGTAAATTGGGAGATCCCTCTAGCCCGTCCCTCTCCACAGGGGTTGGTAAGCTTACTTGTGCCCCAACTGGAAGACTGCCATCTAGCAAGAGAGTGACGCTCATGAATGTGCAAAATCACAGTCAGAGAGTGAAAAGGAACGTAAGCCACAGAGTCCCTGGCTACCAAAACGCGGAGCAACAATGCTTAAGGAGGAAAGCCTTGTCTATGAGAATCCAAACGAAGAAAATTAGAAGTCCAAAAAAAAGTTCTTGCCCCAAGGACTATCTGATGACAATTTTCCTAGCTAAAAGAAAGAACCTGCCCCACAAGGACTCACATGGAACTTAAAGGAAAGGCTGGTTGCAGAACCAAGACCTTCTCTAGCCACCCTTTGGTACAATACCAACCTCGGGCCGAGCTAAATCAATATTCAATTCACTTTGATTCAATCCAATCTGATCTAATGAGATAACATCCCTAGTGAAACAACCCTATCGGGTATTGGCAAAGGAGAAATATTTGAATAGGAAGGGCCCAGTTAACCAGTGGGTCACAACTGTGCTGTCTCGGCAGAGGCTACTTCTCTGTCACCTACTGGGTCACTAGGAATGCAAAGGCAGTGGCACAGCTGGCACCTATACTGTCCTGCTGTTCTGGCATTTCCAAGGGCAGACTGTTACATTAGACCCCCCCCACCTGGGGGTCAGAGAGGTAGTTTGTTTTTCCAGGACTACATAGATTACTGTAGCGTTTGATTTCCCGGGATCATACTCAGGTTCTGCCTTCTTGAACTCTTCCCTTCCTGATAAGATGAGGTTTCTGAGACATAGACACTTTTTCACTCCTCTTTTCCAAACAATAAGCTATTTATCAGTAAAACAGCAGTCATACTGAGAAATAATAATGGATATGTCCGAGAGAATCTTTGCCCAACAAATACAGAATGCATAGGCCTTTGTAAGCCCACCCAGAATGTTTACACACTTGACCATTTGTTCAGCCACACAGGAAATCACAACAAATTCCAAAGGACTGATGTCATACAGATCATGTTCCTGCACCACAATGCACTGAAAATAGGACCCAACAGTAGACATTTATTCTCCCATCCTATAAATTTAACAATAAGAAATATCATTCCAAATAATCTCGGAGTTAAAAATGAAACCATAATGAAAATGAAAAATGTTTAGAAACGATACATGAAGAAAGGATATCAAAATATATGAGGTACAGATAAAATGGTATTCAAGGGGAAATTTAAATCTTAAACGCATTTTTTAAGAAAACAAAAGAGATGGGATTCCTGGATGACTCAGGTCAGTTAAACATCTGACTCTTGATTTCAGCTGGGATCCTGATCTCATGGTTCATGAGATCGAGCCCCGCGTCAGGATCTGTGCTGACAGTGCAGAGCCTGCTTGGGATCCTCTCCCTCCTGCTCTCTCTGCTCCTCCCCCACTCACTCTCTTTCTCTCAAAAAATAAAAAAACCAAAGCTTTAAAGCATACATTTAAAAAAACAGAAAACAAAAGAGATTTGAAAATTAATGAACTAAGCATTCAACTGAATGATCTATAAAGTAAAGAATCTAAGAGAAAACAGAAATTAATACAAAACACGAATAATAGTATCTAAAACCAACAATTTAAGAATTATCAATGAAAGCAAAAGATTGTTGATTAAAAGAATAATAGGCAAATCTTTGGAAAGACTAAGTTAAGAAAACAAAAAAGGCAAGATAAACAATATTAGGGACAAAAAAAATGCCATAAACAAATTGTTGCCTATACTTTTGAAATGTTCATGAAATGGACACCGTTACAGAAAAATATAAATTACAGAAGTGACCCAAGAAGAAATAGAAAATATGAATATGCCAATAACTATGAAAATAATTGAATGGCTGCAAATATCTCTTCTGCTACAGGTTCAAACAACTCAATAGGCAAGTTTTTCTAAACCTTCTAGGAACACATAATTCTTAAATTTTTTTTAACATTTTTATTTTATCTTTTGAGAGACAGAGACAGACAGAGTGCTAGTTGGGGAGGGGCAGAGAGAGAGGGAGACACAGAATCTGAAGCAGGCTCCAGGCTCTGAGCTGTCAGCACAGAGCCCGACGCAGGGGCTTGAACCCATAAGCTGTGAGATCGTGGCCTGAGCTGAAGTCAGATGCTTACCCGACTGAGGCCACCCAGGCACCCCATAGGAACATATAATTCTTATTTTAGCCAAATAGCTCCACATAATGGGACAAAAAGAAAGCTACCTAGTTCATTTTATGAGGTTAACACAAGTAGAAAGTATTTTGTAAAGCAACAAAAGGAAAACATAGGTCAATATAATTTTATAAATTAAATGCCAAGGATTCTAAATAAAAAACCAAGAAGATCTAATTCTGCAGGTACATAAAGATATCATAATTAAGTAGGCTTCATCCTGTAAAAATATACATGACTCAACATTAAGAAAATGTATCAAATTACTATAAAAATATGAAGATGTTAAGAGGAAGAAAACTATATGGTCATCTTGAGAAATATAGAAAGATGTAGGCATAGAAACTAAAACATTTATTCGTCTTAAAATATAGTAAAACTTTTAACAAAGGATAGACAGCAACTTCTTTAACTTGAGAAAATATCCCTCCCCACCCCCCAAAAAATCCCTATAATAATGTCACACTTAGTGATGAAACTTTAAACAATTCCTATGAAGTTCAGGTACAAGTCGAGGTGCCCATTATCACCCCTACTGCCTGACGCTGAACTGGAAGTCCTTGCCAATGAAAAGAGGACAAGAAGAGGCAAAAGAATCAGGGAAAAGGCAATAAAATGCTCATCATTTTCCAATTGTCCTTCATCGAAAACCCGAGAGAATCCTCAAACTGTCAGAAAGAATAAGGGTTTGCTGCATACAAGGTCAACATAAAAATAATAGCATTTCCTTATGCCATCAATAACTAAACAGAAAAGGTAGAAAAAATACTCACTTGCAATAGTAATAGAAATTACACTGAATCTAAGAATGAATTAAGCAAAGGATATTCAGGGTTTGATGGGGAAACTATAATGATCTGTTGGGGTGGGGGAAAGCTAGGGGTGCCTGGGTGGTTCAGTTGTTTGAGCATCAAACTCTTGATTTGGTTCAGTCCTGATCTCAGGGTCATGGGATCGAGCCCCATGTCAGGCTCCATGCTGAGTGTGAGACCTGCTTAAGATTCTCTCTCTCCACCTCTGCCCTTCTCCCCAGCTCTCTCTTAACAACAACAACAAAAAAGATGGGGCGCCCGGGTGGCTCAGTCAGTTAAGCATCCTACTTCAGCTCAGGTCATGATCTCATGGTTTGTGAGTTCAAGCCCGGCGTTGGGCTCTGTGCTGTCAGCTCCAAGCCTGGAGCCTGCTTTGGTTTCTGTATCTCCCCCTCTCTCTCTGCCCCTCTCCTGCTTGTGTTGTCTCTCTCTCTCTCTTTCTCAAAAATAAATAAATATTTTAAAAAAAATTTTTAAGGAAAAAAGAAAAGAAAGAAAAGCTGAATACATGGGCAAAAAGAAAGACCCAATATTCTTTCCCCAGTAAATTTATAAGTTAATACACAGTAATTTTGCAATAGAAGAGAAGGAGGGGGAAAGAGCTATATGTTATCTATTGATGTGTAACAAACTTCGCCCAAACGTGATGGTTTAAGATAGCCATTGTGACCTTGTGGCCTGGGATGCGCTCAGCTGGGAAGTTCTACCCCTCTCCCCAGGGACACCTGGCCAGATGCCAGCCGCTCAGCTCAGGGCTGGACCCATTTGGCTTGCTAAGATGGCTAGGCTCCTGTCTGTCTCTAGGGAGTCTCACGGCTCATCACTCTCCACAACGCTCTCCCACCGGGGGGGGTCTCTCCAGCGGGACAGCCAGACAATTTATACGGTGGCTTGAAGGTCCTAAGAGCACAAAACAAAAGCTTACAGCCTAAGGCTTAGGCCAGGAACAAGGAATGTATGACTTCTACCTTTTCCTAAGATTGAAAAGCAGGTCACAAAGCCAACCTAGAGTCTGGACTAGACTTAGGGAATAGAAGTGGGCTCACTTCTAGTGAATAGAATAAAATGGAAGTGACAGCGTGTGACCTAGAGACTATGTCATAAAAGGCACTGAGGCTCCCCGCTTGCTCATCCTTTCCCTTGAATGGATCACCTGCTCTGGGGGAAGCTAGCTACCCCATCCTGAGGACTCTCGGGCAGCCTGTGGGGAGACATCTCTACAGGGAGATACTGACGCTTCTCGCCAATAGCCATGTGAGTGCTTCATCTTGGAAGCACAGCTTCCTCGTGATTGTACCCCTGACCAACATCTGACACAGCCTCAGGAGAGACCTGAAAACCCCCCCCCCACCCCAGCTAGGGCTGCTCCCAGATTCTCAGCTCTCAGAAATTGTTGAGATAATATAAATGTTTGTGGTTTTAAGCTGCTAGGTTTGGGAGTAATTTGTGGTGTAGCAACATAATATCTCATCCCCGAACGAAACAAAATTGGGTCCCTTCCTTGGGGCCCCTCAGTGGCTCAGTGGGTTGGGCCACTGATTTCAAGCTCAGGTCATGATCTCACAGTTTGTGGGTTCCAGCCCCGCGTTGGGCTCTGGGCTGACAGCTCAGAGCCTGGAGCCTGCTTCGGATTCTGTGTCTCCCTCTCTCTCTCTGCCCTTCTCCCCACTCGCACTCTGTCTCTCTCTCAAACATGAATAAATATTCAAAAAAAATTTTAATCAAATCCTTCCTCACACCTCACACACACAACTTTAGAACTTTCCAGAAGGTGATGTGGGACAATATCTACGATTATAGGAAAGATTTCTTAAAGCAGACACATACACACAGACATGTGCCATAAAGGAAAAGACACTACAACCAAGATGAAAAGGTACATGAGGTAAAGAAGAAGGTAATTTGCAATGTATAGTATCTAGAAGGCATATAGAATCTCATCAAATAACTAAGTAAAGATAGACAGCCCAATAGAAAAATAGGTAAATGTAATTAATAGATAATTCATGGAAGAGGCAAGCTAAAATAACCATTAACCATCTTACTAATAACCAGAGAAACGAAAATTATGAATTTTTTTAAGTTTATTTATTTTGAGAGAGACAGTACAAGTGGGGGAGGGGCAGAGAGAGCCGGAGAGAGAGAAAATCCCAAGCAGACTCCATGCTCCCAGTGCCGAGCCAGACACGGGACCTGAATTCACGAAACCATGAGATCACGACCTGAGCGGAAACCAAGAGTCAGACACTTAACCAACTGAGCCACCCAGGCGCCCTGAGAAATGCATATGACACCAGGGTGAGAGTCTATTTCTCATCCATCTGACTGATACAAATTAACAAATCTAAAAATATCAAGGGTGTACCGGGATGTAGACAAATGGGAATTCTCCGACATTGCTGGCGTATAAATTTTTATAGCCATTGTGGAAGCAATTCGGCAGTCGGAAGTAAAACTGAATGTGTGCACATACTGTGAACTGACAATTTCACTTTGGCCATCGGAGAGCTTCCAGAGAGAATCTCTCGTGCCATCGAACGAGAAGACTCACGCAAGGACAGTTATTGCTGAATCGATGATGGTAGAGAAATACCCCAAACAACCTAAATGTCCATTAATTAGATGGATAAATATTAAAAATCATATATTTAAACCAAACACTACACCAGAGTAAAGGAATAACCTATAGAAACATACTGTTGATTAAAATAAAAATATACTTTTATACCGATTTTTAAATCACACGCAAACATTCTGTGTTTTCATGGATATATTTGTGGTTTGTGTGTGTTTAAAAAAAAACTGGAAGAACTCATACAATGGTACATTCAACTATAAATTAAGCCTCAATAGGAGACTTTAAAAAATAGATTGGCAAGACTAAGATGGTTAATTTATGGATCAACCTGACTGGGCCACAGGGTGCCCAGATATTTGGTCAAACATTATCCTGAGTGTTTCTGTGAGTGTATTTTTGGTTGAGATTAACGTTTGAACTGGTAAACCGAGTAAAGCAGATTGCCCTTCCAAATGTGGGTGGGCCTCGTCCAATCAGTTGGAGGCCTGAGTAGAGCAAAAAGGCTGACTTTTCCTCAAATAAGAGAAAAGGCTTTCCTGCCTGACTGCCTTCAAACTGGGACTTCAGGTTTTTTATTGCCTTTGGACTTGAACTGAGGCATCAGCTCTCCCTGAGTGTCCATTGTGCCAACTCACCTTACATGTTAATAACTTTTGAAATATACTACCAAGCTACTTTCCCCAACCTTTCCAGAGTTATAAAAAACCAACTTATACTTCCCTAAGCCCTTGTCAACACTGAAAGCTGAACCCTCTAGGACTCTCTTAACCAACATATTCTCTGTGGTTTATTTATTACCTCCAAGCCTTTAGTTTCCTGGAATTCTTTATTTTTTTTTAATGTGTATTTATTGTTGAGAGACAGAACATGAGTGGGGGAGGGGCAGAGAGAGAAGGAGACACAGAATCTGAAGCAGGGTCCAGGCTCTGAGCTGTCAGCACAGAGCCCAACGCAGGGCTCAAACTCACAAACTGTGAGATCATGACCTGAGCCGGAGTTGGAAGCTCAACCAACTGAGACACCCAGGTGCCCTGAGCTTCCTGGAACTCTTAATAAAATTCCCAAATCTTTGAATCCTTGACTAATAACATAGAGTTTTTGTTTGTGCCAACATCAAACTGAAAAATCTTATATATATATATACATATACATAGATATATATATCTACGTATATGTATATATATATATATATATATATATTGGTGGCCCTCAATCCCCATTTCTCTTTAGCCTAATGGACTCTCCTCCTGTCTTGGAGAGTACCTCTCGTACTTTAATTTCGAACTGTTTGACGGCACCCAGAATTGCTAAGTAGGTTCTGGTCCTTTTTTGAAATGAGCTCTGCATTTATGGAAGTCACAGGATGTGCAAGGTGTCAATGGTGGCATCTCTATCAGTGACCAGGGCACGCTCCTGCGAGGTATGGGGATCACTGGCCACTGAGCACCTAGATGCAGGGGCTCGTCCCAGAGGTGGCATAGCCATGTGATTTAAGGATCTCCAAAGGTAGAAGCACCAGGCTGATTTTTAGTTAGCTGTTCAACTGCTCAAGATTTCTTCCTTCTATGGACAACTTCCGTTTCCAGTCATTTTTCAACTTACAAAAGATTCTACTTGGCCAAGTGCCCAGCAGGTGACCCGTCATTCCTGCATATGCTACGGAAACATAAATGAGGCCATATTTTTATGGTGTGTTGTAAAAAGAGTCTGTAGAATGGTTCAGAGTAGCAACGGAAGCATCTTAGGATCTATCCCCCCTCCGCGCCCTCCCCCCCCCCCCACCTCGGGGGAGAACACTGGCATGGAGACAAGAGGTCAAACGAAAATCCCAGGATTTATTTGGAACTCTAGTAAAGAGTGTAGGACTTTTATGGGAAGCATCTGAGATGGCAATGTGAAAGCCACGCTTTGGAAATAGAGGCTGAAGGTAGCCCCAGGAATGGAAGGATAAGGTAACCGGTTTCTAAAATCAGCTACGCCCCGGACGAGTGGGCAGCAGGGTGACGAGAACTGGGAAACCCTCTGCTGTGGCCTCTGATTCTCAGATCAGCTTCTCTACCCAAAGTTCTGCCAAGTAGCCCTCTAGCTGGCCGCTCCGTTCCACCAGCCGGAGGGGCAGAGAGGGATCCGGACAAGACCAAAGGGAACCCGCAGCCTCTTTCCACCTTCACAGTTGGCTGCTGTTGGCGGCTCTGGTCTGTAGCCTCCTCATCTGAAAACGGAGGGGAATGTTAACAGGTGTGCAAGGGCCCGTCCTGCTTTCATTAACCAGCATCCACTGTCTTGTCATCCATTCATCCCATGAACAGTGAATACCTGTCAGCTACTGTGCTGGACCATTCTGGGAGGGCCTACGTGATAGGAGAAAGAAAGCAGAAACTGAAAACGTTGCCGATAACAAAGTTTTGTGTGTGTGTGTTTTAACGTGCACAAAAATAAGAGATCTGGGGTGTAACTACAGACCAGTCAAGGTCTTTTCTTCCCTGTGACTCCCTTTAACCCCTGAATATTTTTTTATAATACCTGTGCACAGGTTGTGTGGTAAAGCATAACACTCCCTGAAAACTGGTTCCAAAATTCCATAACCACATTTTTTCTGGGAACAATGGAAACACTTAGTACTGTATCCTCTTCGTGGAAACCTTACTACCCAAATATTCCCATACTGGGTATTATGCCAATCTCATTAACGTTCATGAGGTAACTAAAAACATGAGAGACTTGGAAGGAATACTTGGGTGATTGGTTTTAATCCTTCAAGAACTCCACAAATCGTTACTCTTAGCAGGAGCATGTAAGCCATCGGTAAGAAAACTGAAATAGGCAGAAAACCATTTATCATTTGAACACTTGGAAACTTTCTGTGCATGCCCGAGTTCCAATCCCATGTCAAGATTGCGTCGAGATTTGGAAATCCGTATTGCAACTAGAGAAGAATTGAGCTGTTCAAAAGTGAATTCTTTCTTTTTTTCTTTTCAACTAACAGAAAAGTGAATTTTTTTATTTTTTTAATTTTTTAATTTTTATTTTTTTTTTAGTGAAACAGCATTTTATTACAGTTATGTAAAAATTGTTTTTATTGGTTTATCTTAAAGACACAATTCTTTTGTAAAATAATTCACTATTAGATTAATTCTATCATTTCATCTAATGTTTGTCACTGGATTAGATTTGTTGAGCTCATATAACAATCTGTCTTTCCCTATTAATTTTTCATGTTACCATACAAATAGTAGCACATTAATCAACAAACTCCAGTTACTTCAAGATGAGCCATTTAATGGTTCGCTGAGTTAAATTACAACTTGAAATACTCCCCAGTTGAGAAAATTTACCAAAGTTACTTAGTCATTATCCTCTATCTCTTGTCTTCTTTTATGAAATAAACAAAATTGTGATACTTTTTACTTTCTAAATGTGCAACATAAGTTTCATATTTAACTGCACATTTATATGGCTCTTTCTATTTAGATACTATTATGAATTTCTAATGGAATAACAACTTTTGGTGCCATGGAACATGCTTTTAATGCTAATTCAATAACAGAAAAATAGGATTTCTTCCATTTTATAAAAAGCTGTATTTCAAAGGTCATTCTTTCAGAAAAGTGAATTTTTAAATGAACTTGAAGAAAACTTTGGTTTATCAGAACGGCGCCTGGATGGGTCAGTAGGTTAAGCATCCGACTTTGGCTCCGGTCATGATCTCACGGTTCGTGGGTTTGAGTCCTGTGTCCAGCTCTGAGCTGACAGCTCAGAGCCTGGAGTCGACTTCGGGTTCTGTGCCTCTCTCTTTCTCTCTCTCTCTGCCCCTCCTTCTCTCACTCGTTCTCTCTCAAAAATAAATAAAAATTAAAAAAAAAGAAAACTTCAGTTCATCAGTAAAGAGAATTATAAGAGTCTACTCTATAATCGGGAGATCCATTGATTAACTACTTTTGTTCTAACCTAAGTTGTTAAACTGATGTCCATTCTGGGTATTCCAAAATATTCAAATACTCATTTATCTACTTTATAATAGAGGCTACTTCTAATTAGATAAAGTAATAGGGATGCGATTTGGGGGAAAAGGATGTCGTTTTTCAGATTTAGATTCTTCTAAAATATCAAAAGCTCAGGAGGTTTAGAATACACTTACTTATTAATTTCTTTATTTTTAAAAACTTGTTCGCCGATCAAGTGGATAGTGAATTATCACCAAGTGCTTACACCTGTGCAACCACTTTCCTCGTCAATCAGCAGAGATTTTCTGGCACTGGAGAAGGCCCCCTCCAACCTCTTCCCTCTCTGTCCCTCCCCACCCTCCACTGTTCTCACCTCTAACAACAACGATTAGTTTTGCTAGTTTAAAAAAATTTTTTTATATAAATGAAATGATATGATATGCGTTCTATTTTGTATGACTTCCTTAATTTAACGTCTTGTTTTGGAGTGTCGTCCAAGGTGTTATGCCTGGCTGTCGTTCATTCATTAAATTTTTTTTTCAATTCCAGTATAGGTAACATAATGTTGTATTAGCTTTAGATGTTTCTACAATTCTATACATCACCCGCTGCTCGTCACAACAAATGCCCTCCTTAATCCCCATCCCCTATTTTAACCCAGCTACCCGCCTCCCCTCTGGTAACCATCAGTTTGTTCCCTGTAGTTAACAGTTTCCTGGCTTCTCTCTTTGCTCATTTGTTTTGTTTCTTAAATTCCATACATGAGTGAAACGTTACGGTCTTTGTCGCTTGCTGACTCCCTTATTTCACTCAGCATTGTACTCTCTAGCTCCATCGTGCCATCGCAAATGGCAAGATTTCATTCTTTTTTATGGCTGAGGAATATTCCATTATATTTATATTTATCCCCCACATCTTCTTTATATCTACTCATCTATCAACGGACACTTGGGCTACTCCTATAGTTTAGCTATCGTAAATAATGAGGTTATAAACATGGGGGTGCAGGTACCCCTTTGAATTAGTGTTTTTGTATTTTTTAGTAACTACCCAGTAACATAATTACTAGGGTCGTAGGGTAGTTCTATTTTTAACTTTTTGAGGAAACTCCACACTGTTTTCCAGAGTGGCCGCACCAGTTTGCATTCCCACCAACGATGCAAGATGGTACCATTTCCCCTACCTCCTCACCAACGCTTGACGTTTCTTGTGTTGTTGATTTTAGCCATTGTGACAGGTGTGAGGTGACGTCCCACGATAGCTCTGATTTTCATTTCCCTGATGAAGCAATGTTGAGCCTCCTCTCATGTCGGCCATGGGTATGTCTTCTTTGGAGAGGTGTTTATTCAATTCTTCTGCCCATTTGTAAATCCGATTGTTCGTTCTTGGGGTGTTGACTTGTATGAGTTCTTAATGTATTTTGGATTCTAACCTTTCATTGGGCATGCCATTTGCAAACATGTTCTCCCATTCAGTAGTTTGCTTTTTAGTTTTGTTGAATGTTTCCTTCACTGTGCAGAAGCTTTTTATTTTGATGTAGTCTCAAGAGGTTATTTTTGCTTTTATTTCCCTTGTCTCAGGAGACACATCTAGAAAAAATGTTACTGCCACTGATGTCAGAGACCTTCTTACTTCCTGTGCTCTCTTCTAGGATTTTTTTTTGGTTTCAGCTCTCACATTTAGGTTTTTAATCCATTTTGAATTTATTGTTGTGTGTGCTGTAAGAAAGTAGTCCGGTTCCATTCTTCTGCATGTTGCTGATATGGTTCATTCATTTGATTTCTATATAATATTCCGTTATATGGCTGTACAATAATCTATTCATTCGCCATACTATTCATGGATATTTGGGTTTGCTTATAATTTGAGGTTGTTAGAAATTGTGCTCGTATGAACATTCTGCTACGTGGCTTATAGTACGTATCTCAGCATGGTTTTCTGTTGGATGTATACCCAGCAAGGAATTATTGGGTCATAGGTTATGTGAATGCTCAATTTGGAGAAATCATGCCAAACAGTTTTACAAAGTGGTCAGGAAGCTTCATCTATTCTTGGCCATTGTTCTTTTTCTGTTTCTGGCAAGGGGAAGTCGAGTGAATCGGATTCTTAATGTCTCACAGGTGTCTTGGAACAAAACATCGTTTTATAAACACTATTTGAAGAAGTACAGTTTAAAGTAATGAAGGGATTAGAGATTTCATTTCTTTCTAAACTATAGACATGTGTGTGTGTTTTTTTGGTGTGTAACAGTGCTGGGGGAAGAAGCCATTGGGGATTTCCTTGTTGCCAAACTATCTGAAAAGTAATCCCAGCCACTCAGCTCAAATGCTCCACGGTAGGGCCAGCCAGACCCTGACTTGATATCATCCTGGGGTTTTCAATAAAATAAATAAGTACAATACAGATAGAAGCTGGGGTCTCCACTGTCAAAGCAATGGCACTCCCATGAACTTAAGCAAATAAGCATACGTTTTCAATACAGCCAGAGCTCCGGCAACAAATAGGCAGGTGTGGGGCACTTGGGTAGCTCATCACTTAAGTGAGAGACTCTTGATTTCATCTCAGGTCATGATCTTGCCGTTCTTGAGTCTGAGCCCCTTGAGTATACATGTCATGCTGTGTTGACAGCATGGAACCTGCTTGGGATTCTCTCCCCCCCACCCCCCCAGCCTCTACCCTGCTGGCACTATCTCCATCTCCCTAAAAAATAAGTAAATAAACAGACAAAGAAGTAGGCAGGTTTGAAGATTTTTTTCACGTATTTACTTTTAGGAAGAGGGTGAGCGTGTGAGTGGGGGAGGAGCAGAGAGAGAGAGGGAGAGAGAGAATCCCAAGCAGGCTCCTCGCTGTCAGCACAGAGCTGGACACAGGGCTCGATCTCACAAACCGCAAGATCGTGACCTGAGCCAGAATCGAGGGTCAGATGCTCAACGGACTGAGCAACGCCGGTGCTCCGATTGTGATTTTTTTTTTTTTAAACAGACCAGCAGCTCACACTGATGCTGAATAGCCCACTCCCTGGTCAGAAGGACACAGCCTCCCTACAGCTTTAGCCGTAATAATTACCATTTTGTGGCATAACAGCTATGCATTGGCTTTGTGTAACGTCCTGTACGTACATTATCTCCAGGCCTTAAAACAAACATTCAAAATAGGTAATATTGTCCCCCAGCTCACAGGTAAGAAAGTAAGTTCAGAGACGTCGAACTGTTTGCCCAGGTCACACAGCTAGTCGGCGTCTGAGCCAGATGTGGGTGCAGCCGGTCTGCACCAGAGCCCAGGCTCCCTCCTGAAGGAAGATCCGGGCAAAACTCCACCGTGGGCAGTCAGCCCACGCCATCTCCCTCTGGGGCGAGCCTGGATGAAGGTAAACAGCCAGGCCAGCCTGGAAGGGGGCCAGCCTCAGAAGGCCGTGCACCAGAGGCCAGTGTGCAGTCTGAGGAGTGGGCGCCCGGGTGGAGGGGTGGGGTCCAGGCTTCCCGGCCCCGGCTCGGGTTCAGGCCAACGATGCGCTACCTTGGTCCTTGTCACCTAGCCACTTAGGAGGTTGTCCTGGCTCACCACTGCTGCGCGGCAGAGGCGATGTAGGCTTGGGACAAAATTCAGATATGCTGGGGGCACCCGGGTGGTTCGGTCGGTTGGGCGTCCGACTTCAGCTCAGGGCATGATCTCGAGGTTCACGAGTTCGAGCCCCGCGTCGGGCTCTGTGCCGACAGCTCAGAACCTGGAGCCTGCGTCGGATTCTGGGTCTCCCTCTCTCTCTGCCCACCCCCCCCCCCCCCCACTCACACTCTGTCTGTCTCTCTCTCTCAAAAATAAATAAAAATATTTTTTAAAAATTCGGATGTGCTGTAGAGGCTTGCCTACCTGTGAGCTCCAGAAGGGGCCACGTCAGACAATGTCCATTCATAAGAGGTCAGTTCAACCCGGGCTTACTCTTCAGTGATTAAACCCTGATGAACCGCATGTCTCCCCAGGTGCTGTTATCACAGCTTGGAATGCTCCCTCCTCACCCCAAACCGAACACACACGCCACCGCCTCCAGGAAGCCTTCCCAGCTCTCTGAGCCCACAGGGCTCTCTCTCTCATTTTAGGGAGTCTCTTCCACATACACAGTTGCATTTAATCTTCAAAGTGGCCAGTCGGTGCTATCCTCTTTTCTCAGTCAAAGAAACCAAGGCCTAGAGAGGTTCAGGGGTTTGCTTGAGGTCAAAGTGCTCAGAAATGGCAGAGCTGGGAATCGAAGTCGGGTTTTGCCTCCTAATCGCTCCACGTCCCACACTCTGTCCCGAATCTCCCTGCACTGTTATCCCATAGCTCCCTGTGCTGCTGGGTCTTTGAATGTATCACCCGGTCCTGTAATCACTGACTCATTTGCCTGTCTCCCCGGACTTGATGTTTGAGGCAAACTTGGAGAGGTTTATCTGGCTGGATATCCCCAGTCCTTAGCAAAGTGCCCAGGAAACAATAAGTACTTAAAAAGATTACCGGGGTACCCCGGGTGGCTCAGTCAGTCAAGCGTGGGACTCTTGGTTTCAGCTCAGGGCATGGTCTCATAGTTTGTGAGTTCAAGCCCCGCATGGGGCTCTCTGCTGTCATCGCAGAACCTGCTTCGGATCCTCTTGTCTCCCTCTCTCTCCGCCCCTCTCCTGCTCATGTTCTCTCTCAAAAATAAATAAGCATTAAAAAAAAAAGATATAAAAATCAGCCCCGTTTCATAAGGTTGTTCCCCTCATTCAGGCTACTAAAACAAAATACCATAGACTGGATGGCCTAAGTAACATTTATTTATCACAGTTCTGGAGGCTGGAAGTCCAAGATCAAGGTACCAGCAGATCCAGCCTCTGATGAGGCTTGCAGGTGGCCGCCTTCTCGCTCTAGCCTAACTTGGGGGAAAGAGAGGGAGCTCTCGCACCTCTTCGTCTTCTTCTAAGGGTACCAGTCCATCGTGGGGGCTCCACCCTCACTCATGACCTCATCTAAACCAAATTACCTCCCAACGGCCCCACCTCCTGACACCACCACATTGGGAGGTCGGGCTTCAACATATGAATTTGGGGAGGACACAACCGTTCAGCCCATAATCGTTGTTAAGAGAATTAAGTGAAATGAAATATGTTCAGCGCCTCAAGTAATACCCAGTACATAGTAGAAGTAGACATACCTAGTCCAGGGGAAAAAATAGCCAAATTAGCCGGGCAGCTTAGCAACAAAACCACCGTGGGTGCGAAGGAGAAAATTGTCACCTGGGATTCTTGGGTGGCGCAGTTGGCTGAATGTCTGACTTTTGATCTCAGCTCGGGACTTGATCTCAGGGCGGTGAGTTCAAGCGCCATGTTGGGCTCCGTGCTGGGGGTGAAGCCTACTGAAAGAAAGAAAGAAAGAAAGAAAGAGAGAGAAAGAAAGAAAGAAAGAAAGAGAGAAAGAGAGAGAAAAAGAGAAAGAAAGAAAGAGAGAGAGAAAGAAAGAAAGAGAGAGAAAGAAAGAAAGAGAAAGAAAGAGAGAGAGAAAAAGAGAAAGAAAGAAAGAAAGAGAGAGAGAGAGAGAAAGAAAGAGAAAGAGAGAGAGAAAAAGAGAAAGAAAGAAAGAGAGAGAGAGAGAGAAAGAGAGAGAAAGAAAGAAAGAAGGAAGGAAGGAAAGAAAGAAAGAAAGAAAGAAAGAAAGAAAGAAAGAAAGAGAAAGAAAGGGCAAGCATTGTCACGTATTCCTTGGTTTTATGTATGGGCAAGCAGATACCTAGAGAGGTGAGAACACCTGCCCAAAGTCACCCTGCCAACCAGCTGTGCAGCTGGGGTGTGGACCCAGGTGTACCTGCCTCCGTGGTCCATGCTCTTAAGCAACTGGCCGCGGTAAGCCTGGATAGGGGCGGCTGGGGACGGCTTCAGGGTGAGAAAAGATGTAAGAAGAATCTTGAAAAAGAAGTCGGGTATTAAGGAGTAGAAATATCTGCAGTCTTCATTCTGGCACTCAGTGCCCAGGATTGTGTTTGGCCAATGGGTCTGGCTGGGTCGGGGCTTCTCAAACTCAATGCTGGTAACATTCGTTGTGGTGGGCGTCCTATGCGGTGGAGAAGTAGCAGCATCCTTTTTTCTTTTTTTTTTTTTTTTTTTTTTTTTTTAACGTTTATTTTTGAAAGAGAGAGAGCGCGCGCGCACAAGCGGGGGGAGGGGCAGAGAGAGGGGTCAGAGGATCCAAAGCAGGCTCCATGCTGACAGCACAGAGCCCCATGCGGGGCTCAAACCCATGAGCCGCGAGATCACAACCTGAGCCGAAATCCGATGTTCAACCGACTGAGCCACCCAGGCGTCTGTTTTAATTTTTTTTAATGTCTGTTTATTTTCGAGAGCAGCATCCTTGATCTGTACCCACTAGATGCCAATAGCACACCCCTCTCTCCCAGTTATGACAACTAAGAATGCCTCCAGATTTTCCTCCCAGGGGAGAAAAACCACCTGTGGTTGAGAACCACTGATCCATGTACATACGTGATCTCTAGAACTCAGTTGTCAGCAGTACGAGGCCAGGAATATATTATGTCTTTTTGCATTCCGCAAACTTAACAAGCCAAATCTGGATACACAGTGATTGCCCCATAAAACACCTGTTGCCATCATCGTCCTCTTACGACTTTCGAAATCGCTCTCCCATTAGTCCTTCAGATCTCACCTCTAATGTGACCTTTTTAGGGATGTTTCTCCAAACCTAGGCTTGTCAGTTTCTCTTTTTTTCACTTTCAGCGAAGCGCTGCTCTCGGTGTTCTCCCATCAGTTCCTCAGGCACCCTGGCGTGGTAGTAAAAGAGCGTGCCATAAGCTCTCTATTTTTCCTTAATGTGTATTTATTTTTGAGAGAGAGAGGGAGACACAGAATCCAAAGCAGGCTCCAGGCTCCAGATCCTGAGCTATGACCCGAGCCCAAGTCGGACGCTTAACCGACGGAGCCACCCAGGCACCCCTCTCTATCTTTAAGTAAGGAAATGAAGGCCCAAAGCACTGATGTGGCGTGTTCAAGATCACGCAGCAAAGAAGTGACAGGCAGGAACCCCAGTCACGTGACGGTGGGGCAGAACAGATGCTGAGCAGGACATCAAGGGGGCTGGCCTTGGGGGCCGAGTCCCCGTCGCAGGAGAAAACTGGAGTTTTAGGAGGAAGGCCGATCAGACACCAGAAGAGCGCTGAGGGCGGGGACCCACAGCACGCGCGATGCCGGCCCACGGCACGTGGACCAACCCGGAGGAAAGCCCACCTTGCGTGGACGAGGCCGCTCGTGCATCTGAGGACGCCAATAAACCTCTGGCTCGGCCCAGGCTTGCGGGGCGCTGAGCTGCAGGTGGAGGAAGGAGGGGTGTGGACGTCTATCCATCGCGTGGGCGCACACCAGCGGGTGTCCAGCGTGCGGCGTCCACTGTCGCGTCTCGGGGAGACGTCAGCCACGCGTTTCGTTCCTGGCGTCAGTAATCGGCACCTGCTGCTACGACAGGTCCCGGGACGGGCACAGGGGGTGCGACGGGGAGCCCCGCAGAGGCGGTCCCGGTCCCGTGTGACCTCGTCATCACACGGGTAAATGTTTAATTACGAAGTGTGACAGGAGCGGGGAGGGGCGCCGGGCCACGAGAGCGTGTGTCAGGGGGACATGTGCTAACCTGAGGGCTGGGGAAGGAGACCCCTGAGCTAAGACGCCAGGAGTGAACCAGAAGTAACCATGTTCCCGTGTGTGCGCGCACGGAGCTAGGTAGGCGCTTCCGGGCTGAAGGAGCTGCAGGGCAAAGACCCTGAGGGAGAACCGGGGCAGAAAGAGGTGGAACAGGAATGCAGCGCCCGAGAACATGTGATTGAGCCCTCTTTGCCCTTTAAGTTTATTTCGAGACAGCGAGTGTGCGTGAGCACAGGGGAGGGGCAGAGAGAAAGAGAAAGAGAGAGAATCCCAAGCAGGCTCAGTGCCGCCAGCACAGAGACTGATGCAGGGCTCGAACTCAGGAACGGTGAGATCATGACCTGAGCAGAAATCAAGAGGCTGAGGCTTAAATGACTGAGCCACCCAGGCACCCTGAACCATTTTTTTGAAACAGGCAAAGCGATAAGAAACAAAGAAAATAAATCTAATGCTCCATCCAATGTTCTCAGTGGTGAAAGGTTCGCCTCCCAAGAGGACAAAAACGATGTACTTCCTTAAAAAGAGAGGTAGGCTGGCTTTGCAGTCAAGGCCTCCTTCCCGGTGGTGGAATCTTGGTGGAGGGGGTCAGTCCAGAGTTTGAGCTGAGAATGTCCTGCAATTCAGTTTTTCCAGTTCATCAGATCAGTCAGATTCAGGGGGCTGATTCACATTGACCGAAGTCATGGAAAACAGATCTATAAATCAAAATGCCTACGTATAATTTTCCCATAAAAAAAAAAAAATGCACTGCCTAGAGGCACCTGGGTGGCTCAGTTGATTAAGCATCTGACTCTTGATGTTGGCTCAGGTCATCTCTTTCTCAAAAATAAATAAACATTAAAAAAAATTTTTTGAATGCAACGCCTAGCAAACTGAGATATTCATGTCTCTTGGTCAGTGCCCTTCCTTCCCTTTAAAGTAGCCCACAGAGGAAAGCAAACGCTGGTCAGAAGGTTAATGGGGGAGCTGAAGCTCGAACAAAGCCTACCGGTCAACCAATCCAGCTGTGACCATTTGATGCTCCATTTTCTGCTAGAGGTACGCATATTTTCTGAGCTCCAAATCAGAACACAGAGCTTAACGAGGAACTCTAACCTGATTTGTGGCATTAGTTCATTTAGCTGTCTTTAATGGCTCTTTCCTAAAAAATAACAACATGAAATAATTAATTTTTAAAATTGTAATGTTTACTTATTTTTGAGAGAGAGAGACAGAGCGTGAGCGGGGGAGGGGCAGAGAGAGAGGGAGACACAGAATCCGCAGCAGGCTCCAGGCTCCGAGCTGTCAGCACAGAGCCTGACGCTGGGCTTGAACTCACAAACTGCGAGATTATGACCTGAGCCGAAGTCGGAGGCTTAACCGACTGAGTCGCCCAGGTGCCCCACATTAAAAATTTTTTAATAATGTAATTAAGTAATTATATAATCAACGTCATAATATATTATTATTTAATAATTAATGTAAATAAGGGGCACCTGGGTGGCTCAGTCGGTTGGGCTTCCGCCTTCAGCTCAGGTCATGATCTCACGGTTTGTGGGTTCGAGCCCCTCGTCAGGCTCTGGGCTGACAGCTCAGAGCCTGGATCCTGCTTTGGATTCTGTGTCTCCTTCTCTCTCTGCCCCTCTCCCACTTGTGCTTTGTCTCTCTCTGTCTCTCAAAAATAAATAAATGTAAAAAAAATTTTTTTAATAATTAATGTAAATAATATTTTGTTACAAATTGAAGAAACCACCATTACTAGAAAGACTACAATAACATGAAAATAAAATATAACACTCAGAAAAATATATAATATATAATTAAATATTTGTGTCATCACTTTTATAAAACATTTATGTATCCAAGTTGATAGCAGAAAATAAGCATCAGCAGGTAATTAAACTAATACTCAGTTTTCTCAATTATTATTTTTTCTCGCAATGAAAAATCTTTTTAAAAGTCTGAGTAATGGGGCTCCAAGGTGGCTCAGTCGGTTAAGCGTCTGACTCTTGATTCCGGCTCAGGTCATGATCTCAGGGTTCGTGAGTTCGAGCCCCGCCTCGAACTCTGCCCTGACAGTGTGGAGCCTGCTTGGGATTCTTCCTCTCTCTCTCTCTGCCCCTCCCCTGCTTGTGCTCTCTCTGTCTCTCACAATAAATAGATAAAAAGTTTAAACTTTTTTAAAAATAATGAAATAAATGTCTGAGTAATTTAAGCGATATTTATGGCTTCCTTCATGATGTAAGACAGTTTCCGTTCTTCAATATTATGCATCAGACCAAGAAGCAATGACAGTTCAGTGGCAATGAACAACCCTCGCACCAGATGTAGTTTCTAAATACCATTTCTTACTAAAAGAAACCAGGGCTCCTTGGCAAAACAACTGATTCAGGATCTGGGGCAGGAATTGTTCAAGATAAGGCTACAACATGTTGCTATGCCTGAAATCAAAGCCGTCATCAAAGACTCCTGGGTCATGGCAAAAGGATACAGAAACTAACTTGAAGGGGCCCTCTCTCCGGCCATAGTTGGGTCAGTTTGAATACCAAAACAGTACTCATAAAAGACGGAAACACATCAAATATATAAAAATCACATCGCTCATATAATGATAATTTTAAAACAAATTGGTGATCTCCTTTGGAGATTGCTAGGAGACCAACTCCAGACAGGCTGTTAAATAAAAGGAACGGATCTTTTCCTGCTTTTTCTGAGTAACCTGTATTTCAGGGTAACCGAGTTGTCGATATGGGAAATACCTTCTTTGTAGAAAGAGCACAGCTAATAAAAGCAGAAGGAATGACATAATTAGAAAATGATCATTTTCAAATCCCTATTGAGTTCATGGATCTGGGTCATGGACATCGATGGGTATGAAAACCATTAAACGAAAGGTTCATGGGGACCTGTATTATAGATCTATCAGGCTGACGCTATCTAGAACCACCAGTCAATTTAACATCACTAAAGATGGAAATAGCAGACATCATATTTCTCCTGATGTGATGTAGTAGAAATGTGCACTGCACTACCATGAATCTAGTCAAGACTCTGCTCTTAACTACCTGTTTGCAGACAATACGGGGGCAGAGGGATGTGTTCAATGATGTCAGGAGAAAACAGTCCGTCAAATCTGGAATGGGAGAATTTTTATGGAACAAACTGACCCAGTTTCTTTGACAAATGAATGGCGTAAAAAGGAGGTGCTCGTGGGGGAATGTAAGAAACTTACGGGATATATTGTATTAGCCAACTCAGGCCGCCATAATAAAATGTCATAGACTGAGTGGCATAATCGATGGAAACCTATTTTTCTCAAGGTTCTGAAGGCTGGCGGTCCAAGTTCAGGGGTGCAAGCATGGCTGGATTCTGGTGAGAACGCTCTTCCTGGCCTTTTTGCTGTGAGTTCATATGCCTTTCCTTAGTGAGTGCCCATGGATGCTCTTCTTATAAATCTTACAATCTATCAGTTGGATTGGGACCCCACCTTTAGGACCTCATTTAACCTTAAATGCCTCCTAAAGGCCCTACCTCCAAATATAGCTGCTCTGGGGAGTAGAGCTGGGGGCACACAATTCATTCCATAGCACATATGAACTAGATACCATGCATAGATTTTCTTTGAATCCTGATTGCAACTCACCAACTGTAAAACAATTTATGGGCCAGAGAAATTTTAAAATCACCTATTGGATACCAGATGATGTTAAGGAACTATTGTTAATTTTTGTACACGTGACAAAGAAGTTGTGGGATTTTCTTTATGGTTATTGTTATATAAGTGAGTTTATTTGGGTATTCTATTCAGTAAACTACGGTTCTTTGTTTTTTCTTTTTTCTTTCAATTCTTAAGTTAGTTAACATAGAGTGTAGTGTTGGCTTCAGGAGTAGAACCCAGTGATTCATCTCTTACATATAATACCCAGTGTTCATCCAGAAGAGTGCCCTCCTTAACGCCCATCACCCATTTAACCCACCCATCCCCCCCACCCCCCAAGATCGTGCATATATCAATTACTTTACTGTCGGAGCTGGGTGATGGGCATTCAGGGTGTTACTATACTATTCTCTCTACATTTGTGTAGAGATTTTTCATAACAATACAAAATATATTTTTGTAAGTTTATTTTGAAAGAGACAGAGACAGTACGAGTGGAAGAGAGAGAGAGAGAGGAAGAGAGAGGATCCCAAGCAGGCTCCTCACTGGTTGGGCAGAACCCAACACAGGGCTCAAACTCATGAAACCGTGAGATCATGACCTGAACTGAAACCAAGAGTTGGACACTTAACTGATTGAGCCACCCCGATGCCCCACAAGAAAAAGTATTTTTAATGTAAAAGAGAGAGGGAGAGAGACTCAGGAAACATTATCAGCCGTGCACAATGTATAGATCTTGTGTAACCCTTATTCAAACACACCAAGTGATTAAGAAGATGTTTTGAGACGACTGAAGCAAATTGACCATGAAGTGTGTGTTAGGTGATATTACAAATTATTGTCAACTTTGTTGTGTGTAATGGTGAGTTTTTTATTTTGTAAGGTCCTTACTGTTAGAGATATGTATTGAAGCATTTATAGGCTGTATTAGGGAAGTCCAGAGAAACAGAGCCAGATATAGATATAGATACAGATACAGATAGATACTTCTTTCAAGGAATTGGGTCACATGATTATAGAGGCTGGTGACTCCAAAATCTGCAAGGTAGGCTGGCAGTCTAGAGATCCAAAGAAGAGCTGCAGTTTGAATCTAAACAGATTCTATCTGCTGGCAGAATTCCCTTTTTCTTAGTCTTTGTTCTATTAAGGTCTTCAACTGATTGGGTGAGGCCCACCCACGTTATGGTGTGCAATCTGCTTTACTCAGAGTCTGGAGATTTAAATGAGAAAGAAAGAAAGAAAGAAAGAAAGAAAGAAAGAAAGAAAGAAAGAAAGAAAGAAAGAAAGAAAGAGAGAAAGAAAGAAAGAAAGGGAGAAAGAGAGAAAGAGAGGAAGGAAGGAAGGAAGGAAGAAAAGAAAGAAAGAAAAGGAAAAAAGACCTTCACAAAAACGTCCAGAACAATACTTGACCAAATATCTGGACATCATGGAAGCTATGGACTGAATTGTGTCCCCCAAATCCCTGCACCAGATTTGTATGTTGAAACCCTAACCACCCCTGCCATATGACTGTTTTTGGAGATAAAGCCTTTAGGATGTAATTCAGGTTAAATAAGGTCATAAGGCTGGGGCCCACAGAGCAAGATGGTGGCTACCTACAAGCCAAGAGGCAAGGGCTCAGAATGCAACCTACCTGGCTCCTTGATCTCTGACTTCCAACCTCCGGAACTGTGAGAAATAGATTTCTGCTGTTCAAGCCCGTCTGTGGTATTTTGTTATGGCAGCCCAGGCTGACTAATACAGTGGCCCAGACAAATTAACACATGAACTTAGCCATCATGCAAGCATTTATATTATCTAGAATTTGCTTTAAGATGCTAACAAAAAAAAAAAAATAAAAGTAAAAGTAAACAAGGAGGATAGATGAAACATGATTGGCAACGTGTTGATAATCATTAAAAATGATGGATAGATGGGGTCTCACTACATTTTTAGCTGAAATTTTCTATCATAAACCGTGGGTAAGAAATATTCATGAGACTCTCGCGTTGCAACCCAATAATGACAGGAAGCATTCACACACCCTCTTCACACTTCGAAGACTAATGTTTTAATAAGGAAATTCTTTAAGTACTTTTTTTGTTCAACTCTGATGTGTAGCTTCCCTTTTCCTTTTCAACCAGCAAGTCCTGATTAAGGTATAACTCAAGGACATAGAGCCCATTAAAATGATCATCGTATCACGTAGAGGGAAGAACACGGTTAAAAAAAATTCCGTGTCTTGGGCAGAGCGAAAGGGTTTTCCACAGCAGAAACCACAAGAGCTGATAAGGGTGTTTGAGATCGAGATAAACGCGTCGTATTATCATGTTAAGCCCCTACAAAGAGATTCAAAATGCAAACTGCTTTACTTCTAAGGTTCTCATACTTGGCCTGGGGGGGGGGGGGGGGGGGGGAGCTTAGACTATTTTCTTCCAAAACTGAATATTCATGCGAATATCCCGATCCAGCTTCCTATTACAACATTTCTGTTTTAGCTAGGTGAATGCTTAGTGGTGTCATCAGTGAAAAACCACCAGAACCAAAGTGGTTATTAAGGATCTTTGATTTTTTTTTTTTTTTTAAGAAAATGCACTCTTGAAGGTTAAAGCGTTTGTATTACTTTAAGAATAGGTATTTTCAGATTTCTGTATGGAAATGTGCAAGTTAAAGAAAATATCATTAAAATTTTCCAGCACAAGCAGAACTGGGTCAGAGAACCTGTTGAAGTGGACGAAGAGGAAGGGCCTCCTAGCTGCTCTGTCCCCTGGATAACTCGTCAGTGGGGCCCAAACGGGCTTGAAAATTGGGACTCAGCATAATTGTTTCTTTTTTTTTTTTAATATGAAATTTATCGTCACATTGGTTTCCATACAATACCCAGTGCTCATCCCAACAGGTTCCCTCCTCAATGCCCATCACCCACCCTCCCCTCCCTCCCACCCCCATCAACCCTCAGTTTGTTCTCAGTTTTTAACAGTCTCTTATGCTTTGGCTCTCTCCCACTCTAACCTCTTTTTTTTTTTTTTCCTTCCCCTCCCCCATGGGTTTCTGTTACGTTTCTCAGGATCCACATAAGAGTGAAACCATATGGTATCTGTCTTTCTCTGTATGGCTTATTTCACTTAGCATCACACTCTCCAGTTCCATCCACGTTGCTACAAAGGGCCATATTTCGTTCTTTCTCATTGCCACGTAGTACTCCATTGTGTATATAAACCACAATTTCTTTATCCATTCATCAGTTGATGGACATTGAGGCTCTTTCCATAATCAGCATAATTGTTTCTAAGTGAAAACGGAAATCGGGTTTTTAGGGGACTTGTTTGCTGGGAAATCTTGACCAGTGTAAATGAGAGCCTTGCCGTCCTGGTGCCCTGATGTGACATTTCGGTGCACTGACGGTCCTTTTCTGTTCTGAGAGGTGTGGGCTGGACAGTCAACCCTGCCTGGGCTTCCGGGAGGAGCCGCCCCCCCACCCCGCGTCTTCCAGGCCTGAGAGCAGCCGAGTCCAGAACCGTATTGATCAACCGCGGCCGTGTGACAGGCGGGGCCGACTGGACAAGGCAGCGTCTGCAGGTGTTTCTGCCAACTGAATGAAACAAAAGCAAAACCTCCTGGGAAGGGGGAGTGGGTCCGCCTGTCAGCGTCTAAAAATACCCAGGAAGGAGCAGAAAAACATCCCATCACCCCAGGGCAGTCCCAGGAAAGCCACAGAAGAATATGTTTGGCCAGAAAAAGAAGAGGGCAAGCTGGCGAGGGGAGGAGAGCCTGGAGACCCAGAAAATCTGTATTTGGGTGACTGGAAGGCTGGCACCATAGCCCTTAGCAGACAGATGCTGGGAGAGCCCCGTAAATAGCCTCTGGTTGATTGCCAAGGGGCGGCCTTTGCATCAGGCCAAAGAGGCCAGCTTTGAGCCCCGAGAGTCCGTGGGCCTCTGGCCATGCTATCAGAACTCAGCAAGTTCACAGAGGAGCCACATGGGCCCCACCAATGCTGAGCCCGCAGGATTTTCCAGAAATCACACAGAACGAGAACTGGGTGCATTACCTACGGATGGTGGGCCTCCAGAGTTCAGAGCGTATGTGAGACAAAATACCGGCAATCATCACTCTGCACCTTGTTACCAGAAACGCCCCTGGATGAAGGGCCATCCATCTGGTCCCACCATCCGGTCCCACCAGGCTGTGCTCTCTCTCTCCCTCCCGATGGACGAGTATTCCTGGTCTGCTCCAGGCTTTGCCCTTCCTTGTCACCCAGGTTTCCAGGCACACCCTCAGTCAGCCAAGCAGTGCTGGCCTGGGGCCTCTGGAGAGCATCACACTTCCAGAAAGCTGGAAAAAATCCCCTCCCCTCCCCTCCCTCGCCTTCCTTCCGTAGCCCAGCACCCTCCCTTTCTCTTCTCTTCCCTGGATAAAAGTATGTTCCCCACAAGTGTCTGATGGGGAACGAAGGCCCATTTCTCCTCGGGACCCTCCTAGGGAGAGGGTAAGCGGTAAACCAGAGCAGAGACCCACATAAGACAAGACAGGAAGGAATTTTCCGCCACAGAGTGGGCCACACTACCTAATACGTATACAGTGCTGTAGAATTTATGACGACCTTTCTGACCCATCGTTACATCTTGGCCTGGCAATTGCTGAGTGAGGCAAGTATTATCAATCCCAGGCTGAGAATGTAGAAACGTCAATATGAAAAGCTGAAGTGATAGTTCCAAGGGCACCCAGTTACTCGATGGCAGAACTAGAATTCAAGGGGCACCTGGGTGGCTCAGTCAGTTAAGCGTCGGACTCTTAATTTCAGCTCAGGTCGTGATCTCCTAGTTCATGGGATCAAGCCCCTCATTAGGCTCTCTGCTGACAGTGGAGAGTCTGCTTGGGATTCTCTCTCTGTCCCCTCCCCTGCTCTCCCTCGGTCTCTCAAAAGAACAAATACACTTCTTTTTTTTTTTTTTTTTTTTTTTTAAGAACTAGAATTCAAGCCTGGGCGTTTAATTCCAAGTAAAACCCTTTCTCCAATAAAACAATAATAATAGCTACCATTTATTTAGATATGCTATGCTTCATGCCCTATCCTATGTGCCTTACACATTTAAATGTAGTTAAACCTCGGGCGCCTGGGTGGCTCAGTCGGTTGAGTGTCCAACTTCAGCTCAGGTCATGATCTCACGGCTCGTGAGTGCGAGCCCCGCGTGGGGGTCTGTGCCGACAGCTCGGAGCCTGGAGCCTGTTTCGGATTCTGTGTCTCCTTCTCTGTCTGCCCTCCCCCACTTGTGCTCTGTCTCTCAAAACTAAATAAATGTTAAAAAAAGTAAAAAAATAAATAAATCTAGTTAAGCCTCAGGAAAGCCCTCTCAGATAAGGGAATGCTATCATTATACCCATTTTGGGGATGAGGAAAACTGAGGCACGCGGATGTTGTGTAATGGCCTGAGGACACACAGCTATTCCTCGCCATTCTACACCTGCCTTGAACTCTGCTGTTCCTGTTTCACTACGAATCGGGAACCCAGGCTAGGAATCGAAGCAATGAAGAGAAAAGGACCCAAATAGACGGTTTGTGAAACACAGAGCCAACAGTCAGGACCCCGACAGGGGGCGCTCATCCGAAAGCTCAGCCCGCAAGCAGTGGACCTGGAGGCGTTTGCTGCTAAATCTGGGGAGGCAGACAGCACCGACTTATTTGGAGCCTAAACGAAAAGCAGGTTCAGTGGCAGCGTCGGCCAGGGCGGCGGCAGGAAGCAGATGGCGTGCACCGCGGAGCGTTTAACGGAGGAGAGCTTAGCAAAGACGCTGTTTACAGAAGGGTGGGCAGAATGAGAGGAAGCAACAAGGGGTGAGGAGGCCCCCAGAAAGAACAAATGCCGGAAGCTCTTACCACCTGGGACCGCAAGGGCAGAGGGAGGGAATGTGTCACCAGAACACAGTGACCCCTGGGGCCGTCCCCAGGGGAGGAACGGCCTTGCCGGGAGATGTGGGTCGCAGCCACTCGCAGGACTGCCCTGTCACCCTTCCGTTTGCGGCAGGTGCCGCCCTCTCCCCACCCCCCACCCCACCCCCTGCAAGGTTAGCAGGCAGAGGGCCTCGGCCAGGCGGTCCAGAGATGGCTCCTGGGCCACAGTCAAGGTGGAGAAGGGCAGAGAAGAAAGGGGCGAGGGGAGCAAGTGGGGAACAGCCAGCACGTGACCGACACTTGCCGTCCTGACCCTGCCCACGCAAGAGCTTCGGCCAGAGCCGCAGGCCACAGCGTTTGAGCGCCAGTTGACTGTCACAGAGTCGACGCGCCCTGCCCCCTGCTTTCTCCAAAAGTGCGACTGTGTTCAGTGGACCAAATACAGCTGCTTGAGCGTTCCACTTCGGCTCAGGTCGTGATCTCGCGGTTCGTGAGTTCCAGCCCCGCGTCGGGCTCTGGGCTGACAGCTCAGAGCAGGGAGCCTGCTTCGGATTCTGTGTCTCCCTCTCTCTCTGCCCCAATCTGGCTCATGCTCTCTCTCTCTCTTTCAAAAATAAATAAACATTTAAAAAAATAAAAATAAAAAAGGGGAAGCTGGGTGGCTCAGTCGGTTAAGCATCCGACTTCAGCTCAGGTCATGATCTCGCGGTCCGTGGGTTCGAGCCCCACATCGGGCTCTGGGCTTCAGATTCTGTGTCTCCTTTTCTCTGCTCCTGCCCTGCTTGCACTCTGTCTCCCTCTCTCTCTCTCAAAAATAAACAAACATTAAAAACATTTTTTTTTTAATGAAAAAGAAGTGAGCCTCAAAACAAAAAGCAGCCTCCAAGGCCTGAAAACAAAATACCCACCGTGGGGGGACTGAGTGGGGCCAGACCCTGGGGCCTGAAGCAGCCTGGACGCCCACTTAGAAGACCCAGAACCTCAAAGCTCAGGTGATATAACTGCTCTGTAACCAAGGAATATGGGGGAAGATTGAAAGAGGAGTTTTCATATTGAATCTCTTTGCAGTGATAAAAAATGGATTTTATTTAAATAATGAAAAGTGAGGGGGGGGGCTTTCTTCCCACCTGTTAGACTTGTCACACGGCTTCATCTCCCAAGACACCTGTAAGATCAGAATCCTGATGCTGTTTGACAAGAACTGCTCTCAAGTGCAGAACGATTATGTAGGACGGCAAACTGGGACGAGGTCCACACTGAGAGACAAGCGAGTCACAAATACCCTGGGCTGGGGGAGAGGCGGGGTGAGGAATTGTAAGTGACTCAACCCGTGCCTCTTAGGTCTGGTCTTTGGGGTCCCGCGTGCTCTCCCTCACTCTCTGTTTTTGCAAAGGGTCCATGGTAGCAACTGGGGACACAGTGGAGATGGGAGCCAAAAGGTTAGCAGGAAAATGCCCAGTGGTATCGTACATGTGGGCTCTTCAGTATTTCTATTCACGTCACACCCATCAACCTGGTCACTGGGGCCCTGAACCAGGAAGTTGTCTTGAGGTTGTTTTGGGCTCTT
The DNA here is from genome assembly GCF_024362965.1 of Panthera pardus. NCBI lineage: Eukaryota > Metazoa > Chordata > Mammalia > Carnivora > Felidae > Panthera > Panthera pardus. The sequence goes on along the minus strand of NW_026526732.1, from coordinate 121,420,291 downwards.
CCCCCTCCTCCACCGTCCGCATCCCAGCGGTCATCAGGTCTGGCCAAAAACTGGAATTAAATATACAGACTGTGTATCTACGATATGCCAAGCAAAGTTCAGGTCCAGAGAGATTACCAGCATAAGGACCTCATGGCCAAGGAGCTTATAATTCTACCTGGTGAGATAGCAACAAACAGATGGAAAAAAAAAGCACCTCCGGTCGTGTGTTAGGTTGCTTTGGTCGGCTAGGTAAGTGAAACTGGCTTAATTCCAGTTGTGGAAGAGACTTCAAGGGTTTGTGATCAGCGGTTGAAGCACTGTCATCAAGGACCCAGTCCCTTCCAGCCGTCTGCCCTGTTCTTGTTTCGCATGAAGGTAAAGCTCGAAACAAGATGGCTGCCGCAATTCCAGGCATCGCGCTGAGATGACACCAAGGCCAGAGGGAGAAGAGGGCTTCTCTGCCTGTGGCTCTCCAAGGACAGAGGGATCTTTCCCTGGCAGCCCTCACAGCCTTCCCCTCATGTCTCTCCCTCTGGAACTGGGTCACTTGCCCATTCTAGAACCCCAAATTAGCAGAGGGTGTGAGATTACCATTGGATCAAACAAGATGGAGCCTCTTCCCCAAGGGGGTTTGTGGAAGGGTGACATCCGGCTGAAGCCAGGGTTTTGTTAAGAAGGAAAAGGAGGGGAACCAACTCTGGCTTGGCGGCCAACAGTGTTGACAAAATATTTAAAAAGCATTAAAGGGGCGCCTGGATGGCTCAGTCGGTTGAGGGACCGACTTCGGCTCAGGTCATGATCTCACAGCTCGTGAGTTCGAGCCCCGCGTCGGGCTCTGTGCTGACAGCTCAGAGCCTGAAACCTGCTTCAGATTCTGTGTCTCCCTCTCTCTCTGCCCCTAACCCACTTGCATTCCATCTCTGTCTCTCTCAAAAATAAATAAACGTTAAAAAAAAAATTAAAAAAAAAAGCATTAAGAATAAGATGGACTAACGAGACAGAGGGGTCAGAAAAGGCTGCTCTTGACCTTGCTCCCATTGTCACTGCCTGGAGTTATGACAGCAGCTTCCTAATTGGTCTTCCAGCCTCCAACATTCCCTCCCCCACTCAATAAACCCATTTTTCATTTTGCCCCAGTGGATCTGCCTAAAATACATATCTGCTCATGCTGTCTTCTTGCTGAAAATGTTCCTGTCGCTCCTAGTTCATATGCAATAAAGAGACGAACCTTTTAGCATGATGTGATGACTGAGTATTTCGCCCATGCAAAGCACTATAGCTTTGCTAGATGGAAATGCTCTCATAGCCATACTGTATAAATGAGACGATCAGGAACTGAGATGTTAAATAACTTGTCCCCGCAGTAGTACTTTCCTATCATCGCCGTAACACGTCACTACACACGTAGTGGTTTAAAACAACACAAACATATTATGTTATAGTTCTGGAGGTCAGAAGTCCCAAACCAGCTTCAAAATCAAGATGTCTGGAGAGCTGTATACCTTCGGGAGACTCCAGGGGCCAATCTGTCTTCTTACCTCTTCTACCGACTTGAGGCGGCCTGTGTTTTTAGCCGTGTGTCCATATCACTCAACCTATGCTTCCAGACTCCTTCTTCTTGATCTCCTGCCTCCTCTCATAAAGACATTGTGATTACCTTGGGCTCACTTAAGTAACCCAGGATAATCTCCCCATCTCAAGATCCTTAACTTGATCACGTTGGCAAAGTCTCTTTCGCCATGTAAGTCCCTTTTGTCATGGGATATGGGTCTTAGGACAGGGACATGTTTAGGTAGCCTGTATCCTGGCTACCACTCCCAAGGTCAGATGACCAGGAAGTAGAGGAGACAAGGTTTGAACCCAAGCTCTGGAGTTCCCAGAAGGAGTCACACGCTACTTCCCAATCTGCTTGTTGTGTCTTTCACCTGGAAGGCCTTTCTTGCATAACCAGCCCCTCACATGGCTAATTGCCACTTAACCTTAGGACCTAGCTCACAGTGACCTCTTGAAAAGTTTTCCACAACAGCATTCTTACCCTACTCTTTTACCCCTGGACGTACCCTTCAGCGGAACTAGGCGTCCCTGCTCTGTGAGCCCATGTCGCAGGGCTCACTACCAAATTATCACTTGTAACTCTAAATGGGAAAGGCTTCCCACAGAGCTCAGGGAGCTCAGGAAAACTAGTTGATCGGTTGATCGGTTTGTGGGTTGGTTGGTTGGTTGAATAAAGGAATCAGCTGGGGGTAAGGTATTTGCAAGGAGAGATATAATTATAAGAGCTAATAGACATAAGGAAAAGGGGCTCTTGGCAGTAGTTCTGAGAAATCGGTCTTGGGGTAGGAGGACGTTTGGGGGTTTGGAACACCTTATATACTTTCAAGAACCAAGAAGGATCTGAAAAAAGAGGCAGGCAAGTGACCCTCTTGGGCTGCTCTGGTTTCCCAGCTAAATCTCCAAGTGAGAAAGGAAGTGAGTTTCAGGGCCGAAGCTGGGTTCTAGAACAGAGTGAGCACACAGTTGTGCCCTATCTCCCGGGGACAGGGCTGTGATGGGTGAGGCACAGAAGGAAAGATTTTGCAACCCAGGGTGACGAACTTTTAACTACTCCCTAGCTTGCGAACATCCAGTTCATTAGAGCTCAGAGTTAGAAGCTTATGTTGAACACTCTCCCCACCCCCACCCCCACCCATACTGGGGCAAAAAGAAATGTGTACATCACAGAACTAGTAAGTACCAGAACCAGGCTTTCAAACTGTCGGGGTTCAGGCCTGTGTACTTAACCACCACACCATACTGCCTCTCGAATACCAGTGTTTCATTTTTAAAAGAAAGTAATCTCTGGGGACTTTGGAGCCTGGCCTAGCAGGCAGACAGGTCACAGAAAGTCTAGGAGAAAAGAGGGAGGAAGAGGGGGTGAGAAATCATTTCCGAACCAGATCTCCTAAGGCCGAGCACAGCACCATGCCCGCACCCCTGTATCAGGCCAATTCTTTGTCTTCTAAATGACTTTCCCTCTCAAAACTCACGGTGGTTGCTCACTGAGAATTATCATTTTTACCAGCTAGAAAGGAAACCTAGAGGTAAAGCAATTTTATGCTTCTGATTCTAGCTAATTAAGTCTTGTAAATAAGAGGCAGAATGACTTCTCACCCCAAAGGGCATATTTATTTCCACTATGTGATTTTTACCAATGAGTTGAATCAGTGAGGGGTTCCTCAAAGGGCCTGCCTAATATTCTGAATGATGTTTTTATGAACTAAATAAACAGAGAACCCTCCTGTAGTAGGAAAGCTACCAACATAAGTCACTACAAACCAGGGCTCCCCTAAGCAAACCCGTGTATACTTTGTTGGATAACAGAGGGACCCGGGCTTTAGTTCTTACTTCCCCAGCAGAGGTGTTGACAGATATTGACAGGGACGTGTGAATGCATCACACTTAACCCTGCTGGTAAGATATCCCTGAGAGAAGCCAAAAGCCCTAGCATGGCAAAGCATTGGCGATTTTCCAAGGTTAGACTTTTTCCGCCAATATGAAGCTCTGAGTCCATACAAATTGTGCTATGGCTTGCTAAAACACAATGACAACACCTTGACGTACTGTGGGTCCTATCTTAGACATCATCCAGCCCACCATCTAGTGAGGAAGTTAGGGCAAGGGACCCGCATGACTAACTCAAGGCCTCAGAGGGTGGGGCAGACACCCAGGCTGGAGGTAGGGGTGTGGCAGGCTTCAGGAAAACCAAGGGAGGAGGCGGCCACAAATGGCAACCTTTAGCGGGTAAGCAGCGGGAGGGGTGCTTCTAAAGGGGCAAGGAAAACCGGGAGGGTCCAGGAGCCGGAAAACAAGGGGGAGGAGACAGTCAAAGCACCTGTCAACGCAGTCAGGTGCTACCGGGGGCAAGAAGGAGAAGGGCTGAGAAAATCCCACTGGACCCGGTGACCAGGAGGATGTCAGTGATCTCTCCCCACCCTGTTGTGGGGGCAGAATCAAATCTTAAGGTCTTAGAGAGCGAATGGGAGGTGAGTAAGGGGAGGTGGATTCAGGGGGTGCTGCTTCTGAGAAGCTTGGCTGTAAGAAAAGAGGAGAGAGAGCACTCTGGCTGAAGGAGCACTCCGCTCCCGACCTTCGGAGAAAGGCAGGGAGGAGGGAAGATCGGCAAGTCTAGGGTCAAGAGACTCGAAACACAGAGCTACCACAAGGAGACAAGTGGCGGGGGGCGCCTGGGTGGCTCCCTCGGTTAAGCATCCGACTCTTGACTTCCACTCCGGTCATGATCTCACGGTTTGAGTTCGAGCCCCACATCGGGCTCTGTGCCGACAGCGTGGATCCTGCTTGGGAGCCTGTCTCCGTTTCTCTGCCCCTCCCCCTCTTGCTTTCTATCTCTTCTTCAAAATTAAAATAAAATAAACTTAAAAAATATATTGAAAAATAATAAAATAAAAAATAAATTTAACTTAAAAAAAAGAAAAGAAAGAAACAGGAAGTTCCATTCTTATTTGAAACCCAGACCAGCCAGAGGAAACTAGTAGGAAACATGCTGCTTCCAGAGATATTAGGAGAATTCACTCGAATCTTGGTTACTGGAAACGCTTAGGGAGGACTGACTGTCTTGCTGTACAGGGTGATCTCCCAACTAGTGATCTGAACGACTCTAGGGAGGCATCGGGTCCCCCTAAACTACTGTCCCTGGCCAAGGTGCTCCTGTCACTTCTGCTCTGTGGCAGGAAAACACTACAAGCATGAAGGGAATTGTTTCTAAACCAAGACAATCAAAGAGTACCTTCTGATCCAAATGGCCACAGAGTCGTCCCTAATGGGTCCTCATGGGGCATGTTGACACAACCACTAATCTCTTTAGGGGATAATTTATTCTCTCTAGAAACTGGCTGTAAATACTGACAACCATTTTTCAATGGTTGCTGTTGTTAACAGGCCCTGTTACCCCAAACCTACAACAGCTGGGTGTTGTCCCGCGGTCCAGAAGGGAACAAAATCCAGTGCATTTGGGGGAAGTCAAGGGATACCCGATAAGTACAGCACTGGTGTTTGCCTTCTCGGGAGTAATAGAGAGAGAGGTCTGAGAGGTCCAGCCCACACCGGCAGAGGCTGGCTGTGAAGTTCGTGGGTGGACACGTGGTGATGCCCGTCCCTCACCCAGTGGCAACAAATACATTCACGAGACACTACCTATATACACCAGGTGCTTTCCTAAACGTTTGACCCGTTTCCCCTCCCAACAACCTATGCGATGGATAGGAGGCCTCCCCTGAACCGACAAGGAAACCGACTTCAACGAGATGAAGGAATTGATCAGCTATCACACGCTAGCAAGCTCCGGACCCAAGATTATGAGCCAGACCTGCTCGCCTTGAAATTCCGAGGCTTAACTATGCTCCAAGACTCGGCTTAAACAAGTCCGGTCTAGCTGTTTGTTCTGAAGATTGGGCGAGTTAATGACTAAATGTGCTGTGACAACTTCAAAGGGGAAGAGCAAAGCCTCCTGACTGGTCTCCTTTGCGCACCTACAGCGAGTAGCGAGTACGCGTCTTCCAGCCCTGGGGGCGGCATCCACGCGGTCAGGGGATCCCGGGGAGGCACGTGTTTTCAGGCCACCGACCAAGGGTGCCACACCCATCGGGGCTCACGGGAAGGTTTGGAGTGAAGGGGGCACCGTCTTGCCTCTCTGGTTAGCACGATGTCATTTCCTCATGTCACCTGCGGAGGAGTAATAGTGGGTGACCTGGCCAGCTAGTTCCGGAGGGCCACAGTTAGGCAAGGGAGACGTCTGCTGGCCTAGAGCTCCCTCAGGTGTGTACTAAGGGACTTGGCTGGGAGGGGGAAAGCCTGTGTCGTCGTTTCGACCCAGCCCTCTAGAAATGTTAGAGAATCAATTCCAGAACTCCCTTTGCCCAGCTCTTGGGTTGGCTGACTCATTGCTCAGATCTCCTAGCTCAAATGTCACTCTGTAAAGTGGCCCCCTCCTGTCCCTTCGGGTTTTTTTTTTTAATCTCTATTTTTTTTAATTTTTTAATGTTTATTTTTGAGAGAGAGAGCGAGCATGAGTGGGGGAAGGGCAGAGAGAGAGGGAGACACAGAATCTAAAGCAGGCTTCAGTTTCTGACCTGTCAGCACAGACCACGACGTGGGCCTCCAACGCACGAATGCGGAGATCATGACCTGAGCCGAAACCGATCGCTTAACTGACTGAGCCACCCAGGTGCCCCTCCTAATCTCTATTAAAAAAATCTTTTTTAATCTTTACTTATTTTTGAGAGAGAGAGAGAGAGACAGAGTACGAGCGGGGGAGAAGCAGAGAGAGAGGGAGACACAGAATCCGAAGAAGGCTCCAGGCTCCGAGCTATCAGCACAGAGCCCGATGCAGGACTCGAACTCAAGAACCATGAGATCATGACCTGAGCCAAAGTCGGATGTTCAACAACTGACACGTGCAATCATCAGGCTCATTAGCCATGAGTTCCGTTCAGTCACTGCTCCTCGCTGAGAGGCCAGGTTCATCACACCTGTTCTAGACTCCCAGGTGAGGGGTAAAGTGCTATGAAGTCAGGGACCCCAGTAAACTGCTTGGCTGCTAGTGAAAAACAGCACATTTCTTAAATATCGACCGCGCAGCAGTATGTGGAAATAGATTATGTCTATGATCTGTACCAACTTCACAGATTTATGACAAATGGCCATTAATCATTTTTTAAAAGCCATTAGTACTACATATTCCCTATTCCCCATTTTTTCCATTCCTTTGCAGCGTCGAGGTAATAATTCATCCGATAATGGTGAGGCTTAACAACAGGAAAAATTTCCGGCCAGGTAATCGATTCAATGGCTGCGAGTTATGCTTGAGATTCTCACTGAAATACGCCCAACCTATTCTTTTAGGCTCTTCCAAGTTGGAATCCATTCCTGAAAACATGAATGTTCAGTAAAGAGCCAAGTGAGCATGTAAATTATATTATTGGAAATTATTGCTAGGGTATCTGAAATTCTCAATAAAAATGTAACAGCACCCCAACCGATCTTAAGGGTGAACTTGCTTCAAGCTCATGCACACCTTGCTGGCTGACTTAAGTCCTTTTGATCTGTAGCAGAACTAAGTTTCTTTTGAGATTTGCAGACCACTGGCCCTGAGGAATGAAGGACCAGACTTTCTCAGAAGAGATGGCCTGACTACATTAGAAAATAGCCACGGTAGGGGCGCCTGGGTAGCTCAGTCGGTTAAGCGTCCGACTTCAGCTCAGGTCACGATCTCGCGGTCTGCGAGTTTGAGCCCCGCGTCGGGCTCTGGGCTGACGGCTCAGAGCCTGGAGCTTGTTTCCGATTCTGTGTCTCCCTCTCTCTCTGCCCCTCCCCCGTTCATGTTGTGTCTCTCTCTGTCTCAAAAATAAATAAACGTTAAAAAAAAAAAAAATTAAAAAAAAAAAAAAGAAAATAGCCACGGCGGGTGCCAGCAAGTCTGTTCATGGTCATGTCGACAGGTGACTAACTGTCCGGGCACCTGCTTCTCGTGCGCATAGCCCCTCTCCCTCTCCCCATGCCTTCGAAACCCCTACCCACCCACCCCCGGCTCCCCCTGGACACGGAAGGTGGTCTTTGAGACATTAGTCTACCTTCTTCCCAGGTTGCTGGCTTCCTGAGTAAAGCAAACTTACCTTTCCCACCATCGCTTGTCTCTTGAGTATTGATTTTCGACCCCTGAGCAGCCGAGATGGAATTGGAAAGTGGTTCGCGGTCCCATGACAAAAACTCCAGAAAACCTCTTTTTAGGGAGAAAAGGATACCACGCATTTGCAGAGAGCCTGGATCTCGTTATTATAATGACTCGGGAAACTGAAAACTCCGGATTCTCCATCACGCTGTAAGTCAATTATATTCCAGGCCAATTGAATTAGAATTTCTGGGGGTGGGGCCTGGGCGTCAACAGTTTTAAAGCTCCCAGGTGTCTCCACAGATAACCTGGAACAACCCCCAGATATAGGATCACCTGGAGAGCTTTTTTTTAAATATTAATGCTGGGCCCCCTCCCCAAGGATTCTGACCCAACTGATCTACAGAGGAGATGCGGATTTTTTTTTTTTTGAACGTTTATTCATTTTTGAGACAGAGAGAGACAGAGCATGAACGGGGGAGGGGCAGAGAGAGAGGGAGACACAGAATCGGAAGCAGGCTCCAGGCTCTGAGCTGTCAGCACAGAGCCCGACGCGGGGCTCGAACTCACGGACCGCGAGATCGTGACCTGAGCTGAAGTCGGACGCTCAACCGACTGAGCCACCCAGGCGCCCCATATAATGTTTATTTATTTTTGAGACAGAGAGAGACAGAGCATGAACAGGGGAGGGGCAGAGAGAGAGGGAGACACAGAATCGGAAGCAGGCTCCAGGCTCTGAGCCATCAGCCCAGAGCCCGACGCGGGGCTCGAACTCGCAGACCGCGAGATCGTGACCTGAGCTGAAGTCGGACGCCCAACCGACTGAGCCACCCAGGCGCCCTGATGCGGATTTTTAAGATACACAGGTGAGTCTACCGTGCGGCCGGGATTGAGAAGCTCTGGCCTAATGCTGCTTCCTTAATTAAATCAGTCCAGACCAGTGAACCAGTCTCGAATCTTCCCTACATCCTCCAGGTTTTTTTGTTTGTTTGCTTGTTTTTTACTGCTGCTTTCTGTAGTCAAGCATGATAGGGTAGGGTGAAGCTAGTTTTTTCCCTTTAAATTTATATGTGGATTGAAATCAGCACAATCTTACACTGTCAGTCATGTATACCTTTGTGCATTTGTACCTTTCTTACCTTTGGGGCAGCAGCCCTTTGGAAAGCTCACTCATTGGATTGCTGCTGGCCATCAGAAGTGCAGAGAAAGGGGGGTGCCTGGGTGGCTCAGTCGGTTAAGCGCCCGACGTCAGCACAGGTCACGATCTCATGGTTTGTGGGTTCGAGCCCCATGTCAGGCTCTGTGCTGACAGCTCAGAGCCTGGAGTCTGCTTCACAGTCTGTGTCTTCCTCTCTCTCTGCCCCTCCCCTGCTAATGCTCTCTCTCTCTCTCTCTCTCTCAAATATAAAGAAAAATGTTAAAAACTTAAAAAAAAAAAAGAAGTGTGGAGAAAGGCAAATAGGGTAACTTCAAATCAACCGATTCCTTCATCTGAACTCGGGAATCTTAAAAATCCTAATGCCCCATCATGCCATAGGCCAAAGATATTCTAGGCCTGTCAATTCTGGGAATTCCATAGAACTTCCCGTTTGGCTCACTCACCATCCGCCTGTGGTACAGCGGCCTGAACAATTCAGGCATGGAGCAATCTCCAAAAACGACAGGTGGATGAATGAAGGAAAAGATATATTGGGGGGGGGGTGCAGAATTTGAGGACGCTCACACCTGGGCAGTATAGGGAATGATCTATCAACCACCTGAGCTGTGTAGAGAACTTAAGTCACTGTCCTGCGGCCACAAAGTGGAGGGCCAGGCCTGGATTCAAAGCCAGGTGTCCAAGAATCCAAAGTGGTTTATTTTTCTCTGACTTGCGTTGGCATCATGTTGACATAGGTCCACAGTCCGTTTATTTGAAACCTCTGGGACAAGAGTACTCTGGAATTTAGAGTTTGGGGGGTTTTAGGAAGGTATATAAATTAATATTTCTGCAGCAAATCATGTTAGTGTTTTCACGAAAGGGGTCGAGAAGCCTCAGATCAGACTTTCATCAATTCAGTACAAACCATACCACCAAATTTAGGGTTTTCTGAACTTGTAAGGTTTTGGGAGTTGCAGATTAAAAAAAATCATCACCAAGATCGGGGTGCTCAGTCCGTTGAGTGTCTGACCCTTGATCTCAGCTCAGGTCACGATCTCGCAGTTTATGAGTTTGAGCCCCACGTCCGGCTCTGTGCTGACAATGTGGAGCCTGCTTGGGATTCGTTCTCTCTCCCTCTCTTTCTGCCCCTTCCCTTCTCTCTCTCTCTGTCTCAAAAAAAAAAAAATAATAAATAAATGCAAAGAAATTGTGAAGATGAACATCAGAGGAAAGAAATTATGTATGTAGTAACAAACTTTCATTGGCTGATAAATATGGAGTGAATTGAGACACTCTGCAAAGCTCTGGACACGCATAACCCTAATGATAACTTGGCAAGATAAGTGCTAGTAATACCTCCATTCTCCAAATCAGGAAACTGAGACATGGAGGGATTCAGTAACATGCCTGAAATGACCTAAGTCCATCCATTTGGTTCAGTCTCCGTTGCAATTAAAATCTGACAGCTGACATTTTTTAGAGAAGAATTTTTCTTTCTTATTGAAGGGTGGAATATGTCCAGCATGACTGGGAGGCACGGGGCTTTGATCTGAAAGTTTTGGCTTTGGGGCTTTAAATATGCCTTTTCTCTGGTGTTATCTGTCTTAATTTAGTGGCAGCCCATCCACGGAAAACAGCCGCAGCTTCTCCCCTCTGAGCGCCTTTAGAAGTCTTAGGAAATTCAAGGGGAAACTCATGGTTGATTCAATTCATTCATCTGCTGCTTGTTGAACACCCACGAAGTGCTGGCACTCTACCAGAATTAGACCCACTTCTGAGAAAGCAGAGCAGCCTGTGAACTTCTAAAGCCGTGTTGTAAAATTAGAGTCAGATGACCGCGGAAGGTTGCCCTCAGTAATGAGCTTCCATATGTAGATGCAGAGTTTGGCCATAAACAATGTGTTCTGCCTCCCGCGTGACTCATTTTCCCCTGGAATGATAACCTTTGCCTTCCTAGAGGAACCTGATAATGAAATTCACAGGAGTGGTCTCCTACTACTGTGCCTGATCGATTTTAGGATACACTTTAAATGCTCTCCGTGATTTACCAGGAAAGCACCGGTGTTCTAATAATCATTGAAATAGAAAGCACAGTCATTCAAAACGCGGGAAGTACAATGCGTTCTAGCGTTTAGTGATTAATTAGCCTTTCACCTTTTCCCCTTTAAAACTTAAGACCATTGCATAAAGCACACAAATCGCCCTAGCTGTCAGGCATCTATTTTGTGATTAACTGACGTTTATTATTTCAGAAAATAAGACAATTTTTTTCTAATTTAATTTTCAGGATTTAAGTTTGGGGTTTTGAAAACAGACAAAAATTGACTGCTGTTTATCCAGGGGTTCCTGGGTGGCTCAGTCAGTCAAGCCACCAACTCCTGATTTTGGCTCAGATCATGATTTCATCGTTCGTGAGTTTAAGTCCCGTGTCGTTGGGCTCCTTGATGATAACTCAGAGCCCGTTTGAGATTCTCTCTCTCCTTCTCACTCTGCCCCTCCCCTACTGGTGCTCTCTCTCTCTCAAAATAAATAAACTTAAAAAAATTGCCCGTTGTTTACACATAAATGTGTTTTTTAAAAATATGATGCTATCTAAAGAGTAATTTTATTATGCTTGGGTAATGAAAATATCAAGGTAATGAAATCCAATGGAAACAATGGTTTATCTGTAGAAATTCATTCTATGGGCAACTTTGAACTAATTTTTTTTAATGTTTATTTATTTAGAGAGAGAAGGAGCACATGCAAGGAAGGGGCAGAGAGAGACAGGGAGAGAGGGAATCCCAAGCAGGCTCCGAGCCATCAGAGCAAGCCATACGTGGGGCCCAATGTCACAAACCGTGAGATCGTGACCTGAGCTGAAATTAAGTTGTATGCTTAATTGACTGAGCCACCCAGGTGCCCCTGAACAAATTAGTTCTTAAAAAAAAATAAGGGACACCTGGGTGTCATGAAGCCTCCTTTAAGGAAAGGAAGGAAGGAAGGAAGGAGGGAGGGAGGAAGGAAGGAAGTGCCCTTATGCTGGGTTGGCTTGCCCTACAAGTCTGCTACTTTCTTCTTCACAAGGCTCCCCCTGGTGTTTCATAAAGTTCAACTTTACCCAATTCTTTTGGACTTCTAAGTGCTTTTTTTTTTTAACATGAAATTTCTTGTCCAGTTGGTTTCCATACAACACCCAGTGCTCATCCCAACAGGTGCCTTCTTCAATGCCCATCACCCTCTTTCCCCTCCCTCCTACCCCTCATCAACCTTCAGTTTATTCTCAGTTTTTAAGAGTCTCTTTGGCTCCCTCCCTCTCTAACCTTTCTTTTTTTTTTTTTTCTTCCCCTCCGCCATGGTCTTCTGTTAAGTTTCTCAGGATCCACCTAAGAGTGAAAGCATATGGTATCTGTCTTTCTCTGTATGACTTATTTCACTTAGCATAACACTCTCCGGTTCCATCCACGTTGCTACAAAAGGCCAGATTTGATTCTTTCTCATTGCCACATAGTATTCCATTGTGTATATAAACCCCAATTTCTTTATCCATTCATCAGTTGATGGACATTTAGGCACCTTCCATAATTTGGCTATTGTTGAAAGTGCTGCTATAAACATTGGGGTACAAGTGCCCCTCTGCATCAGCACTCCTGTATCCCTTGGGTAAATTCCTAGCAGTGCTATTCCTGGGTCATAGGGTAGGTCTATTTGTAATTTTTTGAGGAGGCTCCACACTGTTTTCCAGAGCGGCTGCACCAGTCGGCATTCCCACCAACAGTGCAAGAGGGTTCCCGTTTCTCCACATCCTCTCCAGCATCTATAGTCTCCTGATTTGTTCATTTTCGCCACTCTGACTGGTGTGAGGTGGTACAAGAAGCATAAAATACCTAGGAACAAACCTAACCAACGATGTAAAAGACCTGTATTCTGAAAACTATAGAAAGCTTATGAAGGAAATTGAAGAAGATACAAAGAAATGGAAAAACATTCCGTGCTCATGGATTGGAAGAATAAATATTGTTAAAATGTCAATACTACCCCAAAGCTATCTACACATTCAATGCAACCCCAATCAAAATTGCACCAGCATTCTTCTCAAAGCTAGAACAAGCAATCCTAATATTTGTATGGAACCACAAAAGATCCCGAATAGCCAAAGTAATATTGAAGAAGAAGACCAAAGCAGGAGGCATCACAATCCCAGACTTCAGCCTCTACTACAAAGCTGTAATCATCAAGACAGCATGGTATTGGCACAAAAACAGACACATAGACCAATGGAATAGAATAGAGACCCCAGAATTGGACCCACAAAAGTATGGCAAACTAATCTTTGACAAAGCAGGGAAGAATATCCAATGGAAAAAAGACAGTCTCTTTAACAAATGGTGCTGGGAGATCTGGACAGCAACATGCAGAAGAATGAAACTAGACCACTCTCTTACAACATTCACAAAAATAAACTCAAAATGCATGAAGGACCTGAATGTGAGACAGGAAACCATCAAAACCCTAGAGGAAAAAACAGGAAAAAACCTATTTGACCTCAGCTGCAGCAATCTCTTACTTGACACATTCCCAAAGGCAAGGGAATTAAAAGCAAAAATGAACTATTGGGACCTCATCAAGATAAAAAGCTTCTGCACTGCAAAGGAAACAACAAAACCAAAGGCAACCAACGGAATGGGAAAAGGTATTTGCAAATGACATATCAGACAAAGGGCTAGTATCCAAACTCTTAAGTGCTTTCAATCATCCTAAAAAGCTACCCATCAACGCCTCATTCGTTATTACCAAAACTAGAACATCTGGCCAAATTTTGAAAGATAATGGGCACATAATAATTCCTCAACAGTTGTTTGTTGATATTCCTACAAACCTCATGCCAGAAACCAGGCAACTAAGGCAGAAAGAGGTAACTTAGCTCTCAACATTCACCCACTGGTGACCTTGGGTAAGTCACGTAACCTCATTTATTTATTTATTCAACAAAATCTCCTTGATCGTTAATCCATGCCGGTCACCAACCCTCCACTTCCACCCCCCTTCCTGGGTACTAGGGACACAATGGTGACAAGACAGGTATGGTTCCTGCCTTCACAGACCTTATACATTGAGAGAATCTCAAACCTGGTGTGCATCAGAATCACCCATAAGTCTTGTTAAAAACGGTTGCTGGGCCCCACCCCCCGAGTTTCTGATTCAGTAGGTCTAAGGTTGGGCCTGATACCTGGCATTTCTAAGTTCCCAGATGATGGTGTTGATGGATGATGATGCTGGCCTGGGAACCCTACTTTGAGAACCGCTGCTCTAAGAGAACGGGGGTCCTAATAGTATGAGTGCTATGATAGGCAGTCTATGGGGATAGAAGTTTCCCCAGACACAGCAGATTCAGTCAATACTAGGACCCTAACATCTCTGAGGTTGTAAACACTGACTATTTTCTACCTTTTAATATCTCCAAAATCAAAATGCACTTGATGAAATACTGTGACGACATTTGTTTTCTGAATGTTTATTTATTTAGAGAGACAGAGGGAGAGAGAGAGCACAGGCAGGAGAGAGGGGCAGAGAGAATTCCAAGCAGGCTCCACGCTCGGTGTGGAGCCCAACTCTGGGCTCGATCTCACGATGGTGAGATCATGACCTCCGCGGATATCAAGAGTCGGATGCTCAATGGACAGAGCCACCCGGGCACCCCACATGAAATACTGTAACAACATTTAAGCAGACACAGTAATCAAGACAATTCCGTACTGCCACAAAGATAGACATAGTTCGATGGATTAGAATTGAGAGTCCGGAAATGGATCCACGTCTGTGCTCAACTGATCTTCAACACGAGTGTTAAAACCATTCAGTGGGGGAAAGGATGGTCTTTTCAACAAACAGTGCGGGGATAAACCATGGAAAAGAATGAAGTTAGACCCCATCCCATACCATATATAAAAAATTGTCTCAGGGCGCCTGGGTGGCTCAGTCGGTTAAGTGTCCAACTTTAGCTCAGGCCAAGATCTCACAGTTGGTGGGTGTAAGCCCTGCATCAGGCTCTGTGCTGACAGCTCAGAGCCTGGAGCCTGCTTTGGATTCTGTGTCTCCTTCTCTCTCTGCCCCTCCCTTTCTCATGCTCTGCTCTCTGTCTCTCAAAAAGTGAATAAACGTTAAAAATTTTTTTTTAATTTACTCCAAGTGGATCAAAGACCTAAGTGTAAGAGCAACAACTATAAAACTTTATTTTTATTTTTTAAATTACTCCCCATTATTTTAATTTTTTTAACGTTTTCTTTGTTTTTGAGAGAGAGAGAGAGAGAGAGTGGGGGGAGAGGCAGAGAGAGATCGGACGACAGAGGCTCTGAAGCAGGCTCTACGCTGACAGAAGAGAGTCCAGTGCGGGGCTCGAACTCACCAACCACGAGATCGTGACGGGAGCCGAAGCCAGACGCCTAACTGACTGAGCCACCCAGGTGCCCCATAACAACTATAAAACTTTTCGATGAAAATATAGCGATGAGTCTTCATGATCTTCGAATTGGCAAAGGATTCTTACACAACATCAAAAGCACAAGCAACAAAAGGAAAACGAGTGGATTAGATTTCATCAAAATTAAAAACTTTTCTGCTCGGAATGGGAGAAAATATTTGAAAATCCTATCTCTGGTAAGGGAATTGAATCTGGAATATGTAAAGAACTCTCACAACTCAAAAATTAAAAGATAATCTAATGTAAAAATGAACAGAGATTTCTCGAAAGAAGATATGCAGACGGCCAAGAAGCACATGAGAAGGTGCTCAGCATGGTCAGGGCTGAAGGTGGGAGTGCAGGAGGGGAGAGAGTGAGTGATGGCTAAAGGGTGCAGAATTTATTCGAGGTTACGAAAATGGTCCCCAGTTGACTGTGGTAATAGTTGCACGTCTCTGTGACCATACTAAAGACCAAAGAACTGTGTGCTCTTTTTCTAATGTTTATTTATTTTTGAGAGAGAGACAGAGCATGAGCAGGGGAGGGACAGAGAGAGAGGGAGACACAGTATCCGAAGCAGGCTCCAGTCTCCGAGCTCTCAGCACAGAGTCCGATGTGGGGCTCGAACTCACAGACCGCTCAAACTCAGATCATGACCTGAGCCCAATCGGACGCTTAACCGACTGAGCCACTCAGGTGCCCCCTGAACTGTGTGTTTTGAAAGATGAGTTGTGTGGTATGTGAATTATGTCTCAATAGAGCTATTTTTAAAAAGGACACACACACACACACACCATATAAGCAGATCCCTCGAGGGTGGGTGACAGGTCACCAGGCAGAAAGTGGGGGTAGGGAGGCCACTGGAAGGAGGGAGCAGGGAAGGAGAGAAAAGGAAGACAGTCCCAGGCTGAAGGAACTGTTTGCACGAAGGTCTGGGGAACATAAAGCATTCGAGAAAACAAAAGAATTTTGATGTGGCTGGCAAATGTTTTCCTGGAGGGGGAAGGGGTGAGAATTACAAAAGTGGGGCCAGGCCACGAAGACCAAAGACCGTTGTTCTCCCTACTTCCGCTCTAGGCCAGCGGATCCCACAGTGTGGTCCCCGGATCAGAGGCAGCCAGAAGCAACCCAGATGAGAGCATGTTAGAAATACAAATTTTGGGGGCATCTGGGTGGCTCAGCTGGTTGAGTGTCCAATTCTTGATTGCAGCTCAGGTCATGATTTCAGGGTTCATGGGTTCAAGACCGCATTGGGCTGTGCACTGACCTCATGGAACCTGCTCGGTATTCTCTCTCTCCTCCCGTCTCTGCCCTTCATGCGTGCTTTCTCTCTCTCTCTGGCAAAATAAATAAACTTTAAAATAAGGCAGGGGCGCCTGGGTGGCTTGGTCAGTTTTAAGCGTCCGACTTCGGCTCAGGTCATGATCTCACGGTCTGTGAGTTCGGGCCCCGCGTCGGGCTCTGTGCTGACAGCTCAGAGCCTGGAGCCTGTTTCTCATTCTGTGTCTCCCTCTCTCTCTGCTCCTCCCCTATTCATGCTCTGTCTCTCTCTGTCTCAAAAATAAATAAACGTTAAAAAAAAAATTTAATAAATAAAATAAATAAATAAATAAATAAATAAATAAAATAAAATAAAATAAGGCCAACTGTCTACTCCATTCCAGAAGGCCCCACCCCTAATCGAGGGAACCAGAAACTCAGAGGGTGGGGCCCAGCAACGTGGATGTTAACAAGCTCTCCAGCTGATAGCACTGAAATTTGAGAACTCCTTCTCTTATCTTCTTACAAATCTGGCTTCCCTACAGAAGCCCGTGTTTTTTTGATCCGTGTAAATCCAGTCGGGGGTCTTCGGTGCTTGAAATCCTCTGACGTTCCCCAGTGCACTTTCTTAGTGGACAGAGGTTTGACCAGATTGGATTTAAGCTTTCGGAGGTCCCCTCTGGGCTGTCTGTGGAGAAGAGATGGGGAACAGTAAGAATGAACACCTGCAGACAGATGAAGGGGCCCCTGCGGTGACCCAGGTAAATGTGATGGGGGTGGGCTTTGGGGCGCCTGGGCGGCTCGGTTGGTTAAAAGTCCGGCTTCGGCTCAGGTCATGATCTCTTGGTTCGTGAGTGCGAGCCCCACATCAGCCTCCCTGCTTTCAGCCCAGAGCCCACTTTGGACCCTCTGTCTCCCTCTCTCTCTGCCCCTCCCCCACTTGTGCTCTCTCTCTGTCTCTCCTAAAAAATAAATAAATTGGGGGCGCTTGGGTGACTCATTCGGTGAAGCATCGACTTCGGCTGAGGCCACGAACTCACCTTTCGTGAGTTCAAGACCCATCCCTCCCAGCCCCGTCGGGCTCTGTGCTGACAGCCCGGAGCCTGGAGCCTGCTTCGGATTCTGTGTCTCCCTCTCTCTCTCTGCCCCTCCCCCGCTCATGCTCTGTCTCTCTGTCTCTCTCAAAAACAAAGATTTTTAAAAAATTTAAAAATAAAAATAAATAAGTAAACTTAGAAAAATGTGTTGGGGGGGCCGGACTAGTGGTGTAGCATCAGTCGGGCGGGGAGAGCACATCTGAGAGACGCAGAAGCAGAATCGACAGGACTGGACTCTTTATCTTTGGCTGGCCTCCCCGTAAAATATACACAATATTAAATTTACCATGTTAGCCGTTTTTAAGTGTTTGGTTCTGTGGCATTAAGTGCATTCGCACGGCTGGGAAACCATCACTGCCAATCCTTCTCTAGAACTTTTTCATCTTCCCAGAGACCGTATACGCGCTAAAGAATAACCTTCTGGCTGGGGAGGCGGGGGGGCAGCAGCTGGGGGGGCTCAGTCGGTTGAGCATCCGACTCCTGATTTCAGCTCAGGTCACAATCTCCACAGTCATGAGTGAGATCGAGCCCCACATCGGGCTTTGCGCTGGCAGCATGGAGCCTGCTTGGGATTCTCTCTCTCCCTCTCTCTGCCCCCCACCCCGTTCTCTCACTGTCTCTCAAAGTAAATAAATAAACATTAAAAAACAACAACAACAACAACACAATAACTTCCCATTCCCCTGCCCCTAATAATCTCCACGAGTTTGCCTATTGCGGATACCTTCTATGAGTGGATTCATAGGTTATTTGACCTTTGTGTCTGGCTCCTTTCACTCAGCATTACGTTTTTCAGGGTTCATCACTGATGTAGCCTTCTGATGTCAGAAGTCCACTGCTTTTCACGGCTGAATAATATCCCGCGGTATCGTTTATCTCTTCGTCCACTAATGGATGCTTGGGGGGTTTCCATCCTTTGCTATCGTGAAGAATGCTGCAGGGGACATTGGTGTACAAGTACCTGTTTGAGTCCCTGCTTTTAATTCTTTGGGGTATATACCCAGAAGTGGAATCATTGGATCGCGTGGTAATCCTGTTCAGCTCTTTGAGGACCTGCCAGCCTTGTTTTTCATTGTGGCTGCCCCAGTTTCTCCTCATCCAAATCAACATTTATTATTTTGTTTAAAAAAAATTTGTTTTTAAATGTGTACTTATTTTTGAGAGTGGGGGGAGGGGAGGAGAGAGAAGGAGGGACAGAGAGAGAGGGAGTCAGAAGATCAGCGCAGATCCTGATGCGGGGCTTGAACTCACGAACTAGGAGACCATGACCTGAGCCGAAGCCGGACGCTTAGCCGACTGGGAGCCACCCAGGTGCCCCTATTTTGTTTTTTATAATAGTTGTCCTGATGGGTGTGAATGGGTGTCTTGTACTTTTGATTTGTGTTTCCCTAATGGCTGGTGATGTCGAGCACACTTTCATGGGCTTTTTGGCCATTGGGAGATCTTCTTTGGAGAAATGTCTATTCAAGTCCTTTGGCCAGTTTTGAATTGGGTTATTTGGGGGCAGGGGGATTGTTTTGTTTTGTGTTGTGGGAGATCTGTATACATTCTGGATCTTAATCCCTTAACAGATGTATGATTTGCAAATATTTTCTCCCAGTCTGGGAGATCTTTTCTTTCTCTTGATAATATGTTCTGGTGCACAGTTGGGCTTTGGTTGAGTGTGCCTCAGGAGCCATGGAGGCAGCAGGAATTAATCAGGAAAAAAACATGCTTGGTCCCAGGATGAGGGAGGGGTAGTAGATAAGGGAATAGAAAACCTCCCTTTAAGACCCGAACCTCTGACTCAGGGCTGAAATTTTGCTGCCTAGTCCTATTTTGCATATCAGCGGCAGAGTATTATTTTTCTTCTGGCATTATTTCTGTTACCAATTCTATTCCCTTCCAGGCAGAAGGATGCTTCGAGGAAAAGGAGACCCAGATCTTTGTTAGTTTTAGAAATGGCTGACCTGATGGGCCCTGGAGCTTCAATGTCAGTAGCTTCAAGGTAAACTGTCCTCTGGGCTTCTGAGCCACCTGGGAATTTTGCTGAGGACGAAATCAGTGCTGTGGGCCAGCATTGCCAAGAGGAGCTACAGAGGAGGAGGGATTGATTTTGAAGGAATATGAGAGTAGGATTTCCTTGATCAGCTGTGGGCTTTCTTTCCCACGGGAGGCAACCCTACTCTTTCTGACTATGGATTTAACGGTTAAACCCAATATCGTATGGGACCGAAAAGCTGGACAAGGTAGGGAAGAATGCTCATCCCCCACCTTTCTGGTTCTAGGAAGAGAGATTTTCCTCTAAAGGGTCTTTCCGCACCCACCCTCGTCCACGCCCAGGGGGAGGAACAAGCCACTCATCAGGTTGGTGACTTTGGGACAAGTAATCCTCTTGTGACTTTTCTCTTTGGGAAACTGAGTGGTGCAGAAAGCACTGTCCTTTCAAGATACAATTTAAGTTCAAGCTCTATCTCGTGAAGCAAAGTGTCATCGCTGAGGAAAAATGTTGTGCAGTTGAAGAAAATCCCAACCGACCATGTGAGAAGAAAGCCTGGCTTATCTTCCTTTTACATAAAGGGATGTTGTAAAACCACTCTTTTGTGAAGAGGTAATCAAAGAATAGGCGGCAGCCAAAAAAATGGAGAGGAATGTCAAGAAATGTATTTAAAAAAAGAAAAAGTCATGTTACTTTCTAGATTTGTAGTATCTGTCAGCTTTATAGAATTGTAATTTGTTGTGATTTCTTTTCTCATTCTAAATATTTACCTATTTAAAAAAAATTCTTTTTATTTTAGAGAGAACATGTGATGGGGGAAGGGGCAGAGGGGGGAGAGAGAATCTCAAGCAGGTTCCACACTCCGCGCGGAACCCGACGTGGGGCTCGTTCCCATAACCGCGAGATCATGGCCTGAGCCAAAATCAGGAATCGGTTACTTAACAGACTGAGCCACCCAGGTGCCCCTAAATATTGTGGTCATAATATTTATATTTATATTTATAAAATTTATATTTAATTTTGTGGTCATAATTTTGTTCTTTTTCTTAAGAGCGTCCCGGCATGTTGTATAAGCATCAGGCCTCAAGAAACCCAGAGCCATTCTCTGTCCCAATGAACTGAGGTACGAGAAAGCTCAAAACCCGCTCCTTATGCAATGTCCCATTCTAAATTAGGCCAGTCACGTTGTCCAGTACAGCCTACCAGGGGTTCTGCAATGAGCTTAGGTGGCGTCATAATGGTAACAAAATGCTAACGGCACATCCTTCCTGTCAGGATGTTCACTGTGGATTGAAAGCTCAAGGATGAAAATCCCAGAGAGGTTGAATTCCTGAATTTTTAAGTTCAAGTCCAAAGGAATTAATCTAATATTTTCACTCTTATGTGTGAAAGCCTAAAGTTCCAATTCCTTAGGATAATTTTAAAAGAAATTAACAGTCTTCCCAATTTCTTCTAGTCCGTTCTACCCACAGGGGTTCTTGGAGCCTGGGTGGCTGGAGGGGCTCCTCTGGGAGATCCAGCCTGAAATAACCGTGTTCCTCCAGCATATCCAAAATGTCATCCATCACACTACTTTCCAGAAGGTCCGTAGTATGCAACAAGAGACGAGGCTTTGGGTGGCCCTGGCCCCACACCTACTCACTGGAAAAACAAAAACAAACAAACAAAAGCCAAATTCTTGCTTTTAGTACAGTCATCCAAGTTCTCCGAAAATTACGTTCCAGAAGCCAACACCTTGAGCCACAGCTTCATGGAGGGAGAGAGGGCAGAGGAAGTCTCTGTGTCAGCTTCCCCAGGGAAGAACTAGTTAATCCCAGTTATCTACGACCCATGAGTTGGGCACCTATGTTTCTTTGGGAGACAGTTCCTAGCAAGAAGTCAGGCATGCTTCACCACTGCAGCCAAGGGGGTGGAGGTGCTGCACGCTATGTCCACTGTCCTTCCGAGGAGGAACATTAAAATCATCTCCACTTTCTTGCATAATTTAGAAATTTGCAACTGCCTACTTGTCACATCTTCCTCTGTTGGTTCCCACCCCCTCCCCCTGTCCCTGCATATTGAAGAGCTCAAAAACTCGATTTCCCCTTGGAGTCTTAACCATTTAAAGCCAGAGGCTAAAAAACAAATACTCTGTAACACTTGCAGAGTAGAATTCTCTCGTAGTTGAAAATTTCAACCTGCCGATCTGACTGGAAAACACACACACACACACACACACACACACACACAGTAAAAGGTAGCAAATGCTTGTTCTGACCATAATGATCAAAAGTTCTTTTCTTAAAGAAAAAAAAAAAAGTTCTTTCATAATTGGTGTCCCTCACCTTTGTTGCACAATAGAATCGCCTGGGAAGCTTCTCTAAAAAAACTACTCACTGAGGGGCCCCCGGGTGGCTCAGTCTGTTAAGCGTCCGACTCTTGGTCTCGGCTCGGGTCACGATCTCACAGTTCCTGGATTCGAGCCCCGAGTCGGGCTCCGTGCTGACAGCCCGGAACCTGCTTGGGGTTCTCTCTCCCCTTCCCTCCCTGCCCCTCCCCCTCTCGCTCTCTCTGTCTCTCTCTCAAAATAAATAAACTTAAAAATAAAAATAAAAAACCACTCGCTGAGCTCCACCCCAGGAAAATTAAATCAGAATTGGGGGCGATGCAGACGGGGAAAGGGGGAGGGGACCAGGGGAAGATTGAGTGCACAGCCAGGGTCAAGAACCGTGTGGCCTGCTGGGACCTGCTACAGCCACCGATCACCCCAACCTCCACTATTCTTTGGCTTCCTCATGTTGATGAGACATACCTTCCAGGGGCCTCTTAAGAGAGGCGCATAGATGTAAGTTTTCTGAGTCTTTAAATGCTTGAAATGTCACGAATTGGGTGAACCGGTAGTTCACTACGTGAACTAATGAGCTCACGGTTTGCCTGCACAGAGAAGTTTACGTGGAAAATAATGACCCTTCGGAACCGTGGACATTGTTCAGGAATCCTGGCGCTTCTGACTCTCAGAGAATCCTGTGGAGCTATTAAGAAGCCTCATGCCATTCTAAGTCTTAGTCCTTCCATGGGAACCTACTTTCTCCTCTGAATGTGTTGGAATATGCCGTTTAGTCAGGAGACTCACCTCAGACATTTAAAAATTATTTTCTTATTAATTTCCTTCCCTTCACTTTCCCGATGTTCATTTTCTGGGACTCCTACTGCTTTACCTGACCTCCCGAACCGAGCCTTCGGGTAATTTTTTCTCACTCTCATGTTTTCTATTTTCTTTCTCCTGGAAGATGTCTTTGACTGTTCTCCGACCTCATCACCAAATTTCTTACTTCAGTCAACCTACTTAATTTCTTTTGAACGCTATTTCGACACACATAGCAAAACCTTTTCTCTGGAAGTACGCAAGCTGATTTTGACGTTTATGTGGGAAAATAAACAAAAAAGGCCATAAAACTTCTAAGAGGAAGTACACTGTGAAGGAACAAAGCCCTATCAGATGTTAACACATTTACAAAGCCTTAGTGATAAGAACAATGTGGTATTATGCCTGAAAAGACACTAAGACATATGGATCCTTGGAGCAGAACAGAAAGTCCAGAAATAGATTCAACAGATTACGGATCAGTTTCACGTATGACAAAAGTACCATCTTGAGTCCGTGGAGTAAAGATGAACTTTTTAGTAAAAGATACCGCAGTGACTGGGTACCCATTTGACCCATGCTTTATCATCTATCTATCTATCATCTATCTATCTATTTCTAGAAAGCAAAACAAAACAAAGGGCAAAGAAGACAGGGAGTTCATGGAAGAAAGAACTATAAATAATCCTTAAACATAGAAACAACTTCACTTTAATGAGAAAAATATAAATGGAAACTATACCAGAATTCCATTTTTCACCTATCAGATTATTCCCCCTCCCCCCAAAATCTAAAAATGTGCTATTATACTTTGTTGGAAAGGCTCAGAAGAAATATGCAATTCCGTATTTTATTGGTGCAAAGCCATACAAGCCCTTATGGTGGGGAATCTGGTGATGTTTTCCAAAATTACAGACACATTTTCCTTTGGACACAACAATCCACTCATCTGGGAATATATGCTATACAATCTTCTACATAGTAATGCAAGAACACATGTACAAGTTTATTGATTGTGGTGTAATTTTTTAAATTTAACCCATGTATTGGGGCACCTCGGTGGCTCAGTCTGTTGAGTATCCGACTTCGGCACAGGTCATGATCTCTCGGTTCATGAGTTCGAGCCCTGCATCGAGCTCTGTGCTGACAGCTCAGAGCCTGGAGCCTGCTTCAGATTCTGTGTCTTCCTCTCTCTCTGCCCCTCCCCCGTTCTCTCTCTCTCTCTCTCTCTCTCTCTCTCAAAAATAAACAAATTTAAAATTTAACCAATGTATTTAGCAGTTAAGTACTAATTCAAAAAACGAAGGCACACCAATTCAATGCAACAATAGGCAGCTATAAAAAAGGAATGTGGAAAATCCCTACTGAAGTGAAGAGTTCTATCTATAGCTACACCATTAAAACATGAAAAGGATGGGGTGGATAGAATACTATTTGATGGAATGTAAACAGTATGCTACACTTAGTGGAATAAAAATATCAGTTGTATTTGTCTGCAATTGTAGAGAACAACACTGGAAATATAAATAAGAAAGTAATAAAAATATTTTTGGGGGGAGGAATCATTAGTCAGTGTTCAATTTCTCTAAGGATATCAAATAGATTTGAGTGACTTAGGAATTTTTTGTTTGTTATTCTGTTTCCTGAATGATTAACTTTGGTCTCTGTATCGGTGAGGAATGCTTTCAGCTACAAGCAACAAAACAATAAAAAGCAGTTCATTTTCCCAGGTAACAAGAAATATGGTGATAAGCAGATGCTGGGCATTAGTTAGGGCGGGCATCCTTACAGTTCTTTTGGCCTTTCCCTCATGACCATCAGATTGTGGCCCCAAATCCAAATATCACATCTACTTTCACAGCAAGACAAAAAGGATAGAATAGGTCATTTCTTATATTCCTGAGGATTCCGTCAACAAAGCAAGACTTTTCTAGAAACCTCCCCTTACAGACTTCCCTACACCAGGTCTTTTGGCTCCCCAAAGAGGGAGCCAACCAATGGCTTGGACTATTGGCAATTCGTCATCTAGAACTGGGCACATTACTACCTCGAATAAATTTAGGGTTCTATTCAAGACATTGGGGGAGGCTTATTGTGGGGCAGGCCTCATGCTAGAATGATTAGCCAGAGACTCAGACCTTCTTTTGCAGAACCTCAATTACCAGTATGGTGTGGTGGATCTGTGGCCCCATTCAGTTCCTCCAGGAGAGAAGCCTTCTATAGAGGTCTGCCTTGGAGCCAGGGTGGCTAGGGGTGGGTGCCAGAGGAAGGGAGTTGGCGGTCAGACCAGTCCATTCCCAGGCAATCAATCCTCCTGACGACAGCCCCAAGCCTCAAGACCATCCTCGGGTTCCTATTATCTTTAAGGCAGTGGTTTTCAACTGGGAGCCATTTTGTTCCTCAGGTAGGGTTGCCAAACTTAGCAAATAAATGGACAGGGTGCCCAGTTAAATGCGAATTTCAGATAAACAATGGATAATTTGTTAGTGTAAGTATGTTCCAAAACTCGCATCATTTATCTGAACTTCACATTTAACCGGGCATCTGATATTTTTTTATCTGGCAAGTTGAAGGTACCCAGGGGATATTTGGCAACACCTAGAGACTTTTCTGGTTGTTACAATTCCAGGAGTGGGTAGGGGCCAAGGATGCCGTTAGGCATCCTGCCATGCCCGAGGACAGTCCCCCACCACAAAGAATTATCTGGTCTGAAATGTCAATAGCACCGAGGTCGAGACAAATTGCTCTAAAGCAAAGCCTTTTCCTTTCAGCTTCTCCAGAGACGGAGGCTCCAGACTCTTGCCTGACATTATGTGCCCAGGGTGGGGCCCATTCATCTGTTTTTGAAATCTTAGCATGATCTATTTTTCGTGGCCGCATTAGAGACTCAAACGTTCTGTCTTCTTCTTCGTTTTCTTTTATAGGTAATAAGCAACCCAAGGAAGCGCTGGCCAAGAAGAAGACAGTGTCTATATTATGTTCAGGACCACGAGGGCCAGCCTGCAGGTACCCCTGGAGTCTTTTCCTGGGAAAGACCACGTTCAGCTGCAGCCCCACAAAGCAGCCCTGAGGAGCTGGGGGGGGGGGGGGGGAGGGGGGGTGGCGGGGGGGGCACTTGGCTGGCTCTTTCAGGCAGGGGTGGTGGGGAGTGGGGTGGGGGTGGGCTTCCACCTTCCTGGCTGTGAGGGGAGGGATGCAACCCACACACAGCTGCACTTCTCATGAAGAGACGCTTTCTTTGCAGCCCCAGGGATGGGAGGGGAGCAGGGGGCAGAAGGGGAAAGTGTGACACGACTGTTAATCAAACAATTTTTCAGAGAACAGGGGAGGAAGGAAGCGAAGGGGTGGGGAAGGCGCTGAGTGTTTTCTGGTTATGAGATGTGTATAAATTCGCGGGAGGTTATTTGAGGATATTTAGCCAAGCCCTATTCACAGTTGTCCTTGAAATGAATACCAGAGCATTAGAATTCAGGGGTAATCGCTCCTCTTTCTGCAACCATCGGGCCCCATTTCCTTCCCCCCCTTCCCCCCGCCCCCGGCAGACCCCTGTGTCTCACACATGTTGGTGTATGTGCAAACAGAATGACCCACATAGACCATTAACCCGTCCAGTCGATACACCTTGAGGTCCCTAAGGAAAAAAGAAATGATTGGTAGGTTTTTCTCCCTTTATTGTATTAATTCTTAAAATAATGAATAAAAAACTTTTTTTTTTTTTTTTACCCAGTAACTGCTGACTCCAGGATAGAGATTAAAGGGTTTTTTGGGGTTTGTTTGTTTGAGGTTTTTTTTTTTTTTTTTTTTTGAGAATTTAAAAATAAAAATCCATTCAGGCATTCATTAAGTCAAGCAAGATGAAACAGGCTTTGGGTTCTATAAAAGATCGGCTTTTTCTGTCGCTGCAGTTTGCTGCTTGCTGGAGAAAAGAATGCATAGATCATAAGAGGGGCTGGACGGACAGCTTCATCAACACTGGAAAAGTCCCTTTTAGGCTCAGCTACAGCCTTGCACCGGCTAGATAATGAACCTGAGTGGGTGAGGGGTGAGGGGCTGGAGGTGGGGGATTGGCCACCCCTCCCTTCTCCGTGACCATGTGTCATTTGTGGGTCCAGTAAAGTCACTGGGTATAGTGCTGATTAATGGTTGTCATTTCCATCTCAACTTTAGTGACTTAATCCGTTTCTCTCGTTTTTGGAAAGTATTGTAAGCTAAACCGAAATATATTAAAAAAGAAAAAGACCTTGAGTTTATCATGCATTGTAAGGGCGTAGAGATATCCAAGGGAAAAGAAAAAAAAAAAAAAAAAAAACAACTCAGAAAGTACCAAAAAAACAGAAAAATAAAAAACAGAGAAAATAATCATTGAACCCTGTTTGAACCCATAGTTGAATATCCAGAGATGGCCCCTGTCCTTGTTCTATTTCTTTCCAGGGTTTTCTCTAAGCTTCGTTTATGGATTGAAGTGTTGTGGTGACTTTTTATTTATTTATTTATTTATTTATTTTTAATGTTTATTTTTGAGAAAGAGAGAGAGTGAGAGCAGGGGAGGTGCAGAGAGAGGGAAACAGAGGATATGAAGCAGAGGATATGACAGCAGAGAGCCCCACGCAGAGCTCGAACTCACAAACCGTGAGATCAGGACCGGAGCCGAAGTCAGCCGCTTAACCAACTAAGCCACCCAGGCGCCCCCGGGGTGACTTTTTAAATGCCAGGTTGTACCTGGCTTTAAAAAATAGCAATTGCCATTTGACAAACACATTGCACAGTACGTACATAATTCCAATTAATGATCCAACAGCCTGATGTGGGGAAGATACTGTCGTGACTTCCCATTTTAAATACGAGCAATGGAGTTTCTTACTTGGCACAGAGTTAGTAAGTGGGAGAACGAGGCATATTCTACTTTTTTCACTTAATATTGAACACGACCTTTTCCATGTTGTAACTCTAACATCATTGTAATGGTCCGATATTTTGAGTTGCTCTCTCACAATTTTTTACCTAGCATTGGACACTGGGGTTACTCCCAGTTTCTTATGGTTGTGGACCATGTTAGACTTTCTTTACCTATGATTACAAATAGCGGAATGAGCGTCTCTGAGCAAAATTATTTTCGGATTTAGGGATTTGTAAGGATAGATTTCCAAAAGTGAAAATGGAATGTTGTTGTCTTTTATTGTCTTTGTTTTTTTTTATTATTGAAGTATAATTAACATAAAATGTTATATTAGTTTCAGGTGTACAATATAGTGATTCAACAATTCTATATACTTACTCAGTGCTCGGTGAAAAGTGTGCTCTTAATCCTCCCCACCTGTTTCACCCCACCCATCTCCCCTCTGGTAACCATTAGTTTCTTCTCTATAGTTCAGTGTCTGTTTTTTAGTTTCTTTCTATCTCTCGCTCTCTTTTTTTCCGTTTGTTCATTTGTTTTGTTAATTAAATTCCACATATGAGTGAAAGCGTATGGTGTTCATCTTTCTCTGCCTGACTTATTTCACTTAGCATTATACTCTCTAGTTCCATCTGTGTTATTGCCAATGGCAAGATTTCATTCTCTCTATAGCTGAGTAATGTTCCATTATATACATAATGGAATATATATATATATATAGGAACATTACTAATATGGAACATTACTCAGCTATAGAAAGAATGATATATATACATATATACATATACATGATATATATGTACACATATATACATATATATGATAGATATATATATCTTACATATATATGCATATGTATATATGTAATATATATTATGTATATATGTATATATGTGTACATATATATTATATATGTACATATATATTATATATATGTATATATTATGTATATATATGTATATTATGTATATATATATGTATATATGTATATATATGTATATAGTATATATATATATGTATATATATGTTCCATTACTATATGGAACATTACTCAGCTATAGAAAGAATGATATATATACATATATACATATACATGATATATATGTGTACACATATATACATATATATGAATATATATCTTACATATATATGTATATATATATGTAATATATATATATATTATGTATATACGTATATATACATACATGATATATACGTATATACATAATATAATATATATGTGTGTATGTGTGTGTGTGTATATATAAATATATGTATATATCTCACATCTTCTTTATCCATTCATCTATTGATGGACACTTGGGTTTCTTCCAAGTCTTGGCTATCGTAAATAATGCCACAATAACCATAGGGGCGCATATATATTTTTGAGTTAGTGTTTTCCTTTTCTTTGGGTAAAGACCTAGTAGTGAAATACGGGGTCATAGGATATTTCTATTTTTAATTTTTTGAGGAACCTCCATAATGTTTTCCACAGAGCACACCAATTTGCATTCCCACCAAGAATGCACAAGGGTTCCTTTTTCTCCACGTCTTTGCCAACTCTTGTTATTTCTTGTCTTTTTGATATGGCCATTCTGATAGGTGTGAAGTGATATGTCATTGTGGTTTTCATTTGCATTTCCCTGATGATTAGGGATGGTGAGCATCTTTTCATATATCTGTTGGCCATCTGTATGTCTTCTTTGGAAAAATGTGTATTCAGGTGCTCTCCCCAATTTTTAATTGGGTTATTTGGGGTTTTTTGGTGTTGGGTTGTATAAATTCTTTATATCTCTTGGATATTAACCCCTTATTGGATATATCATTTACAAACATCTTCTCCCATTCAGTAGGTTGCTTTTTTATTTTGTTGATTATTTCCTTCACTGTTCAAAACCTTTTTATTTTGGTACAGTCTAACAAGTTTAATTTTGCCCTTGTTTCCCTTGTCTGAGGAGACGTATCTAGAAAAATGTTTCTGTGGCTGATGTCAAAGAAATTACTGTTTATGTTTTTGTTTGAAGAGTTTTATGGTTTCAGAACTCACAAGTCTTTAATAATTCATTTTGAGCTTATCTTTGTGTTCAGTGTTAAAAAATGGTCCAGTTTCGTTCTTTGGAGTGTATCTGTCCAGTTTTCCCAACAGTATTTGTTCAAGAGACAGTCCTTTTTCCATTTTATAGTCTTTTCTCCTTTGTCAAAGATTAATGGACTATACAATCATGGGTTTATTTCTGAACCCTCTGTTTTGTTCTATTGGTCTATGTGTCTCTTTTTTTTGTGCCAGTACCATACTGTTTTAATTACCATAGTTTTGAAATATATCTTGAAATCTGGATTGTGATATCTTTAGCTTTGTGCTTTTTCAAGATTGCTTTGGCTATTTGAGGTCTTTTTTGGTTCCATACAAATGTTAGGATTATTTGTTCTATTTCTGTGAAAAATGCTGTTGCTATTTTGATAGGGATTGCCTTAAATCTGTAGATTGCTTTGGGTAGTATGGACGCTTTAACAATACCGTTTCTTCCAGTTCATGAGCATGGAATACCTTTCATTTATGTGTGTCATCTTCAATTTCTTTCATCAGTGTTTTATGGTTTTGGAGTACAGATCTTTCACCTCCTTGGTTAAGTTTATTCTTAGGTATTTGTGTGTGTGTGCGTGCAATTGTAAATGGGATTGTTTTCCTTAATTTCACTTTCTACTACTTTGTTATTAGTATATATAAATGCAACAAGTTTCTGTATATTAATTTTGTGTCCTGTAACTTTACCAAATTCATGTATCAGTTCTAATAGTTTTTTGGTGGAGTATTTCAGGGTTTTTTTATATATAGTATCATGTCATCAGCCAATAGTGAAGTTTGACTTCTTCCTTACTGATTTAGAAGCCTTTTATTTCTTTTACTTGTCTGATTGCTATGGCTAGGACTTCCAGTACTATGTTGAATAAAAGAGGTAAGAGCGGACATCCTTAAACCCTAATAAAGATTAGAGCAGAAAAAATTGAAATAGAGACTGAAAAAAATCTTCAATAGATCAATGAAACCAGGAGCTTGAAAAAAAGGTTTGAAAAGTTGATAAACCAACCTTTAGGTAGACTCATCAAAAAAAAAAAAAAGAGAGAGAGAGAGAGAGAGAGCAAGAGAGAGGGGGGATTCAATAAATAAAATCAAAACCAGATAAAGATGCCACAAGAAAAGAAAACTACAGGACAACATCTCTGACTAACATAAATGCAAAAATCCTCAAAATATATTAGTAAGCCTCATTCAACAATACATTAAAAAATTGTTTGCCACGATCAAGTGGGATTTATTCCAGGGATGCAAGGGTGGTTCAATATTCACAAATCAGTCAACCTGATACATCATGTTAATAAGAGAAGGGATAAAAAAAAACAAAGAACATATGATCATCTCAACTCAATAGAGGCAGAAAAAGCATTTGACAAAATACAACATCCATTCATAATAAAAAACTTGCAACAGAGTAGATTTACAGGTTTACAGGGAACATACCTCAACATAATGAAGGCCATATATGAAAAACCCACAGCTAATAATCATATTCAATGCTGAAAAACTGAGAGCTTTTCCTCTAAGAAAATGGAATGTTTTTTGGGGTGCCTGGGTGGCTCAGTCAGTTAAGCATCTGTCAGTTAAGCATCTGACTTCAGCTCAGCTCAGCTCATGATCTCATGGTTTATGAGTTTGAGCCCTGTGTCAGGCTCTATGCCAACAGCTCAGAGCCTGGAGGCTGCTTCGGATTCTGTGTCTCCCTCTCTCTCTGCCCCTCCCCGACTCTCTCTGTCTCTCTCTGTCTCAAAATAAATACATTAACATTAAGAAAAAAAAAGACTAGAAAAGAAAATGGAATGTTTTTAAGGAGTTTTATATGTAGAGAATCATTGATGTCCGAATAGTCCTCTTTTCCTGTATGTTCATCAGCAATAAAAGTTACTATTGAAAAAATAACCTGTTGATTTTTTTAGAAAGAAATTTATAGTAAGTGGTTTGAATATAATTTTGCGTTGCTCAGCTTCTCCCTTCTCCTTCCTCCAGGTGTAACCTGTGTTTAACACTCCTGAGAGATTTCTCAGTAATATTTATAAAAAGTAAGTTTCAAAATAACACACAAACAACATACCCTTTCTCAACCCCCAGCTTTACTGGAACAATTGATTGCTGTAAGCTACCGGTCTGAAACCACCCAGAACTGATTTGTGCAAGCCAGCCCCAGGGCTCCCTCGATCCCCTTGGCAAGCCGTCCTGGTATTTAACAGCCCTCACTTTGTGATGTTGAAAATTCTCCATTACGGCTAATTTGAGCCTCTTCTGCTATGCAGAGCCATTTGCCTTTGTTCCATTCCGGGCAGAGACCTAACAGCTAGGCATTGTTCCCCAGGAGATTATTTCTTGGGGGGGTAACACTCCCCCAGTGCATGGTGGGCTCTCAATGAATATTTCTGGATTAAAGGTGATATTGAAAAATCTCTAATTAGATCTATTCTCGGGCTTTCTTTCTCAAAGTTGAATAAGCTAACAACTTTGTTTTTTGGTTTTTGGTTTTGGTTTTGGTTTGTTGTTGTTTGTCTGTTTGTTGTTTTTTGTTTTTGTTTTGTTTATGCTTTGGAACATCTCCGTGCCTCTAACTTGTTGGTCATCCTGAAGCCCAGTCTCCAAGTTGGGATGCGAAGTCTGTGTCCTCTGGTCACTCCTGCCCCACCACTCTCCCACGGTGTGAGCACCCAGCCTGTCCCCCCCAGCCCCCCTACCCAGAGGTGGCCTTTACCAGGGGTGTTCTCCCTGGAATAGATACAGATGAGAGGAAGCCATAACGGCAGTGAGAGCTGGCTGGGATAGAACCAGCTCTCAGGTCCAGGGGCACCTTAGTAATAACTAAGGGGCTCACAAGCTGACATTGGATTGAAGATTAACCGGTTTCAACCAAAACAAGTTGTCATAGGTAGTGGAAATATTTATCATCGACACGAGAGGCTATATTAAAGTCAACAGATAGTTTTATATGTATTATACATAACTCTAAAAATGATTAAGAAAATTTTTTTTTTTTTTCCTGAGAACGGCCTACATTCCCCAGTCTTTAAAATACCCTCAGGAAAAAACCAGACTAATAAAAACAATCGCGCTATAAGCCCTATTTCTGTGCCACCTCATATCTGGGTAATCGGACGGCAGAGGACATCCTTATTACTCTGGAGTGAAGGAGTTACAGCCAGGAAAAGGGGGAGGCCTCGATGGACACTTGTTCTTACTTTGTACGTGGTTTGAATTTTACATCATCAGAAGTTTCTCTTTCCAGTGTTTCACAACCTTAGTTGTTACTAAAATTGAATTGACAAAGAATGATGTTAGGACTCCGATGCTGTGCAGAAGCCTCATTTTACGGGTGAAAGCCATTATGTAAAAAAAGGAACTATTCTCTTTTGTTTTACTTATTTGGCTTAAAGAGAAATACATTGCCCATCCCCTTCCTCACCTCCCATTTAATTTTTGTCGCTGGGGAAGGAGTTAATGGCCTGATTTAATGCTCCACCATCACCTTCATTGGATGCTAAATAGAGTCCCCCCAGAAGAGAGAATCTCCATCTTACACTGCTTTCTGGGGCTTCTGTTTTGTCATCTTTGTGTACATCTTTAAATCTGGAACACCCTGGGGTGCCTGGGTGGCTCAGACCGTTAAGCCTCCGACTTTCCGCTCAGATCATGATCTCGCAGTTCGTGAGTTCCAGCCCCACGGAGGGCTCTGTGCTGACAACTCAGAGCCTGGAGCCCGCTTCAGATTCTGTGTCTCCCTCTCTCTGCCCCTCCCCAGCTCGTGCTCTGTCTCTCTCTCTCAAAAATAAATAAAGATTAAAAAAAAATTAAAAAAGGAAAAATGCCCTTTCAGCGCTTTAGCTGATGGGTTTTGTTCCTCCACACTTAACAGGCTCTGTTCCTACCTGCTCTGTGTCAGATAACTGAATGCTTGTCTTCTCTAGGATATTGCTTTATGCTGCCCCGGAGATAAACAACGAAGACCTTAGACAGTTGATGCCATGAGGATAGAATCCAGGAGTGAGCAAAGAAGTTGCTTTAGTCAGGAGCTTGTCTACTTGGATCGCAGAATGATCCATTTTCTTAGATTCTCTCATTAAATCACTATTACTTAATTACAGGGTTCTCTGGAAGGCAAAGGAAACTGACTTTGAATTTCCTTCCAGAGCTTTTTTTCAGCCTTTCTGATGAGCCTAAGAAGAGACATTAGAAGACAAGCACTATTCTCATGCTAATGCCCAGAGGTCGCCACTATTGTGCCCAGGGTTCCTTCTAGTGTTTTCGACATTTCCTCGCTTGAGTGTCCTACAAAAAAGGCGTAGTATTTTTGCCACCTTATAGGTAAATGGGGCAAAGGCTCCCAGTATAGGACAAAGGTGTAGGAATAGGGAATCTCAGGATGAAAATATCCAAGATGAGGTAAACAAGATTAGGTATTCAGGGCGGAAATACCGCCCAATTTAGTACAATAGCAAGAAAGCTGCTTGCACTGGAAGGAAGGGCCAAATTAGGTGAATAGGTAAACAGGGCTATAGACCGCTGCAGGGCGAAGTTGCCCAGAGCAGATCTAATTAGTAAAAGAAAGGAGCCTTGTTGACCCAGAGGTAGCAAGCTCGTCTTTCTTGTCCCCTAGACTAGGTAAACAGAGGTGGTGCCTCACGTTGGCTGAAAACAACCTTCCACCTGGACGCCAGGATTTTGTTTTATATTAACCCAAACCCCTAACACCGTGTATCTTCAAAACCTCACAATTTCATTCTCTTTGTGCGCGCCCATCACCACGTTTGTAAGCCTTCTGATCCTAATAAAAACGGAGCAAGGACCCTTACTCGGGGCTCTTGTCTCCTCCCAGACATTAGCCTCTCTCACATTTTTAATCCTGTGTCCCACTTTCTTGTCCTGGACAAGAGAGAACTCCAGACCTAGAGTCTACGACACCACCTGTATTTTAAACCGACTCTACTCTTAAGAAAAGAATAAAGGAACATTAGCTACCAATTGCTTTTAAGCGATGGCTACTACATTAAGCTAAAATTCTTTCTCTTTAATATCCATTTTAGTGACCTTGGGTCTAAATCACCTCTTCCCTTAATCCCTCAGAAGGTCATTTTTAGAACATGAGTGTGAATATATAAAACACAGGGAGAAATATCTCAAGTGACAGTTTTAGTGTCTGTGGTTAAAGCGATGACCTGGATTGATTTAGAAGTCCCATTGTGGCAAGGTTATTTATTGGCCCTTCCCTGGGCGGCACTCGCCTAAGCCAAGTTTTGAAAAAAAACAGCTCAGCACTTAATCAATCCTTCTCTTTCCTTTGACTTTTAAAGTGGCCTTGATCAAGAGCAGCCTTCTTCCAATGCATGCTACCCCGGTGGAATTTTCTTTTTCTACTGAATTATACAATCCCAGGTTTGACAGTGACTCACCCCTGACCTTGGACCAGCCACTTACCCTCTATATCCAGGTGGCTGCACTTAAAAAAGAAGATGTTAACATTGACCTGAAGATTCAGGGACAAATAAGTTATTAATGATTTGAAAGCACTTAAGACCTATAAAGCTCCATAAAAATCCCTCCTGCAATAACGTACGGGTAACATAAGGGAAGTGCGATAGCCAATCACCATAGTGGAAATGAACCACGTAGGCGCCATTCTGGTGTTCTGTGAAATTAAGCAAAGGAGGCTATCCCTTTCCACCAGAAGGTTTTTGCCAAAGTAGGTGAACACTTGCGAACCCGCCTTCTAGTTATTTTCTTGTGGCCGTAGTGTAACAATTTGATGTGATTCAAAGCTGTCTTCATATGTCAAAAAGCTTGGAGTGTCCTCATTGCCTTCGGCCTCCTTTGACCTAGAAAATAGAAAGCAAAGCTTGTGTTGCTAAACATGTTAGCGGAAAATGCTAACAGGTTTGGAGTTCGTAAGGGTCTGTCTAGAGACCCTGTTGGAGTATGTGGAAGAAGAGACAGGCAAGTGGTAGGTGAACCTTGTCAAACATCTTAGTGTTTTGAAAAATGTGTAGGTGCTTTACTGTCATGTGAAGCATTGCTAGACCGAAAGGAGCCAATTTAAGACAGTACTTAAAAATTAAAAAAAAATTTTTTTTTACATTTATTTATTTTTGAGAGACAGAGAGAGACAAGCATGAGCAGGGGAGGGGCAGGGAGAGGTAGACACAGAATCCGAAGCAGGCTCCAGGCTCTGAGCTGTCAGCACAGAGCCCGATGCTGGGCTCAAACCCACCAACCGTGAGATCGTGACCTGAGCTGCAGTCCGGCGCTTAACCGACTCCCGAGTCTCCCAGGCACCCCAACAATACTTTAAAGAGAACGGTGCTTGCTGTTGGGTGGACATTGTCCTTCTCCTTGGCTGCTCAGCACAGGTACCCCCTTCCAGTATTGGGGAATTCTCTCACTTTAGGGATATTGGTGGGAGGCAGGGTCTGCTTTCCACGCTAGAAGGTAAAAATGCAAGTTACCTGCTTTCCCGGGGCACAGCCACAGGACAAAGTCCTGCCAGACAGAGACACCTGTTGGGGACTTTGAAAACAGAACTAGTAACACAAAGAAAGGACCAGAAGAGCTCTACGTGACCGTGACCGTGGCAACGGATGCGGGAGCCCACCTCCTCGGGCAGCAGAGGGAGTTGTGAGTTGGCCATGTCCAGATCCAGAATTAGCAGTCTGTGGTTCAAGTTCGGATGTGGTCCCATCTTCAGACGTCTTCTTTCTACTGGAGTTCTACACTGGGATTTTGAGCACTGCTCCTGGCTGGAGGTCCCAGCCCTGGTCCCAGGGCTACTGCGAGATACCCAGGACTCTTTCGTTGTTAGTAACTGGTTAAAATGAAAAATATTCATATTTTGCATCTGTGTTTGTTGTTGTACAAACATGCACAAACCTCTCCTCTCCCCACCCTCCACTCCTCTTGGTGCAACTAACTTACCATAACATTCACACATTGTGGTTGAGCAATGCAATGGGCTTTAGTAAATTTATAGTGCTATACAATTGCCACCACAATCTAGTCACATTTTTGTTTTGTTTTAGTATGTAGTTCTAGGAATTCTGACCCAGGTATGGATTCGTTTAGCCACCCCACGGTCAGGCTACAGATGAAGCAACCACTAATCTGTTCTCTACCTCTAGAATTCTCTTTTCCAGAATGTCATATAAATGGAATTCTACAGTAGGTCGTCTCTTGCGTCTTTGCATGATGCTTTTGGGAGTCACCCAAGTTGTTGCATGTGATAATAGTCTATCCCTTTTTGCTGAGTGGCATTATGTTGACAGCTGGACCACGGTTTGTGTATCCCATTCACCTTTTGAGGGGCATTTGCGTCGTTTCTGGGGTTTTTTTGGTGTTGGGGGAGAAATATCTTTTTCTATTTTAAATATCTTTTTTTACGATTTAAAAAATTGTTTTACTTTGGAATAATCACGACTTATTAATAAAATTGGGGATACTATACAAATAATGTTTTTTCTCTAAACGATTTGTGAGCAGTTGATAATCTAATGTCCCATTATCCTCCCATTATACTTATGTATTTTCTGCACACAAGAACATTCTCCTGCATAACCACAGTACAACAGTCAAAGTCAGGAAATCCGCCTTGATACAGCACTACCACCTAATCCCCGGAGCCATTCAAGTGTGTTCAGCTGACCCAAGAGTGAATTGTTTAGCAAAAGTCTCCAGGTCACGATCACATGGAGTCTTTAGCTCCCATGGTTCTTGAGTCTCTGTCTGGAAGACTTCCTCAATCTTTCAGAGGCTTTTATGACCTTGACACTTTCATAATTAACAGTGCAGTTCTTCTGTAGATTATCCTCCAATCTGGTCTAACTGGTGTTTCCTTGAGATTAGATTAATACTATCATTGTTGGAAGTGATTGCATCCCATAATTTCTATTTGTCTCGTTACTGATGATATCCACTTTGATCCCTTAATTAGGTGGAAAATACCAGGTTTGACAAATATTTTGTAGGGTGGTATTTGGAAACTATCTTGGTACCCTGTTCTGTATCACACGTGCGCACACATGCACACACACGCGCACACACACACACACACAGAATGCATATAAAATAAATGTGTACGTTTAAATATACATACCGTGTATCTATGTTCCCATGGTTTCCAGTGTTATTTAATAAGTTGTAATTATTAGCTCTGTGTCCTTCTGATGTCCCCATCGTTCTTGGGGCATGTTCTTGCTTTCTGGAACTACAGAATGTTCCAGGATCACCTTCCTCTTTCCTGTGCCAAATGCGTCAACTGATACTGGGTATTGCTGCTCCCAGGCTTTCAGCGAACAGAACTAGGGGAAATATGTACGTAGACGCACAAATACATACACACATTAAAAAAAAATTTTTTTTAACGTTTATTTATTTTTGAGAGACAGAGAGAGATTGAGCATGAGTGGGGGAGGGGCAGAGAGAGGAGAAACAGAATCCAAAGCAGGCCCCGGGCTCTGAGCTGTCAGCACAGAGCCCGTCGCAGGGCTCAAACTCATAGACTGTGAGATCATGACCTGAGCCGAAGCTGGTCACTTAACCAACTGAGCCATCCAGGCGCCCCCTACATGCACACATTTATATTACATCTTTCATCTATCATCATCATTTATTGGAGTTTTTATATATTTTAGATATTAGTTCCTTATTGCCTATATGATTTGCAAATTTTTGTTCTCATTCCATAGGTTATCTTTCTATTTTGCTTATGGTTTCCTTTGCTGCACTGAAGCTTCTTTGTTTGAAGTAGTCTCCCTTGTTTACTTGTGCTTTTGTTGCCTTAGCTTTTGGTGTCAAATCCAAAAAATCAACACCAAAACCAGTGTCAGGAACTCTACCACCTAAGTTTTCTTCTGGAGTTTTGTGATTTCAAGTCTTACATTGAAGTCATTAATCCAGTGTGAGTTGATTGGTGTGTGTGGTGTAAGATTGGGGTCCAGTTTCATTCTTTTGCATGTGGCTATCCAGTTTTCCCAGCACCATTTATTGAAAAGACTGTTCTTTCCCCCTTGTATATTTGTGACTCTTGTCACATATAATTGACCACATATGTGTGAGTTTATTAGTGGGCTCTCTACTCCAGTCCGTTGATCTAGTATCTGTTTTTAGGCCAGTACCATACTGTTTTGATTATGATAGCTTTGTCATATAGATTGAAATCAGGAAGTGTGATGTCTCCAGCTTTGTTCTTTTTTCTCCAGATTGCTTTGGCTATTTTGGGGTCTTTTGTGGTTCCGTGTGAATTTTAGGATTGTTCTATTTCTGTAAAAATGTTGGTATTTTGATAGGGCTTGCATTGTTTTTGTAAATCGCTTTGGCTTTGAGTAGGTGGACATTTTCAACATTATCAGTTCTTCTAATTCATGAGTATAGAATATCTTTCCCTTTACTTGTGTCTTCCTCAGTTTCTGTCATCAGTGTACAGATCTTTCACCTCTTTGGTTAAATTTATTCCTAGGTATTTTATTCTTTTTGAGGCGATAGTAAATAGTACTGTTTTCTCATCCCTCTTTTGGTTAATTATTAATGTATAGAAATGCAACTGAGCTTTGTATATTGATTTTGTATCCTACAACTTTACTAAATTCTTGTATCAATTTTTTTAATGGAGTCTTTAAGGTTTTCTGTATATAATATCATTTTATCTGTAAATGGAGACAAGTTTGCTGCTTTCATTCTGATCCTGATGCCTTTTATTTTTCTTGCCTAATTGCTCTGGCTACGACTCCTAGCACCATGTTAAAGAAAAGTGGCATTAGTGGGCATCCTTGTCTTGTTCCTGATCTTAGAGGAAAAGCTTTCACTTTTCACTGGTGAGTATGATATTAGCTGTGGGCTTGTCATATATGGCCTTTATTATGTTGAGACATGTTCCCTCTGTACCCACTTTATTGAGAGTTTTATCATGAATAGACATTGAATTTTGTCAAATGCTT
Organism: Panthera pardus; assembly: GCF_024362965.1. NCBI lineage: Eukaryota > Metazoa > Chordata > Mammalia > Carnivora > Felidae > Panthera > Panthera pardus. Next base: position 121,380,698 of record NW_026526732.1, on the reverse strand, counting down.
TTCTGCATTTATTGAGATGATCATAGGATTGCATCCTTCATTTTGTTAATGTGGTGTGTCACATTGACTGACTTGTGGGTGTTGAACCATCCCTGAATCCTTGGAATAAATCTAGCTTGATCGTGGTATATGATCCTTTTAATGTGTCATTGAATTCAGTGTGCTAATACTTTTTTTTTGAGATTTTTGCAATTATATTCATTACGGATATTGGCCAGTAATTTTCTTTTCCTATAGTGTCCTTGTCTGATTTTGGTCTCAGTGTAATGCTGGCCTCATAAAATGAGTTTGGGGGTATACCCTCCTCTTCTATTTTTTGGAAGCATTTGAGAAGGATTGGTATTAATTCTTTAAATGGTTGGTAGAATGCACCAGTGAGTGTATCCATCCAGCCCTAAACTTTTGTTTGTTGGGAGGGTTTTTTTTTTTAATGTTTATTTATTTATTTATTGAGCAAAAGAGAGAGCAAGCAGAGAAAGGTAGAGAGAGAGGGAGAGAGAAATCCCAAGCAAGCTATGTGCGGTCAGCATAGAGCCTGACATGGGGTTCTAACTCACGATCTGTGAGATCATGACTTGAGCTGAAAATGAGAGTCAGACATTTAACCAACTGAGCCATCCAGATGCCTCATTTGTTGGGAGGTTTCTAATTCCTAATTCAATCTCTTTACCAGCAATTGGTCTGTTCAGGTTTTGTATTTCTTTTTGTTTTGTTTTAAGATTTTATCTATTTTTAAAGTAATCTCCACACCCAATGTGGGGCTCAAACCTACAACCCAGATACCAAGTTACACACTTCACCAACCGAGCAAGCCAGGCACCCCAGCTTTGATATTTCTTGATGGTTCAGTCTTAATACATTGTATGTTTTTAGGAATTTATCTGTTTCTTCTAGGTTGTCCAATTTGTTGATATATAACTGTTCATAGTAGACGCATGATCCTTTGTATTTCTGTGGTACCATTTGTAACATCTCCTTTTTTATTTCTGATCTTATTTGCATCCCCTCTCTTCTTGGTGAGTCTGGCCAAAGGTTTGTCTATTTTGTTTATCTTTTAAAAAAAAAAAAAACCAGCTCTTAGTTTCATTGATCCTTTCTATTGTTTTTTAATCTCTATTTCATTTATTTTTACTCTGATCTATGGTATTTCCTTCCTTCTACTAACTTTGGGCTTAGTTTGTTCTTCTAATTCCTTCAGATATAAAGTTAGGTTGTTTATTTGAGATCTTTCTTATTTCTATATATAGGCATTTATTGCTATGAACTTCCTGCCTTAGAACTGCATTTACTGCATCCCATAAATTTTGGTATGTTGTGTTTCCATTTTCCTTTGTCTTGAGATTTTTTTTAATTTCTCTTTTTATTTTCCCTTTGGTCCATTGGTTGTTTAATAGCATGTTGCTTGATCACCACATATTTGTGAATTTTCCAGTTTTCTTCTTATAACGGATTTCTAGTTTCACACTGCTGTGGTCAGAAAAGAAAAAAAGCTTATTATGATTTCAGTCTTCTTAAATTTCTTAAGACTTGTTTTGTGGCCTACTGTAAGATCTATCAGGAGAATGTTCCATGTACACTTGAGAAGAATATGTATTTTGCTGATTTTGAATGTAATGTTTGGTATATGCCTGTTAAGTCCGTCTGGTCCGATTTGTCATTTAAGTCTGATGCTTCCTTATTGATTTTCTGTCTGGATGAAGAAAGCAGGGTATTAAAGTCCCCTGTCATTATTGTTTTGCTGTCTATTTCTCCCTTTAGGTCGGTTAGTATTTGATTTATATATTTAGGTGCTCTTATATTGGGTGTGTCAATATTTACAAATGTTATATCCTCTTGTTAGATTAACACCTTTATCATTATATAATGCCCTTCTTCGTCTCCTGTTACAGTCTTTGATTTAAATTCTGTTTCATCCAACATAGACATAGCTGCTCCAGCTTTCTTTTGGCTTCCATTTGCATGGAATATCTTTTCCACCCCTTCACTTTCAGTCTATGTGTGTCCTTAAAGCTGAAGTGGGTCTCTTACAGGCAGCATATAGTTGAGTCTTGTTTTTTTATTTGTTTAAATTTTTATCCATTCAGCCACTCTATGTCTTTTGATTGGGGAATTTAGTCCACTTACACTTAAAGTAATTGTTGAGGGGCACCGGGATGGGTCAGTGGGTTAAGCATCTGACCCTTGATCTCAGCTTGGGTCTTGATCTTGGGGTAATGAGTTCAAACCTCACTTTGGGCTCCATGCTGGATTTGGAGCCTACTTTAAAAAAAAAAAAAAAAAAGGAAAGTAATTGTTGATAGGTATGGTCCTATTACTATTTTGCTAAGTGTTTTCTGGCTGTTTTGTGCTTTTGTTCCCTTCTTTGTCTCATGCTCCCCTCCTTTGTGAATTGATGCTTTTCTGTAGTGGTATGCTTAGATTCCCTTCTCTTTATCTTTTGCGTATCTGCTGTAGATTTTTGCTTTGTGGTTGCCAGAGGCTTACATAAAGCAACTTATATTTATAACAGTCTATTTTAAGTGAATAACAACTTGTCCAAATGGATGCTAGAGCTCTACATTTTTACTCTCTTCCTTCCCATGTTTTGTGTTTTTGATGTCACAACTTACATCTCTTTATCTTATTAATCGCTAACACATTATTGTAGTTATATTTATCTAATATCTTTTCTAATAAAATATTTTTTTTTTCTAATTCAACTAGCCAGAATTGGTTTCTGTGGCTCGCAGTGAAGAACCAGACCACTATTTTTCTATACCTGGAATGTCCCTAGACCTCACCAACTGAGGGTACAAATCAGGTCACTTTACTATTTAGACATATTTTGTTAGTCACATTTATAAGCCCACGCTTACATAACTATAGTATCCCAGTATTCTTGTTGTCTCCCAAGTATTTGTCTTCTTTTTTATAATTTAAAAAAAAAATGTTTGTTTATTTATTTATTTTGGGAGAGAGAGCCAGTGAGCAAAGGAGGTGCAGAGAGAGGGAGAGAGAGAGAATCCCAAGCAGGCTCCGTGCTGTCAGCGCAGATCCCAATGAGGGGCTTGAGCCCACTGACTATGAGATCATGACCTGAGCCAAAACCAAGAGGTAGACACTCAACCAACTGAGCCACTCAGGCACCCCTTGCCTTCCTTTTTATATTTGTAGACATCTCCAAGCTCCTTCCTGCCACTGCCCATTTCAGCAAGATGATCAGCCCCACCCGCCACTTAATAGCCTACTTGTTCATCGTTGGCATGTCATTTCTCCCATGTAATGGGTAATGACTTGTAAACACTGCTGTCCTTGGCTTATGTCCTTCCAGGCCCCCAGGAGAGACCTGTTGCCCCCAGGCATTACAGAGTTTGATGAGCTGAGTGCTTTCATTTTACACAAGCTTTTTCCTCTTTAGAGTTCCTAGGTTGTCAAGAGGACTGGGCTGAGGCAGACTCATGTAATGGCCACTGGGTTCTACCTGAAACTTCTGCCCTACTCCAAACCTTAGTCTTGTTGCTAAGGCTGGTTCAGGGTGCCTGACTTTGTCTTCCCTTAGAATGAATTCACTCTCAGAGGCTCTGTGTTTATTGCTCTTTCTTCTTTTGAGCTCCCAGTCCCCGTCCAGTCCACCAGATATGACTTTCTTGGTGGTACATTCCTCCTTCTACCATGCACATCCATTATGGAGCAAATGAGCAAGTTCAAAGACCCCTGCACCTGCACCAAGCCTAGACACATGGAAAGTGGCAAGAGTGACGATTACTTTCTTCTTATCTTATGCCTAATTCTCCTTCCCTGTTCCCCAAAACATCAGAGGAACTCCTCTTTAACCCTGCCTAGTTGAATACCTTGTCCCCTGCCGTAGAGATACCCAGCTGAGCTCAGAGGGTCAGAGGCTGCCTCTCCTACCCAAACCCTAGTGGCACTACGTTATTTCTCTTGATTTGGGCCCTTCCCTTTTCTCTCTGTCATTGATAGGTATATTACTTGCCTACCTTTGTGTAACAAATTAACCCAAAAGATAGTGGCTTGAAACAAAGCATTCACGGGGCGCCTGGGTGGCTCAGTTGGTTGAGCTTCCGACTTTGGCTCAGGTCACGATCTCACTGTCTGTGAGTTCAAGCCCCGCGTCGGGCTCTGTGCTGACAGCTCAGAGCCTGGAGCCTGCTTCGGATTCTGTGTTTCTCTCTCTCTCTAACCCTCCCCTGCTCATGCTCTGTCTCTCTGTCTCAAAAATAAAATAAAAAACATTAAAAAAAAATTTTAAAAAAGAAAGAAAAAAGAAACAAAGCATTCATTATCCCACAGTCTCTGTAGATCAAGAATACAGGAACAGGGGCGCCTGGGTGGCGCAGTCGGTTAAGCGTCCGACTTCAGCCAGGTCACGATCTCGCGGTCCGTGAGTTCGAGACCCGCGTCAGGCTCTGGGCTGATGGCTCGGAGCCTGGAGCCTGTTTCCGATTCTGTGTCTCCCTCTCTCTCTGCCCCTCCCCCGTTCATGCTCTATCTCTCTCTGTCCCAAAAATAAATAAAAAACGTTGAAAAAAAAATTAAAAAAAAAAAAAAAGAATACAGGAACAGCTTTGGGAATGCAAGCTGGTGCAGCCACTCTGGAAAACAGTATGGAGATTCCTCAAAAAACTAAAAGTAGAACTACCCTACGACCCAGCAATTGCACTATTAGGTATTTCTCCACGGGATACAGGTGTGCTGTTTCGAAAGGACACATGCACCCCCATGTTTATAGCAGCACTATCAACAATAGCCAAAGTTGGGAAAGAGCCCAAATGTCCATCGATGGATGAATGGATAAAGAAGAAGATGAGTATACTCCACACAATGGAGTATTACTCGGCAATCAAAAAGAATGAAATCTTGCCATTTGCAACTACGTGGATGGAACTAGAGGGTATTATGCTAAGTGAAATTAGTCAGAGAAAGACAAATATCATATGACTTCACTCATGAGGACTTTAAGAGACAAAACAGATGAACATAAGGGAAGGGAAGCAAAAATAAAAACAGGGGGAGGGGACAGAAGAGACTCATAAATATGGAGAACAAACTGAGGGTTGCTGGATGGGGTGTGGGAGGGGGGATGGGCTAAACGGGGAAGGGGCACTAAGGAATCTGCTCCTGAAATCATGGTTGCACTAGATGCTAACTAATTTGGATGTCAATTTTAAAAAATACAAAATAAAATTAAAAAAAAAAAAAAAAAAAAAGAATACAGGAACAGCTTAACATGAAGATCCACAAGCCCTGGTCAAGCCTTCACATGACAGCAACCCCAGCTGACATTTGAGCCGGGAGATCAAAGCCACAACCACACAACTAAACTGCTCCCAAATCCCTAACCTCTAGAAACTGTGGGATAATAAACGCTTCCGGTGAAATTGACCCTTTTCAAGTGAACAGTTTTAGGAATTTTGACAAACATATGTGGTCGTATAATCCCCACTACAATGAAGATCTGGAATATTTCTCTGTCGCCAAAATGCAAAACGTTCTCATGCCTCTGTATAATCAATCTCTTACTCCACCCCAGTCCCCTGGCAACTGATCTAATTTTTATGCCGAGAGTTTTGCCTTTTCCAGAGTATGATCTGAATAGAACCACAGAGTAAGTAGTAGCCTTTTGAGTTTGGCTTTTTTCATTTAACATAATGCTTTTGAGAGTCACCCCCATTGTTACCTATGTTATTCATTTGTTCTTCTTTATTGCTGCCTACGATCTCCTTGCAAGGCTGCACCACGGATTTGTTTATCCATTCACAGTTGATGGTTATGTGGATTGTTTCCGGGTTTTGGCAATTAAGAATACAGCTGCTGTAGGGGAGCCTACAGTGGGTTGAACACTCAGTCGGTTGAGTGTTCAACTTCAGTTCAGGTCATGACCTCATGGTTCCTGAGTTCGAACCCTGCATGGAACCCTGCATCGGGCTCTGTGCTGACAGCTTGAAGCCTGGAGCCTGAAGCCTGCTTCAGATTCTGTGTCTCTCTCTCTCTCTCTGCCCCTCCCCCACTCATGCTCTGTCTCTCAAAAATAAATCAACATTTAAAAACAATTTTTAAGAATACAGCTGCTGTGGGGCACCTGGGGGGCACAGTCGGTTAAGCGTCCGAGTTCAGCTCAGGTCATGATCTCACAGCTTGTGAGTTCGAGCCCCGCACCGGGCTCTGTGCTGACAGCTCAGATCCTGGAGCCTGCTTTGGATTCTGTGTCTCCCTCTCTCTCTCTCTGCCCTTCCCTTGCTTGTGCTCTGTCTCTGTCTCTGTCTCTCTCAAAAATAAACATTAACAAAAAAAAAAATACAGCTGCTTTAAACATTAGTCTAGAGATGTTTCTGTGGATGTATTTTCCATTTCTCTTGAAATACCCAGGAGTGAGATTACTGGCTCAAAATGGATCACAGATCTGATTGTAAAACCCAAACCTATTAGTCTTCTACAGCAACATTTGTAATGCTGAAAATGTTTTCTGATCCTGTGGTGTTCAATACAATAGCCAGTAGCCACAAGTGGCTCTTGCGCACTTGAAATGTGGCTAATGTGACTAAGAAACTGAATTGGTCATTTTATTTAATTCGATTTTAATTAATTTAAATTTAAATTTGACATTTGACTAGCGGCTACCATGGAAGCCAATGCCCTTCCAGAAGAAAGCATAGAAAAGCACCTTTGTGATTTGGGCTGAGGCAAAGATTACATAGGGGACACAAATCAAGCCATAAGCCATCGGAATTTGTTGATAAATTGGACTTCGTCAAAATTGAAAAAGGTCTGCTCCTTGAAAGATGCGTGTAAGATAATGGAAGGATGAGCAGCAGAGAAAATACTTATAAACAAGTATCTGGCTAAAGAATGTCACAACTTTATTAATGAAATATTTTGCCTCTTGTAAAAAATAATTTAATTAAATTTAAAATTTTGAATTAAACTTAATTTTAATTTAATGTCACAACCTAATTTTTTACAAGAGGCAAAATATTTGAATGGACACTTCACCAAAAGTGGACAGAAAATGACTACGTGGAGAGATGCTCAGGATGGTTATTCGTTAGAGAAATGGAAATCACAATTTGATGCCACCTTACGCTTAATAGGATGCCTTTGAAACTGCTGACAATACTAAGCACAGGAGACAATGTGGAGTAAATGAACTCCTCACATACTGCTGGAATGTGCAGACATTAAAAAAATAATCCAGAGCTCTTTCTATTGGAGTTTGATCAATTACATTTCCAAGGAAACTTCATCAATGTCAGCCACTGATTCCTTAACGTCCAAGGTCAAGTGCCTTGGTTTGCTCTGTATTCAGCTTTCCTCCTCCTGTAGATTAGCATTCTGTGTCCCTTGCATGCGCTGAACTACAGGATGGGTGTTTCATTTGCTCTTTTTGGTGAGAAATATAATTTCTGGTTTGGAGTTTCGGCAAAAGAACAGATCAGCCTTCCACTGGGCAGGAACAAGGATGCTGTGACTTTCTTATATAACACCGCGTTACCCCTGCTCTAGGGGCAGCAGCTGTTTATAATAACTTTGTCTCCACTGGTAGGTAAACAATGTCAGGGCCTCTCAGACTCTGAAGTTTCTGGAAATCAACCCAGGGATCTTCTTACAATGCAGATTCTGACTGAGAGGTCTGGGATAGGGTTCGAGTTTCTGCATTTCTAACGAGCTCCCAGGTGTTGTTGAGGCCGCTGTTCCCAGAACCACACCTGTTTTCCATAAAGCAAAATTCAGAATCTGATTAATGTTTGGTTCATACCTTCCCAAGAGGGTTGAGGTGCTGTATCTCTTTCAAGGAGGTTGATGACACAGCACAAATAAAGGGGTCAAGCGCTGGTAATGATGGCGTGGGTATGCTTTCAAAATACAATCTAGAAGGTGATTCCACCTTCTAGTAGTAAAATTAATAGCAACTGCTAGTTGTAAATTAATAGCAGTAAATTAATAGCAACTGGGCAACTGTTTATTGGGTGTAGCTACACCAGGCCCTGTGTTAAATCCTCTGTTGACATTATTTCACTTGCTCCTAACAACAATCTAGTAAGAAGGGGCATTGTTAGTCCCATCTAAAAGGTAAAAAATCTGAGACTCAAGACGCTAGAACAGAAGCTATGGACCCTGGATTCTTAAGCCTTATAGAATTGCCTACAACAAACTTACATACACACACCCGTGATGATCACAAACCGGGTGGTACGAGTGATCAAATAGGTTCTTAAAATAAATATCTGCAAACTACATAACAAAAAATGGACAGGCATATGTCAGATTACATGGAAACCACAAGACCTTTTCTCTTTGTTTCTTGAGGATGTTTTTGCTTCCCACCAATCTAGTTAATCTAGAAGTATGGTAGTTAGAGGTGGTTTGCCTCGACTTGCCTTGACATCTCACAGTAAACTTGTCAAACACCCCGATGGCAGGTTATTACAAAATGCTTCATGCTCTGAGAGAGAATGTTGACTTTTATACTAAGTACCCCACACAGCTATTTATTGGAGGTCAAAAAAATTAAATAAAGAAAAGCAGATTCTAAATTTTAGTGCTTAATGTGTTGAGAAAGGCCGAGGGCCAAAGATACAACACGGTATATGTTTGATGGCAGAATTTTATTATTTGATCCGTGCATAGTTATCTCTGCTGGTGCTGTTAGTTCTTATCCATTGCTCTGATTAAAGGCCTAGCCATGGTTGGCACACGACTGATAAATGAATAAGTGGATGGATGGATGGATGGATGTGCCAATGGGGGGATGGAGGAGACTAAATCGGGAGGTCAAACTTGCCCAGTCAATTTAATGTGGTAGAATATTGGACACTTCCTTTTTATTCCCACGTTCCTTAGCTTTTAACCTCCTATTGTCTTGGTACTTCTTTTGTTGGATTCTTCGTGTAAAGAGGACTTTCTGCAGTGAGAGGGCTTTTTGAACGGTTAACTCCAATAACAGAATTTCAAGATAAAATAGGAATAATTTAACAAGAAATGTGGGAAAACTATATATGAAGAAAAATGTAAGGGCTCTTGGGAGATTTAAAAGATGCCTTGAATAAATGAAAAGGCATATATTTTTTTTAGTTGAAGTGTAGTTGACATACGATATTATATTAGTTTCAGGTGATAACATAGCGATTCAACAATTGTATACATTTTGAAATGCTCACCACGATAAGTCTGCTTACCATCTGTCACCATGGAAAGTTATTACAATATTATTGACTATATTCTCTCTACTTTACCTTTCATCCCCATGACTTATTTTATAACTAACTGGATGTTTGTAATCTTCATCCCCTTCACCCATTTCTCTGACTTCTTCTACCACCTCCCCCCCTTGGCAACTATGTTTGTCCTCTGTATTTATGAGTCTGTTTCTGGTTTTGGGTTTTTTTCCCTTTAAAAATTTTAATGGCCGGGAAATGGTATAGAATAACTGCCAAGTCACATGAATTAACTTTTTAAAGTTTATAATCCCAGAAAGGACACTCTATTGGTCGATGCAAACAGCATGGGAGTGTCATCAGTGGTCGTCTGGACCTGTGACTGAGTGCAGGCCATGGACCCCTCTCTACCTGGTCCAGAAAACATGGCGGCTGCCATATTTGGGAGGCTTCAGTTCTCCTTCCACCTCGGGGTTGGCCTCTGCTCTTGGTCTTGAGATTCTCTGGGAAAGGTTGATCTGTTTTCACTTGGGTGACTTTGACCGCTCTTTCGGGTCATGTCACACCCAGCCCAGTTTGTCCGGCACATGCTTGTCAAACTTGGTCTGCTGTTTGCAACACCAGCAGAGTTAAATGCAGGCTGGAATAATCAATGCAAGTTTAACCTTCTTATTTTTATTTGTTTTTTATTTCTTTTAATGTTCATTTACTTTTGGGGTGGGAGGGGCAGAGAGAGAGGGAGCCACAGAATCTGAAGCAGGCTCTAGTCTCCAGGCTGTCAGCACAGAGTCTGACGCGGGGCTTGAACCCATCAACTGTGAGATCATGACCTGAGCTGAAGTTAGACGTTCAGCTGACTGAGCCACCCAGGCATCTCTAGTTTAAGCTTCTGTAAAAGGCTCTACACAGTGAAGCTTGATCTGTTTGAAGAAGTCCAGAGCACATTTGTTGATGATCTCACATTCCTCTAAACACTGCCTGGAGTCTTTCTCTTTCCAGTGGCACAGCATGAACTCATTGTTAGGCTTATCACGCTGAACTCCATAGTGATGAGCCTCAGCTTTGAGCACCGACTTTCACCTCCTACCCTTTCGGATCCCCCAGACTGCGGAGCTCCACTCTCCCTGGCATGATGGCGGTACCCATGTTTTTCTTTGTCTGACTTACTTCATTTAACATAACAACCTCTAGGTACTTCTTGTTGTTGCAAGTGGCAAAATTTTATTCTTTTTTTATGGCTAGGTAATATTTCTATATGTAGAAATTCATTTATCCATGGACATTTGGGCTGCTTCCATATCTTGGCCATTGTAAATAATGCTGCAATAAACATAAGGGCGCATATATGTTTTCAAATTAAGTAGATACTGTTTTTGAGTAGGAAAACTCAATATCGTAAGTATCTGTCAATTCCCCCCATGTTAGTTTATAAATTTAACTTGATCCCTTAAAAAATACCAATAGAATTTGGCTTTCAGAAATGGGCAGGTTTAAAAAAAATTTTTTTTAATGTTTATTTATTTTTGATAGAGAGAGACAGAGCATGAATGGGGGAGGGTCAGAGAGAGAGAGGGAGACACAGAATCCGAAGCAGGCTCCGGGCTCTGAGCTGTCAGCACAGAGCCCGACTCGGGGCCTGAACTCACGAACCATGAGAGCATTACCTGAGCCAAAGTCAGACGCTTAACTGACTGAGTCACCCAGGCGCCCCAAAACATGGATGTTCTAAACATGAAAAGAAAGAACAGGGCTCTTGGATACATTAACCTTAAAAACGAAACAGTTATTTTAAACCAGCAAAAATGGGTTTATTCTGGAATCGAAGTGGAGAATTGCAATTTGACACAGCAATCTGCAGCAAACCACAGGCACGTCCAACAAAAGAGAGGAAAGAAATGTTATTTTATGGAGAAGGAGGAAGTTGGAAGTGGTTGGTTTTTTTTTTTTTTAACGTTTATTTACTTTGAGAGAGCGAGCAAGCACGTGCACGAGTGGGGGAGGGGCAGAAGGAGAGGGAGAGAGTGAATCCCAAGCAGGCTCCACACTGTCAATGCAGAGCCCAATGCGGGGCTCAAACTCATGAACTGCGAGATCATGATCTGAGCCGAAATCAAGAGTCGGAGGCTTAACAGACTGAGCCATCCAGGTGCCCTGGAAGGGGCTGTTTTGAATGAAAGTCCACTGGACAAAGGCAAGAGTTCAGGGTGATGAAGGCTTCTCATTGGCTGGGTTGCAGGAGTAGAGGTGCAATGCACATCTTTTCCCTGTTGGCGCCTGTCATTGAGGATTCTTCCCTATTGGCCATTCTTTGTTGGGACCTGAAATTGACGATTCTTGTAATTGATGTTGAGTGATAAGGGTTCCCCTTCTGCCCTCTGGACTTTAGTGAAGTTTCCCTTTATTAATTATCACAGACATTAGGAATAAGGGCGCTGACTCCCCTACACCTCGCCATCCAACTACTAGAAGATTGCGCCCTCGTTGTTCCAGATTGCTGTCTGATATAACCATTTCCTCATAACCTGGCTTCCCGCACCACAGAGCATGCAAACACCTGCACCCCTCATTTCCTGCCTTCCACCACTCACAGCTGTTTTGCTATATCCTATGCAGCTGTATTGTATGCAGATGGACTGACCAGCTGACTGAAGTGAAAGCCAAAGCCCTGGATGCTGTGTGTGCGGGATCCCTCCGAGGGCAAGGCCGTTCTTTGCGCTAACCACTCCTCTGGCCTCATACCGAAACCTGAAGAACCTGAGGGGCTGTGCAGACACGTTCTTGCTCTCTTGCCTTTCTCCACACAGGGCCCAAGATGCCGGGGGGTAGATGGGGGGATGAGCGTCACATCGGCGTGTGATTGTGGAAACAGACTAGAGCTGGGAAATGTATCATCTACGCGGCTGGGGTTTTGCACCATTTCTGGATGGTGTTTATATCTCTTCTAGTTTTGCGGTCTTGATGTCGATTTTCTTGTTGTTCTCCCTTAGTACTGAGTAAAACCCTTAGAAACTTGTAGCTTTCTCCTAAGCATGTCAAAATCAGTCAATCGGTGAAGGATGCCAAGTCTAGATGTTTACATCCATGTTTACATTTGCACCAGAGCTTAAAGAGGACAGTCCACCCTTAAGAGGCAGCATGGCAATCAGCAAAGTGAGCGACTCGGACAGAATATACATGAGGTGCCTGGGGTGGCTCAGTTGGTTAAGTGTCCAAAGCCTGATTTCCCTTTTTTTCCTAAAATGTTTATTTAATTTGAGGTGGGCAGGGGGAGATAGAGCTCGCACATGCAGGGGGTGGGGCAGAAAGAGAGAATCCCAAGCAGGCTTCATGCTGTCAGCACAGAGCCCAACTTGGGGCTCAATCTCACAAACTGAGCCACCCAGGTGCCCCTTGATTTTGGCTCTGGTTATGATCTCACAGCGTGGAGCCTCCTTGGGATTCTTTCTCCCTCTCTCTCTGCCCCTCCCCTGCTCACGCATGCATAATCCCTCTCTCTCTCTCAAAGTAAATAAACATTTAAAAAAAGTCAGAGTGGGGGGGGGGGGGAGATTTTCTTCCCAGAGGGAAAGTTTGGCATGTCTGAATTTCACTAAAGGGAGGAGGCAAGATTCTACTGCCTAGCGTATGTACTCCTAAATTCTTATATCACCTCCTTCATTATGCCAGGAAAACCTCTGCAAACAGGTAGTTAATCGATAAACTGCTTTTGCTTGTTTACTTTTGCTTTGTTCTGTGCTGCTCGGGAGTCCTAAGCAACGTGAAAGGAAAAAGTAATTTACTTCTTCATTTTGGTAAAGACAGCCAAGCCATTCTCCTCTCCATGCTAGGCTGCTTTTCCTGTGAGGTTGCTCATTTACTCATGTGACACATATTAATTGAATTAATAAATTGAGTATCCACTGTCAGGCCCTGTGAGGCACTGGAAATACCACTGTGAGCAAAGAAAGACAAAAAGGTCATCTTCGGGGATGCTTACAGCCTGGTGGAGGGGAGACAATGGAATCCAATAAACAGCAGTGCATTTGAAACCTTCACTGGGATAATTGCTGTAGTGCTGTAAGAGCCTGGATCAGGAACAAGGGATCTCACACATTGCGGGGAGAGCTGGGGTCAGAGAAGGCTTTCTTGAGGAAGTTACGATTGAGGGGGGCCGGGAAGGTTGAGAGGAGTTACTCTTGAGGGAATAGGGAAAGAACATTTCAGGAAGAGGGGACAGTCTTTGTTTTGAAAGAACAAGGCCATCGGGAGATTCAGCGGGAGTTGCTTGAAAGATGGCAAGGATAGTAGCTAATGATGCTTCAGGAGGAACCGTCAGCTCATCCAAGTCTGGAAGAAGGGATGGCTTGAGGGGTTGGTATGGAGGGTTGCTGCAGGGAGGAGACTCCTGGACCTTGATGGACGGCCACGCCCCAGAGGTGGGTGAACATGTGGGCGGAGGCAGAGGGCTACATGTTGGGCCTTGAAACCATGAAAGGTTGCAGGGAAGGGCACTGCACCCCGCCCCCCCCCCCCGGCCCCGCCCCAGCTCCCTGCACCAGTATCTGAATGTAGGAAAGGATGAACACTCAAAGGCTAATCTCACATGCACACGAAACCATGGAACAACACTGTAGTAAGAGAAAGTGTGTGTGGAAGCCCCGACCTTTGTATCTGGAGCTAAAGCACTTAGGTTCGAATCTTAGCTCTATCAACAGCTTTTCTGCCTCGGGCATCACTTCCCTGGGTTTCTATTTCCCCACCAGTGAAGTAGGGATAACAGGGAAGATTTAAACTGGTTAAGGCTGGGCGCCTGGGCGCCTCAGTAGGTTAAGCATCCTGGCTCTTGGTTTTGGCTGAGGTCAGCCATCTCACAGTTCGTGAGTTCAAGCCCAGTGACCGGTTCTGTATTTGGCAGCACAGACCCTGCTTGGAGTTCTCTCTCTTCCTCTCTCTCTGTCCTTCCCATGCATTCTCTCTGTCTCAAAATAAACTCAAAAAAAAAAAAAAAAAAAAACTGGCTAAGGTATGTTAAGCACTTACAAGCGTCTGTCACAAAGTAAGTGCCACATAACGTGGAGGGGGTAGGGGGGAGGGAAATAGTTACATGTGAGGCCCTCCTCCCATATCCTTGGATTCCCTAAGCCCCTGAGGGGCTGCGAGAGCCTACAGGAGCAAGAGAGGCTTCCAAAGTAGGCTGAATTTCCAGCCAAACTAGGAAGTGGTTGAGGTCTGACACCAGAAAACAAATGTCAAGGTAATGTTTTTTGCACCCAGGTTCTCAGGCCACTTCCGGTTCAGATCCACGGGCACACCCGTAGGCAGTTCTACTGCAAGAAGGCTCGTGCTGGTGGTCAGCCTGAATCAAAAGGAAGAAACCTGAGCGATTTTAAGGGAAATCAGACACGTGGAGCCACCTGGGACACCCTGCCCTAGAGACCCTCAAACTGTTCCCTTGGGACACCCAGGTAAAGATCTCAGGGGTCGCTGCCCGGAAACCCGGCTAACCATCTTTGGAGATTGCGTTTTCCAGTGTTTGAAGTGCTCTGTCCGGAAGCTGTGTGATCCGGCCGGACGAAAGCAGGTAGTAATTCACGACACCTCGGGGAAGCGCGCAAAGACGCGGCAAGACACCGCCCCCGGCTCCGCTCCGCGGTCGCGCAAAGCGACCGTCGCTGGCGGACAGACAGGAGCGGGGGTGGCCCCCGCCGTTCGCGAGCGCGGCCAGGCTGGGTGTCCGGCAGGGGCCGCTGCAGCGGGGCAGGTGGCCGGCCCGCCCCGCGGCCTCCACGGCCCGCCCCCTGCGTCAGGGCCGCCGCCGCCGCCGCCGTTCCCGCCTCCGGCAGGTGCGTCTCCGCGCGGCCCGCGGGCTCGGCGGCCCGTCCTCCGCTCCCCGCCGGGGGTCCCAGCCCAGCACCGACCGGAGCGGACTCGAAGCTCCGCCGGCCGAAGCGGGCCGGGGGGGCGGTGCCGGCGGGCGCATGCGCGCTCCCCTCTTCCGGGGCCCACGACGGGTGGGAGGGCGAGGGGGAGGGGAGCGGAGCTCGCTTCTGCGGGAGGACCCCAGGAGGCTCCCCGGGCGGGGCCGCGCCCCGTGCGGAGCCCCGAGCCCGGTGGTGGCACAGTTCGCGGGCACCTGCCGCCCGAGAGACGAGGGAGGGGGCAGGAAGCGAGGTTCAAAGTCACTCGGCCGGATCAGGTGGGCCTGGCGGGCCCCCTCTGTAGGGGGAGCCGCAGGGGGGCTCCGAGTGGACCCAGTGTGGCCACCGCAGCAGCCCGGGTCGCAGATGATGGTGGCCTGGGCCAGACTGGGGTGTGAGATGTGAAAGGGAGAGGTCAGGTTCAAGGAGACGATGCCTTAAGGCTTTGCGCGGAGAAGGTGTGGGGAAGGTTCTGGAGCTCAGGCGGGGCTGTGTGAGGTGGGAGCGCCTGTTGGACATTGGAGGGGCGGATGGGAGACCCAGGGAGGTAGGAGGAAAATCTGGAAAGTGTGGTGCCTGGAAACCAGAAGGAGCAAATGTTTCCTGTAGAAGTGATCAAATGGGTCAGAGGCTGGACGTGGCCAAGTAAGAGGATCCGGACGACCATTGGGTTTAGCAAGGTGGATGGAAGTCACTGGTGGCCTTGACAAGAGCAATTGGTAGAGGGGTGAGGGAATAAGTGTGCTAGTGGGGACTGGTACATTGCACTTAACTCCTAGGGTTTCAGAAATTATTTGTGTCAGTTTTTGCAGTTCCTTTGCCATATACTTACGTATTTTAAATCAGTGTTTTTCTCTTGACTTCCTGATGGAGCCTTTCATTTATAGTATTTTTCAGCATTGAAAAATACGCAGGGAACAGAGAGACGTTGTTCTTTTCTTCTAATTCAGTAGGTGATTTCAAAAGTCTGGTTAAACAGGGAACTGCCATTCACCCAGAGGAATGTCAGTGTTTGGGGAACCAGTCCTGCACCCAGAAAGCTCCCAATGACTGTTTGATGAGTTAGTTTATTTTCTCCCCTGTGGTCTGTCTCCCACCCTGAAGATAAAAGGCAGAGTAATGGAGTTCTCCATTCTCCGACTCAGCACATCCGTGGACTGTGCTGCTTAGAGGAATTTGCTTTTACACTTGAACAGGGTCATAAGCTTGTAGAAGGTAGGCCACTCCGACCAGCCCCCCCACCCCCGAAAAGCAGATAAATGTTGGCACAGAAGATATTTCCAATAAATACTTTGTGGGAGTATCTTGAAAATAGTCTTATGTTCTGAGCATTTCCAATCTGGGAAGTAAGTTTCAGGTGGCACTGCTGTATTTAATCTCTAGTCTGCACATTCACTGAAAGATTTGCAGAACATCTTTTAAATTAACAGAAAACTTAGCAAAATGGTTCCTACACTCATTAAAAACATCATGTGAGATGTTCACCAATAAAACAGGAAGCGGAGTGGGTTTTGTGAGACCAGAAATTATCTCACTGATTGACTACTTCAGATAGACAATGAAAAACTTGCATTCTGAGATGCCTGGATGGCTCAGTTGGCTAAACGTCCGACTCTTGATTTTGGCTCAGGTCATGATCTCACGGTTTGTGAGTTCGAGCCCCATGTCACATTCTGCACTATCAGCTTCGGATTCTCTCTCCCACTTTCTCTGTCCCTCGCCTGCTAGTTCTCTCCCTCTCTCCCTTTCTCTCAAAATAAACATTTAAAAAAAGGAAAACTTAGACTTTACTAATAAATTGATAAGTTAGTACGATAAAAGATTTGCAATACAAAGAATATAGATGTTTAGAAAGTATTTTAATTGTATTATAGTCCTTGAGTGTATGTATACATGCATATATGTGTGTGTGTGTGTGTGTGTGTGTGACATTTGGCATAATTCACATAAGACCTAAAGCTATCTTCCCAAGAAGTACTTGCTGATTGCATTTCCTGGGCAAAGAAAATAGAAACTAGTGATTTTGGGAAATATTGAAATATGATCAAGTAAAACTTTTTTCTACTTTGTGATGATTATTATTTGAGAGAGAGAGAGAGAGAGAAAGGAAGAGAGAATCCCAAGCAAGCTCCACATTCCATGTGGAACTCAACCCGGGACTGGATCCCAGGACTCTGGGATCATGACCTGAGCAGAAATCAAGATTCTCCCCTTCCGACCCTCCCCTGCTCACCCGGGCTCTCTCTTTCTCTCTCAAAATGAATAAACATTTTTTTTTTAAAGAAAAAATAGGGGGAAAAAAAAGATTTGTTTTCATTTCATAGCTATTTAGTAGAAGACTCATCATTGAGACTCTTGTGCAAGAGAGCTACGGACAAAGCAGTGTTCCCAGCTGCTTTAGGTTGATGCCTCTGTTGCTTGGATCTTAATTCGTTAAATTCTTTACAATGCTTAATGACTTTTAACAATGTTTATTTATTTTGAGAAAGAGAGAGAATCCCAAGCAGGCTCCCCACGGTCAGCACAGAGCCCGCCCGACACAGGACTCCGTTCCACCAACTGTGAGATCGTGAAGCAAGCCGAAACCCACGGTTGGACGTTTAACCGACTGAGCCCCCCCGGGCGCCTCAAATTCCTAGTGACTTTTAAAATCCTACCTTCATGTCTGAGAAAAAAAATAAGACCGTTTATTCAGAAGCTAGCTACATGTCTTTGACAAGAAGTAGGCGAGTGTTTCATCGTATGGACGAACCACAGTGTTTTTACCCCCTTTGTAAGCTGATGGACGTTGGGTTTGCCTCCATGTTTTTGTCCTGGCACCGTGTGATGGACCCTGGTGTTCTGCTGTTGAACATAAATAATTTCCCAGAACACCGACATCACACAAGGCCACCCTGTGACCGGCGGTGAAACAGGACGAGAACAAGACAGCTCAGTGATTAGGTCTGAACCCAGACAAAAACAAGCACGTCTCCCAAGCCACAAAAATGACAAAACATTCTCCTGCCCTGGCTGATACGAGGGACTGCAGCTTCTTGACCAGTCGTGGTGCCAGCCCCTTTTTCCTCATTGCCCCTTTTCGGTAAGATCCACTAAAATAACCAAGGCATCGTGTTCTCTGACCGCATCCAGTCCAGAACGCGGTCCCGCTTCCGTGAACCCTGCTTGACCTTCCTAACACACGCCTCGATCCTGTAATAAATCCTTTCGAAGGCTGTTACTGAGACACCCCGTAGGTCTCCATGGTGTTTCTCTCTCCCCGCAACCTGCCCAGCTACAGGTGTGTTTTACTCGCACCGTAAACAACATACAGAGGCAAGTATGGTGGATCCCTGCTTCCCCTCGTGTCTCCAGACATCCTATTTCCCACCCCACCTCCAACTCTTTTCACTTACTAGTTGGGAATTCTTCCACGTTTTTAACGCAAATGCCAACGAGTACTGTGGTCGCGTAGCACTCTGGTACCTCCTATCCCCTTTCTTTTACAAAACAGTATTTATATTCTGGAGACGTCTCTCCAGGTTAGGGAGGCTGTCTTGGGGCATCTGGTTGGGTCAGTCGGTAGAGCATCCAACTGTTGAACCCGGGTTGTGAATTCAAGCCCCACATTGGGTATGGTGCTTATGTTAAAAAAAAAAAAAAAAAAGGTTAGAGACAATGTCTTTATTTATTTATTAACATGGGACATCTGCATACCGGAGTGAGTTGTGGAATTAAATAGTCTGATTTGGCACTAACAGAGTTTTGAGCCTCATCTTCCAGACATTTATTTTTAACCTCTCCGAACATCCTCTGCTCAGCTGATACCGGCCCTCACTCTGAAGTCAGGGAGCTGTCTGCTTCTAAATACTGAATCAGCCAGCAAATCACATGTGATCACTTGGTTCATTTGTGTGTTTTTTAAATTTTTTTAAATGTTTTAATTTGTTTTTGAGACACAGAGAGACCGAGCATGAGCAGGGGAGGAGCAGAGAGAGAGAGGGAGACGCAGAATCCGAAGCAGGCTCCAGGCTCCGAGCTGTCAGCACAGAGCCTGACGTGGGGCTCAAACTCTCAGACTGTGAGATCATGACCTGAGCTGAAGTCGGACGTTCAGCCGACTGGGCCCCCCAGGCGCCCCCATTTTTAAAAAAAAAAAAAATTGTAGGAAATGACACATAACGTAACACTTAGCATCTTGGCCATTTTTAAGGGTACAGTTCAACAGTGTTCAGTAAGTACATTCACGTTGTTACATAACCAATCTCCAGAACTCTCTTTATCTTACAAAACTGAAACCCTATACCCATTACTTTTATTTTTAAACTATTTTATAGTTCACATACAGGAAAATGAACCCTTTTTTCATGTAGTGTTCTGTGGGTTTTGACAGACAACAATCATAACCGCCACCATAATCAACTTGTAGGACAATTCCATCACCCCCCAAAATCCCCTTGTGCCCCTTTGTGTATTCACGCCTCCCTGCTCAGGTGAGCATGACATACTTTCTGTCCCCATGGTTTTGTCCCTTCCAAAATGTCATATTGGTAGAATCATACGTACCTTCTTTTTTGTCAAGCTGCATGTTGTGACTGTGCCATTGTGTTTACTGAACTCGTCCCCCACAGGTGGACAGTTAGGTTGTTTCCAGTCTCTTGCTGTTAGTCAAACTGATCTAAAGAACAACCTACAGATTCATCATTTTGGATGTGGGCAAGTCTCCCTGTTTTACAAATTTCCTCACTTGGGATTGCTAGGGCAAAGGGAAAAATGCACTTGTAATCTTTTTTTTTTTAATTTTATTTTTTATTTTTTAAAATTTACATCCAAATTAGTTAGCATAGAGTGCAACCATGATTTCAGGAGTAGATTCCTTAGTGCCCTTTACCCGTTTAGCCCATACCCCCTCCTACACCCCCTCCAGTAACCCTCTTGGTTCTCCATATTTATGAGTCTCTTATGCTTTGTCCCCCTCCCTGTTTTTATATTATTTTTGTTTCCCTTCCCTTATGTTCATCTGTTTTGTCTCTTAAAGTCCTCATGTGAGTGAAGTCATATGATTTTTGCCTTTCTCTGACTGACTAATTTCGCTTAGCATAATACCCTCCAGTTCCATCCACGTAGTTGCACATGGCAAGATTTCATTCTTTCTGATTGCCGAGTGATATTCCATTGTATCTATATACCACGTCTTCTTTATCCATTCATCCATTGGACATTCGGGCTCTTTCCATCCTTTGGCTGTTGTTGATAGTGCTGCTATAAACATCGGGGTGCACTTGAACTTGGTCGAGCCATCGTCCGGCAAATCGAAACAGCACACCTTCGAAACAGCACACCTGTATCCCGTGGAGAAATGCCTAGTAGTGCAGTTGCTGGGTTGTAAGGTTTTAGTTTTTTGAGGAACCTCCAGACTGTTTTCCAGAGTGGCTGCACCAGCTTGCCTTCCCAGCGCCTGTAATCTTGATAGGTTGTCTTCCAAAGGGATTATGAAGTTTTGGTAAATGTGTTCTTTTTCTATTTTCTGGATCTACAGACTTTTTCATTCTGAGTCTATCCAACAGTTTGCCCTCTAGATAGAAGTCAGCCCTGCCAACTACCCTTTTGATGTCATTGATCTAAATATTGTCTTTCTCTGTGTCTGTTTCCCTTTTATACGTTTCCTCGGGGATGGATAAGAATCTACTAACTGTGCTTTAAGTCACAAGTTCCTTAGACCTGATGTCATCTTGATCCCATTCGTTGTCATAGTATGTGTCTTCCCTGCCTCGTTCTGTTCTCAGTTAGAGTTTACCTTCTCGTAGAAACTGTCTTTTGACCCAAAGTTGAGAAGACACACCTTTTTCTTACCTTTACATACGTTTTAAAAAGCAGAAGAACTCGTTTTCTGAATGAATTCTCACATCTTACCCCTTCCCAAGCCTCTAGGGCAGCGGTTCTCAAACCTGAACATTCATCAGAATCACCTGGAGACAGACGGGGGCCCCACCTGCAAAGTTTCTGAATCAGTGGATCTGCGGTGGAGCCCCTGACTTTGCAATTTCTAGTAAGATCTCAGGTGCTGCTGCTGGTCTGGGGACCTGTCTTTGAGAACCACTGCTCCAGGGCGCCTGGAACAGCTTGAAAACACAGACTGAAAACCGTTGCTTTAGAGGATGCATTGCCCTCAAGATCTGTTACTAATGATTTTTGTCAAGGGCCTTCTTACTTTTATATACACGTGTAGAAATAGAAGTTGACTGTTTCTGTTTGTGTCTGTGTTTTTTTTTCTGAAGCCCATCTCTGGAGTTAGGACTACAAAGAAAACCTGATGCAACCTCTTCAGATTGTCCCCTGTCGATTACTCTCCTGGCTGCATAGTGGACTGAAGTCTCCAGTCTCCACCAGAACCCGGATTTGCCCGACGATGGCTCGACCAAGTTCAAGTAGGTCTTTCTCAGCCTGCCACTCCTTTATCTCCGGTGGAATTTAAAGTACCTGAACGTTCCTACACTTTGAGGGGGTAATGTCTGTAGTGGAGTGGGTGCTGGGCAAGATTTTGGAGAAAGCCACAACTGCCCTCCTGCCCTCAGGCAAGCCCCCTGCAGGTCAGGATCTGGGATCATCTCCTAGTAGGTCAAGTGCAAGCCCATTGAAGACATTTTATTGCTTCTCCCAGAATGTTTGCATTCAAGCTTCTCACATAAGATTTGCATTTAAATTTTTTTAAAATGTTTATTTTTGAGAGAGAGGGGAGGGGAGAGGCAGAGAGAGAGAGAGACAGAGAGAATCCTAAGCAGGCTCCCAGCTGTCAGCGCAAAGCCCGACGTGGGGCTCAAACCCACAAACTGTGAGATCGTGACTTGAGCTGGAGTCGTATGCTCAACTAACTGAGCCACCCGGGCGCCCTGATTTGTACTTTAAAATCCTCACCTCTCAGCAGGAGGGGAAAGCAGGAGACTGTCCTACAGGGTAATGTGGAGTAGATTTTCTACTTCAGAGATAGATTAAAAAAAAAATTTTTTTTTAATGTGTATTTTTGAGAGAGAGAGAGAGGGAGAGTGCGAGTGGGGGAGGGGCAGAGAGAGAGGGAGACACAGAATCCCAAGCAGGCTCCAGGCTCCCAGCTGTCAGCACAGAGCCTGATGCGGGGCTCGAACCCACGAACCATGAGATCATGACCTGAGCGGAAGTCGGACACTCAACCGACTCAGCCACCCAGGCACCCCTTCATAATGACTTTTTTTTTAAGTTTACTTATTTATTTTGAGAGAGAGAGCAAGCTGGGGAGGGGCAGACAGAGAGAGAGAGAGAGAGAGAGAGAGAGTTACAGGCAGGCTCCGTGATGGCAGCACAGAGCCCGATGTGGGGCTCCATCTCCTGAACTGTGAGATCATGGCCTGAGTTGAAATCAAGAGTTGGACGCTTAACCAAGTGAGCCACCCAGGCGCCCCGAGGTAGGATTTGTATCTCTACCTGGGGCCCTTAGTCTGCAGGGAGTATAGAGTCTAACAGATTTATACACTAAAAGGACCTTGGATGAGCCTGTTCAAGAGTGCTGAATTCAGGGTGGCATTGAAAGGCCAAGCTGACCTCTTTTGGCCTCATTTTCAACTTCTGGATTTTTCTAATCCTGCAAGTGTGCTCAGACATAACGGCCCCTGCTTCTGTTTTGCCCACCCTCAGAAATAAAAAGAACCCAATCCCTTGGTGCTCCTGGCTGTGGAGAACAGGGCAGGCTGCTAGAGGCTGTAGTGAGACCCACGGTTGTGCCTGGCTTCTGCCCAGAGCGGGCCGTCTGGGTTTGGAAGTGCAAAGTGTCCTGCTGTGTTTTCCTGTAGTAGTTAGGAAATGTTTTCTTTTCTTTTCTTTTCTTTTCTTTTCTTTTCTTTTCTTTTCTTTTCTTTTCACTTCTCTTCTCTTCTCTTCTCTTCTCTTCTCTTCTCTTCTTTTCTTTCCTCTTCTCTTCTCTTCTCTTCTCTTCTCTTCTCTTCTTTTCTTTTCTTTTCTCCTCCTCCTTTTTCTTCTTTTAGGATTTCGCACCACATTAACAGTATTATATCTTACATCCTGTTTTCCAAGAACCAAACCTAAGTTGCCCTTTTTGTTTCTAGACATTGCTTTTAAAGTGGGACCTTTTAAAGGAGTCACTTGGACCTGGGATCTTTTCATCAGTGGGATGACAAGAGTTTACATTTCGGGTGAAAAAGACTCTTAGAGCTGGAGAAAGTTTTATGGGTGAACTTTGAAGTCCTTGAGGATCTTTGTAGGGTTTGAACCCAGGAGTCGCACAAATAGCCCCAAGTAAAATACTTGCCCGTTTTCTTATGAAGCATCTTGTTCTTTCAGGAGATTAGATCAGACTGCAAACCCGAATCTACCCAGACGGGGTTCCTTTTCTCCTGGTTGGTCAGCTTTAGTGGGCCTCATTTCTCACAGTGGTCTATCTCCGAAAGGGACGTGAGCGTGGGCTGAGCTTTGGTGTGGTTGGCAAATGGTGGTTGGGCTGGTTATACCCCAGGAACAGTGTGCCAGCACCATCTTCAGTCCTTTGAGATTTGTGCTGCCAGAAACGTGGTCCCGGAGAAGCTTCAGGAATGTGGTAGGAGAGGGAGTAGTGAGCCTCTGCGTCTTTGCTTCTGAGAGTCTGTTTTCACTCCCTGTGCATTCTTACCAGCAGCCGGAGAGGAAGGGACGGGGAGGGCAGGTTGGGTCTTTATTGAGATTCTCACCCTGGGCCAGGCGTGGAGGTGACTCTGGGCTTGTAAGGGAGGCGTCACGGATGTATGAGAAACCAGCAGGATCTGTCTTCCCAGCCTGGGGCACAGAATGAAGTCACATTCCTTTCATGTCTAAGTTCATTGTCTCTCCACCCCCATCCTGCTATCCTTTCTCCTTTCTCCCATCCTCCTGTCATGGGCGCCATCTCTCAGGGGATGCTCATCCCGTCCAGGGGTCAACCTTGGTCACCACTGCCTCCAGCAGGAGACCAGAAAACCTTCTGTCTGCATCCGCTGAAGAACTCGTTTGCACTTTTGCCAGAATCTGCAGAGCAGGAGCCCAGGTTAGCCACTTCCAGAAGACGTCAGTGTCAAGGGGCCGCAAGCAGTGTTGGTCCGGCTTTTGCTTCTCCAGCGGGAGGGCAGAAGCGGGAGTTTCTCTTCTCCTGGCAGCTTGTGCTCAGCTCTGCACCGCTTGGGCCCGGCCTCCGGGGGCCCCAGCACCACTCAATGGCGTCACCAAGTCACTCTTAACCAGGGACGAGGACATTTATTGCAAGGGCGGACTCTCCCTGGTGGTCCACTCACAGTGCTTGGTGCGGAGCCTGGGGCGTGGTGCGCCCTCACTGAAGGACAGTTGCTGCTGCCTCTGTTGGTCAGAGCTGGAGAGGGAGAAGGCCTGGAGGTGCAGAACAAGGCCCCCCATCCCAGACAGCGAGCCAGCCGTAGTCTGTGACCTGCTCTCCGGTTATGCTCTGGGTTCACCTGCTTTTTGTGACCCCCAGTCCCTGGTGATGTCTTGCTGAAAGATCCAGCTATTGCTTGAGTTGTAAAGAACGTGGTCCAGGTTTGGAGCCGAGCATCTGTTCACAGGGGAGGGAGCCTCACCCTCAGCTTGTAATGATGCCGAGGGGACGCTGCAATTAGCAAGATCCCCAAAGGGAAGGGGATCTGGGGAGGAAGGGAAGACTCTAGGGTCCAGTGGGCCTGAGGTGAACCCTCCTACACTAGCTTGTTTTTACTGTTAGGAAGGAGGATGCGTCCCATCCATTAGCTGCTAAGAACCCCTGCGAGAGCCTGCTCTGGGGAAGGCAGTACTGTGCACATCAAAGAGCTAGGGCCGCAGAGGCCACTTGTTTGCATCGGATGTCACAGGCGGATGGATGGGAGGCAGAGCTGAGATCGGAAGCCAGTGTCATGTGCCTGAAGCCCCTACTTCTTTGTTTTTTTTTCCTTAAGTTTATCTACTTGGAGAGAGACAGAGCATGCCTGTGGGGGAGGGGCAGAGAGAGAGAGAAGGAGAGAGAGAATCCGAGCAGACAATGCAGAGCCTGATGCAGGGCTGGAACCCACGAGCCCGTGAGATCCTGCCCTGAGCCAAAATCAAGAGTCGGACGCTCAACCGGCTGAGCCACCCAGGCTCCCCGTTCCTGCTTCTTTCTTAAGACGCTATACGGTCTCACATCAGGCCACACGGGTGGCATCTTCGTGGCATCGGAATGATTCTTATTTGGGTATCCTAAAATATAATTTCATGCAAGGTCAAGTCAAAATACGAACGATTGATACAGAATATAAATGTCCAAACGGTACGGTGGATTTATAAAGATTTTATGCTCTCTTTAGGTATGGCTGATTTTCGGAAGTTTTTTGCAAAAGCAAAGCACATAGTCGTCATTTCGGGGGCTGGCGTTAGTGCTGAAAGTGGGGTTCCGACCTTCAGAGGAGCTGGGGGCTATTGGAGAACATGGCAAGCTCAGGTGAGTGATGTTTCCAGAATACCGAGAGGTTCTACTGAAGGAAGCACAGTTTGACTCAGAGCCTGATGCCTGGCCCAGAGGGAAAAAAGATTTGAAGTTGACCATGACTCTTGTCCTTATTCGTTTTGGCCTCAACACAAAGTCTGTATGATTAGGGTCTCAGGCATAAGCAAAGCAGCCACTTTCCTTACTTTCTAGATATGTGCAGATCGCATTTATTCGTGTAACAATTTCGATTTCTTCTCGAACTTAAAGTGGAATCAGAAAAGTCGTGCTAAGCATAGCTCATTACTTTTCTATAGATCTTGAAATTAAGTATTAACACAGTTCTTAAGTGTATTTATTTATTTTGAGAGGGACAAAGGCAGCACGAGTGGGGGAGGGGCAAGGAAAGAAGGGGAGAGAGAGAATCCAAAGCAGGCTCCACACTGTCCGTTCATAACCCGACGTGGGGCTGGAACTCCCGAACCGTGAGATTATGACTTGAGCTGAAACCAAGAGTCAGATGCTTAACTGACTGAGCCACCCAGGCACCCCAAGTATTACAAATTTTTAAAGTTCCTGTGAACTTTCATGTTTGAAACCAAAGTTGCAGTTTTGAAAGCTTAGGGTTCGACGTTTAAAAACTTTATACGGGGCGCCTGGGTGGCTCAGTCGGTTAAGCGTCCGACTTCAGCTCAGGTCACGATCTCGTGGCCCGTGAGTTCGAGCCCCGCGTCGGGCTCTGGGCTGATGGCTCAGAGCCTGGAGCCTGCTTCCGATTCTGTGTCTCCCTCTCTCTCTGCCCCTCCACCGTTCATGCTCTGTCTCTCTCTGTCTCGAAAATAAATAAAAACATTAAAAAAAAAAACTTTATACGAAGGCCATTAGAATGGAAACTATGGGCACGGACTTTTTAAAAACAGACTTGTATTATGGTATAATATACAGATGACCCTCAAACCACACAGGTTTGAACTGTGCAGATCCACCTACGTGCGGATTTTTTTTATACGTACCGTAAAACTTTTTAGAGATTTGCGACAGTTTGAAAAAACTCTCACATGAGCCCCGTAACCTAGACATTTCTAAAAATCTAAGACAAAGTTAGGCATGTCGTGAATGCATAAAATACATGTGGATACCAGTCTGTCTTTTATCATTTACTACCATTCAAATTTATTGCAAAAAGAAGAATTTGCCAGAACTTAGGCACGCAAATGCAGAGCCTATATGGTGCCATTCGTAGTCTAGAGCAACGTAAACACATGTGAAGATACAGTGTTAAATCATAACCACGTAAAACTAACTGCAGTGCACACGGTACCTCTGTAGTGATTTCGTAGCCACCTCCTGTGGCTGTTGCCGTGAGCTCACGTGTTGCGAATATCTGCTTAAAATATGGTGTGACACAGGATGTCTGGGTGGCCCAGGTGGTTAAGTGATCAACTCTTGATTTTGGCTCAGGTCACGATCTCACAGTTCGTGGATCCGAGCCCCCTGTTGGGCTCTGCACCGACGGCACAGAGCCTGCTTGGGATTCTCTCTCTCTCTCTCTCTCTCTCTCTCACTCTCACTCTCACTCTCACTCTCTGCCCCTCCCCCACTCATGCTCTGTCTCTCCCTGTATCAAAAATAAATAAAACATTAAAAAATTTTTAAAGAAAAGAAAAAATAAAAGGAAATTCATGAAGCCATTGCTGTAGCTATACCAGCAGGTGCAAAAACCTTGCACTTTGGATGAAATATGTTTGTATCTCATATTGAAAATGCAGCTTTAGGGCGCCTGGGTGGCTCAGTCAGTTAAGCATCTGACTCTTGATCTCAGCTAGGTCATGATCTCACAGTTTGTGGGTTTGAGCCCCGCCATCGGGCTCCACGCTGACAGTTCGAAGCCTGCTCCGGATTCTCTCTCTCTCTCCCCCTCTCTCTGCCCCTCACCCGCTCGTGCTTGCTCGCTCTCAAAAATAAATAAATAAACATTAAAAAAAAAAAAAGAAAACGCAGCTTCTATACGGTTTCAGGATTGCCGTAAGAAAGGCATACCTGTGGACTAAGCTGATTCGGGAGAAAGTGACATCATTCTATGACAACTTAGAGCACAAAGAAAGCAAAGGACCTAAAGCTGGAGACTTTAGTGCAGGAGATGGTTTGATAACCTCAGAAAGGGGTTTGGCTTTAAAAAATGCCAAGGTCAGGGTGCCTGGGTGGCTCGGTTGAGCGTCCACCTTGGGCCGACGTCATGATCTCAGGGTTCGTGAGTTCGAGCCCTGCGTCAGGCTCTGTGCTGACAGCTCAGAGACTGGAGCCTGCTTTGGATTCTGTCTCCCTCTCTCTCTGCCCCTCCCACTCACATTCTGTCTCTCTCTCAAAAATAAATTAACGGAAGCAGCTTCTGTCAACCAAGAGGCAACAGACAAGTTCCCGGATGCCGTTAAGAGAATCATTGAGGAGAAAGGATGTCTGCCCAAACAGGTTTTTAACATAGACGAAAGTGCCCTATTCTAGGGGAAAAAATGCTACAAAAAACATTTACTAGTAAGAAAGAGAAGTGATCGCCAGGATTTAAAGCCAGAAGGGATAAGCTAACTCTATGGTTTTGTACAAACGCAGTTGGGTTTCTGATCAGACAGCCCTTCTCTAGAGAGCCGCTAACCCCCAAGTTCTGAAGGGAGAATATAAATATTTTCCTGTCTTTATCTTGTACAAGAAGAAGGCCTGGACACCAAGAATCCTTTTTCTGGGTGGGTCCCTGATGAAGTATCTTTGATTTCAGACGGTACCCTGTCCCAGAACCCTGTGAGTCCAACACCGAAGGCTTCAAACTGATCTCCTCACCTCCAAACACAGCGTCTCTAATTTAGCCTCTAGATCAGGGGTCAGAAGGACCTTTAATGCTCACGACACATGGTGTCCTATGGAAAGGATTGTCAACGCTGTGGAAGGGAACCCCAACAGAGAGCGTCACAGAAGTCTGGAAGGATTTCACCAGAAGGTGCCATTGTCGTTACAGAAAAAAGCCGCGAGAGCCACCAAGCCCGAAACAATAAATTCCTGTTGGAGAAAAGTCCAGACGTCGTGTGTGACTTCTTGGGATTTATCACGCAGCCCGTCGGGGAAACCATGAGAAAGATTATGGCTCTGGCAAAAATGGCGGAGGGGCGGGAGGGAGGTGAAGGGTTTTAAGATCCGGATCTTGGAGAAATTCGAGCGCTAAAGACACACGCCAGAGGCACCCACAGGAGTCGACGTGATGGAGGTGAGAGCCTCGGAACCAGTGCCAGACAACGAGGACGAAGATGCAAAAGCAGCTCAGGAGACAAACTGATGTTAGACAGTCTGGCAAAAGCGTTCCGATGATCCGGATGTGGGACTTGAACTCACCAACCATGAGACCATGACCTGAGCTGAGATCGCGAGTTGGATGCTCTACCGGCTGAGCTACCCAGGCGCCCCTTGACTTCTTTTACGAGACGGACTTGGGCACTGTCCCTAAAGCAAATGGTGGAGGAAGAATTGCTTCTGTATGGGACCATTTTGAGAGAAATGAAAAGGCAAAAAAGTTGGGCAGAGATTGCGATGTATTTCTGTGAAGTCACACCCAGTGTGCCTGCCTCTCCAGCCTCCCCTTCCACCTCCCCCACCGCTCCCTCCCCTGATGCCGCTGGGACAGCAAGACCCCCCCGTCCTCCTCCCCCGCCCCGGCCTTCTGGAAGGCAATGAGGATGGAGACTTTATGATGACCCGCTTCCACTTAGTGAATAATAAATGATCATCGCGCCACACAGTTGATAAGCCGGCCCGTCGTGCATGCGTGTGTCTTCGTGTGAGAACCTCATAACCGTAGGGCTCAGACCATAGGAGGTGTCTTGTGTCGTGCCCGTTATCACCCAAGAATTCATCGTGTACGCCATCCTGTGTTCACTTGCATGGAAGTGCATCACCCACCCGTACGGAGGCATAAAGTGAGTGATAGTTAACATGAGGTTCCTAAGGTGTTAGTTTTCTCACGGTTCTCGAACGCTGCTTTCGAAGAATTACGGTACACTACAGTGAGCGTCTCTTACAATTTGAGAAACCGTGTATCAACCTATCACCACAGGCAAGTGTTTTTTTTTTTTTTAATTTTTTTTTAACATTTATTTATTTTTGAGACAGAGAGAGACAGAGCATGAACAGGGGAGGGGCAGAGAGAGAGGGAGACACGGAATCAGAAGCAGGCTCCCGGCTCTGAGCCATCAGCACAGAGCCCGACGCGGGGCTCGAACTCACGGGCCGTGAGATCATGACCTGAGCTGAAGTCGGCCGCTTAACCGACTGAGCCACCCAGGTGCCCCACAAGTGGTTTTTTTTTTTTAAAGTTAAGTGTTTCTAACACTGTGTTATGAATATGATTGTGATACCGTATGCCGTAAAGATGTTATAACCACTCACCCAGCGTATGGGCTAGCTACCGCGGAGCAATCGTATCCATTTCAGTCGTTGCTGCTGCTTCATTACTGACGTATGAATTGTGTTATGCGTGAATAAATACGAACTTTTCACATTGCCTTTTACGTGTTTTTTAATGTTTATTCATTTTGAGAGAGAGAGAGAGAGTGTGTGTGCACGAGCAAGGGAAGGGGAGAGAATCTCAAGCAGGCTTCACGCCCAGCATGGAGCCCAGTGTGGGGCTCGATCTCAGGACCATGAGATCATGACCTGAGCTCAGATCAAGAGTCTGATGCCTTAACCAACTGAGCTGCCCCAGTGCCCCTCTTTTATTTTTTGAGGTCTACCGTTAGTAATACATAGAGCATCTACAGTGTTTTGTATCATATATAAGAATATTGATGTAGATACTGACAGATGATTCACGCTGTGAATGGACAATGTACTTTGGGTATCGATACATACAGTACTGTAAATGTATTTGCTCTCCCTTAGGATTTTCTTAATAGCATTTTCTTTTTTCTAGCATACCTTCTTGTAAGAATACATTATGCAATACACGTAACATGCAGAATGTGTGTTAATTGCCTGTTTATTTTATCAGTAAGGCTTCCAGTCAACAGTAGGCTGTTAGTAGTTAAGTTTGGGGGAATCAAAAGTTATACGCAAGATTTTTTAATGCACAGAGGTCGCTGCCCTTTACCCCCACGTTGTTCAAGGGTCAACTGTACGTACAATAAAATTCACCAGTTTGAAAGTGTGCCATTTAATGAGTTTTGACAAGTGTGCCCCGTAGCGTAGCCATGACCATGATCATGGGCCCAGAATATAACTTCAGGCCTTTTGCAGTCAGCCTCCTGCTCTCCCCCTGGCTCAGGAAATCCCAAGTTTTGGAGTGCAGGAAGTTTTGTCTGCCCTTTTTTTTTTTTTTAATGTTTATTTATTTATTTATTTTTTTTGAGAGAGAGAGGGAGAGTGTGAGTGGGGGAGGGGCAGAGAGCTAGAGAACACAAGGGGGGGTGGTGGTGGGTGGAGACAGAGGCTCTGAAGCAGGCTCCCCGCTGACAGCAGAGAGCCCAACGCAGGGGGCTCAAACTCACGAACCTTGAGACCATGACCTGAGCTGAAATCAGACGCTGAACCGACTGAGCCCCCCAGGCACCCCCGTCTGTTTTACGCATTGCTCTATCCCCAGCTCCCGGAACTCTGGCACACGTGAGTGCTTGAGTTGGGTGAATGGAGGCCATCGTGCATAGTTATTTCAGTGCACGAATTCCACATTTCGTAGGTAGTTTCTTGTTAAATGAAGGGCTGATGAACCTGCCTTTCCTGCCCTATCACATGCCCCCGGCTGGCAGATGTTCAGGATGTTCTGTTGCCTCTCTGCTGCCCTCCAGGTGAGCCTGTGGCTGTAGCCGTGGGGATCGTTGCCTTAAGGATGAAGGAGTGGGGGAAGGAGGGCAGAGGGCCATTAGGGTCCCGGAAGAAAGAGGAGGCTCAGAAAGCAGCCGCTGAAGCCGAGAGGCAGGGGGTGGGGGGGGGCTCGGAGGGTCTCGGGGGGTGCTTTGAGAGGAGAGGATAGTCAGAAGTGTCAAAACAGCTCAGGGTTTGTGGGGAAGTACAGGGTGGATGTCGATGATCCACGGCGTAGATGTTTGTTCCCCATTCACTCCCCAAGTGAAGGCTGACACTGTTAGCAGGTGGAAGAGTGACCTTCGTAGGGAAAACGAAAGGCAGAACACCACCACCACCGCAATGAAGATCTAGAATGTTTCGGTCATTGCCAGAGGCTCCCTTTTGCCCTTTCCTCATAGGCTCGCAGCCCCAGACAACGACTACCCTTCTCTCTTTCACGGTAGATGAGACTCTTCTCTCCTAGAAGAGGGATCGTACTTTAAAAATATATTTTTATATATTCTGTTAATATGTGCACTGTTTTTTTTTTTTTTTGAAGTTTATTTATTTTGAGAGTGAGAGTGGGAGAATGAGGGAGGAAGAGAGAGAAGGAGAGAATCCCAAGCAGGCCCCGCATTGTCAGCCCAGAGCCCGATGCAGGGCTCGAGCTCATGAACCTGCGATCATGAGATGGTGACCCGAGCCGAAACCAAGCATCAGATGCTTGACCAACTGAGCCCCCGAGGCGCCCCTGTTCTTTCTGTGTGTAGTTGTGTGTGTGTGTGTGTGGAGCCATAATTATAGTTATAAAAAACTGAGTTTGTCAACTGTGGCCATGATCAATCGGGCATTTTGTATTTCACTTTTTTTCCTGCATCAATGCAAGGGACCTCATATGTTTTGGGACTCCATGAAAAAAGCAGATTCAACCTGAATTACTTTCTTCCACATTATTGCTTTACTTCCTGGT
Organism: Panthera pardus; assembly: GCF_024362965.1. Lineage (NCBI taxonomy): Eukaryota > Metazoa > Chordata > Mammalia > Carnivora > Felidae > Panthera > Panthera pardus. The sequence goes on along the minus strand of NW_026526732.1, from coordinate 121,348,433 downwards.
CATAACTTACTCGAGTGGAAAATGGGACAGGTTGCATTATCCCTGCCTTGTAAGTGGGGAAATGAAACGCAGTTTCTCCAAGGTCCCTTGTTGGTCCCAGGATTAGGACGGAGGCTGGCGCCCAGGCCCCTGTGCCCCGTCCGCCACACCGCGTGGGCTTAAGGCGGATGTGTTCCAGCTCGCTCCCCCCGGAAGCCGCCTGCCTCCACGTTCCAGAGCCTTAGTGCACCCTTCCTTCTCTGACTCCTGTCTCCTGTCTCACCCCCAGGACCTGGCCACCCCTCAGGCCTTTGCGCGAAACCCGTCCCTGGTGTGGGAGTTCTACCACTACCGGCGGGAGGTGATGCTGAGCAAGGAACCGAACCCCGGGCACCTCGCCATCGCTGAATGTGAGGCCCGGCTGCGTGGGCAGGGCCGCCGGCTTGTGGTCATCACTCAAAACATCGATGAGCTGCACCGCAAGGCTGGCACCAAGAACCTTCTGGAAATCCACGGTGAGGCGCCCTCGCGTGGGGAGGGGAACCAGACTTCAAAACACGTGTCCTGCCATTTCCCACCTGGACCCACCGAACCACAGTCTGCATTTAGACAGGACACCCAGGCGTCTGGTGTGCGGGTCACACGGCAGAGACGCGAGTGCCCAGGGAGGCTGGCGGGAAAAGGGAAGTGTGGGCCATCGAACAACTTACGGCTTTGGCAGGAGCCGCCCGGGAAGACTCTGGCATTCCTGGGGGTGGCCGTTTCCTTTCCCCTCCTCCCCAGCTGGCCTGTCCCCTGAGGCTGAGCCTCTGCCCAGCTCTCAACAGATCAGTGACTAAGCCCGCCAGGTTTGTGACACCTGTGGAGTTTGTCTTACGTCCCGCTGGCTTCCCTCTGCCCTTCATGACACCGTCTCCCTCACGTCCTCTTTAATCCCCTCCCTCCTTTGAGCTCACCAAAAATCTCGTAAACTCATACAGTTTCACATTTCATTCATACAAGAGCATAATCCCAAGGGCATTTGTATTTAAGAGTCTACAAAACTTCCATCCCAAGCAACGCATTGCTAATTGTGGAATTTCCAGCAGTGGTGACCCAGGGGGGAATGTGGCTGGTTTCCTTGGGTTTGCAGTGAAGTTGCCTATTTTTGCCTGGGATAACGGAAACCGAGCACTGTTCACTTGGGTCCCGTCCCTCTTTTGTGCCCTAGCCATAGTCAGCCACCTACTGACCCGGTGTCTTGTTGGCACCTTCTCCCGCTGGGTCTGGGCCACTGTCCATGCGGCTCCTCTCGTTTCTTTACACTATCAGAATGCAGGCGGTGTCTCTTGCCATGTAAAAATGTGTCAGATGGGGGTGTTAACACCTGTCTTGGTTGTTTAAGGATTAAATAAGACAATATGTACATATTATTAGTTGGGGCTTATGGGGTTGCAAGCGATAAGAACTCTCTTCTAATTTAGGTAAAAACAGGTGCGCCTGGGTGGCTCAGTTGGTTGAGCAGCCAACTTCGGCTCAGGTGATGATCTCACGGTCCGTGAGTTCGAGCCCTGCGTCGGGCTCTGTGCTGACAGCTCAGAGCCCGGAGCCTGCTTCGGATTCTGGGTCTCCCTCTCTCTCTGCCCCTTCCCTGCTCGCACTCTGTCTCTTTCTCTCTCTCTCTCTCTGCCTCTCTCTCTCTCTCTCTCTCAAAAATAAACATTCAAAAAAAATTCTGATTTAGGTAAAAAAAAGAAAGCCCCTTCTTTCATCAAACTAAAGATGCCACCAATTTTTAACATGTATCGTGTTTTCAGTGTGACCCTCGCAAAGGAAATAGTCTGCCTAAGCCATCATATTTTATTATCCCTGAGCATTGTTATTTTGCACTTACCGAAATGGCCTACTAAAACTTACATAGACACAGATTTTTAGAAACTGTATCACCCTTGCACATATAAAAAACAGTGAAATATAAAAATGCACATATGAAAATGAGTGAAATAAAGTGGTTAAGATACTTCTCACGTTCCGACTCTTTCAAATCACTTCTGAATGACTCCAAGGTGTCAGTGTTTTCCAGGCGTGTTTTCCACGCATTTCCTAAGAGGCTGCTCCCCGCTCGTCTCCGGGTTCCCCTCCAAGCTGCTGACACACATCCTGGAAATCTGATATTGGGCCTTCCTGGATCGACACCAACAGGTGTCGGGGGGAATGTATTAGACAACAGCCCAAACTCGTTTTCTTCCCCCAAATGGCCCTTTGGTGGTTTGTGGGCTGAAACGTCCAGGGCTGGCCCTTGCCCCAGCAGTCCCTGGGGAATAACAGCCATGTCCCCACACGTTTCAGCCATCACTGTTCTCCTATAACAGGTGTGCCAGCGCAGGCTCTGACGGCCGCCTCACACCTGTCCTCTCGCCGGGTAGCAGTCATAGGACACATGCGATTTCAGAGATACTAACGTGGGGGAGAATGGCCTTGCCGAAATTGACAAAGTAGGGATGTTGTCTCACAGAACCCGGGAGTCCTGGGTTGGAGCTGATGTCGTGAGCAACAGTCTCTTCTTGCTCTGCCCCCCACCCCAGCTTTGTTGACTCTTTGAATAAAACCTCACTTCTCCCCGTGCATGCGGTCTGCCTCCGTGCGCCAGGCCAGTGAAGGGAGCTGTGGGCCGCTCTGGGCACCTTGCTTGGGTCACATACCTCCCTGTGACCGAAGGCCACTGCCAGAGGATTACGGTACCGTGATTGGACCAGTCGGGGGCGTGAGCCTAAGCTTGTATTTGGGGATGGGATTGACAGCTCCACCACTCAGGGGATAGAGGAGAGATGGCTCCCCGAGGAAGGAAAACTGGACAGAACGGAGCAGTGGACATCCACTCTGGTGCGTGGTGAACATTTAGTGAATCGTGGTCACCGTCGTTGCTTTAGCTCAATAAATGGGTTGCTAGTTTTAACAATTACTTGCTTCATTTGTTAGTTGCTTATGTATTTACTGAGCTGCTTTTGTAGAAAGACTCAAGATTTGTTGAGTCGACGGTAAGATTTTGCCAGTACATCCAACGTTTTGAGCCTTCGTCAGTCATGTACCTAGTAAACCACGCCCTTGGGTTGACACTGGCTTCATGTACCCTACTGACCACCTTCAAGTCCGCCTCAACATCAGGATCATTTGAGAGCTCCTTAATCATGCCATAAGTCATTTTATCTGTCTCTCTCCCTTCCAGATTACAAAATCCAGGAGGCAGATGTCCGTGGCTCAGTAGAACTGCGTGCCTTTGGATTTCCCTTGACACCTAGGGCAGGCCCATTTGTTGAAATGAACGAATAAAAACTAAATTCTGTTGCACCCCTTTAGACATGGAGACAATTCCTTCTAATTATGCTAAATAACGGTCTTGTTTAACTTGTGTTTTTCAGGTAGCTTATTTAAAACCCGATGTACCTCTTGTGGAGTTGTGGCGGAGAATTACAAGAGTCCCATTTGTCCAGCTTTATTGGGAAAAGGGTAATGACACTGCCCTACGGAATGAGTGTACTTTGTTTTCTCTTTTAAGTTGAACATAAACGGAAGGAAATTGAACAGTAGCCTAAGATTCCTGTGGATAGTTACGAGAAATGAGACTAGATTACAGTACAGCCATAGGATAAAAGAACTATTTTGCTCAAAATTTACAATGCTAAGTGAAAACCACAGGACCTAACTCTTATCTAATATGATCCAAACTTCATATTTAAACACATGCACGTGCACACACACACACACACACACACACTCATGCAAACACACGCACACCCCATGTGGGTATACCTGGTATATAGATAACAGACCAGAAGAAAAGACAACAAAATATTAACAGTGATTATCAAGAATAGTGGGGTTAAAATCACTGGGTGTTAACTGTTTGGTATCTGCCCTTCTGGTACCCTTCTTTTTTTTTTTTTTTTTTAATTTTTTTTTTTTTTTAACATTTATTTATTTTTGAGACAGAGAGAGACAGAGCATGAACAGGGGAGGGGCAGAGAGAGAGGGAGACACAGAATCGGAAGCAGGCTCCAGGCTCTGAGCCATCAGCCCAGAGCCCGACGCGGGGCTCGAACTCGTGGACCGTGAGATCGTGACCTGAGCCGAAGTCAGATGCTTAACCGACCGAGCCACCCGGGTGCCCCCTTCCAGTACCCTTCTAAGTCAGCTTGTATTAACTATGAGTTTGGGAGCTGTATACCGCCAGGCGAATATACAGACTCACGTTATGTTTTCTCTCTGTTCTTTGATTATACCAATGTCATTGTTTCTTTACTAACATCACTTACTCCAGGGCTCCGGAACCTGAAGCTCAGGATGCCAGAATCCCAGTGGAGAAACTTCCCCGGTGGGTAAAACTCTCTGATCCGTAGTTGGTTTTTCAGATTGAAATTAAAAAAAAAAACAATCAAAATCTAAGTTCATTTGCTGAGATGCCTCTTAAGTGCACAAATGCAGCCGGACGGGGGCCAAAGGTTGAAGGTGAACCACCCCAGGGCGAGGAGAACCACTCCCTTCCCGTCCCTTTTTTGCTTTGCACTGTCCCTTTTTGCTTTGCACTGTGGTGGGATAATTTGAGGCCTGGAAGGGTTCTGGAGCTGTTATGCCCCAGCTGCTTACCCGGTGCTTACGAAGCGTAGAGGCGGACGTCTTGTGAAAATGTTAGCTGCAATCATCTTCATTCTCCTCCTTGTCGTGTGTTATTAACCCAGGGCAAAGGAGGCAGTAAAAGGTCTTGCAAAAGTGAAATTATAGGACCAAACAGGATTTTTGTAGATAAAAAAAAAAAGAAAAGGAAAGCCCTAGAGAAAGTTTTTTGTGTCAGTTTTTCTTTTTTTTTTTTTTTATTTAAAAAAAAAAATTTTTTTTTTAACGTTTTTATTCATTTTTGAGACAGAGAGAGACAGAGCATGAATGGGGGAGGGTCAGAGAGAGGGAGACACAGAATCTGAAACAGGCTCCGGGCTCTGAGCTGTCAGCACAGGGGCCCGATGCGGGGCTTGAACTCACGGACTGCGAGATCGTGACCTGAGCCGAAGTCGGCGCTCAACCAACTGAGCCACCCAGGCACCCCTGTGTCGGTTTTTCAAAAGCAGACGTTACAACGGCATTTCCCAAAGTGTTCTTAGAACACTCGATCCATGTGATGTTGATGGACGTTACTTAAAAAATGATGTTATGTGTTCAAATACATATGGAAACCGTAGAGTAAACAAATTTGAAGTATGTTTGCTTTACTGCAGGACTTCTCAGAGCATTTAATACACCAAAGTACACTGTTCTTTATTATTTTTTTTTAATTTTTTTTTTAATGTTTATTTATTTTTGAGACAGAGAGAGACAGAGCATGAATGGGGGAGGGTCAGAGAGAGAGGGAGACACAGAATCCGAAACAGGCTCCAGGCTCTGAGCTGTCAGCACAGAGCCTGATGCGGGGCTCGAACTCACAGACCGTGAGATCATGACCTGAGCTGAAGTCGGATGCTTAACCGACTGAGCCACCCAGGCGCCCCTGTTCTTTAAAGAATAGTTATCATTTGTGAATATTTCACTAGTTTATTTAACCACAGAACCCTATTTGTTATTCTTTTCAACGTTTTTTAATTTAAGTGTTTTATTTACTTATTTTGAGAAGACAGAGAAAGGATGAGAGTGAGTGGGGGAGGGGCAGAAAGAGAGGGAGAAAGAGGATCCCAAGCAGGCTCTGGGCTCTTAGTGTGGAGCCTGACGCGGGGCTCGATGCCATGACCCTGAGATGATGACCTACCTGAGCTGAAATCAAGAGCTGGGTGCTCAACCGACAGAGCCACCCAGGCGCCCCAGAACCCTATTTATTATTCTTAAGAAGGGTTTTTATTACTGAATTCTAAAGTTTGATCTAAAACAATAGGGAATCGTGGGCAGTTCTTGAGAAGATTATTTATGATGAAAGTGAGGTTTGGGAGGTTGTAGAAGGTCTACGTAAGATGACCCACAGGCAGTGGGGAGTGGAAGAAGAGGAAGATGGCGAACTTGGCCGTGGCGAGGGCAAGAGAAAGGTGAATCTGAGGGAAAGTGAAAGGGGGACACAGATGCGACTAGCACGTGGCTGGTGTGTTCGAGGCAGGGCTGAGCCTGGTTCCTCCCGGCTGCCATGCTGAAGAGTGCGATGACGTAGCTGGGAAAGGGAAAGCTGTGGTTAAAACCCCACATCCAGCTGAGTCCATGTTGAAGATCATTTGGCTTCATCCGAGATTCATGGATCGGACAGCATCCCACGTAGCAGACAGAAGCTCCAAGGAGCTGCGCACAATGGAAGACGTTTATAGGTGGAAGAGGCAGGGCAAGGAAGTTCTTCGGGCAAAGAGGGAATTGTTTCGGGCAAGGTCACCTTCCTTCTGGGGACCCAAGGGGTGTTTCAGGCGGGTTACCCCACTAGTGCTGACCAGGTGGCTCCAGATTGACTGGTTAAAGACCACAGGCCCTGGAGAGGCTGGGTATACAGCTAGGTTAGGTACTAGGTCTTGGTTTGCTGATATGGGGCTTAGCCCACGGGACTCCATTTGGGGCCTGTGGTCTCTCTTTTTTAACACGGTTTAGAAAGAGAATGGTAAGGTTGGCTGAAACACATCTGTCAACATATCAGCCCAGTGCATCCGGACAAAATGAAAGCTTTAGAAGGGCCTGAATATTCAGAATAAGCTCACATGGTCTGGAAGGGGAGGGAGGGAGGATAACAAGGAAGAGGGCGATAGACTTGATTTGGGGTAGCCCCTAGCCTTCCTCTGATCCAGTGGGGCAGATCTTCTGGCAGGGCAGGTGTTGGGGTTGGGTGAAGGATAATGTTCCCACAGGTGCGAAGAGGCAGGGTGCGAGGGCCTGCTGCGACCCCACGTGGTGTGGTTTGGCGAAAACCTGGATCCTGCCATTCTGGAGGAGGTTGACAGAGAGCTGACCCTCTGTGACTTATGTCTAGTGGTAAGTCATGCCCTCCCCTGATCCTCGAGATTTTCCGGAACACCAGGACTGGGGTGGAGTTTGTTGTGTTTTTTTTATCTTCCCTTCCTTCCCTCTCTCTTCCCTTTCCTTCCTTCCTCCTCTTCCTACTGTGTGTGTTGAGAGGTTTTGTACCCTACAGAAGAATTAAGAAACAACGAATACGAATTGATCGTAAATGTGAAACTGCGGAAGACCATGTCTTGGGCTTTGCAAAGACACTTCCCTCCTGCCAAAAATAATGAAAAGAGCATGTTATTGGTTCTGATTTTGAAAGTAATACATGTTCATTATTACATTTGAGAAAACACAAAAAAGTGTAAAATTATAAGGAGGAAATTAGAAATCACCAATGATTCTGCCATCCAAAAATAGCCACTGTTCATTTTAGTGTATTTTTTCCTAGATCAGAGGTGAGAAACTGTGGCCGGTGGGCCAGATCTAGGCTGCCACTTGTTTTTGTAAATAAAGTTTTATTGGAACACAACCATGCCCATTCTTCTATGTATCGTGTATGGCTGCTTTCACACTCCAATGGCAGAGTTGACTATTTGTGATGGAGACTGTATGGCTTATAAATCCTAAAAATATTACTATATGGCCCTTCCCAGAAAAACATTTCCCTACTCCTGGTCTAGACCTTTCATTGTGCAGATGTATACATATGGTTAAAAATTCAAAAGTGGGTTCATACTGTATGTTCTGCTTTGAAACAACTTTATTCATGTAGCGATTCACCGGGCATATTCCGTGTCAGTACATCCACAAATCTGTATCATCTTTTCATTGGCGGCATGGTATTCTGTTGCATGGATATACAATGATATATTTAACCAATCCTCCATTGTCGGCCATTTAGGCCATTTCACATTTTGATATTTTCAATAATGCTGTAGTGAATATTCTTTTTTTGTTGTTAATTTTTTTTTAATTTTTTTTTAACGCTTACTCATTTTTGAGAGACAGAGAGAGCGTGAGTGGGGGAGGGGCAGGATCTGAAGCAGGCTCCAGACTCCGAGCTGTCAGCACGGAGCCTGATGCAGGGCTCGAACTCACGAACTGCGAGATCATGACCTGAGCCGAAGTCAGACACTTAACCGACTGAGCCACCCAGGCGCCCCTGTAGTGACTATTCTTAGACCTAACTCCTTGCATACTCTTCAAATCATTTCCTTGGGACATATTTCCTAGAAATGGAATGAATTAGACAGAGGGTGTGCATATTTCCGAGTTTCCTTAACACATCTTTAAAAGCAGAAGCACTTTCTCATGGGTACACATTCATTCAGCCAGTATTTATTGAGTGCACCCCAATGTTTCAGTGTCTGTTCATCACCAGTGCTTAAATGAGAAAACCTGGTTTGTACAACATATTCTGGCCTTTCCATTCTTGTAAAGCACACTTATACATATGTATCTATAGGGAAAAACCTGAAAGGATGTATATCCAAATGTGAACAGTGGTTATCACAGGGTAGCGGGAGTATGAATAACGTGAGTATATTTTTTCTTTGCGTTTTCTAATGTTAAAAAAAAAAGAAAAAAGAAAAAAACGAACATGGATTATTGGCATTACTTCACAGAGCAGAGACAAAACTGAGCCCTTGATTCTCTGCATTTGTGCTCCCTTTTCCCTAGCACATTCTTCTAGTGATCAGCCGACAGGATGCCTCTTAACTCCCCATCTGTCCCTTGGAAGCTCTCCATCTGTTTCATCCAGCTAGCTTTCCTCACATCTTGCAACCCTAAAGTGGCCTGAGTTTATGTAAGGTTTTCTGGAAGAATGTTTCCTCTCCCCGTAGTGTGGTCATTGGTCCGTTTCTCTTTGTTTGCTTTGTAGGTGGGAACTTCCTCCGTGGTTTATCCTGCCGCCATGTTTGCCCCCCAGGTGTCTGCCCGCGGAGTGCCAGTGGCCGAATTCAACATGGAAACCACCCCAGCCACGAACAGATTCAGGTACAGGGACCAGGTGGGAGATGGACGGTGCTGAGCACGTTTAGACACGTTATCTAAACAGATGTCACCTATGGTTCTAATTAGAAAAAAGAGAGAGAGAGAGAGAGAGATGGAGACACACAGAGTATATGTTTTCTAATTTGGTCGGTCGTTGCTTTGATGGAAGAACAAAATCTTCACTGTAGACCAAGGTAGCTATGTCTTTTTACAGGGAATTTGCCTTAGGGCTTTTGGGGTTCACATTTTGAAAGTCCTTCTTTGATTAGCGTTTTGAAAGTTCTTTGATTCCCTAGGCTTTGCTGTCATTCGTGTGTTTATGTGAGATTTAGTAATGGCATTTCGGTGTAGGCGAGTTGAATACCCAGCACAGCCGGGGAGATGCCCATACACCCCTCATCACTCTGTTCTCACTGCGCGGCGTCCTGGGTGAGCTCCTCTTTGGTCTCATTGCCAAATAATCGCCAAGTTGCCACGTATCCTTAATATTAGTACTTGGGGCCATGCCATGATACTGATCCCTTCTTCCACACTGTGGAAAGTGGAGACCATCAGAGAATGCGTTTTGGGGGTTCTGTTTTGTCCTCCCCTTCCTTTTGCTTTCTTTTTTCACCCTGGCTGTTGTGTCTTCCCTTAGTTTATACATTTTTATCAGTCTGCTTAATTCCTTTCTAGAATAAGGTAGAACATGAAAAACTCTTAAAGAAATATGAATAAATGGAAAACTTCACTGAAACTTCTTTTTTTTTAAGTTTTTAATGTTTATTTATTTTGAGAGAGAGAGAGAGAGAGAGAATGAGTGGGGAAGGGGCAGAGAGAGAGGGAGACAGAATCTGAAGCAGGCTCCATCAGCAAAGAGCCCAACGCGGGGCTTGAAACCACGAACTGTGAGATCATTACCTGAGCCGAAGTCAGACGCTTAACTGACCGGGCCACCCAGGCGCTCCTGAAACTTCTTATCATTACTTCAGCCAATAGTTTTCACCTCAACAACATATTTTAAAAATACCGACGGGGGCGCCTGGGTGGCTCAGTTGGTTGAGCGTCCGAATTCATCTCCGGTCATGATCTCACAGTTCATGAGTTCGAGCCCCGCGTCGGGCTCTGTGCTGACGGCTCAGAGCCTGGAGCCTGCTTCGGATTCTGTGCCTCCCTCTCTCTCTGCCCCAACCCACTTGCATTCTGTCTCTGTCTCAAAAATAAATAAACGTTAAAAAAATTAAAAAAAAAATACCAACGTGTGGGTACCACCCAGGAGGTTCTGATGTGATTGGCCTGAGGTGTAGCCTGGCCATCGTGATTTTTATCAGCTTCCTAGATGATTCTAATGTGCAGCTACGGTGAGAACCAGCATTCTGAGTCTTCATTGGGATCAAAATGTGCCACAGACTGTGTGACCGTCTTCAGGTGACTTGGCCGAATCTGGTCTCCTCCACGTCTTTTTAATCAGCTACGGTTTGTGTCCTTAGTCCACCTCTTCATTTGTGCATAAGTGGTAGGAACCAGGAAGACGTCCCTTTAAAAAACTGCCTTCGATTATAAAACTGATTCTTTGAAACTCCCCAGGAGAAGAAATATAGAAGATGAGAATATGTGGAAGGACATTCACGTTCATGGACCAGACAAGTTAATATTGTTACTATGGCAGTGCTCCCCACCCTGATTTACAGATACCGCTAGTCTCTATCGAAATTGCGGCTGGCCTGTTTGCTAAAATTGGCAAGTTGGTCCCAAAATTCATATGGAAATGCAAGGGACCCAGAATAGCCGAAACAAAAAGAATGAAGTTGAAAAACTCACGCTTTGCAGTTTGGAAAGTTACCACGAAGTTACAGTTACGCAGACCGCGTGGCGCTGGCCTGCAGATGGGCACATAGGTTAGCGGAACAGAATCGCAAGTCCAGAAATACACATAAGTTAGCGGAACAGAATCGCGAGTCCAGAAATTTACATAGGTTAGCGGAACAGAATCGCGAGTCCAGAAATATACATAGGTTAGCGGAACAGAATCGCGAGTCCAGAAATACACTAGGTTAACAGAAAAGAATCGAGAGTCCAGTCAGCGTATGGCCAACCGATTTCTGGAAAGGGTATGAAGACAACTCAAGGAAAGGACAGTCTTTTTAACAAGTGGTGCTGGAACAGCTGGAGAGCCACCTGCAAAAGAAGGGACTGGGACTCTTTCATCACACCACCTGCAAAAATTAGCCCAAATGGGTCATAGACCTAGACATAAAAGCTAAAAATGTAAAATACTTAAATGAAAATATAGGAGTAAGTCTTTTTTGACCTCGAGTTAGTCAAAGCCCCCGTGATATGACTTCAAAAGCACAAGTAACACAAGAAAAATGGATAAATCAGGGGCGCCTGGGTGGCTCAGTCAAACATCCAACTCTTCCTTTTGGCTCAGGTCATGATCTCACGGTTCATGAGTTTGAGCCCTGCATTGCCCCACATTGGGCTCTGTGCTGACAGTGTGGAGCCTGCTTCGGATTCTCTTTTTCCCTCTCTCCTTGCCTCTCCGTCTTTTTCTCCTCTCTCAGAATAAATAAATAAACTTTTTTTAAAAAAATGGATAAATTGGACTCCATCAAGATTAAAAACCTCTGTACTTCAACGGACCCCATCCGCAAAGTGAAAAAGACAACCTACAGAATGGGAGAGAATATTTGCCGGTCTAATATTTGATATGGGACTTGCATCCAGCATATATAAAGAGCTCTCACAATTCAATAATAAAAAGACAAACAGTCCAATTTAGAAATGGACCAAAGATTTGAGTAGACGTTTCTCCAAATATGTACACATGGCCGAGAAGCATATTGAAATATGCTGAACATTATTAAAATTAGGGAAATGCAAATTAAAACCACCATGAGATACCACTTAACAACCACTAGAATGGGTATAATAATACAAAGTGTGTATATATATATAATAAAACAAAGTAACAGGTGTTGAAGAAAGTGGACCTCTCACCTGTTGCCGGTAGAAATGTACAATAGTGCACCTGCTCCGGAAAACAGTCTGGCAGTTCCTCGAAAGGTTATATACAGAGTGAACATAGGATCCAGCAATTCTCTTAGGTAGATAGCCGAGAGAAATGAAAACATACATCTACTGGGGCGCCTGGGTGGCTCAGTCGGTTAAGCGTCCGACTTCGGCTCAGGTCATGATCTCATAGTTTGTGGGTTCGAGCCCTGCATTGGGCCCTGTGCTGTCAGTGCAGAGCCTGCTTCGGATCCTCTGCCTCCCTCTCTCTCTGCCCCTCCCCTGTTCTCGCGCTCTCTCTCTCAAAAGTAAATAAACATTAGGGAAAAAGGGGGCACCTGGGTGACTCACTCGGTTAAGCATTCAGCTCTTGGTTTTGGCTCAGGTCATGATCTCATGGTTTCATGAGTTTGAACACTACGTCGGGCTCTGTCCAGCCTGGGATTCTCGGTCTCCCCCTCTCTTTGCCCGTCTCCCACTCGTGCTGTCTCTGTCTCTCCCAAAATAAATTAAAAAAAAAAAAAAGAAAAAGCAAGAATGATCCAAATGTCCTTCCGGTCCTCAACTGATTAGTGGAGAAACATAATTTGGTACATACGTATCAGGGAATATTATGCAGCCATGAAAAGAAATGAAATGCTGATCTGTGTTACAACACGAATGACCTTTGAAACATTCTAGTGGGTGAAAGAAGCCAGACACACAAGACCACACATCATATGATTCTGGTTATATGAGATACCTAGAAATCAACCGAGACTGGAGGTCGATGAGTGGTTGTCTAGGGTTAGGACAGGGAGGAACGAGAAGTAACTATAAATGGAGACACGTTTCCTTTTGGGATGAGAAAAAATTGTCTAATGTGGATTGTGGTGATGGTCATATAATTCTGTGAATATACTAAAAAAAAGAAAAACCACATTAAATTATATGTTTTAAACAGCTTATACGTGAGTTATATCTCAGTTAAGCTGTCCTGCTCAGAATTAAGTTATCTTCTAATGTATGCCCCGAAAAGTAGACATTGGACCTCTAACACGCGTTGTGGCATACACAGGTAGCAGCTGTGCTAGCCTGTAGCATTCTAAGAAGTGTCGGAGCAGGCAGCTCAGGCCTCTCGTCTGCTCGAAAGAACATCAGGGTGGCTCGGCGGCTTAAGTGTCCAACTTCGGCTCAGGTCACGACCTCACGGTTCACCAGTTCAAGTCCCGCGTCGGGCTCTGTGCCGACAGCTCGGAGCCTGGAGCCTGCTTCGGATTCTCTGTCTCCCCCGCTCTCTGCCCCTCCCCTGCTCGCATTCTGTCTCTCTCTCTCTCTCTCTCTCTCAAAAATAAATAAACATTAAAAAAAAAAATCAGTATTCTCCAAGAATGGGAAAGGACAAACTTTGTTTCCTTCTTTTTTTAAAAATTTATTTATTTGTTTGAGGTGGGGCTGGGGAAGGGCAGAGAGAGAATGAGAGAGAATCCCCAGCAGGCTCTGCGCCATCAGCACGGAGCCTGACTCGGGGCTTGATCCCACGAATTGCGAGATCATGACCTGAGCCCAAGTCAAGACCTTACCCCACTGAGCCAGCCGGGTGCCCTGGGATAAACTTTCTGAAGGAGGAAGTGAGCTCCGTCCCTAGTCCCTTTCTTCTAATGTGGTTTATTTTCAGTCCTATGATCCTCAGCTCACCTCTAAGAAGTATAAAGACTGAAAACAAATCATATGGTAGGAAAGTAACAAAATGCAGATGGGGGGGGGGAGAAAAGAAGACAATAAAAGGAGAGTGTTTGCACAAGCCAAGGGCTGGCCTCTACCTTTCATGCCCCGGACTGACCGGCAGGGACTGGCAGGCATTGTGTGTGTCTTCGTGTGAGAGGAAATTGAACCTGCCAGTTGTCCCTGCAGGTTGAGAAGAGAATCGTGGCGTATAATGATATCATTGCATAAGCTGGGCCTCCTAACACGACAGACCCGGTTCCGCCGCTGCTCCGTCTCGGCCAAAATCTTGGAAGCCTTGACCAAGTCTGACAAGCTACCCACTGACCAGCACCTACCACAAGAACCGCCTTCTGTTCGTACGTTGCTCTGGCAGCTGAGGCTGGCTGTACCACCAAGTCTGGGAATTTTCCCAGATGGGTGTAACTGACGGGCGAAGACAGTCGTGCTTCTATCTAGGAGTCCTCAAAGGTGGCATTTAGGAGAGATGTAGGTGATCTTCTCACCCCTTCTCAGCTTTTCAAACGGGGAACCAGGGCTGGGGCGATCGAGTGTTTGAACACACAGCTCGACAAGGGCAGGATTTTCTCTTAACAGCTCACGCGTGATAGATTTTGGTTGGATTTGACTCTGGGTCGGTGCTCCGCAAACTGCCTCCCGTAGGCCAAATTCACCCGCCATCTGCGTTTGTAAATAAAGTTTTATTGGCACTCAGCCGTGGCCCTGTGTTTACAGCAACGGAACTGGGTCGTTGCAACAGAGACCGTCTGGCCTAAAATATGCCTTCTCTGGCTCTTCACAGAGAAAGGCTTTGCCAACAACTACTGTAGGTTAATGAGAGAAACAAAAACTGGGATAATGTCTCCTTTTGGCCTAATTTTCCTTATTGCCTAAATAGGCGGGGCAGGAACGCGGGCCACACTTTGAATGTGGGTCTCACAGGACGTCTTAGACCGAGCACGCGTCGATTAGATTCTTTGCCCCAATTCTCATGTAGAGACAAAGTCACAGAATTTGCCTCCCACTGAAACGTATTAATATCCTCAGGGTGTTCATTAGTTCCGGTTTTGTTTTTGTCATTTGTCCCATCCCCGCTGGTGGTCGCGGATGATTTCTGACAAGCCATTACGGTTAGTGTAGACACGAGCCACTTTCAGCTTCGGCTTCAAGGTTCTTGGCTGTTCACTCAGCGCCGGGGTCCTTGGCCCGTGAGGGTCTGTGCACTTGCTGAGGCAGAAATGAGGTTTGCTTGTCAGGAGGCTGATGTGTTGGGCCTTCCAAGTACCTGGTCCCCTCCCCCCACCCCCGTGCCCTGTGATCACCATGTCGTTCATCTTGGAATTTCTCTAAACTTGGGAATTTAGTTGAAGTCCACAGGTGTTCATTTACTAAGCACCTATAATGCCCTAGACACGGTCCTAGGTGCTCAGGCCGGGATACGTCAGGACACCAAGCAAAAAAATCTCTTGTGTGAACATGACCCTCTCGTGGTGGAGGCAGACGGTGAGCAGTAAAGCAGAATAAACATGCCAAGACTGTAGCCGGTGAGCAGCTGGGCCGGAGGCTGTGGCAGAAAGAAAAGTCGAATTGGAGTGGGGCAGACTACCCAGATTCCACTGGGTAGTCAGGGCAGGCCGCACTGAGAAGACACCTGCGCGGGCTTGGAGGCGATGAGAGAGCGAGCTAAGGGGACTGTCTGGCTAAGAGCTTTCCAGACACAGGACCACCTGGAGCAGAGCCCCCCCACCCCCACCCCAGGACAAAGCACGCCTGGGAGGTGTGAGGACCAGCACTGAGGTCAGTGTGGCCGGAGTAGGGGGAGGGAGGGCGAAGAGGTGGTCAGGAAGGTCAGGAAGGAACATGTTTTTGGCAGGGGGTGGGGGGAGAAAGAAAGCAAACTGCCAGTAGAGTTTATAAGTCTGAGTTCTTGGCTAGAAAATGTTTTTTGTTGTTTTTTTTTTTAACATTTAATATCGAGAGACAGAGACAGAGCACGAGCATGGGAGGGGCAGAGAGGGAGGGGGAGACACAGAATCCGAAGCAGGCTCCAGGCTCTGAGCTGTCAGCACCGAGCCTGACGCGGGGCTCGAACTCACGGACCGTGAGATCGTGACCTGAGCCGAAGTCGGATGCTTTACCGACTGAGCCACCCAGGCGCCCCTATCACCCAGGCGCCCCTAGACGATGGTTTTATAAGGGCAC
This sequence comes from Panthera pardus, assembly GCF_024362965.1. Classification (NCBI taxonomy): domain Eukaryota; kingdom Metazoa; phylum Chordata; class Mammalia; order Carnivora; family Felidae; genus Panthera; species Panthera pardus. The sequence goes on along the minus strand of NW_026526732.1, from coordinate 121,332,626 downwards.
CTGGGTGGCTCAGTCGGTGGAGCGTCCGACTTCGGCTCAGGTCACGATCTCGCGGTCCGTGAGATCAAGCCCCACGTCGGGCTGTATGCTGACAGCTCAGCCTGCTGTGGATTCTGTGTCTCCCTCTCTCTCTGCCCCTCCCCTGCTCGTGCTCTGTCTTTCTCACTCTCAAAAATGAATAAATGTTAAAAAAAAATGTTGTTTTTGAAACCAGTTTTCTAAATTGCTTTAATTATGTATTTGCTCAGCAAGAGTATAAAGAATATACTTTTAAATTACGGTCGGCCACAGTGGGTAGGAAGTCCAGTGCTCCCCCTGGCTGCACTGCGGGTGGGTAGGAAGGGCCCTAATCTTGGTTCAGGCGGTTCGGCTCCTTGTTGGTCTGTTCATCAAAAAGTCACTGAGAGTAAGAACAATTTAAAAGGCACACATATATGCCTTAATAGAGTATACTTAAAGATACCTAACGAGATTTAATTTTATTGAATGAAACATATTTTCGTTTAGAGCAAAACACTGTGCATTCATTTGGTCTGTTTCGCTTTGCTTGACGGAGCTGGAGGCCATTTCTCTGAGCAGGGACCTGCTGATCATGCAGTCGCCTTTCTTGCATGAATCATGCTCTTAATCCTCCCAGCGTCCCTGCCCCCCAAGCCCCTGCAGATAAAAATCACCCTAACCCTTGGGGCGCCTGGGTGGTTCAGTCAGTGGAGCGTCTGACTTCGGCTCAGGTCATGATCTCACAACTCGTGGGTTCCAGCCCCGCGTCGGGCTCTGTGCTGACAGCTCGGAGCCTGGAGTCTGCTTTGGATTCTGTGTTTTCGTCTCTCTCTGCCCCTAACCCAGTCGCATTCTGTCTCTGTCTCCCTCAAAAATAAATAACCATTAAAAAAAAATCGGGCGCCTGGGTGGCTCAGTTGTTTAAGCATCTGACTTCGGCTCAGGTCACGATCTCGCGGTTCGTGAGTTCGAGCCCCGTGCCGGGCTCGGTGCTGACAGCTCAGAGCCTAGAGCCCGCTTCAGATTCTGTGTCTCCCTCTCTCTCTCTGCCCCTCCCCTGCTCACATTCTGTCTGTCTCTCTCTCTCTCTCAAAAATAAATAAAAACATTAAAAAAAAATTTTTTTTAAAGTCACCCTAACTCTTATTTTGTAAAAGAAAACAGACCACCAAAAAAACAGTCCGATCCCAAGGCTCTGGTCTAGACTTCCTGAATCAGACTTTCCGGGGTGAGACGAATATACAAATGTGTATTTGACCAGCAGCCCAGGTGACTGTTCTCATCAGGGAGTCTTAGAAGACACCGGATTACAGCCTCTGGTTTGGGTATTTTTCTGCCTTTTTTTTTTTCCTTTTTAAAAGGGGAACAAGAACTAATGGAGAAGAAATTTGTGAAGCAGGCTTCCTCCCTAGTCTTTCCCACCTATGCTAATTTAACAGAATTACTTTCAGTGACCTGCCGTGCCTTTCCAAAGCGTAACAACAAATTTTCCCAGGAATAGCCCTCTCTTCACAACTATATTTTGGGGATTTATTACACAATTTTTACTTGAAGTAGATAATCTCATTAACCGTTAGAAGTGGCATGAACAGATTCCGGAACAAACACAGTGGACTTGGTCGCCCGCTGCTGGGGGGGAGGCGGGGTGGTGCACGGGGCTGCTACAACACGAGTCTTCAAGCACTTTTTTTTTGAAACTTGACATCTAACGTTTTGTATCGGAATGCAGTAAAACCCTGGATTGTGAGTAACTTGCTCTGCGAGGGTTCCGCAAGACGAGCAAACATTTCTAATAAACGTTAACTTGATGAACGAGCAATGTCTCGCAACACGAGTAGTAGGTGAAGCCGAACGTCACATGATCACAACTGAGCCGATGGTTCTTGAGATTCGCTTTGATATACGAGTGCTTTGGATAACAAGCACGTTTCCAGAACGAATTATGCTCGCAAACCAAGGTTTTACTGGAGTTGAAAACCATGTGATTCTAGGTGTATTAGAAATAAAATACTGAAATTTTATAATAAAAATGCATTACAAGCAAATCCGCCATTATCATAGTTTTATTTATTTTTTGTTAATGTTTATGTATTTTTGAGAGAGAGACAGAGACAGAGAGAGAGAGCGGGGGAGGGACAGAGAGAGAGAGAGGGAGACACGGAATCCGAAGAAGGCTCCAGGCTCCGAGCTGTCAGCACCAGAGCCCGACGCGGGGCTGGAACTCACGAGCTGCAAGACCATGACTTGAGCCAAAGTCGGTCACTTAACCAACTGAGCCACCCAGGCGCCCCTTCATGATTTGAAATGTATCCAGTCTGAGTGTTACAAGTGCTTGATACTCACTGTCATCTATTTACAAAATAGATATACAAGTCCTTTTCTTTAAAATTTTTTTTTTCTTGAGAGAGAAAGAGAGCAAAAGAGAGAGCATGAGCGGCAGGGTGGGGGTGGGAGGAGCAGAGAGAAAGTGAGAGAGAGAATCCCAGGCAGGCTCCCTTCTGTCAGCATAGAGCCCGAAGTGGGGCTTGATCTCATGAACCGTGAGATCATGACCTGAGCCATAATCAAGCTCAGATGCTTAGCTGACTGAGATGCTCAGGTTGCCCCCTTTTTCCACAGCCTTCACGTTTTTTCTTCTTCTCTTTGAACTTTTATTTCCACACTTGGTCTTAGCCAAAAGGCCGAGAAGGGATGAACTTTTATTTCCATTCTTTCACTATATAAATTCATATTAATGTAATATATTTTTATGCTTAAAAATCTTTTTTGTAACTACTCTATTTCTGTAGCACAATATGATATGAATCTTTTATTTTCCATTTCCTTAAAACTTAAAAACTGTCCTATTGAAAAATTTCTCCCAATTGAATCATCGCTACAATAATTTGTGGTATAGCTGTTGAAAACAACATATAAATAATAAATTTTGACTAATAATTCCATAAAAGTGAAATTTTATTGGAAACACATCTTATTTTTTTTATTTTTTATTTATTTTTTAATTAAAAAAATTTTTTTTTAACCTTTTTTATTTATTTTTGAGACAGAGAGAGACAGAGCATGAACAGAGGAGGGGCAGAGAGAGAGGGAGACACAGAATCGGAAGCAGACTCCAGGCTCTGAGCCATCAGCCCAGAGCCCGACGCGGGGCTCAAACTCACGGACCGCAAGATCGTGACCCGAGCCGAAGTCGGACACTCAACCGACTGAGCCACCCAGGCGCCCCAGGAAATGCATCTTTTAATGTTTTATTTATTTTTGAGAGACAGAGTAGGAGCAGGACAGGGTCAGAGAGAAGGAGACATAGAATCTGAAGCCGGCTCCAGGCTCTGAGCTGTCAGCACAGAGCCCGACACGGGGCTCGAACTCACGGACTGTGAGCTCATGACCTGAGCCGGAGTCGGATGCTTAACTGACTGAGCCACCCGGGTGCCCCAAAACGCATCTCTTAATAGATGCATGGGCCATGAACTTTTTGGAGTAGTTCCCGTGTCCCCGGCTAAGTGTTAGGAGACAGTTTATGTTGTTCCTGCCCAATCCGCTGGCAGTCACCAGAAACAAATCTGTAGTCAGATCAAGTTTACTGGTTCTCTGCAAATGAGGGAGACCGCATCCCAGGGGGACATGGTGCGTGTCCCCATGCGAAGGAAAAGGTGCCGTGACTACAGGATTTGGAGGGAGGGTGGAGCTTAGGTGAAATTTAAACAAAGCTGTTTTGGGGAGACAGAACAGCAAGCAGGGCTGTGTGGAAGGGGGTCAGGTGCAGTCTGGCGGGCAGCGTGGGCACAGGGTCCTGTTTCCCTGGAGCCTGCAAAGTGAAGGTAGACGTGGAAGGCTGTGTCCCGATGCCCTTTATCTGGAGGTCTGCACCGGGATTGGAAGTCAAGGCTGCTGGTCAGTGGCACGGTGACTTAGATCCTCTGAGCATACTTACCCTTTACCGCTGTCATTTCCAACAGCAGTTTCGGGCAGTTTATGATTTTAGAGAACAAAGTTCCTCCCTGAGTAACAACAACAACAACAACAAAAAGCAGCAGTCACGCAGAGAAGGGGGGTTGTCAGGATACTTTGCAGCTCCTCCTGGGAAAAAATACCGTTTTCTCTTTGCACTTGGCTTTCTCTGCGTCTCTTGTTCTCTCTAGTCTGAGGGCTGGGAGGGCACATTTTTACTGAATCGCATTTAGTGATCTCGTCGACGGCCCTACCGGGCCAGATGCTCTTCCGGTTTTATCAAAGACAGGAACGGAGTGGCCCCTGCTTGCCTAAGGATGTGTCGTCACTCCGTCTCCGGAAACCGTTTGTTTTCTGAGATGCACACCAACATTTCAAACGCCCCTTTATCTGGCCCCTCGAAAGTTTGCACGTTCTGTGATAAAGCATCGTGGGAAGGCTCCAGGCGGGTGAGGGGCTCGGCTTGCTCTTGGAAAGTGGGAGAAAGCTGAACGGGGCAAGGGGCAGGTGAAAGGCCACTTTCTCAGGAAGGAAAACGTGTGCAAGTTGAGGCTGTGGGGATTCCCTAGGAGTTCTCCGTGCCTGGCTGGCATTTTTGGAAGGTCCTCAAGGGGCTGCAACCGGGCGGGTGAGGAGCTTTCTGGCAGCCAGTGTTCAACATACTGTAGGTGGCCGGAAGGAGTAGAGGTGTCACTGGGTGGGGACATCCGTTAGCGGCACTCTGTCCAGAGACAAGACTTGTTTGAGGTCTAAGGCGTCCACGATTTGTGTTGTGTCAATAAGCGATATGGGGCGCGTGGGTGGCTCAGTCAACTAAGCATCCAACTCTTGGTTTCAGCTCACGTCGTAATCTCACAATTCGGGAGATCGAGCCCCGCGTTGGACTCTGCACTGGCAGCATGGGGCCTGCTCAGGATTTTCTCTCTCTCTCTCTCTCTCTCTCTGCCCCTCTCCTGTCTGTCTCTCTGTCTCTCTCTCTCTCTAAATAAATAAGTAAACATTTTAAACAATTTTTAAAAAATACAGCATGAATGATGAATTACATTGAACATGTGCTTTTTCCATTTTTAATTGTGCTCAGTTGGCTTGCTTATTAACATACTAGAAAATCCTACTTTTACAGGATTCTCCTCATCCTGCATTCAGAGTTGGGCTTATTTTTTGTGTTTTTCCTCAAAGGAAGCCGAAATCAATAATTTTTCTTCTTTGTCCCTGCTGTTTGCTCTTTATGTTTGTTTCTTTCTCCTTTCTGACTGTATATACGTCAGTTAGTCGTGAAGTCCAGTGGATCGCTTGAGAGGCCTGTTCAGCGAAAATGTTCATGGTCTGTGTGGTACACGAGGTTATTTTTCTTTAGTCTTTTTTTTTTTTAATGTTTGTTTGAGACAGAGCGTGAGCAGGGGAGGGGCAGAGAGAGAGGGAGACACAGAATCCGAAGCGGGCTCCAGGCTCCGAGCTGTCAGCACAGAGCCCGACGCGGGGCTCGAACTCACAAACCGTGAGGTCATGACCTGAGCCGAAGTTGGAAGCTTAACCAACTGAGCCCCCCCAGGCGCCCCTCTCTTGTCTTCAGCGCATGAAAATGCTCTTTTAATGTAGCATATGGATTTTGTAAAACTCACAGTTTCAGTTATGAGGTTGGCAATACGGTCATAAAATGCACTTTACAATTATGTCTCCCCTACCCCTTAAAATAAAATTCGTGTTTATAGCGCCTGAATTCTAGGCTGTTCCTTTCCTAACTAAATTCCCTTGATTTCTGTGGCCGGCCTGTAATGAAATGTCTACATCTAGAATTGTCAGAAGCTAGTTTGCCAAGAGTGGGGACAAAGTTCACAATACCGTATTTGTGAGATTTGGGATTTTGCTTTGGATACAACCACGCAGTGTGTGAGCGGCTGAAGTCGTATGTTCATTTTGCTCCTAACTCGGCTGTATTTGTCCTATTTCAGGTTTCACTTCCAGGGGCCTTGCGGTACCACTCTTCCTGAAGCCCTTGCTCCTCATGAAACTGAAAACGTGTCTTAATTGTCCCGGGGAAAGAAGAAATTGTGGCACATCTAAGTACCGGGCCACAGACAGAGGCGAAACAATCATGGGGATGGTGAGCTAAATGTTAGAAAATCTAGAAATAACCTCCGATTCCCTGGCTGGAATCCCACCTGATGATAAGCGATGGCAGTTTAGAAGGAACAATCGCAAACGTAGTCAGAGGGAGAAGTCAATGAACAGTGGAGTTGATGCAGTGTTATTTTGTGTGAACCTAAACACAAGATATCTCTGACGTGTTTGGTTGGTTATTGGAAGGGGATATTTTTGTGATTAGATTTTCTTTTAAAGAAGCAGTTGTGCTGATTTTATTGTTGCTATCTGGGCAAAGAGAGGAGTAGAGGGGTCAAACCTCGGTATTTCTAATTTTTGTCAAGTTTTGGTGGAAAATAAACTCACTCTCTACGGTAGGTGATTTATTGTATAAAGATGCTACCCCAAGAGATGTCTTTGTTGGGGGATTTTCCTTTTCGGTGTTTTCCTCGTTTGTCTGTCTTACCTCACAGTGCGTGGGATAACCCTACGACAAGAAGTCATGCAAGGAAGGAAGAGAAAAGTAGCACAAGACAGAAAATCAGGGGGCGCTTGGGTGGCTCAGTCGGTTGAGCTTCCGACTTCGGCTCAGGTCACAATCTTGCGGTCTGTGGGTTCGAACCCCGCGTCGGGCTCTGTGCTGACGGCTCAGAGCCTGGAGCCTGCTTCGGATTCTGTGCCTTCCTCTCTCTCTCCCCCTTCCCTGCTCACGCTTTGTCTCTGTCTCTCAAAAAAAAATAAGATAAAAAATGTTAAAAAAATTTTCTAAAAAGATAGAAAATCCGGATTAAAAAAAAAATAAACGATGCAAATATATGGACTCCAGGGGCAGACACAGCTGCCTAAAGTTGAGCGCTGGCCTTCTTAGCAGCCAAGGAGGAAAGGGGGACGTGATCGCTGTTTCTCAATGACATAAACACAGAAGCAAACGGTCTGTGTATGGTGGAAAAGCCCACCAAGCTTTCCCAGACACTGAATTCTGAAGCTTTTTTTTTTTTTTTTTCCTGTGGACTTTAAAAAAATTATGCCCATTCTACCTTGGAGTAAAGTAGTAAAAATACAGCTCCTGCTCAAGCCTCACCATCTAACGCCACACCCAGGGTCCCGGAATGCCTGCTGTCTGGCCTGACCGGGAAGAGTGGTCTTTAGGAAACAGTGGAGGGAGGTCAGCCCTACCTGGGCCCCTTAGATGAGGTGGGTTCCCTGGGTGATCGCACACTTGGGCCACGTTGCCTCAGCCCCTTACAAAACCGCATCTAATGTTACACTGTTGGCTTTCGTAGAAATAGACAAGACACGGGTCACATAAGACTTTGTGCTGCGTTTGCAAGTCGTAACTTTTCATAAATCCCAGAGGTTCTTTGCTTGGGCAAGAGGGGTGTTCATAACCTACAAGGAGTCTGAGAGACCGGCCAAGCATCTTGAGGGCTCGATTCCCACTTTCATCATTCACTCTTAATAGTTTTGTTGTTGGGCTTCTCAAAGTTAAATGCATACATTTTCCTAGGGTTAGCGATGTCCGAAGTCAGCATACTGTCTCAGTGAGTCTGATGATATATATTTTTTCAAGTTTATTTGCGAGAGAGAGAGAGTGCGCACATGTGCAAGTGGGGGAGGGACAGAGAGAGAGAGAGAGAGAGAGAGAGAGAGAGAATCCCAACCAGGCTCCACGCCACCAGCGCAGAACCTGATGCAGGGCTCGAACCCATGAACCATGAGCTCGTGACCTGAGCCAAAGTCAGACACTTAACTGACTGAGCCACTCAGGTGTGCCCCGCGAGTCTGATTATATTTTTAACCTGTAATTTCTATCTGACCAAAGCCCACGTATTTCGGAACTGTTCTTTGCAACTCTTCTCATCCTGGGCCTTTGGCACCAGTGGCTTTTTTTTAGTTTTTAGTTTGATTCGTGTTTTTTCATTTTTGTTCACGTTTTGGTTTTGTTAGAGAAGATGAAAAAAAAGAGTTGAAAATACAAAACGTATGTGAGGTAGCATTATTTAATTCAATTTAATGTTTACTGAATGGCTCCCATGTGATAGACACTGGAAATAAGACGATCGGCAAGATATGGGCCTTACCCTCCAGGAGTTCACAGAATGGTTGGGACAACTGTTACGTAAACTATTTTACAGTGTGGCAACTACAGTGAAGTAATATGAGCAAGATTCAGGGAAGAATGCAATTAGATATGGGTGGAGAGGGGATAGGGTAGATATTAAGGCACTTTAAGAGGAAGTCAGCCTTGGGGTGCCTGGGTGGCTGTCGGTTAAGCGTCCGACTTCGGCTCAGGTCATGATCTCGTGGTTCGTGGGTTCGAGCCCCGCATGGGGCTCTGTGCTGACAGCTCAGAGCCTGGAGCCTGTTTCGGATTCTGTGTCTCCCTCTTTCTCTGACCCTCCCCCGTTGATGCTCTCTCTCTGCCTCAAAAATAAATAAACGTTAAAACAAAAATCTAAGAGGAAGTCAGCCTTGGTGGCAATGTTTGAAGTATAAATAGTTCCACATGGAGGAGTATCAGAAAAGGAAACAGCGTGTACAAATGCACAGCAAGTGCGAAACAGCTTGGTTTGTTCAGAGAGTGACCAATCACTTAGTGCTGTGCAATGGGTGGGAGAAGATAAGCACAGAGATCAGGAAGGGGCCTGTGTGCCAAGAGACAAAATATACCCGGAGGCAGAGAATATAAACAACGCTCGGGTTGCATTCACTAAGTAACGGTGAAGTTATTCTTCTACCAGATTCAGGATTTGCGACCACCCGCCACTGTTCAAGGCTCCTGGGGTTAAAGCAGGGAACCAGACCAGGACCCTATTCTCACATTGCTTACATCCTAATTGGGGTGTCCGATGATCAGCTGTCAGAAGTGGTGTTGACGAACAACGATGAACAGAGGCGTGGACAGTCCAGGGGGCAGGTGGTCAGGGGAGCCTGGTGGCTGAGGTTGCCAAGCACACGTTCGATGCTGAGGATTGATTGAAACCTGCATCTGTCGACTTGTTCCTGTCGGCGACAGAAGGACTGGAAGGCATCGAGGTCCTATTGCTACAATTCTTCCCTCGGAAATGCCACTTCTTTGGGGTGCAGGGAGTGAAGGGAACTGACTCTACAAATACTGATTAATTAGACTGTGAAAATTAATAAAGAGAAACTTCACTAAAATGGAGCCGGGAAGTTGGGCAAGGGCGGTCTCCCGCTCTACCACTTGCCCTTACTTGCAAATCCAACAGTGGACCTGGCAGGTGTATACTGCTTTATTAACGCCCACAGGAGGGAGAAAGGCTTTCCTCTTCCCCCAGCAACAGCCCAGCCAATGACAGCGTGACAACTCGCCCAATGAGAAGCCACTGTAGTTTGAACTCCCAGTTTACTCCAATGGCCTTTTAGTTTGTAACAGCCTCACCCAAAGTTTCCCTTTCCTTTATAAAAAGAGCGATCCACGCTTTGGGGGTACTTGCTGTGGTTTTGCCTGCAGCCTGTTTGCCCCGGGGTTGCAACTCTCTACGATTCCTGAATAAACCCATTTTTCGCTGGTAAAACAACCGGCAGTTTTATTTTTTCAGATTAACAGGACCAAGCGGATCCCCGTGGTAGGTAGGGCCGCCGGGGCTTGCGGTCACAGGTTTCTGGGCACTGGCTGGCATAACTGGCCACTGGGCCGGAGGAGGGGGGGAGCCAGCTAATCCTGCTGCCAGCCTCCCAGCGGAGGACGTCTCACGATGGCTCTTCCCCTCCTGGAAACGAGCCCCATCCCTGCCCGCTCTCGCAGCCGGCGCGCGAGCCACTGCTGCGGGGCGGAGAGGAACCCGGGTGGGATCCCAGGCGAGGAAAACATCCTACACACAGAGAGGAAACAAACACGGCCGGCTCTCTTTAGGCCACGCCCTTCCTCGTTCTGCGCCTGCGCCTCTGCTGGCGCGCGGCCGTCTTCGCATCTGCACCTGCAGGGGGCGGCCTAACTCGCGTCGCTCTTTCTTTGCGTCACGCGGCGCTTCCGCGTTGCTTCCGGGTCAGAGGCCGGACGGCCGGGCGCTGTGTGGGCCATGGTGCAGCTGCGGCCTCGCGCGTCCCGCGTCCCGGCGTCGGCGATGGTGGACGAGGGCCAGCCCGCCTCCGAGGAGGAGGAGGAGGCGGAGCACGGCCTGTTGCTCGGGCAGCCCAGCAGCGGCGCGGCCGCGGAGCCGCTGGAGGAAGACGACGAGGAAGGGGACGACGAGTTTGACGACGAGGCCCCGGAGGAGCTGACTTTCGCCAGCGCCCAGGCGGAAGCACGAGAGGAGGAGCGGCGGGTTCGGGAGTCGGTGCGCAGGTTCGGAGCCCGCAGCCGGCCGGGAGAAACCGCCCCCCCTACCCCCCCCCACCCCCCCCCCCCCCCGGCCCGCGCGTGTCGCCCCGCACTGACTTGTCACTCTTTCTCTCAGGGACAAAACGCTCCTGAAGGAGAAGAGGAAGCGACGCGAGGAGCTGTTCATCGAACAAAAGGTTAGAGGCTGGGGAGGCGTCTCCGTTTCAAAGGCACCCCGGCCGGGGCAGAATTCCCATGTTTGGCAGGGAGAGTCGCTGAGATTTCTGGGGACAAGGCGCTCGTGCTCTTTGCTGTCCACCGGTTGAAAATGGGAGTGGGAAGAGGCGGGAGTTTGAGATCGTGGGGTTCTCCCCCTTGTACCAGCTCACCGTGACGAGCCTGGTCGTTTAGTCTCGCGGAGGTCGTTTCTTTACCGGAAATTGGGTTGCTGAGGTACTTTGCAAAGTGAAGGCTGTACCTGGAGTATCTTTGCTTTGCTGTCTGACGTTTGGCAGATTGGCCACAGAGAGCCCGCTCAGAGGGACGTGACTTGACTGCGCTCATGGCAGAACGGTGACCTCTGGGGTGGAATACCGGGGCCAGCCTTCCCAGTCTTCGCTCAGTCTTCCCAAGAATGTGTTACAGGCTCTGAGCTTCCTGGGCCCACTCCTTCCACAGCGTAGGGATCGCAGGGGCAGGGAGGGTTCAGCCTGATTCATTTCTTGCTCTGGGTGTAAAGCTGTGTCCATAGAGCCAGAAACTTGAGAAGCAGCCCAGGGTGTGTCATGTATCTCACCTCTGATTAATTTTTAAATGTTTTAATCTAAGAAAAGGAAACTCCTTCCGGATAACATTCTAGAGAAGTTAACTACAGCCGGACAGACTAAGTAAGTAATAGATCCTGTTATATGCGCCTTGCTTAGACACCTGTCTTTGGATGCTATACGGGTACACACGTTTGTTTGAATCCACATAATAATAAAGAGAATAAGACAGAAAGCTACACAGCAGGTGGTTGGATTTGGTGGGAAAGGTGGAGAGGTGGAGGGAATTAACTCCACTTTTCAGTCTTCTGCCACTTTTTAAAAAAAATTTTGATGTTTATTTTTGAGAGCAAGCGGGGGAGGGGCAGAGAGAGAGAGGGAGGCGCAGAATCCGAAGCAGGCTCCAGGCTCCGAGCGGTCAGCACAGAGCCCGACGCGGGGCTCGAACCCACGGACCGCGAGATCGTGACCTGAGCCGAAGTCGGATGCACCACCCAGGTGCCCCACCACTTTGTGTTCATTCCCACAGCAAACTCTAGCCTCCGAGTTACTGATTCCAGTGTGTTCAGTCAGGGGACGGTTGTGCTCCTGTCATTGTACTAAGGGCAGGGGAGACGGTGGTGAGTAAAATGATGTCTCGAACCGTATCAGCTAGTGGAGTAGCAGGCACATCCGCAGGCTCTGAGGCTCCTCTTGTCCCGTGCTTGCCTTGGCTGCTCCCCGGCTTCGGTTTCATTCCTCTCATTTAGCAGCTGTGCCCTGTGCCGAATGTGTAAAGGCCCGTGCAGTAGTTCTCGTCCTCCTCTAGCCCTTGAAATCAAACCTTAATAAATTTAGGCTGCTAGATATTCGGCAATTTTTTAATATTCTCCTGGCCTCTCCTGACTGCTTTGTTAAGTTCAGAAGTTTAGTCCTGTAGTTTTTTCTTTTTTTAATATTTATTAAGAGAGCGTGCAGACAGGGGAGGGGAGAGGGAGAGAGAGAATCTCAGGAGCCCAACCTGGGACTCAATCCCATGACCCTGGGATCATGACCTGAGCCACTCGCTTAGTGGACAGCCACCCAGACACCCCTAGTCCTGTATTTCTTGCCTAGGCCAGCGGTTCTCAAAATTTTCAGTAAAAGGCTTTTCCAAAGAGCTATTCAAGTTCTGTAAACACTACCAGTAAACATACCAACAGTTGTTACCTGGGGCACGTTCCCCTTTCCTCCTTAAAAACCAAGCTCAGATGTCCTCGCTGCCTCCTTAGTGTAGCTTTTCCCCTGTGCTGATGTTTCCACATGGGAGTCTCCTGTTGTGTTTTGTCAGTTCACATTGGTCTCTCGTTAAGACCACTACTCTTCCAGGCTAGTCCTGGTCTCCATCCTTGTCTTTCTGTCTGAACTGCTGGATTAACCCTTTGTGATTCCTCCAAGTAAAACGAGGCGGTCTCACCACCTTTTCACTTTGTATTTTGAATACTGTATTACAGAACTCGTTTTTCCTGAAGTCTTTCACTTTACTGTTACCCACATCGATCTGCTTCTGCTGAAGTTTGCTCATATGCTTTGAGATCTTCACTTCTGAGAAGATACTCCCTTCCTAGCGTATTACTAGTTTGGGAATTGGTAGCAGTGCCCTGGGGAGGGACTTTTGCTTTCCAAAACTGATTAACGATCCTGAGTAAAAACCGAGGATGGTGGTAATGAAAAGGGGAGATCTTCGTAAAAGCAGATGAAATTGTGTTAACCAGTGGAGTCATCTTTGCTATCTGCCTTACCAATCAGTGTTTTTATTGTTCTTCCTTAGCATCAAGAAATCATCAGGAAAGTTGAAAGAAGGTATGAACTATTCTCATTTCAATAACTTCTCTTGTAAGTGTCAGGTACATTTGCAGATATTTGCAGCCAAATGTTTGGCCCCGAGAGAGTGTGGGAATAGGCCTGGCCAAGCGGAGCTTGGCCCGTTGTCTCTATTTCTTACAAGTAAAGATTGCACCCAGATTGGTACTAGATTTAAAGTACAGTCCAGTAAATGTTCCTGCTTTGTTTTACATATATAAGCTCAATTTTTTAGCGAATCTGCAGAAGGAAAATGAAGACTGTGACAAAGGAAGTGATTCCAAGAAAGCTAAAGTACAAAAAGTACAGTCTGTCGGGTAAGGAGGGTCTTTCTTCTTTTCAGAGAATGTAAAGCTGACCTGAGAGAGAGTATTGGCTTGTGGGGGGAAATAGTTTCATTATAGTAGTTTCAGATTACCTCCTCTATGGGAAAACCAGTTCTGATATTTACGTAAAAATAAGACCTCTGCCTCCTAAAATGGAAACGTTAGTCTATTTGTATGTAGTAAAATAGCCCAGTGATGTCATTTTATTCACGATCTGCACATACAGAAAATTAGGATTTTGGGTTTTTTAAAATTTTTTCTTTTTTTTAATGTTTGTTTATTTTTGAGAGAGACAGAGACAGAATGTGAGTGGGTTAGGGGAAGAGAGAGAGGGAGACACAGCATCCGAAGCAGGCTCCAGGCTCTGAGCCATCAGCACAGAGCCCTACGTGGGGCTCGAACTCATGAGCTGTGAGATCATGACCCGAGCCAAAGCCAGACGCTTAACCAACTGAGCCACCCAGGCACCCCTTTTCACTTTTTTAAGTAGCTCACAAAACTTTTTATTTTCAAACTCAGCATGTTATCAGATTTGCTCATTTTGACCTTTTGTGTTTGTCACCAGCCAGAATAAAAGCTACTTGGCTCTAAGGCTAAAAGATCAAGATCTGAGAGATTCAAGACAGCAAGCAGCAAAAGCCTTTATACAGAATTCTTTATATGGTCCAGGAACCAACAGAACTACTGGTAATTTCTTTATAGACTGTCTCTCTCACTTTTTACTGCAAATTAAACAAAGAAGTGATAGGTAATTCTCTTTTCTAGTAAATAAGTTCCTGTCTCTTGAAAATAAGAGGTTACCAGTGAAAAAGGCTGCAGCCCAGTTTCTGAATAATGCTTGGGGTAAGATCCAGCTCCGCTCCCTCAGCTTTTTATATATTGCACGCTTTCTTTTAAGGAGGTAGTAAATACTTAAATAATCGTGAGATATCCATTTTTTCCTTATAATGGCTTCTGTATTAATATCTTGAAGTTGCTTCTAAAACATAGATCAGCGTGGTATATCTACTGTACAATTTGATTAGTGTTTATATTCATAGAATCTTGAAAACTTTGGAATTGTTTCTTGCGAATTTCGTATCCAATATTCTTACTGTATAAAATTTTCTATTCTAGGAACTCAGAAAAAACAAAATGCCAAGAGGTTTAAAAGACGGTGGATGGTCAGAAAGATGAAAACTTCAAAGAAGTAAATCAAATGAAGTAAATGAAGGATGAGAACTTGTATGTATAGGACTCAGTTATTTGGTTTAGAAAATGCTCTTAAAAAGATCTAATAAATGATTTATAAAGAGTTTTGAAGGGTTACTGCAAAACTCGTAGGTCTGTTGGGGGAAGCACCCCGTCACCTCTCATCCTTCAGGACAGTCCTGCCTCGTAGTTTGAGAATGACGTTGGAAGACAAACCGGTTCAAAAGATGGTTTCTCTTTTTTATGAGCGTTTGCGCATTTAATTGAAAGCTCGTCTTCCACCTGCGGTGTTGGGTGCACAGCAGGGCGAGAGAAGTGGGCCCTGGGGTGTTTTCAGCTGCAGCTCTCAGCTGCCTTGGTCTCGCAGAGGTTTTGGTGCTCTGAGGGGCATTTGTTTCCCAGGCTATGGAACGGGAAGGAAGTAGCTGAAAGCTCAGTATCTCGGTGCAGTAAGTATTTCTTCTCGAGGAAGATGGAAGCCTCCGTGCAGAGTTCATTAGCCAGAGGATTTGGTGATCTTGGCTGAGTGTTACTTTTAACCAGGTTGGGCGGGTGTGCTTTGGTGGCAGGCCACGTGCCATCGTTCCTACTGTAGTTACAGAAACAGGAGCTGAACTGTTTTCTTGTGGCAGCACCCACAGCATCAGGTCTGACCCTACTCTAGGGCGGCCAGTAAGCTGAAGGCAGTCTTGCGTCGTAGAACTCAGATTTAGAGAATTGCTCTAATTCTGTATTAGAAGTGTGCGGGCACCTAGTATATAAATTCAATTGACACTCTAGTATCTGTAATAGTAAATTTTTAATGGCTGGTTAATTATATCACTACATTTTTATTGCAATATAGTACTCATTTAAGCACTTAAAAATGGAAGGTGTACAAAGATTAAATTAAGACACGGTAAATTGACTAAATATTTGGTTTTTATATAAATAAAGGTCATAACCACACTGTTGACATGTAATACTGTTATAATACAACAGTTAAACTTGTGAGTCTACAACAGAAGTTGTCTGTAGTTAAACAGGAAACAAAGTTGAAAAAGACCATGTTAAAACAAAACTACTGGGACTAACAGGTCGGGATTGTAAGTAGCAACAAACATATTCACTCAGCTCCTGAGTATTTCAAGTTTTACAGTACACATTAAAAATGATTTCTTCCATCAACACTATAAATTCAAACTGTCGGATGTTTATGCGTTTTGCAAGTTACACTGATTGAATGCTTCTATGGGAGCGGGGGTCGGAGCATCTCCCAAATTGAAGTTTACATCACCCACATGCTAACACAAACACAACTGGTTCCGTTTCCTTCCCCCCTCTCCCCCGAACAAAGGCGGCAGGATTTTTTGGTTTCTTTTAGGTAATTGTTCTAAAGGATTTGTGATGATCAATTTGAACGTCTGAAATTCAGTAATACCGAACTCTTAGACAACTAAGAGGTTAAAGATGGAAAATAATTTCTCCTAACACCAAGTTAGAAAATCATTTGCATCATGCTGTAAACTAGGAAGCAATGTAAAGCGACAAAAACCTGTCCCCAGTACATAATTAAAAAATCTAAATTTCAAATCAGCAGAGCTGGTCTACTTCCAGGTTGACTATATGCCACAATGTACACGTGAGCTCCTTAAATGCATAGCTAGTGTAGGTAGTCTTCCACTGTGGCAAACGCACAGGATCCGATTCCTGACCGAGCCATCAGTCCTAGACATTGTGTGGCCTGGCCCATGGCTAGGGCGAGTGGAGGTTGCTTTGGCAGATTGTGGGTTTCTGAGGAAAAATGATTAAAAACGGAAACAGCAATTAGCAAGACATTTCCCAAAAACTTCTCAATGGGGAAAATACTGCATTACTTGAAAACTTACCCCTGCCTATACTGTTCTTAATTACCTCACTAGCATCGGTCATTTCTAAGCCAGTCATTAACGTCTTTGGCCCTGCTGCTCGGGCTAGGTGCTATGGGTACTGAGTATTCGACTCTGAAGGAAAATTCTTGCAGAATTCGACACTTAGAAACTTCCACGTTAACTATGATGGGAAAGAGGTCCGGTCTTACCTGATATTTACAGTGGGGAGTAAGGACTATTTAGTATTTCTCTTCGCCTTAAGTCACTTGACCTAACAGGAAAAGGCCTCAGGCTTAAAGTAAAAGTTTCACCGATAAACGCCTCCCCTTCTGGGGATAGAACCCACCAGAGGCTAATTGTCTCCAAGGCATATTGGTGGATGTTGTTTGGGGGGCCGTGAGGCAAGACAAAAGCAAAACCACCCTACGACGTTGGAGGGAGTTGACTTACAGTTGGTAGATAAGATACGTTTTAAATGGCCGATAAATTTGTTCTCCGTGTCCTACATACCAGAAGTCTGCAAGACTTCAAGTTCTGTGCCAGAAGTGAAAAAATGAACTACTGGTGAAACTGGCCAAGTTCCTAGTGATCTCTCCCTGGGTGGAGAAGTCCAAGTTTCAAGTTGATTAGATTCCCAATTAATAAAATCACTCCTCAGTCCTTTCTAGGCATAGTGGACAACGAAGGGCAAAGACCATGATACTGGCAGGTAAGGCCACACTCCATACTATCCTATTTTTGTTATTTCATAGGGAGAGAGCATGCACGTGAGTGGGGGAGGGGGCAGAGGCAGAGAGAGAGGATCTGAAGCAGGCGCCACGCTCAGCCCAGAGCCCGACACAGGGCACGACCCCACGACCCTGGGATCATGACCTGAGCTGAAATCAAGGAGTTGGACGCTCAGACGACTGAGCCACCAGGTGCCCCAATTGAATTCTACTTTTGATTCCAAGGTTACAATGGGGTGGGAGAAAGTTCCATAAGGAATGACCCCAAAAAATAAAGGAAGCAAATACAGGATTTAAAGGTACAAAAGAACACAAAATAGGATCAAGAATTGAAGAATGGAAGTCTGTAAGAAAAGGTACACAGATCAGTGAGAAAGTATGGTTTGAAAAGTGGTCTGTGGGTTAGGATTAATAAAGTCCTGGCTATTCTTCGGTGAGACACTGTTTAGCTAAACTTTGATGGTGATACAGTTTTTGCCAGCTCTAAGCAGGACGGACTGTATAGTTCTGTCTCGAGTCCAGAACAATTTAAGTTTTACACAAAATCAACATGAAAAGGAATAAAAAATGGAAAAGGAAGCTTTTTTTTTTCAAAAATGTCTGATGGTTCACAGGGAAGTAACCTCGCTGGAAGATAAGCATCAGGAGACATGTGGTTATAAAGCATCTTTAAATTCTTTTGGGATCTGCAACTGACAAGAACTAACATACAATTAATATGTAACAACTTTAAGCACTAATTACAGATTTATAAATATTCACATATTCATCTACAGCCATTTATATTAATAAGCCTGTCATTAATTCTGCAGGAATCCTATGAATATAAATTTAAGTACTAGGTACAGCTGAACCTATCTACTAGGTAGCACAGTGAGAGTACACAGATCTTTAATGGCCCTACAAAATTTCATATTTAATCACTAAATTACCTTGAAGAACTCGACATAAAAAACTATTCTAAGAAAACTGGTTACTTCAAAAATTCTTCACGAATCTGATCCTTAAATATGAAGGCTGTAATTTCAAAAAGACCATTACAGTAAACCACGATTTGCCCTACAATCTCAGCATTACTACTGAGTTCTGTTTTTACCAATAGAGCTAAGTGGGTTTCATATAACCAGAGAATACAACACGTTAACCAGAGAAAATTCACGTGATTTATTATATACAAATTCTAAATTTATAGAAACCCCACCAAAGACTTTTTTTTTTCTTACCGTTATTGCAACCCCCCCCCCCCCCCCCCGTTCTACTTTAACACAAAGAATTCACAGTTCACCCCTGAGAAACACCAGTTTGAACTACACAGACCCGCTTCCAGCTGCGGTTTTTGATACGGTACAGGGATGTAGACGGCTCTTCCCTTCGGGTTTTCTTCACCTCCGGCTTTATTGTAAGAATCCAGAACACAACACGTGTCACATACCAGATCTGTGTCTATCAAGGGCTCCTGTTCTTGGCAGGGCTTCCCGCCAGCAGCGGTTAAGTTTTAGGGGAGTCAAAAGTTACACGCAAATTTTTGTGCTGGGGGGTTGGTGTCCCAACCCCCACTCGGTTCGAGCGTCAACTGTAATGAACTTTGTAAGAGCAGATAAGGCTCATGTAGGAACACTTGCTCCCTTCACATTCTAGCCATACGGTCCCTGGCCCGCTGCAGGTCTCCCTGCTCTTTGTGGCAATGCTCTCGCGCACCTGAAATGGCGTGAAACGTGTTGCTAAAAGCTCCCTAACAGGGCCGAGCAGGAGTGGGAGCCTCATTTTACCTGCGGATTTAGCCTGTAAAGTCAGGTCAAAAGCCACTCTTCTTTAAGTTACTTGTGAAAAGAATCTCCGAGAGAAGATCATAGTTTCACGTAAACCGCCCTGTACGGTTTATATATAAATGCACGGAATGTTCTAGCATTCACAGAAAAAGTATTTGTTCGGGACATGAGTCCTGTAAGCATACTCTGTAATGAGTTGCTTACAGGGACAGCAACCGACCAGGGGAACGGCAAACCGGTCTCCCTCCGTGCTCCCCTCTAGCGACGTCTCACTACGGAAACTGCTGCTCTCTTCCCCCCCTCGCTTTTTACCTGGTAAGGGCATAATACGGCTGAATATGCTGAACTTTCATGCAAATACGGTGCTACTCCCAGGGCTGGTGCTGGCAGGGCAGTCACACGTCACCCGGAAGTCCCTCGTGTCCGTATCTCAAGCACAGCGGAAGCTGCGGTATGTGCGGCTCAGCCCCAAAACGCTTACACGACATGCACACAAAGACTTCCATTTTCCAGACTTCCCGGGGTATGATCTCAATATACCGTTGTGGTTTTTTTTTTTATTATTCTGTTTGAATCCATTTAATTTTGGAATTGAGATGGTGGAGGGGAAGGTTTCTATGTTTTGAAATAATTTTACCTTTTTTAAAATGTAGAAATGGTTTCTACATTAAGATTTTACCAAAATACGAATCCCGTCTCAAATACGCAGACACTCTGGCTGAAGTGCCGCTTCACTCACCTAGTATTGCACTGTTAAGGGCTGAGCACACAGGTTCTCTCTGAATCGGGTCAAGCTGATTTCCAACCGGGCTGTTCCAAGGATCCGAGTAAGCGAGTAAACTGAATGCGTCCTGTTGAAAACACAGCAGTTTGGTTTTTCATTCAAACGCTTCAGCTACTGTCCTCCCCACGGCTACAAAGTTGAGAGACAAAATACACAGCTTTCCGGCACAAGACTACGGTAACACTCAAACCCATTTACCCCAATGATTATGAGGCTATATGTGTTTTTTTAACAAGATGATACAACAAAGCCTAATGGGTCTTCCTTCTTCTTTACTGTAAACAGCCAATCCGAATCTGAATCTTCCCCCATCCCTACAACACATACACAACGGCAAAATTAAATTCTGGTGGAACGGGCTAATTAAAGAGGAAGACAAAAACATTCAGATGCTCTATAATTTATCACCACTGGTATGAATCTGACATTAAAAGGACAGAGCCTATTCATTTTCTTAAACAGATGTGGGGACGAGCTCCATCTCCCTGGATGTCATTTTCTCAAACTCGGGACCAACAAGGTAAACTGGCTGCCCTTCAGGAACGTTCGGTAGCGCCAACCATCCTCGAGCCACCCTTCCGAAAGGGACGGACACGCGGTCTTCTCAGTCAGTGACTCTCGGTCAGTAAGCACTAACCGCTCCAGGACACTGGCAGCGTCCGTTCGTTCTAACCTCTCGGTACCGGAGGTCGTCCTCTCCTGCCCGAAGTCAAGGCCCTAATCCGGGGCGGTGTTCCCGAGAGAGGCGAATGACAGGACGCCTTCCCGGTTCAGAAGGCCTACGTAGGACAGTGCTCAGGAAAGCGTCAACGAATTCGGTCAGTGCCACTTTCAAAATGCGGATTACGGACACGTGGGAGACTGGACTTTCTGAAGGAAAGGGTCCCAGGGCCGGCCGCCCGGACGTCCCTCCGCTCAACTCACCGCTGCTCAGAGCGGCCGCGGAGGCCGGGCTTGCCGGTCAGCTGTGCTCTGGCCCTTTCTCACCCCACGCGGCCTGCACACCGGGGAGCCCGGGGGAGGGCTGTCCACGCAGCCGGAGCCGCGCGGCCTGGGGCTACCGGGCGGGGAATACACGTGCCTCTCAAAGAAAACGCGTGCGGCTCGTCCACGGTCTTCCTTCCGCTGCTGAATATTTCACGGGTGGTGGGCGGCTCGCCCCGGTTTTTATAATGAAAGGTCTCTGAAAGGAAAATTTCTTTCTTACACTATTTTGAGTCCCCTGCAGCTACTCACAGACGCTGGGAACAGGGAAGCAGCTTCACACACCCGCCCATCACAGGACCTGCTTCTTCCAGTGCATCGCACAGGGCCACTCCGTTCTACTTCCTGGCTCCCCCACCCCCGCCATCCGAATTTACTGATGGAAAGAGTATTAACGTCCTGTATCCTGGGAAGCTAACTCTAGTCACGGATCTTCGCTCAAGACTTAACTGACCCCACAGCCACCTAGTGAGGTACCATCCCCATGCCACAGAAAGTTAGCTGAAGTACACCGAAGAAGCGTTCAAGGAACAACTGGCACCTAACCACCTCTAAGCACAAAACTGTCCTCTCGGGTCTATACATCTGGACACGCAACCGAAAACGAGAAAGGTCGCGGTCCCAGATCTCAAGGCAGACCGTTCTTCTGTTAACACCTTCTTCTAGTATTTCACCAAAACCTCGTGGAAAAAAACAGATAATGATGGTAATAATTTATCGTGCACTAATACCCGGTGAAGCAATGTTTCCAGCCCTAACGTGGAGAATCTCATTTTATCCTCACAATAACCTTAGGAGACGGATACTGTTATGCCCATCTTACAGAGAAGCAAACTGAGGCAGTGAGAGCTTAAGGGCACACAGTTAGTACAGAACCTCTTTTAGTAAGATGCAGCTTCTTTTAACTGCCAATCTAAATATCAAGATGAAGAAAGGCTAAAATTTAGCTCCGATATTTTCAAAACAATGGAGTATTATTGCACACAGCTGCCAGACCCTGAGGACACAGAGAGCAATCACCAGGACCTAGTCATTGTGCCAAGAACCCACGCGGTCTTACGGCGAAGTCAGACATGTAAATAAACAATGGACAGGGTACTGCTTATGAACATGCAGTATTTTGTGTCACGTGTCACAGTCCCAGAGAGACCCAAAGTACGTGGAAACAGGCTGAGAGAAAGAAAGGCACGGACGGAGCCAGAGGTAAGGGGGGTTAGATCCTAAAATGTCCCCAAAGGCTTAAATTTTTTTTTTTTTCCAATACGACAATGGAGTTTTAAATGGAGGACTGATGTGGGTAAGACTTGACTTCAGCAGGATCCCACCGCAGCACAATGGAACAGGCTTGGAAGTCAGGTGAAGCTATAAGCAAGAAAACTAATAAAACCTTAAAAGAAGAAGAAGAAGAAAAAAAAAGGCTTATGCCACCAGGTTCCCTGAATATCTACAACTTTTCCTTTTCAAAGGGAGTGAAATCAGGGCAGCAACATTAATGTTTTAAATCCTGCAGTAAAACCTAATTGATGGTGATGACCAAAGAAATGCAAACAAGCGATTTTAAGGTCTGAGCTTGAAGTCACTAAAGCAGACTAACACAGGAGTACGTCCGGCACTTTCCTTTACTACTGCTGTAAGCTGGGGGAAGGTTTCTGGAAAACAGTATAGCAATATATAGGAAAAGCCACGATAATCCCAAGCTTTGACTCAATCATTCTCTTTCCAGGACTCTATCCCGTGTTGTAATTTTAAGGAACAAAGACGCATGTATAAAGGCATTCACTAAAGCATCTGAATAAAAGCAAAAAATTGAATAAAGCAACGCTTAAATGAACTGACACAGCAACTCAAGAGAGTAGCGTGTAGCCATTTAAAAAGAACTAATGCACAGAAACTGGGAGTACATTTTTAGGACAATGACAACACCACAAAATGGTATACTTACTACGTGAAATATACACACGGGGGATTTAAGGCACAAAACTAAAACTCTGAGGCGTGGGATCGTGGGTCACTTTTCACTTAAAAAAAACAGATCTCAGTGGGAATAACTTCTGAGGCAAACGTGACATCATTCAGGTAGGATTCTCAAACTGTACTTGTAGGTGGCTTAAAATCTGCAGCAGTTTCTAAACAGGGCTGGTCTTAAGTGGTTCTGTTTTGGCTTCAACTGCCAGCCGGGGCTGCTCCTTCGTATGTGTGACTCCACGGTCCCTCCGGCCAGAGCCTCAGGACGCAGCTCCGGAACAAACTCAGGTAGCTGTCTGACGAGCCACTGGCAGGCGTAGGGAGGCGAGGAACAGAGAACAGGAGAAGAGGAAAGGAAGACAGAGAACTGGGAAAGGTCAAGGCAAACGGGCGCTGCAGGACGCCCTGCCCCTCCCACCCATTTGTACCGCACACGGGCCACCCCAGGCTCTGCACGAGGCCTGCTCCCCAGGACCCTGGGAAGCAGAATACAGGAAAGCACTTAGGGAACTCTTAGCTTCACATTTAAAGGAATCTTTCTCTCTACAGATGCCTGTGTGATTCAGATGCTTACGCGGATCCACACAAAATTAAAGATAAAAATCACCCACTACAATCACACGTGCCCTGAAATGAAAAATGAAAGGGGATAATTTCTAAACCTTCTCAACGATGACAAAAAAAACCACCTCTTCATGTTGTCCTCAAACCCTCCAGCTGTTCTTCGGGGACTTGTAACTTGGATCAGTCAGTCATCTTGTCCCCACGTGGATCAAGATAAGTTTGGGGAATGGGAAGGAAGGAGTTCAGAATATTAAGAAAGTCTCTTCAAGTAGTAGTTGGCATGTGCTTAGAAGTCAGAAGTGCAAAATCAAAGCCATCCACACTCTTTAGATGAGGAAGATGAATTACATCTTCACATAATTCAATATATAATCAAGGACTATCTTTGAGAAGAGGCCACATCAATGCCATTTTCTCAGCTTATGCACATCAGCATCAAAGACAGTAAGCTGATTAAGTGAAATCTTACATTCTGAAAGGCACTACATAAATCACATTCCTTCATCATGCACAATTAGCATAAAGTTTTAACAAGAAAACAGTCAAGATGACCTAGCGTAAAAAAGCACGTGAATTCTTAGAAACATTCCGTATCCCCAAATATCCCCTAAAACAGCAGTTCTCAAAGTACAGTCCAGAAACACTGGGTTCAATCTAAGATCCTTGCAGGAGGTCCCGGAACGTCAACGCTGTTTTCGTAATAAAACTGAGAAAACCCTCTCTCGCCTCACCCTCACTCTCATTCCCTCCCGGCCACACAGCGGGGTTTCCAGGGGCCACGGGGCCGGTGACAGTGACAGCACAGCACATCGAGTGCACAGGTAGGGACGAGAATCCAACTTCCCCTCCATTAAGCCTGGCAAATGTAAAGCGATGCCATTCTTCGGAAGTTTCTGGAAGTTATTTTTCGTAAAAATATTCAACGGATCCAGGATTATTGGTCAGGAGATTAATCATTTGTTTTAATTTCTAGTATGGTAAATATCAATAAACAGAACCCATATAAACAAGACTCTTAATAAACATTCATGAATAGCGAGGTGCCATGCGCACTGGATATATTTAAAAGGGGAGGAGTTAGGTAAAGACCTAGTCTGACCTCAAGGAATTCTGCACCTTACAGGGCAAACGTGGGCAGCCATATTCCTAATATATCAGTGTCTGGCTTTAATTTATTGTTGTTTTTTTTTTTTAACGTTTATTTATTTTTGAGACAGAGAGAGACAGAGCATGAACGGGGGAGGGGCAGAGAGAGAGGGAGACACAGAATCGGAAGCAGGCTCCAGGCTCTGAGCCATCAGCCCAGAGCCCGACGCGGGGCTCGAACTCACGGACCGCGAGATCGTGAGCTGAGCTGAAGTCGGCCGCTTAACCGACTGAGCCACCCAGGCGCCCCTATTGTTGTTTTTTTTAAACTTCAGTATAATTAACACACGGCACTAGAATAGTTTCAGGTGCACAATATGGTGATTCAACAATTCTACACATTACCCAGTGGTCCTCACAAGTGCGCTCCTTGATCCCCAACACCTGTTTCACCCATTCCCCAGCCCCCTCCCCTCTGGCAACCAGCAGTGTGTGTTCTCTAGAGTTAAGAGTCTTTTTCTGGTCAGTTTTCTTTATTTCTTAAATTCCACATATGTGTGAAATCGTGTGGTATTTGTCTTTCTCCAACTTATTTCACTTAGCAGAATACGAAGTCCATCCATGTTGTCACAAATGCCAAGATTTCGTTCTTTTTTATGGCTGAGTAACATTCGTGTGTGTGTGTGTGTGTGTGTGTGTGTGTGTGTGTGTGTCCCACTTCTTTATCCATTCACCGGTCGGTGGACACTTGGGCTGCTTCCCTAATTTGGCTGTTGTAGACAATGCTGCTGCTATAAACACAGGGGTGCATGGATCTTTTAGAATTACTGTTTTCATATTCTTTGGGTAAATACCCAGGAGTGGAATTCCTGAATCCTATGGTAATTCTATTTCTAATTTTTTGGGAGATCTCCAAACCGTTTTCACAGTGGCTGCACCAGTTTGCGGTCCCACCAAGCGATTTGACATTTTAAATGAAAAACTGTTTAAATTACATATTCCACCAATTTTATTTAGCATAAAAATCATAATTAACTACTTCTTTTTTTTTTTCTTGGATAGCTCAGGGTCGCCACCAGAAACCGCAGTTGTGAGATCCAGCGGGTGAAGTACCGCGTAGAGCAAATACACCGCTGCTCCCGTCGCAGCCCCCGACGCTACGAGACCGCACGCCGTAACTGGCGGTGTACGTGGGTGGCTCCTTCACCCACCACCCTAGGCTGAGCAGGTGGTGTTCCGTCTACACAGGCACCGTACGGAGGCTCCGGTGCAGGTAGCCGTCGGAGTTTTGGCTGCTTTCAGGCCGCGTTTGGTGCTGCTAGGTGGTGCCGACTGTGGCGCTGAGGCTCAGTGTGGGTCAGGAAGGGCTGGCAGAAGCCTTGCTCCTGCCACTGCACCCCAGCATCGGTCTCAGGGCCACAGCACACGCGTCTCTCCTCTTAAACACGCAGGAGAAAATGTTGCTAACGAATCACCTTTGAGCCCAAGCTGATGCAGGATTACAAACAAAAATGCAACAGCTAGGTTAACGTGTCATAGACTTACAGGGCTGTTGGGACTTACGCGAGTACGAAAAAAAACCCTCTTGGAGTCTTAACATCTCTACAACTAACAGCAACGGCGACTTAAGGGAGGGAAAAACTCCATCCGCAACTGACACGCAAACTTGTGACCACCGTCCTAAACTGCTGAAGTCCTAGCCATCTTACCATCTATCATGCGCATCAATCCAGAAGAGATCTGAAAATGTATTTTATCTATCTGGGGTTGTGAAAGTGCCTCGGCAATCACTGTCAAAATGAAAGCCACGTAGTACACGTTCAATCTGCTGCAGCCCTGAGCAGCGTTTATGGAAATAAAAATATCGCAAATTTATAGTTTTATCAGCAAACTCGCATGTCTCCTAATAAGTCTGCCAATTTTACAGCTAAGAAAATTACAGTAGGTCGACAAAGGGCATAAAACGCTGACAGGCGGCAGAACTGGGACTGAATCCCTACCTGTATTGATTTATTAAGTAGCCTTCATGCCCAGCACAGAGTCCAACGCGGGGCTTGAACTCACGACCCTGAGACCAAGAGCTGAGCTGAGATAAAGAGTCGGGTGCTTAACTGAGCCACCCAGGTGCCCTGAATCCATCCTTTTTACCTGAAGTCCAACAAGAATTCCTAGCGCTCAGTGCTTTACAAAATTAAATTTTAGTTCCTCTGACACATCAACAATTTTTCAAGGAAAAACAAATCTACCTTCAACATTTTTTTATTTGCTGTGTTCTTGCCACATTCTCTCCTCAGCTGTTCACTCATGGCTTGTAGCTCTCTTCCAAAGTGAATCATTCTTTCTATGGCGGCTTGACTTCCTCCACACAACTGGCGTCTTAACTGACTCGAATCAACTTCTGTAAGCAAAACAAACGAGTATTTTACTTTCTTATTAAATGGAGTGCCAGGGAGAAATGAACATCAGTTGCTTACAACATTTTGTACGTTTCATTTAGTAATTACTACCTAATAGTTTATTTAAATATGCGGTTTTCTTTCTCACTTAATAGGAAACATTGCAGCTAAAAGGTATACTTTATCTAGGTCTCAAGAATCTAGGCTCTACTCTCCAGCACGCAGGTCAAAGTCCGTCGAAATCGTCTCCATTTAGGATGCCCCTGGTATATCAGGGAAAAGTGCAGAAGAAGTTAAGCACAATTCTCTAAAACTACATTAAGCAGCATTAAGGAGACAACAGCACTGCCACTCCAGCTACTCTGACTGACACAGAGCAGAGATGGAAAAAAAGGACTCCTCCAGGTGAAAAGCTAAATGACTCCAATAAAAACACAGAAGACACCAGGGAATCGCAGGATTAATTACACACTTTGAGAAAATAATTGTTTAGTATATATCTTGGTTGACAATAACCGCTGATCAATAACGTAACTGTATGAATCCCTAATAACATATAAATTACTAACGATGACGATCCTTAACATTCACTAAGCACTTCCTTTGTGCCTACTAGCTTTTCACAAATTAGCCCATTTAAGCTTCACAGTGGCCTATGAGGCGGTTGCTATTATTACCACACCCATTTTACAGATGAAGAAACTGAGGCACTGTGCTCTTAAGTAACTTGAGCAAGGTCACACAGCTTGTAAATGGCAGTTGCAGAATTCAAATCCAGGTCATCTGGCTCCAGAACTCTCAATCACCACGCTCTGATTATACTCTGAATGTTGAGGGTGCTGGTATCTGATAGAAGAAAACTAGGCTGGCCTTCCCAACTATACCCCTTGCTGGAAAAATGGATTTTACACTGAACACATAATCCTCAACAACAGTCCTCAGTAAGGACCCTTTAACTCCCAAATACTCAGAAATCTAATGTTGCCATCGAATTCAGGCAAAAAAGCATTTTGAAGCTCCAATCGTTTTCATTCTCCAATCGATGGGAAAGTTTGCTGATGGTTTAACATTATGGGTACAATTTACTATGCAAGTTACCAACAAAACAAAACTATGCGTGCTAATGTACCTTTCAGCCACATAATTTTGGGGGGGCCTGGGGGAGGGGGAGGGAAGGGGGGGGTCATACTGAAGCACCTACTACGTGCCAGGCACTGAACTATTCATAGTCACAAATATTCACATTAAACGAACTTAAGAAATTGATTCGAATTTATAAAATCAGCTGTACCCATTTGGCCTTCACTGGCTATACTGAAGCCAGTGTAAAAACGTTCATTTCCCCAACCCCAAGTGTCCTAAAAGACAGTTAACGCTAGTAAGAGTACGGCTGCATCAACGCCAGCACCAAGTTGAGCCGAAGACAGTCCGGCACAGAAAACCGGCTGGAACTTAACTTCAGAAGGCACTGGAAAGCACCGCGCCCTGCAGCAGCCCGCGCTCACGAGGCAGTTTACGGGATATGTGCTCTTGTCAAATCCAATGGCACATACATCGCTAAGCGTGATTTGTGCTCATCAGCTGTGAATCAATACAAGTAAAAGCATAACCTTGTAGTCACCATTTTTTATTAAAAACGTAAGAAATATCACTGCAGACCCATTTCGGTGTCACAGTCTTCCATTTCGTGGTCATGTTTAGAGCTACCATTTAGGAAGCCGTTGGATGAAGTCTCTCCAACCCCATTGGAGTAGTGCTCTGTCTCCATATCCACATCATTACTGGAAATAAAGAAGAAACACCTAACTTTAGAAATCACATCCTCGCAGCATAGTTTAAAATCAATTCCTACTCCTAGCCTCCTCATAGACTGACTTCATAGGGCGACAGCAGTCTGCAAAAACAAGGTATTTGGTTCTATCCTGAATGTCTTCAGAGCCAGTAGGCAGCCGACTCGCAACAAAGCCGTACTCCTGGAAGGAGGAAAACAGCGTACGTCCTAAAATGCAGCGGTTTCCTGACTCTATATCCGTACGGACACACTCCTTTTCACATACGTCTCACCGTGTCTCCAGGTCAGATCCGCACTTGGTTCTGTGTTCATCAGCTCTTGCCCCCGGGTGCCCCAGCCTCGCGCCGCTCGCATTTCGAGCAGCCAGGGCAAAAAAGGGGAAAACTACCCCGTCGAAACAAACCATTCCCCGACCCCACTTCACCTTTCTCGTGCCCTCATCTTCATCCCTTCTAGGACGAGGTTTTCTTTAAGTGGCCCGGACGGGGTGGCATCTGTCCTCACCACTCAGAAACACAGCCTCCCACCAAGGTGAACGGTGATCTGGAAGACCGCTCTGGCTCGCCCTCTCACACCCCGGCCAGCCCCCACCGCGATTCTTCTCTCGCAGGCTTTCTCGCTGGCTACAGAATCTAAAAAGCACTGCTAAATCCTCATTTTAAAAATGTGATTTTGGGTATTTAGGTTGCTCCTCATTTTCCCTCAGGTCACATCTACTGAAGAACAGCCCCGTGCCAGTAACTGGGTCTGGACACACTGAACTTGTGGGCGCGCGCACCCGCCCTACGAACGGCAAACGCCTCCTCTTGAAGACTTCTCCAGTGACGATCCAGGCAGGGATTACACGGCCCAGAAGGAACGCGTGATGACAGTGTAGGAAATATTTAAATGAAAATGCACTTTTCTCATTAAAAAAGCAACTATATTCATTCGTAGGAAAAAAACAACACCGAACGCAGACAAGCAAAACGCGCTCTGCACACACACCACCAGAGGTAACCGCTGGTAGCACCTCGGGGTCAGTGCGTGAGTTTAAGTGTGTGCGTGTGAGAGCATTGCCTCCATCGGTGAGACGTGTAAGGCAAAAAGACACAGATCTGGGAAGAAGGGGGCAAGGGCCCCAGGATGACTCCATCAGGCAGAAAAGCTCGCGGACTGTATCTTGATGAGCTTTGACAACGAGAAGAAAAATCAAACTTTAAAAAATAATGTTTAATGTAATGGAAATTGTTGAGATCATAGCTCTTAGTGATCTTAATATACTAACACTTGTTTCTTTCTTTTTTTTTGACAATTCAATTCGGTATTTGGGAGGGATCCTTTCATTCAACACACACTTAAGAGCCTCTGAGCCCACACTGTGTGTTGCGGGCTAAGGTTACAATGAGACGGCCTCCGCCCTCCAGGGGCCAACAGAGGACCCACTGGGAGGGAGCCACCACCTTTGGTGGGGATGTCACAAGGAAATCATCCTGGGAATGACAAGTGAACTCAGTTTTACAGCCGGCTGAGAGGAGGGGAGGAGGGAGGGCGGAGGGAGCAGTGTTGCAGATGGGGCAGCAGGGGAGGGGGGTGCTGTATAATAGAAAAAGCACATGACTGGAAGTCAGGAATCCTGGGACGCAGTCACTGTTCTGCAACTTACTAGCCACGAATTATTGACGTGTATTGTTGACAACAACAAAATATCGCTTACTTTTCTGGTTTGGGCTCTCCATCTGTACAATGTTTTAATAGTTAGTACCACCCTGGCTACTTCGCCATAGGGCTGTAAGGAGAGCCTTCAGCAACTACAAAGGAACTGCTACCGTGTAACGGTTCCGGGCACTTCACAAGCTCACTTTCTTCGTCCGTACGGCACACAGAAGATGCTGTCGCCAAACCCTTCTGGTGAGCTTGCTTCCCTGAACGCAGGTAACAACAGGTCTCTTTAGCAACTTCCTTGCCATGAGGAGGTATTTCAGAGAAAAACCCACAAACTGCCCGAATTGCCCCCGGTCCTGCCACAAACAATGGCAGAAGCCTCTACCGAGAACAAAGTGCTAACGTGCTATATATAAAGCACATACGCACGCACACACCCATATTCCAGACAGAATTTTCAGCACGACACAGTCCTCTAACCTACTTTCCACTATGTCATTTCTACCGTGAAAGACAACCCGAACCTCCTCCGTACAAGACGGAGTTTTTTCCTACTCTTCTCCTACCACTTCTGTGGACCACCATTATGACCTGTATACACCACACGCCATTACTTCGGCAGGCTGGCGCTTGGGATAGATCATCTTGATACTCTCATTATTCTCCTGATTCGCAATACTGATTCTCACACATACGCCTTTCTCCAGAATCCTATTTCCCATGTCAAAAGTCAGATCCCATCCGCTCTCCTTCAGTGAGAAAGTTTTGCACTGATGAACGTTATTCCCCCCCAGATGGGGTGTGACCAAACAATTCATGTTGTAAGACCAAACCAACCTCAAGTTGATAAAATCTACACATCATTTTTCATGTGTATTATTTGTTTATCATGCCACTAGTCCTGAACCAAAGTGAATTCAGATGCTGGATGATCTGGGCAGGCTGATTTCGTAAGAACTCGTATTCAAACGATTACATTTCGTGAACCTCGAGGTTCGTGAATATTCAACCCGAATATATGTGACAGGACGGTGACACACACATCTCTTCTCTCCCAGCTCTCTGAAGCCGGAGACCAGGCCCGGCAGAATGTCTGACATCCGACAGGTCCTCAGCACTGGGCTCATGGTACGCTTACTAAATGGCCGAAGGTCCCTCTGCTGCTACAAGCAAGCCCCGCCCCCTAAAGTCAGGCTTTCAAAAAAGATTCTTTGTCAAGTTAGTTACCTGGAATTCAGAAAACCTGATGCACATCTACACCAAAAAACCCACACAGAGAGAAAAAGACAGTTGTAAACATACCATACGTTACTTCTAGAGAGTAAATGAACGACTGGGACTTAACCCGGAAATACAGGCACAGCATTACGTGACCACGTGTACAGGCCGCTGCCCACAGGAAGCCCAGAGGCAAGGAGTCCGGTGTGTATGCTTACAGCCCGGCAGAGGGAAAAGGTGATGCGGAGCACGACGAAGGAGCAGAGGAAAAGAGGCTGCCGGCCCCCGGGAGACCGGAGAGTTTGGGACTCACTCCTCACCCTTTTGTTCTCTGAGGACCTGGGAGCGCCCAGACCCCCTATGGACGATCTAATTCAAGTTCTCCAAATGATTAAAAATGACGACACAAATAATTAGGCTGCTTATAGTAATGTAAAAGCTAGGGAGATCACATACCTGGTGAAGTTATTAACTTGCTGTGATCGTGACATGTTTATACTGTTCAGTTCTGGTACATTCAAGTTGGATGACTGGTGTTTACTATGGCAATAGGATTGATGTGCTTTATTTGAGATCACACCATTACTACAACTTTCAAAACCTGGGGAAAAACAAGAAAAAGAGGCATGAAAACAGAAACAAACACCAACTTACTGGTCAGCTGTAACGACTATATGCCCATATTCTGATCTTGCATTTAAAACTTTTATAACGTGGCAGAGTCCATGCATTGCTTAAAAAGGAAACATAACTTCTTTGAAAGGACAGACGGATATTAATTGTGGGCTGTAATTATCATCTCCTCTAACATTTACTGAAGGCTTAATTATGGATCTTATTTAATCCCCCAAGCTCCCCCATGAGGCCTGTGTTCTCATCGCTCCCATTTAATGCACGAATACACTGAGGCCAAGAAGTCGTCTGGGCCCGAGTGAATGTATGAAATTCAAGAGGGGAGGTGGCGAAGGGTACAAACGTGGGAATCACACGCACTGCACAGGATGGTGATGTAAATAAACCGAGAGGTGGTAATGTAGAAAGGTGCATGCCGACTGAGAAAGAGCAAAGGTGTTACTCTATGAAAGGAAAGAGGATGTGACTTTTGCTTTAGAAGGTTAAATGTACAGAGGAAAGAGAACACGTTGGGAAGAACAGAATGAGAGAGACCAGCAGAGGAAGACTAAGGAAGGCTGGAAATAAACCTGTAGAAGTGATGTCCTCGAAGGCAGGAAAGGAGAGAATTTTAGTTCCTAGAACACCAAAAGCCTGAGAGACTATGACCGGTGAGCCCAGAGAGGGACGTGAGAAAATGAAGCGGGCAGAGCAGAGGCCCGGTGGGGAAAGAAAGAGAAAGCAGCCGGCCCAGCTAGCGTGGGGATCGGTGGCCAAAGCCGCCACGGCCACGGCACCACCTTCACGTTTATATGGGATTAGAACACACGGGTTACCTTTTACCTTTACCAAATATCTACTGATTTACTTTCTAGAGACAGCTCGAATGTCGACTTTGGCTTATGACGATCTGCTAATAATCCATTCTCAGAAACAGCTCTGCTTCAAGTCACCTTCTGGTACTAAAAACACACGAGTCCGATCCACTTACAATTTTCCTTCCAGAACAGCGCTGAGGTCAAGTATGTGCATGTGCAAAACAGCTATGTGGAAACGTCCATGTTTCAAAAAATTTTCATTTTGGTTCAAAACTACAAAGAAGGGCAAACACTTCAAAGTAACGTCGTAAGACTGAGTCTCACCAGAAAAATGTGCGCTGCTTCCTTTGCCTGGTGCTAAGCTGTGGATGCTCGATCCGTGACTGGGGCTCATGCTCGGGCTACTGAAAGGTCGAGGGCTGACAGGGTAACTGTCCTGAGATTTTGGACTCCGGCCTCCCAGACATCGTACTTCACTATCTGTACCATTCACCATTTCTATAAACTGACGCACTCTAGAAAGATAAGAGACAAATTTACTTAGGTCATTTTCAAATTTTTTTTTTTTATGTTTCTTCATTTTTGAAAGACAGAGAGAGACAGAGCACAAGCAGGGGAGGGGCAGAGGGAGAGGGAGACACAGAATCCGCAGCAGGCTCCAGGCTCCGAGCTGTCAGCACAGAGCCCGACACGGGGCTCGAACTCACAGACCACGAGATCATGACCTGAGCCGAAGCCGGACGCTCAACTGACTGAGCCACCCAGGCGCCCCTACTTAGGTCATTTTCAAAGAGCAGTTTGTTTAGTAGCAACAACAGACCTCTGAAAGGAAATACCTTATGGACTTGTATCTATCAGTAGGTGTGGTCTTTAGATAGTGTGCTAAAAACACTACATGTAGTTTCATACACTGTACTGCTTAGAATAATTTAAAAATTTCCGGAAAAACCAGAGTATAAAGCAAAACACACTCTCTCTCCTTTAATTAAGATTTACTAAGAGGGACGCCTGGGTGGTTCAGTCGGTTAAGCGTCCGGCTTCGGCTCAGGTCATGATCTCACGTCTCGTGAGTCCAAGCCCCGCGTCGGGCTCTGTGCTGACAGCTCGGAGCCTGGAGCCTGCTTCCAATTCTGTGTCTCCCTCTTTCTCTGCCCCTCTCCTGCTTGCACTCTCTCAAAAATAAACAAACATTAAAAAAAAATTAAAAAAAAAAAAAAAAAAGATTCACTAAGAAAATGAAGGAGTCCATAGCTTAAAATCAGAAGACCTCATTTTTGAAGCTAAAAATAGTTTAATCAAATAATATTCGCATTTGGCGGCAAGTCAGATGGCGTGCAAGAACACGATACGCTTTCGTGTACACATCACGTAGACGAAGCGCCTTGCTCCACGCTCTTCCTCACTGCAACTCCCATCTGCAACCTCTTAACCAAAATGTGCCACAGTTAAAATTTTACTCTTAAGCAAAACAATTCTGACATTGGCTTACAAAGGAAGGGTTTCTGGTGGGGCGCCTGGGTGGCTCAGCCGGTTAAATGTCCGACTCTTGATTTTGGCTCAGGTCATGATCTCAGGGTCATGGGATCGAAGCCTGCAAAGGTCGGGCTCTGTGCTGGGCACGGAGTCTGCTTGGAATTCTCTCTCTCCCTCTGCCCCCCGCCCCCGCCACCGGCTCACTCTCTCTCTCAAAAAAAAGAAAAACAAACACAAAGGGCGTCTGGTACTTAGAGAGTTGAAATATTAGGCTTAATAACACCTGAATTTTAAAATAACAAAGATCCATAACACCAATAAAAAAGAAACGCCAAATCATGATGGCTATTAAAACAAAAGCTGCAGAAACCAAGTGTCGGCAGGATGTGGGGACACCAGGACTCTTGGCATACCACTGGCTGAGACTGTAAAATGGTGCAGGGCTACAGAGCTCTAAGGATTAATCTCAAAAAGTGAAACAGATTTATCACAGGTTCAACAATCCCACTTCTGGGTATATACCCCGAAGAGCTGGAAGCAGGGACCCCGCACAGATATTCGTACACCACCCCTGTTCACAGCAGCGTTATTCACAAGAACCAAAGTGGAAGCGACCCAAATGTCTATCAATTGTTCAGCTTCAAAAGGAGGGAAACTGACACATGCTATATAACATGGATGGGTTTTGAGGACAATAGGCTGGGAGAAATGAGCCAGTTACAGGAACAGACACTTTTACGCTTTCTTTTATCTGAGGCGCCCAGAGCAGCCAAATTTAAATTCACAGAAACAGAAAGTAAAATGGTGGTTGCTGGGAGGCAGGGAAGGGAGAAATGGGGACTTCCAAGTTTCCATCTGGGATAATGAAGAAAGTTCTAGAGGTGGATGACGGGTGACGATCAGAACAACGTGACTCCACTTAATACTACGCAACTGCACGGGGTGCCTGGGTGGCTCCGACGGTTAAGCGTCGGTCGGGCTTTTGATTCTGGCTCAGGTCATGATCTCACGGTTCGTGAACACGAGCCCTGCGTCGGGCTCTGCACTGACAGGGCGGAGCCTGCTTGGGACTCTCTCTCCCCCACTCCTTCTGCCCCCCACCCCCACCGGTGCACGTGCATGCTCTCTCAAAATAAACTTAAAGCAAAAATACTACAGAAGTGCACGTGCAAAAATGGCAAACGTTACGTATATTTTACCACAGCTTTCGAAATGACACAGACTTACAATAAGGTACTCTGCAGGAAGAAAAACAGATATCCACCTTCTAACTACAATTTTAACATTTTTAAACATATAGCTAGCACCACAGAAGAGCAGAAACATAGCAAGAGATGCCATCTGCTTATAATCCTACCACAAAAGTGTTTTTTACAAACGGTTATGGAGACGTGCTGTATCACAGAATTATATGTAAATACCTGACACGAGGTGAAACAAAAACTATTAAAACATGAAAACAATTCTGATTATACATAACACACACACACAATAACGTTTTGTTGAACAAACTCACTTTAACGTGAAAAGGAGATTAGGATTTCTTTCAAGTAAACTTGGGTATAACTGTTGTGTTGTTTCAATGGCTTCTCCCATTCTTCCTGCTAACACCAATTTCTGAATTCCTATTTAGAAAAAGAAGGTAAAAGATTAATTTTTTAAGAGTAGAAACATAAACTTAGTGGACCGTCAAAAAAGGAATTAGTCAAAAAAAGTATTTAAATTACGGTGATTAACTTCCATTTCTTTTTTTGTTTTAAATCATAGTTTCTATCAGGCAATCAAGGAACAATTTCAGACACATTAAAAAATTAGAAAAACAAGTACTTTCATAAACTATTTCTAAAAATCACGAATTAATATACAAGTAATACAAAAAAACATCTGTGAAGCATTACTGAAGTTTTAAACACGAAGATTAAAAGCAGGGACGTGTTTACGGCATACAGTGTGATGCTGGCTTCACGGAATCCTCAAGCCCCAACTCTTCAACTTACACACTAAATACGTCAGCTTCTATCTAATATGCCAATCATATCTCAGTAGAGTGTTGTGTTTTTTTTTTTTAAAGACCACAGCAAACATTAAAGACGTAATATTCAAAATGCCTTATCAAACGTGATAACCTTTTGAACCCAGTACTGAGAGAAGGTAGCCTTGGAGTAAAGTCTGAATTCAACATTCACTGAGTGTTCCCCGCTGTCAGGTAAGCTGTTCAATTACATGAT
This sequence comes from Panthera pardus, assembly GCF_024362965.1. Classification (NCBI taxonomy): domain Eukaryota; kingdom Metazoa; phylum Chordata; class Mammalia; order Carnivora; family Felidae; genus Panthera; species Panthera pardus. Next base: position 121,296,295 of record NW_026526732.1, on the reverse strand, counting down.
GGGCACACAAAAAAAGTGATCGTCTCCGGTTTGCCAGAGCTTAAACACAGCGAGAAAGACAGACAAGCCTACAGTTGGTGACAACACAATGGAGTAAGTGTTCTTATAGCAGCGCGACCTATAAAAACATCGCTTTCACCCATCACGTTGTTTCGATGCCTAGGGTCTCATCAAGCCACCCCCTCCCCGGTGGACTTAGCTGCGCCACTGTCACTTAGGAGGCTAACTGTGGGAGCGACACACTGACGTGCCCCTGGTAGCCTGGGCCGACAGCTCTGGCCACAGCACCGGCACCCGGGCAGTACAACGGAAGACCAATACTACCTTAAGGTTAGCGAGCGATTTGAATGCAAAGGTTTACATTGCTTTGTACGTATTATCTCTGCTAGTCTCTAATCATGGGATTACTTTACCAACTACAAAAAAAAAAAAAAAAATTTTTTTTTGTTTAATGTTTACTTCCTAAAAGCTAATGCAAACATTTTTAAAGAAAAAATGGTAAACATTCCTTATAAAACTTTCTCCAAAATTCTTTCTACGTCCGGAACGCTAACCCAGTCTTACGTGAGTGTTTTTTAAGGTGGTCTTCAAAAATGTCAGTGAAAATAAATTTCAGAGGCATCCATTTTAAGTTAATATATTTGAAAAGATCTTAGTTTAAAAAATATAATTTCTAAAAATTGATATAACCAAACCTATAATCTGAAAACAAGTGTTATCCATGCACCACAGGGTCCTTACTTTGTCTATTCTTAATGGAAGCTAATTCTTCTAGAACGGTCTGGTCTGTAGATCTGGCAAAGGCCTCTGCTGTGGCACAGTACCCATGGTGGACTAAATAAGATGAAACCATTCTTAAAATAAAAAGAAGAAACACACATCTTTTAGTCAAGAGAATACAGGCTTCATACTACAAGTTATATAAAACAAGATCTACTCTGATGTTACAAAACCAACCTATTCCCTTGAAACCAGGCTTTAAGAACCTCCACTTTAAAGTTAAAAAAAAAAAAAAAGTCATTTTGTTCTATTCATGTCATATTTCCAACAAGGCAGCTGCAAATCCCATGTGAAGAGTGCTCTCCCTAGGAGTAACTACCACTAGAGAGGCAAGGACATTATACAGCTCTTGATTCTTGGCTCCCCGTTATCCCCGGGGCCTTTCCTACGATTCCCATCCTTATATTCAATCCCACTAACCGTAATTTCGGTTTCATCTTTACTGCATGGCTTATCCCAGTGAAGTGTTAGCATTTTATAAAATACAGTAATTTTTAAATAACAGATTAACTCTTTTGTGTTGTGTGGAGCTCGACTCCTTTCTCTGCTCCTCAGTTACAAGAGATGGGGTCACAGGAGGTGAACACAAGAAACGCTAAGGTGAACCTGAGAATCTTCCAGAACAAAGTCTCTGAGGGCGATTCTACTAATCAATGAGAAACTGCCCTTCTAATCTAAATCTATTAGTATGACTGTACACACAAAAAACTGACTCAGCTGTGATTTACATGGAAGTGCCATACTTCCAAAGAACAAGTGTACTTTTTAAAAGGCCATCAAGCGGTCAAAACACATTTACATCTAATCACAAAAGGTTACAAAAACTTGACTCAACAATATTAACCCAAATAACCAATATATCCAAGTATTCAACTCCTAAGCCTGCCTCCATCTGGCACTACTGAGGCCCTATCAAAATGGGGAAGGAAGCTGTGGTTCCGGAAGGAGGGACTGGGGGGCAGAGGGGCAAATCTCCAAGAAACCAGATTTTTCATTTTAATTCATCTAATTGGTCAAATTAATTTCAAAGGGTAGGGAAGAACTGTTTTAAATGGACCCCCTAGGAGGTCATGGTGAGTGTCACTTGTGTAAAGGACTTGGTGGCGGTGAGGGTCCTCACTGGACTCTGACCACAGAATTAAGATAAACAAGGTTTCCTCTCCTCTACTACTCCCCTGCAAGGATGCTCAGCGGCACCCATTTTTAAAGCATGAAAGGGAGGTGACCCCGGGACAGCAACCCATCTGAGCTCTAACTCATGGTGACCACGAGGTGTTCAGCCAGACTTCACTGCTGGGTCAAGTGTGCCGGCAAAGACTACCGGTGGAGAGCTTCTGTGATACCAGATGGTAACAGCTCCAAGGAAGAAGCATGTTTTCCAAATTACCATCATGTCTTCCAATCACTATCTTCTCCAAAAAACACACACACAAAATTTCATTGTATCTTTAAGTTTACAACTGTTCAAAGCAATTACACAGACATTTAAGACACACTGTCGGATAGATGGTATCTCCAAGCCTTTGCTATTTTCTTGGGTGAGATGACAGCAGTGAAAATGACTATTTAAATTCACTGGTACTTAGTTTTTAAGTCTGTACCATTTCAAGCTTTCAGAGCTACCGTTTAGTGCTACTGACACCCAGGTGTCATCTCTAGCCTTTTCACAAAGGTACAGTCTACAGAGTTGACTGTCACAGGACTTGCATTTTCCTGCTGACTTCCATAATGAAATCCTCTTTTTTCATAAAGGAGTTAAGATACAGGTTGTTCAGTTTAGAGTACTTTTACTGACACCCATTGTTTGCTGCTACCCATTCTGTATCATCCTAAATCCTAAGTATCAATCCTGCATTTAGGAATCCTCACTCCATAGTCTCAACTCTTTGATCTTCATTCTTTTTGCTTCCTCTTAAATGTCTAATGAGAACATATAAAAGTAAATTGCATTAAAAATAATTAGATTCTTAAAAATTCCTGCCATAGAATGCTTTTGGTCAGATTTTCCTATTTAGAACAGAGGCAATTATAGCCTCCCTGAATCTCCACGAAAAATAGTAAATATTTAGCACAACAGGAATCCTAGTAAGCAAAAGTAGCTGGTATTAGTCTGACAGAGTAACCCACACACTGGAAAAATTGAGTCAAAACTTGAAATACAAAATGTACATCCCAAGTGTGTATTCCAGTACATTAACTATACCATTATTTTAACTGGATTATTTTTTTTAGCCCCATAAATATGTGAACCGGACACAGCCAAGTTCATGTCCAAAAACCACGAATTATACAACCTAAATTATCTTCCTGAATTTGTCTTTTGCGTTGGCACTATTAACAACAGAATCAAGTAGCCTATGGAAATCATTAAATCCTATTACTGAGGATAGCAAATGAACGAACCCAAGCTATCTAGTGTCACTTTATTTTGTCCTCCAAATCAGTAAGACCAGATACGAAATTATTTTTAATCGCTTAAGCAGAGTGAATTACTTTTTATAGAGATTAAAATATCATCACTACATTAAAATTATTAGGATATATAAAAAATATTTTTAATTAAGAAAAGTAAATTACTTTTTATAGAGATTTAAATGTAATCAATGATACACTAAAATTATTAGGATAGAAATGAGATTAAAATGCTTCAATAAATATTCTTTCATACTAGAAGAATGTTTCATAAATATATATATATATATATATATATTTTTGAATAACGTCCATTCAAACTTCCTCACTTACTTTTGTATCATGGTCTGCCATTCGCCTTCCCGATCTCCAATAGGAAACCGGTCTATCTGTGCCTGGATTTTGGTTCTCCACTCTCGCATATAGTCTTCTATATCAAACACGAAAGGATGCTGCCCGAAATTGGCATCCACGACTTCTCCTGGTGTTTGGAGCCCCACGGTGGGATATAAATTTGGCTGTAAGACAACACATTTCACTAGCATCTATCTAACTGTTTTAAAGACTCAGTCATTCTTTCAAATGCTACCTTTCAGAATTTTACTTCTTGAATAGTTTAAAATCTCAATCAAAACCAGCAGAGAAAGAAAATCAGCTAAAGACAAATAAAAGTAAGCAAATAATCGAAGTGAGACCATATGCTCGACAAAAAGTAGCACTTCCTATAATCTAATCATCAAGAGAAAGTCTAAAGCCACCTAAAGCACCTGTTTTATTCAGAGACCGTGTGGCATTATACTTCTAATAAGCAAAAACGTAAGTCTTGCTTTTAAGAACATGTCACATACTAGTTACACATTAATTCAAGTGTAAACACGTTAATTCGGATTTATGCTTTCATATAGGATACGTCTGATGCATTTTCTAGAGACTCCATGAGAAGACTAGTTACTGTACAACTCTATCGGGGCAGGCGCCACTTGAAGTTTACCGATTTCATTTCTCTGTGCATTGGGCATGCCATTATAAAGGGACGGTGGTGAGAACTTAATTATAAGCAAAACACACAGTGCCATTAAGAGTGGGGTTCTCTGTATAAAAATAAAAGACTCAAATGCACACGTTTCGGGAGCGGAAAGGGATTTCGATGATCAAATTCACAGAGAAATGCATTCAGATCTATTCCAAGATTCTGAAGCTAAACAATCAAGTTTAATAGCTTCAAGTATGCAAAAAATACAGGAATCCTTCTGGGTCTATCACTAGTTGTCATACCTAAAGGGCGGATGAATTACTGAATGTCTACTAAATAGCAGGGTTTAAGCACAATAATAATCCTGTGAAATAATTATTATTTGCATTACAAAGATAAAGAAAGTGAGGTTTGGGGTAAATTAACTTGCTCATGGTATGCATCACGACACAGGAGGGACTGGAGCACAGATTAATCTGACAACAAATCCACGCTTAGTTTTACTTTAAACTCCAAGGCTTACTTCATCTTTATTCTCTGTATTTATGCCTTATTTCTTTGCTTTAATGGTTATCACAAATATTTTCACTACAAAATTGGATAAAGATTAAGAGCGGATAATTTGGATGTGAATTTAAGATGCTTAGATATATTTCACAGCAAAAAGCTGAGAGGATGTATTTAACAACAACTCATCGATGATCAAGCAACCAAAATCAGAAACAAAGGGAATACTGTGTCAAAATACCGAGGAACAGAATTGCACTGGATTCGGGAAATAAATGGTGATGCGATGTATGCAAATGCCCGGATTCCAGATCAACCAAACTAGCAAGTGTTTACAATTTTAAGCCGGAGATAAGGGAGACACTTGTTCCAGCCCTCTCATTTCACCCCCCGGGAAACTGAGACCCAGGGAGTGGCAGCACACATCTCTGAATGAGACACATAAAAAAAGGGACGCAAGCCTCTCCACTTTTGGCACACGATTCTTTCCACTGAACTCCAGAACCAAACTTTGACATACCTTAAAACAAAAGTATATAAAGCCAAAGACTGTTCATACAGGCAACAACAGAGTGAAAGGCAATCCCATTTGTCAAGCAGAATGTGATTCTGACATTCAGCACTGCCCAGAGACGCTTTAAAAGGGGTGTGCTAATCTAAATTTTCCTGGCGAACTCGGGAAAATAATCATATCAACACTAGAAAAGAAAATCAACATCCAGAAATACTCTGATAAAATTGTGCCATAACACAGATTAAGACTTCCCTATGACAAAACATGCCATAAACGTCAAGACAATAGACTTTATGGGGAAAAAAATCTGCTACACATGTAAGAATCAACATTCCCAATGTAAACAATATTCTCAAGATACGGGACAAAGATTAAAAGGCCAACTCAATTGTTTTTAAAGTGGTGACAGCTATACGCGGAATTTGCAGAAGAAATGTCAAATAACAATGAAAATATGAAGAGACACTTAACCTCACTGGCCTTCCTAGGATACAAATTAAAACAAGAAGAATTTTTTGCACATTAGATTAAGATTTTAAAAGCTAAGAATACCCAATGCTGATGACGGTTGAGACAGTAAACCCTCTCATCCACTGTGCACAGCAATGTAAAAGGATATCATCTTTTAAGAAAGAAATTTGGCAAAATCTATTAAAACTGACAGAGCAATTTCACTTTTAAGAATTAAATCCTACAGAGAAACAAACATAACGCCCTGAAGCATTATTTTAATGGAAAAACGTTAAAAAGAATGTCCATTCACAAGTGGTATTACATACCACATTCATCGAAACTCAGACTCCAATAATTGTAAGACATACCATCATTTTATGTCTAAGAAAAAACACTTCCAATTAAATGTGGCAGGCCACAGATTCTAAGATGCACCCCCAGTTTATAAAAGTCAAAACAGAAGGGTGCCTGGGTGGCTCAGTCGGTTAAGCATCTGGCTTCGGCTCAGGTCATGATCTCACAGGTTCGTGAGCTCGAGCCCCACACTGGGCTCTGCGTTGACGTGCGGGGCCTACTTGGGATTCTCTCTCTCTTCCTCTCTCTCTGCCCCTCCCCCACTCATTCTCCCTCTCAAAAAGAAACAAACTTAAAAAAATAAGTGTCAAAATATGAAAAAATGTGCATCTCAGAAATCGTGGTAGCGCATCATACAATAAGATATCAAAAGCAAGCAAAAAACAAGAGTAAAAAATTTGTATGCTGACACAGAAAGATGTTATATTCCTAAATGCAGAAAAGCAAGCTAGAGACTAGTACATAAACTATGACCTCACCTCTGCTGTAAACATTTAAATAATGGACATACTGGCTAACCTAAATTCAGAAACAGACCTGGAAGGATATATATTCAATGCAGCCATCATGTCTAAACAGGCTGGAATTTCGAGAAACTTCTCTTTTGTACCCTTTCTGTATTTACAAACATTTATTATTCAAATACTTAACACTGTGTATTACTTCTGTAATCAGGACGTGATAAAAAACTAGAAGTGGTAAAGTCAGTTGGATTCAATGAAAAGTAACAGTATTTTTTATACCGCTTACTCAACTTCAAACCTGAAGAACTGAGGAGAAAGGAATGGCTTAAGTGGCTAAACTATACATTATAAAAAAAAAAAAATCTAATAGATAACTTGCTGGACTACAGGTTTCTAAAAACAGAATGTAGCAACACAACAGTTTTCAGTATGGTCACTGAGCTGTGCAACCATCACCACTACTTAATTTTATGACATTTTTATCACTAGCAGTCACCTCCTGCTCCCCATCCTGTAACCCCTGACCGCCACTCATCTACTTCCTGACCGTATGCAGCTGCCTATTCTGGACGTTTCACACAAACAGGATTCATACAATACGTGGTCTTTTGTGACCGTCTTCGCTCATTTAGCAAAATGCTTTCAAGGTTCTTCCATGATACGGCATGAATCTAGGTTGTGGATTTATGTAAAACAATGTTTTCTAGGAAACTTAACACATTAAAAAAAAAAGATCACCCCTTCTCATGTAGAATCAGACAAAAATGAAAATAAGTCTCTATGAAGAGAAACATAGATCTCATAATTTCTATTAATGTATTAAAGATAAAGATACTAAAAATAATATTCAAAAACTAAATACACACACAAAATCAAATTCAGTAGCATAATCTTGTTCTAAAGATGTTTTCTAATGAAAAGAAATGAAATGAAAAGAAACAAAAAGAATAATGTTATCTATAAAAAGTAGATTTCAAATCAGCCTAAAGAGCTGGAAAATAGCATCATTTTAAATGAGGACAGCTTCTATAACAAAAAAGAAAGAATTTATGTAATCCCAAAGTGAAATTAGTTTATAGATGGATATTTTTCCAACTGGTGAGGTGAGCTGGGGAAGAAAGATTATTCTGGAAAAGATGTAATGTAGGGTTTTCAGAGCCATGTAAACACCCTAGGTTCCATGATAAATGGAACACAGTCTAGATAAACTTTTTTTTTCTGTAAATACACTCTCTACCAGGATTTAATGCTACAGCTGGCCAGTGAGAGATCACAGGGAGAGAACACAGAAATACTTCTTTGGTGGGGCCCTTAAGGGAAAGATTCACTTTTCCTTTCCTTTTCAAGGAGCGGAATGCTGTGCTGCATGTGGAAGTCCCAGCAGATCTCAGAATCCTAAGAATAAAAGGCTCTCAGAACCACTATATTGAAACAAAACAAAACAAAACAAAACAAAACTTGTAACACTACCCTAACTACCACTTTACCCACTGTTGGTAAAAAGTTACCACCAGCTAATTATAGACAAGGCAAGAAACATAACCAGTGATTCTAAAATGGGACAAAAATAACCAGAAGGCAACACAAAAATAGTCAACATGTCTACAACCGGCGAGTCTTTTCCAAATTGTCACCACTCATGAAAGTGAGGAACAAGAGCTCATAAAACATCTGCTTGTTCCGACAAGTTGGTTCTACTTACTTTGGGTCACAAAGAGGAAAAAACGCCCCCAAACACCCAACCAGCCGAACCCTTTGGCCAACTGCAAATGAAACTCAAGTGTTGCCTGAAGCCTCTGCGATGGTTCTGAGCCACACTGACCTGCGTGCCAGCATCCACACCTGCACCCCACCCCTGGCCCCTCCACAGATGCTCTTCTCTGCAGCCTCCCCTCCACGAGTCATGTGATCCCCAGCTTGTCCACTCACGGTGTACCTCTCCCTTTATGTTAACTTGTTTGGCTGTTCCTGAATCATTCTCACCAGCAAATAAACATCCTAGTAAATCAAAAAATCTTTCACTGCTCCCACCTCTGCCACCAGCCACGACAACCCACTTGTTTCCTCCCTAGTGCAGTCAAATTCTCCACCAGGTTGTCCGTACTCTGTGATTCCCCTCCTCCTATTCTCTCTTAAACCCTTTCCAATGAGGATTTCCCCGTCACTCAGTCGACTGAAACTTTGTCAAAGTCACCAGCGACCTCCACTCTGCTTAAATCCGCCGGTCAATTCTCAGCCCTTAGCTTACGGGATCTATCGCATGGGCATCTGACACAGCTGCTGACTCCTTCCTTCTAGAGAGGTTTTCTTCACGTGGCTTTGTGGACACACTCGCTTCTAAGTCTTCCTCCTACCTCACCCGTTGCTCCGTCTCAATCTCCCTTTGCCGCTCCCATCTCTTCTCCCAAACATGCATGCCCCTTCTTCTCTGCCTACACACACTCCCTTGTTGACGTCACAGTCTCGTGACTTTACATTTACATACTGAAATGCCAAAGACTCCCAAGTTTTCGTCCCCAGCTCAGATCATGCTCTTGAACGCTGTATATACCTGGCAAGTCCATTTCACTTTTCCAAAGCTGAACGCCAGATCCACCCCCACTCAAAGCCTGCTTCCCTTACACACAGCCCTCTATCAGTAAGTGACATCGCCATCCTTTCCGTTCCTCGGGCCAAGAATCTCCAAGTCCTATCTATCCTCTTTCTCATACGTTCACATCCAATCCATCAGAAAATTCTCTTGCCTCTGGCTCTCAGTTGGGGTTTTGTTCAATCATATTGATTTCTGTTTTTTCATTTAACTCTTTACCTGGAACTTACTTTGGAACAAACACAAGACAAAACCCCAAGATGACATATTTTTTCAAAAAAAGAAACACCTTGGGGCGCCTGGGTGGCTCAGTCGGTTAAGCGGCCGACTTCGGCTCAGGTCATGATCTCGCGGTCCATGAGTTCGAGCCCCGCGTCGGACTCTGTGCTGACAGCTCAGAGCCTGGAGCCTGTTTCAGATTCTGTGTCTCCCTCTTTCTGACCCTCCCCTGTTCATTCTCTGTCTCTCCCTGTCTCAAAAATAAATAAAACGTTAAAAAAAAATTAAAAAAAAAAAAAAGAAACACCTGTCCCATCACTGTTTATTATTAAATAATGCTTCCTGGCGAGCATGTTGATTTTAGACTCCAAATTCTCCTTGGCTTAGCAGAGTTGTTTTCTATTATAACTTCGATTTCTTTCTGGGTTTTTTTCCTCCCCTAAAATTTTCTTCAGGAATATTAATAATCTACAGGTCAGATGACTATTCTCTGCCTGATTCTCCTGTCACTTTTCTCAAAACTTCTCGGAAACTGGAACGTGTCTTATCATCAGTGGCACCTTACATGTGTCTGGTCAGGCAGCTGTCGCTGTGCCCACAGGAGTGTGAATTTGTTAAAACAACGTTTTTCCTGGTGAAACATGGATCACTGCAATTTTAGTCAACAAGTCATGAACGGACCAACTAAGAAAGAAGTATCAGAGTCCTGACTGCTGTCAGAAAACCTCTGGTTAGTACCTTTTGGTAATATTAAAAAGGGCTGTCATCAGAGCCTGCACAATGGCACCAGGAGCTTAGAAGAAAATGCCAGAGACGTAATGGACAGCTCTTAAGAAACGTTCTTGATGGCCCAGAAGCCCCCATCATGTAGACAACCAGATGTCAACTCTAAGAAAGTGATTTCAAAGGTTGGACTCTTGACATTAAGTTTGGGGAATACCTCAATCAATCTATATTGCATATCTTATTGTTTTTAAGTGTGCAACGAGTGATATGGATTAAAAACCTCTAAATACGCTGAGATAATTCAATAAATACAAAATAAAAATTCTAAGTGACAAGAAAGCATCGTATCATTGTTTGTTAGGTTTTTTCCCTTACTGTAGGGTTATATATACATGATGCACATGACAATGGACAGCCTCTGACTCGACAATGTATCTAGAATCACACCAGTTCTCACATCTCTAATGAGGGGAGTCACCATCATCTCCTGCCTCAATTTCTCAATGGCCTCCTCACAGGTCTGCTTGCTTCTACCCTTACTCCCTGTCCCTGTCTAGGTCTCAACCAGCAGTCAGTGACCCTTTAAAACTTAAGTTATACCTCAAACCCTGCAGGGTCTCTGCCTCTCACTCATAGTAAACGCCGAGTCCCTACAATGGCTCTCAAGGCCTCTGTGATCTAGCTCGTCCTCTCCCACCATGACCTCTGACTCACCTAGCACTCTCTGTGCTCCTGCCTCAGTACGGCTCCCCTGACTGTTCCCTCTGCCTGTGCCCTTCTCTACATACCCATTCAGTTGACTCCCTCACTTCGCCACAAGTCTCTGCTCGAGACTTACCCTGAGCAAAGGTGAGCAAACCGTACAGCTCCTCTTCTGTCTTTGCTACGCCCACGTTTTCTTTCTTTAAAAAGTACTTAAAATAGGTTATAATTTACTTGTTTTTAATGAATTGTTTATTCTCTATTCCCCAGCGTGAATGCTTCAAGAGGAGAGAGACCTCCACCTGTTTTGATGAATGACGTATCCCAAGCACAGAACCTGTCACCAGCAGGCACTCAATATACAACTGCATTAATAAATGACCAGAACTGTGGCACAGCCACCTGCTGAAAAGTTCAGGGATACCAAGTGAATGCAGTGACATTACAAGGTGTAGTCTAAGAATCAATCCTGATTTTTTTTTTTTTTTAGCTACAACAAAGTTCCCTTGTGCCATGGCACCCAGAGCAACTTGGGAGTTTAATTTCTAAAGTGCACAACAGCGGTGGCTACAGAAAGGATCTCTATTCTACGCATGGCATTCTAAAATTAATAATTATCAGTAAGACTGAATTCCACACATGCTTAATACTAGTTTAAATTCTTTTAATTAAAAATGCAAGACTGCTTGTAAAAGAAATTATGTCTTACCGGTAGGTCGGTGAAAGCAATACCTAAAAAACAAACAAACAAAAACCAAAAAAAGTGGCATTAGAAATGGTTTTTCAAAGGCAGACAACAGTGACAAAGCTGAACTGAATTTATAACTGAAAACAAGGGAAGGAATGGCAAAGGAAGGAAAGGAAAAATTTAAAGGCTAAATATAAAATAATGAGACCAGCATTTTTCTCAAGAACACCAACAGAGGTTGGAGTGAATGCTATCTCCTCTCAAAGTCCACATCCTTCTTAGTCACACACCAAGTCTGTTTATGGGGTACCATCTTGAAAAATGGTTTTAGATCTATCTCCTAGGCTATGTGAGGACCCTTGCGAGAATACCGGTTGCACGACAGTGACATCTGATTTTTGGCCAACACCCAAGCTGCTCTATCCAGTCTTATCACTTAATCTTCCTCACCTGGATTTAGTTTTTCAGTAATTCGGGGGGGGGGGGGTGGAGGGGCGCGGAGATTTCTTTTGTTACCAAGAAAAAGAAAAGTGAACAATGCAAAATACGGTATTTGTGTTTCCTTAAAAAAAAATGTTTCCCATGAAAGTACATTCTTAAATAACTTGACTGTTCTGTGACAAAAGTCAATTCCTCACTCAAAGAATCAAGATTTACACGGTTGAGAACTTCTCATGAATGTCCTGACAGTAATTTGAACACAGTCATTTTCCAAATATACTTGAATAACGTGACGTCATTGGAGTAAGTCTACTGGCATCCTGAAATGACGACTTAATAATCTCTCTTCAAGTATTTAAATATGTTACTTAGCGGAAAATAAAATAATAAATAAACCAAACATTTCTGTAGGATCTCATTGATAGGTTTAAAAAAATGAGCTCTAGAAAAAGAGGAGGAGATGTTGTTGGCTAGTCAGTTAATCTCAGTTCTTCCAGTCTAAATACACATTAAAACAAAGCAAAAAAAACCCAAACCAAAACAAACCAAAACAAAAACCCACACCAATACCATGACCTCTCTGGGACTGATCATCATCTAAAAATTGAGGGCGTTTCTGTTAAATTATCTTTATGGTATCTCCCCACGTGAGATTTTATGGCTCTGTAATTGTGCTATACCATCAGAAAACACAATTATCTGATATTAAAGTAATAAAACTGAAAGACAGACTATATACATCTCTACTCGATGGTTTTTAGTAAATGTGTAGAAATAGTGTTTTGTAGTCAAAGTCTTATTTTTATGACTTTTAAAAACTAGTAAATTCATGTTGGCTTGTCAAAAGGCAAACAAAGCTGGAGGTTCCCCCAAGTCCCCTGTGAAACATCCTGATCATTTTGGCTTCATTCATAAATGGAAAGCAAAGGGACTACAGGCCAAATATGAAAATTTATTCTAAAATTTTCAGAAAACTAAACAGGATACAGAAAACAACAGAGAATATTTTAGTTGCCATTCATATCTTTACCATTTGCCATAAATTAGCAGCCTGACAAATTATTTTCCTCAAAGATGTCTGTTATAGCAAAGACCGTCTACTTTTATAGTTTCAGCAGAAGTTCCTTTCTGTTATTACTGAAATCTTCAGTCTTCACCAAAAACTCTAATGGAAAAACCCAATTCCACACATGAACCTTTGGAACGTGGCCAAACCCAGCTACCACAACCTGTACACATCCAGACCACAGGAAGATGCCACTGTAACTAGTGTAATTATTGAAATTTCACACAGAAGACACTTTTTTAATATTTCTCATTTTGTGACTTGGCAAGAGGTTTTCCAAAAAGTGACCTTCAATTGATAATATTCAATAAAACAAGTAAAAAACTTTCCCAATTAAGTTAACCTGCATACCGAACTGTTTCTCCTTTACCTATTTCCTCAAATAAAAACTTCTCCATTTCTATTTCTATGATCAGTAAATATCCAGTTTTGAAAACCTTCACGAAACAGAAGCTAAAGACGTATCACCTTTTGGGTAGAAATTATCCACTCCAGGAAGTACACAACGACACTGTGGAAATAACATTTTATTTTCTAGATGCCAGTATTCGGATCAAAGTTACGTAAGCACACTTCTGTAAAGACAGTACGTATGTTCTGCTCTCTAGGCCGTATGGCCTCTGTCACAACTGCTCAATTCTGCCACCGAAACAGGGAAAGCAACCATACACATTACACAAATGAATGGGTGTGGCTACGTTCCAATGAAACTTTACTTAAAAAAAAAAAAAAAAAAAAAAAAGACAGGAGACCAATCTGGACCATGAGCCATGGTCTGTTGACCTCTGTCCTAGAGGAGTCCTTTTTTACCACTGGACTTCCAGCATCTAGCCCAGACCCTGGCAAACAATGATAATAAACAACATTTAGTGCATCCTCACTATGTGCCAGGCAATCGCCTCAGAACTTCGCATGCGTCATTTCAGTCGACCTGAACAACCAAAAAAAGGTGGGTATTATAGTAATCCTGTTTTACAAATTGAGGCACACAAATACTAACCTGCTAAGGTCACAAGGCCTAAGCCAGGAGACAAACGCAGGCAACGAAAGAACCCATTTCAATCGCTCTTATACTGCCTCTCTGTGGGCCTAATAACCATTACTTTTAGAAACGAATCATGACAAATGTCTCAAATTTACTTAAAATTAGAATGTGATCCCATCACTAAAGTACCCTTTTCCTAAAAAGCATCTCACATTTTAAAAACTGTTTCTTATTCAAGAGAAAACCTCAACATAAATGTTTGTGAAACTCGAACAGGAAACTGGCACATCACCTATGATCTTTCCACTGCCCAAAATAGAATTTTTTTCTCTGGAATAAAGTTTTAAAAACATGTCTTCCTTTGCATTTTTGAATCGAAAGTCATACCTCAAAGCAGATTTCTCCCAACTTAAGACCAAATATCTGACGCGAGCAAGGCCACTGAGACCATCCCAGTTAACTGCTTTGATAAGTCAGAGCCAAAGCAGTTATTAACAAAGAAGCTGAAGAGGCTGCATCCTTCTGGAAACTGGCTGGCCACAGCAACCCAACCTTAAACACACACGTTTTGCCTGGCGTCCTGAATCAACGTTCCTGTACCAAGGACCATATAAGGGTCTAGTATGGACTTGGAATGACCTTTTAGTCAGGTAACACAGGGCTTCAGGATCAATATTAAAACTTGGAAGGAAAAGATTGAAGCCATATATAAATGTGAAGACATTAACTGCATACCACGAAGATGCTGAGACACTAGAAAGGAATAGCTATTACCAATGTAGCAAAACACTTAGAATTTCCCACGATGAAATGAAAGACACAACAGCTTTTGTGTTCTATCAAAGAACATCTCTTATTTGCCTAAGGACACTATTTGCAGTCTAATTTTTCAATACTGTTTATGAGCCAACTGAAATTTCTGCCTTCTGAAGCTACTTATTACTTTTTGCTTCCTTACGCTTTACCTCATCAGAAATAATTTGCTTTGAGCCAAGGATTTTTCAAATAATGTGAAACCATTTTATTTGTAAAAGCATCAGTCTTACCATTCTTTCTTTATACCTTCTGTATAAAAACGAAAGCAAAAAGACTTCTAAGAAAAGCGAGTGTAACAACCGCATACGATTCGGAATTTGAAGTGCTGTGGGTGCACACGCAACTAAAAAAGCCTAATTTCCTACTCGTCTTACAATGGACGGGCTTCTTCGTGTTTCCATTAACCTGTTTATTGTGTATCTGCCATCTGTCTCTTACCCGTAGAAATCCTGCTGTTATTTTTTTCCTTTCAGTTCTGCTCCTTTCTGCAGAACTAACTTGTAGCCATCATCCTGCAGTCATCACACTGTTAGCAGGCTTGACCTTTCAGTAGGTCACGGCCTTTGGTTTGCTTGATAGTACCAATCTTTTCCTTCATTATTCCCCCATACTACAATACCAACTGACAGCCCTTCTCTTCCCCTTAGCACCTGTTACCTAGAGACTTCAGTCATGCTACGAAGTGTTTTACTCAAAGCAAAGCAGAGAACACTTAGCATTTACTTCTATTACTAGAATAAACACGTGAGAGCCCCGGGGATTATTTTCACAGTTATTCCCGTACATGTGATACAATGTGGCCTTCACAGAATACAAATTTTCGCCGTTTGCTCAACCTCCACCTGGAAGGAACAAAGAAATAATGTCTACGGGCAACTATTTATAACAGAGAACTACATAATAAATGTGACTACCATGCTGTAAGTACAATAATCACAGTATTCGGTTATTTTACATGCAATACGTTATCTTAGTACCTAAACTATGTCCATTCTTGGTGTAGAAGCAGGTATTGTTGATAAGGTTAACACAACAGCCAATGACATCACCAGTCGTAAAAGTTGGTCCATAAGGTTGTCCCGTTCCAGAAGAACAAAATGAATGTCCATCATCCCCATGATAACCATATGAATGTTTATCCCAGCCTAGAGAGAAAGTTCCAGTATATTTACAATGAAAAGTCAGGTTCCTCTGTACGAGAGCTATTCACTAAGATTATGACAAGCAAGAATGGTACAACAAACAAGAGCACAAAGATAAATTCCCAAATGTACATTTAAATTCTCAACAATTACACCACATGATTTCTACATTAAAATACTGCTCACAACACTAAGGAAAATATGCCACACAGAAGACTAAAACATGCATTAAACAAGACTCCTACCATTTAAAAAAAAAAAAAAAAAAGTCACATTTTCCATGCATATTTCCTTTGCTATCAGACCAAAGGAATTTTGCTTTGATTTGGCTTAGACACACACACACACACACACACACACACACACACACAGAGCATTTAGTGTAAAATATAAGATTTTTCTATTTTCAAAAAGTTTCCCCCCAAATTAATTTTTTAACATTGGTAAGCGGGATACCAGAAAATATAATCCAAGAATCACTTTCACACCTTCCTTAGTTTACTTTTCCTATTAGCCTACATTCCCAGAACATTAAACAAATGACAACAGGTTAAAAGCCAGGAATGTGCTGGGTAGCAAAGAGAACCAACCAATCACATGAAAATAGTTAAAGCAGTTGATATGGCTATATACTGGAAGTTAAAATGCCAAAACAAAACAAGCAAAAAACCCAAAAACCCAAAAAACCAAAAACATGCATAGTACACGTAAGTTTTGCTAAATAACATAAAATTTGAATTTTTTAAAACCTCTCGGCTTCCACTTTGAACTCGTAATACACGTGATTAAAAACACAGAAAAATCAGTATTTAACGATTTCAAATTATTACTTCAAATTTAACCAGAAAGAAGTAGTTGTAGGACAGTACTATAATTCAATCACAAGTACCTGGTAGTCTATTCATGTTCACACCTTGAGCAGAAAGACCAATTCCCATGTAACTGTTAAAAAAGGGGGGGAGGGGGGAGAAAAGCATGTTATTATAACCATATATGTAAAAAAACTACCCAACACCCTGAAACATCAGAACCCAGCCCAAGTTGAAACTCCTAGGACAGCTACAAAACAGTTATTACAATTCATTAAATGGCAAAAAGGACAATATTAAGCACAATAAAACCCAGATTCACAGTAAATTCATACAGTACTCATTCATAAAGACACCCCAACTATTAGAAATAATTATGCACTCTACTAACAACTAGAAAAACCTTTCAACTTATCCACACAAATATTTAGGATTAAGACTTCTAATAAAAAGTGTAGGGGGATTGTGGAAGAAAAAGAAAACAATAATTAGGAAACAAATATATTTCTAAAAAGACACAGTAAAGATCTAGACCACAAAAAAAGGAACAGAGATACAGATTTAGAAAAAAAAAGGATGTCAAATTCATATAAAAACATCTGAAATATTTAATAAAATTACACTTAAAAGTACTTTTAAAAGCTTATGAAATATTAATAAAACCTATAAAGACAGGAGAAAAGTGGAAAAGTATAAAGCAATACACCTGTAAATACTGACACAAAAAAACCCAACAACTAAATAAAACAGTAAACTGAATCCAGTTTGTTAAAAGGCTAATTGACTATGATTGCACCAGGATTTAAAATGGCATTTGACAGGATGCCTCAGTCGGTTAAGCATCCTACTTCGGCTCAGGTCATGATCTCACGGTTTGTAAGTTCAAGCCCCGCGTTGGGCTCTGTGCTGACAGCTCAGAGCCTGGAGCCTGCTTCAAAATCTGTATGTCCCACCCCTCCCCCCACCACGCCCTCATTCATTCTCTGCACCTCACCGGCTCCTGCTCTCTCTCAAAAATAAACATTAAAATAAAATGTCATTTGACCAATTTCAGCTACATTTCTAATAAAAACTCAAGCAAAATAAGAGTCTAAGGAAACTAAAATATGACACACCTCCCCCCCCCACCCCACCCCCCGCCCAACTCTAATACAGGAAGATATTCAACAGTAAACCCTGAAGCCATTTCCATTAAAATCAGGACATGGAGTTGTCTACAACTGTTAAACACTGTTTTGAAGTTTTCAGGTAATTTAATAAAAATAACTAGTATAATATTAAAAGATATAATCTTTACCCGTAGTCGCTATGATTATATACATAGAAAACCACAGAGTCTACTAAAAGTTTTTAGAATTACAGTTGACCCTTGAACAATGCAGGGGGTTGCAACACTGACCCCCATGCAGTCAAATATCCAAGTATAACTTGATTCTCCCTAACTAATTGTCTGCTATGGACCAGAGAAGCCTTATCAATAACATGAACGGTCAGCTGACACATATTTGGTATGCTATGTGCATTACACACCGTACTCTTACAATACAGTTGTGTCTAAAGAAAGAAAATGTCAAGGAAATCATAAGGGAGAAAAAATACATCTACCGTGCTGCATTTATTGAAAAATATCTGCATATAAGTGTACCCATGCAGTTCAAACCCGTGTTGTTCAGAGGTCAACTATAATTATTTTGGCAAAGTGACTAGAAATGAGACCAACATTTACGTTTCTCTTTTAGTAGTAACCAGAGAAAAAAAAGTGGTGTGTGTAAATATACAGTCACAAAACTACAGAAATCATAAAACAGGAGTCCCACGGCATGAAAACAAATATTAAAATAAAAGCTATAAATACATGGATATACTATGTATTTGGATAGCCTGCCAGTACAAAAAAAGAGTATCTTTCTAAAATTTATACATGTAATAAGATTTAAGAAAGATTCCCAACGGATTTTCAAAACTAGAAGGATTTTGAGAGTATTGCACGTATTTTACATGCAATGTAAGTATTGGGAGAAACAAAAGACTTAATAAAGTACAAGACTTAAGTCTTTGAGAAGAAACACGAAGCTGCGAGCAGGGATACGACGGCAGACCTGCAAGGTCCTGGGTCTAGGAGCACCCATTAACGGCTACGAGTTTCCCCTTCTGGGAAAACGGTGACTAAAAATGCTCCCCAGGAGGCACATCAGCCGTGCTCACTGCTTAAGACCAAAGACTGGAACAGGCTTCCGCTCCTGAAAGGAAGAGAAGAAAATACCGATACCACTTGTTGCCTTGGCTTAAGCCTACTGGACACCGTGGCCTAGATAAGGCTAGCAGTAGCCTCCTGACTAAACCTGAGCAAAGCTGTTGAACGATCAGGGACTGACTCTGCCAGGCTGCCAATCCCCCTGAAGGGAGAACTGGAAGACTCTTCTACCAGCTTTTGTTTGGGGGCCCAGGGGTTAGAAAGTACAAACTGTCATAAGGAGAAAAGGAGGATAGAAAAAGATGCACAAAATGAAGAGAAACTTTAAATTCTCTAATCAAAATGAGCTACAAAAGCCAAACTCTATAGGATATACCAAACATAGGCCAAGGAAATACATACAACTGCAACAAGAATTCATTCTAGATGACACAAGTGTACAATTAAGACAGAGGGAACAATTTAAAAAGGACATTTAGGATACGTAAAAGGAAAAAGGAGCCATTAGCACGGAAAATTAAAGCAGAACATCAGTGTTTATTAAGATAGGTAGCTAATTTTCCACAACTGAAAACTATCATTGTTGAATTGAAAGCGCACACACACTGAAGAAGATAAAAATAAACCCGCACGGGGCACCTGGGTGGCGCAGTTGGTTAAGCGTCCGACTTCAGCCAGGTCACGATCTCGCGGTCCGTGAGTTCAAGCCCCGCGTCAGGCTCTGGGCTGATGGCTCGGAGCCTGGAGCCTGTTTCCGATTCTGTGTCTCCCTCTCTCTCTGCCCCTCCCCCGTTCATGCTCTGTCTCTCTCTGTCCCAAAAATAAATAAAAAACGTTGAAAAAAAAATTAACAAAAAAAAAAAATAAAAAAAAAAAATAAACCCGCACGCGGACACACTACAGAATATCGGTAACACTTAATCCTAAAAGCTTCCAAAGGGAAGATGCGGCTTATGTCCCTCCAAGAAAAGACCATTAGACTGACAGCAGATTTTGCCCCAGCGGCAGTTGATGGCAATAAACAATGGCACAAAGCACTAAGGGTAAAGAACAGTCTAGAACTTAAGGTAAAGAACCTAGAACTTAATGCCCAGATCAAGCTGCACTGAAAATGAGGGCAGCAGAAGGTATTTAAAGACACTAAAAAGCTAACAGTTTTACTATCCACAGACCCTCACAAAAGAACTACTTCAAGATATGCTTTACCAGAAAGTGAAAAAGTAAAAAAAAAAAAAAAAAAAAAACAACAGAAGAAATGCAAGGGTCAAAGAAACAATAATCAGCACAAAAAATGATGACATATGTAACTAAAAATAATCCCTCAAAATACTATTATTTTAAAATTCTATAATCCATACCTAACACGCTAGAATACAATTAACGGTACTTTACATATAAAGACACGGGAAAACATGACCCATATCCAAGAGAAAAGAAACAAAAAACAGAATGACCCTGAGATGATGGAGTGGTTGAAATTAAAATATAAAGAATTTAAAGCAACTCTTGTTACAATGCTCAAGGACGTAAAGGGAAATATGCTTGTGATCATTTCAACAAAGAAGAAGAAACAATAAAAAAAAAAAAAACCCAAAAATTCTAGAGCTGAAAAATACCTGAAATAAGCACTTACATACTTAACAGCACACTGGAAATGGCAAAATGAGTTAAGTAAACATGAAGACAGAGCTATCTGAAGAACAGAGAGAAAAATGAGGGGAAAAAAGAGTTGCCTAAGGCAGTATCCAAAGGTCTAACATACATGTAAACCCGAGTCCCACAAGGAGAAAGAGAAAATGGGTTAAAAATTTGAGAAAAATCTCCCAAGTCTGGGAAAAGCATTTATAGATTCAATAATCTACAGGTTAAACATAAAGAAAAGCACACCTATGCACAAGTCACAAGCCAAACTGCTGAAAAGTAAGAATAAAGTGAAATAGTGAAAGCAGCCAGAAAAAAAAAAACAAAAAAAAAAACCTATTACTGTCACAGGAACACTGAGCTGCATACTCGTGCATTTCTCACATGAAAATAAGAAAATTTTATTTCACAGTAAAATATCTATAAATGCAGAAACTGGGGGAGGGGATCTCATTATATTATCACATTTAAGTTCCTTAAATTCACTGCACTATACAAAATCATGCAATAAAAACCACAGGGCTTATGGGAAAAAATGGGGTAAGAGCATGGCATTCCAAAACTCTAGCAGTAACACATTTAAAAAAGACAGAGAAGGGGCGCCTGGGTGGCGCAGTCGGTTAAGCGTCCGACTTCAGCCAGGTCACGATCTCGCGGTCCGTGAGTTCGAGCCCCGCGTCAGGCTCTGGGCTGATGGCTCGGAGCCTGGAGAGCCTGTTTCCGATTCTGTGTCTCCCTCTCTCTCTGCCCCTCCCCCGTTCATGCTCTGTCTCTCTCTGTCTGTCCCAAAAATAAATAAAAAACGTTGAAAAAAAAAAATTAAAAAAAAAAAAAAAAGACAGAGAAGAACCCAATTAAAAAATTTTTTTTCAAAAAAAAATTTTTACACAAGCTAAATTGATTAAAATACATAAACACAACAATAAATATAGCCTCCTGCACTGAAGAAGACTTGAAGTTCACTTGGGGAAGTGGGTGGCACAGGACTGTAGCTTGTGGTTTATTGTGAAGCGGTGGAAGAAAAGTTGTTTGCCGGGCAAATCTGTAACAGCAGATGTGGATGGGTGTGGCTTGTAACAGGCAGTGAACCAACATAGTTGGTAGATGTCTGAGGTGTGGCATGACATATAAAAGCAAGTTCGAATTACACAGCAATGAGGGAGTGGCAAGATTTTTAAAGTACATGAACAAGAAATTTATTTTTTATTATTTTTTAATAATATTTATTTTTGAGAGACAGAACATGAGGGGGGAGGGGCAGAGAGAGAGAGAGGGAGACACAGAATCTGAAGCAGACTCCACGCTCTGAGCTGTCAGTCAGCACAGAGCCCCATGTGGGGCTCGAACTCACAAACTGTGAGATCATGACCTGAGCCAAAGTCAGATGTATAACCGACTGAGCCACCCAGGAGCTCCAATGAATAAGAAATTTATTATTGTGATACTCTGTGTTTAGCAAAGGAAATGGCTATAAAATTTTTTCAGATCAATATATCAATTTCAAATTATACAGTTATTAGCATTTTAAAAATAATGGTTGCACCAAATATCAAAGAACAGAGACTAAGAAGATTAGTTTATATTCCTACTATAGGTTTAAGGTTTAAGTCAATTAGCTTGTTAATTTCCCATCTGTTCTCTCCATTCATCCTTTTCTACGTTCTTTGTATTTTTCTATATTTACCCTTTGTTATTAGCTTTCTGCTGTATGTTTTGATAGTATATCAATGAACACCATGTGTTAAGAAATGCATCTTTAACCCACATATTCTTGACTGAATTAGTATATTTATTACATGATGACAATGTAACACAAAACTTTTAAAGCCCGTTTACCTCTTCTCACATTTTTGCCACTCACTCCACAAGAACGGCACCATTCTTGCTTTGTTTAGTTAATGCTACTTAACTCATTAGACACACAACAGACTTCTCATCAGAGACCATGGAAGCCAGAGGCAGTGGGATGACGTTTGGCAATGCTGAAAAAGCAAACTCTGTAAAGCAAGAATTCTATATAGAGCAAAACTATGTTTCAAAAACAGAGAAACTGAGATATTCCAAAGTAAACAAAAACTGGAAGCTTGTCACTAACAAACCTGCATAAGAAATGATAAGGCATAAAAGAAAGGAAACTAGAGACTAACTCAAATACATACAAAGCAAGGACATCAATACAGATAACTACATAGGTAAATACAAAAGAAGGTATGAATGGTTGTTTCTAACTCTCTTCTCCTACATAAAAAACATAAAAGCAATAATTATAACTCTTTAGGTTTAAATTGCACACAGATAGAATTTTAAGACAATAACAGTGAAAAGAAGAAATTAAATATATTAGGAAGCAAAATTTAACATACTATTGGAATTAAGTTGGTATTAATCCAAATTATATATTTTTTTATTTAAAAAAAATTTTTTTTTAATGTTTTATTTATTTTTGAGACAGAGGGAGAGACAGAGCATGAGCAGGGGAGGGGCAGAGAGAGAGGGAGACACAGAATCGGAAGCAGGCTCCAGGCTCTGAGCTGTCAGCACAGAGCCCGATGCGGGGCCCAAACTCACAAGCTGTGAGATCATGACCTGAGCCGAAGTCGGATGCTCAACCGACTAAGCCACCCAGACGCCCCCCAAATTATATTTTTATGTTAAGGTATTATCTGAGTAATCCTCCAGAGCAACCACTAAGAAAATAACTCAGAAACTACAGAAAAGAAACCACAATGAAATTGAGAGGTATACTAGAAGACATTTAATTCACACAAAAGCAATAATGGAAGAGCACAGAAACAAAAAGATACAACACATGTAATAAATATCAAAATGGCAGACTTAAGTCCTACGTTATCAGCAATGATAAGAAACACAAATGGATAAAGTCATCCAATTAAGAGGTAGAGACTCATAGAACAGTATTTTTCATTAAAAAAAAAAAAAACAAACAATGGCATATTGTCTAGGGGAACACTAGATTTGAACACACAAGATGAAAATAAAAGGAAGGAAAAAAGACATTCTAAATAGTAATCAAACAAGAAATTAAGTAATCTATTACTAATACCAGACAAAATAGACCTTAAGACAAAAGCTGCTACTAGAAACAAAAGGATACATTTTATCATCAAAAGGGTCAATACATCAAGAAAACATAACAATTATACACAAATACAAACCTACCAACAGAGCCCTATTTAAAGTGAAGACTCCAAGAATTAAAAGAAATACACAAGTCAAAATGATGGCTGAAAATTTCAATAACTCACTTTGAATGACGGATGGAACAATCAGAGGATCAACAAGGAAATGCAAACTTGAACACAACTGTAAACCAACCAGAACCAACAGACATCTATAGAACTCTCCACCAACCATGGTGAGACATGCTTCTCAAGAGCACACAGAAGAATCTCCAGGCCCTAAAACAAGCCCCTGTAAATTTAAAATAACTGAAATCATACACAGCATATTCTCCAACCACAAAGAAATTAAATTAGAAATCACAAACATGGGGTACTAGGTAGCTCAGTTGGTTATAAGTGTCTGACTCTTGATTTCGGCTCAGGTTACGATCTCACCTTTCATGAGATCGAGCCCCGCGTCGGCTCTGCACCGACAGCACCGAGCCTGCTTGGGATTCTCTCTCCCTCTGTTCCTCCCCAGTGCACACACACACGCACGCTCGCTCTCTCTCTCAATAAATAAATGAACACTAAAAAAATTTAAAGAACTCATAAATACAATAAAAATTGGAATGTACACAAATATGTGGAAGCTAAACACACTTCTAAAAATTCACAAAGAAACCACAATGGAAATTAGAAAATACTTAGAAATGAAGGAAAATGAAAACATAATACACCAAAACTTATGGGATGCATCTAACGTAGTACTTGGAAGGAAATTTATAGCTGCAGTTTCCTATATTTTAAAAAAAGAAATATCTCAGGGCACCTGGCTGGCTCAGTTGATAGAGTGCACGACTCTTATCTTGGGGTTGTAAGTTCAAGCTCCTTGTTGGGTGTAGAGTTTACTTAAAAATAAAATCTTGAGGGGCGCCTGGGTGGCTCAGTCGGTTAAGCCTCCGACTTCAGCTCAGGTCACGATCTCACGGTCTGTGAGTTCGAGCCCCGCATCGGGCTCTGGGCTGATGGCTCAGAGCCTGGAGCCTGCTTCCGATTCTGTGTCTCCCTCTCTCTCTGCCCCTCCCCCGTTCATGCTCTGTCTCTCTCTGTCTCAAAAATAAATAAACATAAAAAAAATAAAAATAAAAAAAAATAAAATAAAATCTTGAAAAAAAAAAAAAGAAATAGATCTAATGAATAATCCAACTTTCTACACTGAGAAACTAGAAAATTAAAACAAAACAAACCCCCCCCCAAAACTAACAAACCCAAGCAAGCAATGGGATTAAAAGATTAGAGCAGAAATAAATGCAAAAATGACCAGAAAACAACAGAATCACTGAATCCAAAAGGTGGTTCTACTACGAAAGAAAAAGACTCAACAAAAGCAGCAACAAAAGAGCGGTAATTACTACCAAAGTAACAAAAGATTTTAAGGAAATAAAAAGAATTATAAGAAAATACTGTGAAAAACTATATAGCAACATACTACGGAAACTATTTAAAATGGACAAATCCCTAAAAAGTCATAAACTACCAAAACTGAATAGCAATCTTAAAACTTGCCACAAAGAAAAGCCCATGCTCAGATGGCCTCACTGGTGAATTCTACCAAACATAAAGAAAACTGATCACCAATCCTCAGACTCCTCCCTGCAAATTTGTAACAGTTTCTAGCTAATTCTACAGGGCCAATGTTACCCTGTTGTCAAAATCAAGCAGATACCACAAGAAAACAAGAGAAAATATCCTTTACAAATATAGATGCTCAAATCTTCGACTAGGAAACCAAATTTGGCAACACACAGAAAAGGACTGTACATCATGAACAAGAGAAATTTATCCTAGAAATGCAGGTTGGCTTCGAAACACAATCAACATAATACACCATACTTGCAGAATAGAGAATAAAAACAACTTGATCCCTGACACAGAAAAAGAATTAGACAAAATCCAACATCCCTTCTTTACAAAAACACTCAACAAGTCAGGAATAAAAGGGAACCTCCTAACCCGGTAAAAAGTATCTATTACAAAAAATCCACAGCTAACATCATACTTAACGGTAAAAGGCTAAATGCTTTCCCCTTAAAATCAGGAACAAGAAAAGGATAACCCCTTTTACTCTTTCTATTCAACACAGAACTGGAGGTTCTAGCTTGGGCAATAAGGCAAGAAAAAGAAAAGACATCCGTATTGTAAAGTCAGGAAGAAACATACCCTAGTCACATACAACACAATTTTATACATAAAAAATCCTCAGAATCCTTACCAAAAAACTATTAAACAAGTTCAGTAATACTGCAGGATACAGGTTCGATATGCAAAAATCAGTTTTATTTCTACTCTCTAGCAACAATTTGAAAATAAATTTAAGAAAACAATTTCATTTACAACAGAATCAAAGAATATCTAGAAATAAAATTAACAAAAAAGTGCAAGACTTGAACGCTAAAAACTACAAAACGTTGTTGAAAGAAATTAAAGAACATCTAAATAAATGGAAAGACACCCACATTCACGGATTGAAAGAATACTGGTAAGATGGCAATGCTGTCCTAATTAATCTAGAGATTCAAGGCAACCCTTATCAAAATTCTAACTTGCTTTTCAGCAGAAATGGAGAAACTGATCCTGAAATTCATATGGAAATGCAACAGGGCCCAGGAGAACTGATCTATCTGGAAAAACAAAACAAAACAAAAAAACTTGGTGGACTCACACTTCAGTGTTAGAACTCGCTATAAAGTTACAGTACTTAGGACAGTGTATTATTACTGGCTTAAGAACAGACATATGTATTAATGCAACAGGACTGAGAGTTTAGAAATTAACTCTTATGTTTATGGCCAAGTGATTAGGGTAAGAGAGACAAGACAATTTCATGGAAAAAACAAGTCTTTGATTTAATGGAAATTGAATGGAAAAGACAATAGTCTTTCTACAACTGATGCAGGGACTAGATGTATCTAGGCAAAAGAATGAAAACAAAGCCATACCTCGACACCATATATAAAATGTAACTCAGAATGAATTAGAGAACATAAAAACTCTTAGACAAAAACACCAGAGTAAATCTTCATAACCTCGGATTAGGCAATAGTTTCTTAGATATTATACCAAAAACACAAGTAACAACCACAAAAAGATAAACTGGACTTCATAAAAATACAAAACTTTTGTGCTTTGAAGAATATTGTTAAGGAATTTAAAACAGGATAAGATATATGCAAATCAGCTGTCAGGGACTTGTATTCAGAACACACAAACAACTCTCACAACTTAGCAATAAAAAGAAAACCCAACTAAAATATGGCCAGAGGACCTGAACAGACATTTCTCCAATGAAAATATACAAATAGCCAATAAGTACATGAAGTGATGCTCCATATCACTAGTCATTAAGGAAATGCAAATCGAAATCATTATGAGATCTCACTTCACACACCCCACGAGGACGAGAATCAAGAATAGACTGGAATCATGAATGAGCGTTTAGAACTTTCACAGTTGGTGACGAGGTAAAACAGCGCAGTCACTTTGGAAAACTGTCTGGAAGTTCCTTGAAATGGGAATCATTGAGTTTCTTTCTGACCCAGCAATTCAACTCCTGGTTATCTACCCAGGAGAAACAAAAACATATCCACACAGAAACATGACACAAATGTTTATAACAGCATCATTCCAAATAGCCAGAAATGTGTTTCCACCTACTGATGAATAAACACAATGTGATATATCCTTATAATGGAATATTTGGCAAGAAAAAGGAATGGAATACTGACAAATGCCGCAACAGAAATCAACTCTGAAAACATCATGTTAAGATAAATAAGCCAGAAACAAAGGTCACGTGTTGTATGATTCCATTTATATGAAACGCCCAGGGTGTAGGTAAATCCATGGAAACAAAATAGGCACGTGGTTGCCCATGATCAGGAGAAGGGACTGCTGATGAGTACAGGATTTCTTTTCGCGCCATGAAAATGTTCTAAAATTAAACAGTGGTGAGGATTGCACAATTCCGTGAATATGCTAAAAACTACCTAACTTCATGCTTTTAAGGGTAAATTTTTATAACTATGAATAATGTCTCAGTAAGATTCTCATTAAAACATCAACAAGAGGACTTTTGTTTGCAGCGCGAATATGTAAAGAGCTCGGAACTTGTCACTCCCTTCCGCACAACAAGAAAAAAAAGGTGAACAAATAAAAAGGCTACAACGCTGTGTGATTACAGAGAATCAGAGCTTACCATGAGCAGGAGTCTCTGAAGATAGTAACTGGTACGAATATCACCTGGGTGGCTCAGGTGGTTAAGTCTGTCTGACTCCTGATTTCAGCTCAGGTCATGATCTCATGGTTTCTGAGATCGAGCCCCACGTCCAGCTCTTCACTGACAGCGCAGAGCCTGCTCAGGATTCTCTCTCTCCCCTCCTCAACACACACACACACTGTCTCTCTCTCTCTCTCTCTCTCTCTCAAAACAAACAAATTTTTAAAAACTAAAAGGTAACAATGAATTCCTGAAGGCAGAGTATAAACTAGCTTGAAGCTTTAAAACTGCTGATGGCCCAGTCTTCCAGAAGCCTCCACACTTGGATGAGTTTTACCTTGTCACCAGGTTATCACCCAGGAGCAAGAAGAGCTCTTCAGTTCTGTCCACGGGAAGGGGAAAAGTAACCATTCAGAGATAACACCCAGAGCAGTGTGTCCCTTTTAACAAAGACCTGCCTTCAAGAGAAACTACTTTATCAGAACCTTATTTGAATTAGAAAAAGAGCATTTAGACAACGCCAGTTCTTGTTAGCCTTCCTGACTGAAGAGAAAGGGTTAAAAAAAAAAGAGAAAGACTAAAATTCTTCTGAAATTCAGAGGAAAGGGACACTAGTCCACTATAACAACTGAGATTTAGTCATTAAATCACAGACCATTGCCTTTCCCTGGTACCTTATCACCACGTCAGCAAGGCTCTAGTGTAACACTATAATAGTCAATTACAACTGACAGAGGTGCAAGACACAGACTCTATTTAAGGAGTTTCTAGGGAAACCCCAAATAAGAGTGACAACAAAAACAAGGAAACCAGAGAAAAATGAAGCCCCTGACACAGTCAAACAATACATACACCAAGGAAACATTAAACACAACTTGACTCCTAGCCACGGTATAAAACATCATATAAAGATCTATTTACCTAAATTTCTATTACCCAATCAATTATGTAACATTCTCAACAACAACAAAAAAATCACACTGCATGTTAAATAGCAAGAAAAATACAATCTGGAGAAATAAAGCAAGTATCGCAATCAGACTCAGGCAAGGCAGAGATTTGGGAATTTTCAAACTAAGAATTTAAGATAACTGTGATTAATAGGCTGTAGGCTATAAGAAATTTTTTTTTTTTTAATGCTAGAAGTTAAAAACATTATTACAAACAGTGCTCTTGATGCGTTCATCATTCGACCAAACACAACTGAGAAAGCCACCAGTGAGCTTAAGGATATGTTATTAAGAACTTCCCAAACTGAAATGCCAAGAGAAAAAAAAAGGAATAAAAAGATCAGAACAGAACATACAAGAGCTGCAGGACCAATATAAAAGGTGTCACATACACATAATGGGGACACCAAAAGAAGAGGAAAGAAACTTGAGTATTTTAAGTAATAATGGCTGGGAATTTTTCCAAAATTCATGACCGGCATGAAACCAAAATTCCAGAAAGGTTACAGAACACTAAACAAGATAAATACCAAAACATCAACACCCAGGCTTACATTCAAATTTCAGAAAGTCAAAAAAGAAAATCTTGAAATAAACTAAGGGCACAACAAAACAAAACCTCACCTGTAAGGAAAAAGGATTAAGAATTACACGAAGACTTATTCTCAGAAACCACGCAAGCAAGAAGAGACTGCAGTGACATACCTGAACGCTGAAAGAAAAAAACTATTCCCCTAAAATTCGGTGTCCAGCAAAATTATCCTTAAAAGGTTAACGACAAATACTTTATTAGACAATCAAAAACTCCCAAGAACTGCCAACAGACTTGCCTTGCAAAAAATATTAAAAGTTCTTCGGAGAGAAGGAAAAAGTATTGGGGAGGAACTCAGATCCACATAAAGAATCAGGCAAGAAATAAATGAAGATATGATAAAACCTTGCATTCTTCTCATTCTGAATTGATCTTAACTGTTGGAAATAAAAACAGCGACAATAAATTGGGTAATTACAGTTTATGGACAAGTGAAATGAGTGAGAGCAGTATTATATGAGATGGGAGGGAGGAAGTGGTTATAATGTAATAAAGAACCTGTACTACCTGTAAAATGGTAAAGTGTTTTTCGAAAATGGACTTACACTCATGAAAATGACTACTGCAAACTCTGAGGCAACTAGGAGAGAAAATGCAATCATAAAAAAATGCTCAATTAAAACCAGAGGAGGAAGAAAGCAGATTTTTCTTTTGAATAAAGGCAACGAGGAACAAACGCAATGAACAGAAGACAAGTACAAATAGCACTGACACTAATCCAGCTACAACAGTCAGTTTCAATGTGAGAGGTCGAAATATATCAATTAAGAAAACTGCCAGTTTGGATAAGAAAACAAGGCCAAAGTATATAGCATCTACAAGAAACCCACATTAAATATAGATACACACATAGATGGAAAGTAAAGGGACAGAGAAAGGCATACCGTGCTAATAATACCAATCAAAAGAAAGCGGGACTAGCTATGTTAATTTCAAAGCAGATTTAACAAGGAAAACTATCAGAACTAAAGAGCATTTCATAACAATAAAGAACCAATTCTTGAAGATATAATAATCCTTAATGTTTACGCACCAGTAACAAAACGTCACAAGATGTATGGCAAAAACTGACGGAACTGCAAGGAAAAATAGTTAAATCCACTATTACAACCAGAGACGTCAACAAATATGCATTAGTAACCGGCAGACACAGAAAAGAAGCACGCATGTAGTCAAACTCAAAGACATCATCAATCAACTGGTTTTCATTGACATTTATACAACACTTCACCCATTAACAGCAGAATACCCACTCTTCTCACGCTCACAAGAACATTCACCAAGACAGACCACCTTCTGCTCCAGCAATCGTGCTCCTAGGTATTTTTACCCAAATAAGGTGAAAACTTATGTCCAAACAAAAACCTGCACATGCAGCTTTGTTCGTAACTGTCAAAAACTGGAAGTAACCAAGATGCCCCTCATTAGGTAAACAGGTAAACAAACGGTGATACATCCGTACAATGGAGTATCATTCAGTGATACAAAGAAATAACCTATCAAGCCATGAAAAGACATGGAAGAATCTTAAATGCGTGCTAAGTGAAAGAAGTCAGTATGAAACGGCTACATACTGTATGATTCCAATTATAACCCTCGAGAAAAGGTAAAATTATGGAGACAGTGAAAAGATCAGCAGTTGCCGGGAAGTTTGGAGACGGGGGGCAGAGAGGGGAGGGACAAACAGGTGGAACCAGAGGGGATTTTTAGGGCAGTGAAACTATTCTGTAAGACACCGTAAAGGTGGATACAAGACATTATGCGTTTGCCAAACCGCACAGAACTGTACAACAAAGAGTAAACCCCAATGTAATCTATGGACTGTAGTTAGTAATAAGCTATCAATCCTGGTTTGTCAACTAGAACAAAAGTACCACATTCATGCAAGATGTTAATGGGAGAAACCAGGGGAGTGAGGGGTATAAACAGGAATTCTTTGTAGTATCTGCTTAATTTTTCTGTGCGAATTTTCTAAATTTCTAAAAATTTCCTAAAACTGGCCAAAAACCCAAAGGTACATTTAGGGAGAAAAACACCATAACCCAATACAAAGGGCAAACAACTTAGGAGTGATATTCCGACATACATAATATAGAATTACGCTAAACACAGAATGTGCTTAAAAATATTGTGAAAGAAGAAACCTATTCGCAGATACTCTCTGCAGCTGTACTCCTAACAGACATATGGACAACACAAAGTCCTTCCTACTGTGAACAGATGAATACATTGTGGGGCACCCTCACAGTGGAACACTACTCAGTAAGAAAAAGCAACAAAGAATTGGTACAGACATCAGTGTGGATTAATCTTGAAGGCACTATGCTAAATGAAATCAGTCAGTCCCAAAGATTACATATGACACAATTCCATCCATATTTTTCAAAAAGAAAACCATGAAGGGAGGAGAATGGTTCAGTGGCTCTTAGGAGTTACCAGTGTAGAGAAGATTAATGATCATTCCCTTTTAGGGAAGAAGTTCAGGGAGTGATGGAATTGTTTTATATCTTGGCTGTGGTAGTGGCTGCAGGACTCCATGAATTTGTCACAACTCAGAGAACTGTACAAACAAAAAAGTTTTACTGTACATTAATTAAAAATAAATTTTAAAAAAGGAAGTACTGTAATAAAAAAATGGGTAATTTGAAAGCCAGCGTTCTCCTCCATGGGTAACAATAAAGGACAGGTAATAAATCATTTTACATGCATACATTCCAAATAGGCGGCACACAAGTCCCCATCTCACGCAGGTCCCCCCAGGACCCTACACGCTGCAACGTGATGGCTGGAGGAAGAGACGGCCCTGCACCTGACAAGCCAGCAAACTGCGGCCAGGCCCTGCCGGACTCCCCAACACCTTACAAAGAAACAAATCCATGTGATTACTGCAAATGCTGCCATAAAAAAATGTAATAAAATGTAAAGATATCGGACAATAATGGAGGAGGAAAGCCTGTTGTGAACCAGTGTGCACATCTGCTGGAACTGTAAAGGGATAGTGTTTTCCAAAAGGGCAACTATGGCCCTTCTGAGTGAAACAATTCAACTTTTGGCAGTTCTCAAAAAGACTGGTGAACTAGATGTTTCTGCCATGTGGGCTGGAGTCAGCTTTCAATTTAATCTTAATTAAGATTTAATATTAATTTAATTACAATAATTCATTCAACCACCGCCTTGTTCGAAACTCACCAGCAATCTTATCACTGTGATTCTTGACAAAAATCACTGTGATTTCTTAACAAAAGTGTTCATGGATCTCAGAAATAAAGAAAATTTCAAATTACACTGAATGTTAGCTCTTCATTAAGCATTCATCTAGTGGGTATAATGGTAACCAAGCAAATTCCTTGTTTGATGCTGAATTTTAAAATTTCAAATTCTGAATAGTTTTTTCATGTTACTCTAGGTACAAAAGGGATCTTTTGGCCTCACAAGACTTGAAAATTACTTAATATCTTTTGAACTAGAATGTCTTATTTCTGTCTGAAGGCATAATGAATATAGTAAAATAAGACTCTTAAGGGCACCTGGGTGGCTGAGTTGGTTAAGCATCCAACACTTGATTTCGGCTCAGGTCATGATCTTACAGTTCGTGGGATCAAGCCCCACGTTGGGCTCCACGTTGACAGCATGGATCCTACTTGGGATTCTCTCTCTGCCCCTCCTCCACTTATGCTCATGCTTTCTCTCTCTCAAAACAAACTTAAAAAAAAGAAAAAACTCTTACTTTAAGAACACCAAAGGAGAGTAATTACTGCTTCAAGATATACTGGTATATGTATATCTCCTTCTATACAGAAACTCAGGACACTTATCTGCATCTCACAAGTACCAATCTAAAACATGTGTAAAAGATACGAATATAACATCCATCTCTTCTTTATGTGAAAGAAAACATCTAACTACTTTCAACTGTTAAAAGTAAACTGCAGACATATACCCAACTGGTGACTCATATAGTGCTGTAAAATTAAACCACAAGATTTCATCAAAAGTTGCACATGCTCCCGTGAAAATATTTCAATCAGGTTTTTAAGAAATGCATGCTTCAGGGTTAAAAAAAACAAAACCAAAACCAAAACCAGAGAAACAAAAACAATTACTAACCAAATCAGTTAAAAACTTATAAGAAAGCAAACAAAGAAAAAGAAAGCAATTGTCTAGGGAGCTCCGGTCCTGAAAGATTATGAACACATCAGAAATTATGAGGAAAAACATATGGAAGTTCACTTTCATAAGCCACTAAAATAGTCATGCTTTTCACCGTATTTTATATGAGGTCTTGAACATCTTAAAGAGCTTGCTGGCCAAGGAGAAGACGGCAAAGGACTTGGCCCGGGGCACGTCTCCCACACACAAACCAGCCAATACCCGGTCTGCAGCCCATCTCGTTATCTCATTTTCACGTCAATCCGTCCCCTGACCTAAATCCCCCCAGGGTCAGGCACCAGAAAACTGGAGACCACCAAAACGGCCCAAAGCCCACCAAAATCATTCAAACGAGCCCCTCCTAAACTGTTGCATCGTTTCCCTTGGAAACCCCAAAGAAGGCTCTGGCCTAGGCCTTCCCCTTGCTCCTGTCTTCTGCCCCCTGACCACAACGCGGTACTTCCCCTGGGGCCCCTCGTGGCACGTGGGACCTCCCCTCTCTAGGACCTGTGAGTGTAATAAACTTCCTCGCCAGCCTTGCTCTGGTCTCCTCCTGCAGCTGTGACACCTTCACCATCGTATCCAACATGTGCGTTCTTAGAACAGCTACTGCTACTATACGAAGGTAATTCAAGATCATGCGTATCTAAAATATTACAAATTAAGTACTAATCGCCAGATGACTATCTGAGAGAAGAGGACTGAGGTAAGAAATTTAACTGAAGAAAATGGAAATAATTACCCTTAATATTACTATTCAAACCTAGCGCACCCTGTGACGCAAAATGTTGTTCCAATTCTGATTCTCCACTGACAGCAAAGCAGCTACCGATCTCTCTCTACACTGCACTGCCCTTCCCCCATTCCTCCTAAAGCAGAAGGGTCATGAAAAACAAACTTAACAGGCTCTACTACTTGCCTCTGGGAAGTCCACCATAATATACATCAAACTTCGAGATGCAGATTTCTCCCATTACCTCTAAAAGAGCTATATAAACAATACCTTAAAGAGTGGCCTTCAAGTATTCACTGATCCTGCCTTTTAAGTAATAATTAAGACAATCAAACTCAATGACCCACAAAAGCAGATACTAGTATCAGAGTTCCTCTAAGAATCTCATCTGTAGTTAATTACAACAACGAAACATAATTTGGTTTCCTGACTTTTGAAAGTAGCCTGTCATAGTGTTAAACAGAGAGTAAGGAAAATAATTTATCACACTTTAGGTACAAAAGAGATCTTTTCCTCTCATAGACACTAAATTATGACTCTAATAAAGTGAAATCTTTGGCTAACAAAATCAATTCTTTCTATTGTACTCCATACATAAAATTCTTGTTTTTCAGCATGTCCCTACAAAATCGATAGATAAACAATAAATAGCAGCAATTCCAAATCAAGCCAATAAGTTAATAAGAAATTGCTTCACATCTGGGGCACTTGGTTGGCTCAGTCAGTAGAGCATGCAACACCTGACCTCAGCGGTTGTGAGTTGGAGCCCCACGTTGGCTGTAGAGATTACTTAAAATCTTTAAAGAAAAAGAAATGGCTTCACATTTCAATCTTATGAACTTTACAGGTACTATCCATTGTACCAAGCGAGGTATACCTACAAAACTACACAGACTGTGGTGTATTTTACAGTTTTTCAGCAATAACATTTCTCTTCACATTTCTCTAGAACTTAAAATTTACATTGGATCTTTAAGACTTTTTAATAGGAAGTCCCCAATTTTGAATAAACATAAGTAGAATAGTGTTTTTACCTGCATCATGTAAGAATTAGAAGAAAAAAATTACATCAGGAATGAAGACAAACTAAACAGAACATAAGAGTGAACAGTCTCCATAGATAAAGATGGAACAAGAGAACCTGGGTGGCTCAGTCGGTTAACCGTCCAACTTCGGCTCAGGTCACCATCTCGCAATTTGTGGGTTCAAGCCCTGCATTGAGTTCCGTGCTGACAGCTTGGAGCCTGGAGCCTGCTTCAGATGCTGTGTCTCCCCCTCTCTCTGCCCTTCCCCAGCTTGTGCTCACTCTCTCTCAACAATAAACAAAACATCTTTGAAAAAGAAAAAAAAGAAAAAGATGGAACAGAGAAATTTTCTAAATAAACAAAGAAGGAAAGTAAAAGGTTTTGTGAGCAAATGATATAGAAGTCAGGCAAAGAAGATCCAACACACCCTCTTGACTGGTGTCCTTAAAAAAGAAACTTAGGTAATGGAACAGGACAAGTACTGAATGAAAATCATCATACACTAAACCTTTCCTAAATGAAAGAGGGCTTGAAATTATTATTTAAGGCCACACAGGAAGGTTAACACCAAGATATATTCAGTACTGGCTCTTCAAAGAAAAATCTTTTGGCCATCCGAGTGAAAGACCAATTTTCTCATAAGGAAAAAAAGATGGCCTAAGACTGTGACAATGATGCTGCACATCCAAGACTATGGAGCTCAAGAAAATATAAGCCAGCGATTTTATATCCAGTCAAATCTTCAAATAAAATGAGTGTAATGGTCACAGTTTTGAACCAAAAAGGACTTAAAAATAATATTGTTCCCATGAGCTCTTCCTGAGTTCTCTAGTAAAGAATGATCTTCAGACAACCGGGGGGGGGGGGGAGGGGGGGGGGACACCAAAAACCAAAAACCAAAAAACCCTAAGAGAACCTTTGGCATAAGGTCTGGTACTGAATTACTAAACACTGAATTTTTAACTAACACTAAAAGATGAGGTAACACAGCTGTGGATGCAAACATATTATGTGCTTTTACAACATGTAGATATAATGAAACTAACAAAATGGAGGATTCTGCCAAAAAAAAAAAAAAAAAAGAATGAACTATTGATATACATTGGACTACCTACATGAATCTCAAATGCATCATGCTAACCGAAAAACAAAGTCAAACTCAAAGGGTAACATTTATAAGACATTCTGGTTTCAAATAAAAAAAAATTATAGGCATAGAAAACAGATCAGTGGTTGCCAAAAATTAGGGGTGGGAGGAAGATTTGATTATAAAGGGGCAGTAAGATGGAATTTAGGGAGGTGAGGAAGAGTTCTGTATCTTGATTATAATGGTTGTTACATGATTTTACGAATTTGTCAAAACTCACAGAACCATATGTACACCCTTTCCAAAAAGTGGATTTTACTGCATGCAAATCAGTAATAAATTTTTAAATGCCAGAAAACAACAACAAAAGATAGTAGGGAAGAGAGAGGTAAAGTGAAGAAGAGGTTACTGGCTGATTTCATTATTGCTCACAAAAGAGAATCTCTTAAAAGCAAGGGACTAGAGGTATTAGTATAAAAGTAACTTTCTAAATGTAAAACTACATAATCTTCCCCCCAAAAGAGAGCAATGAAAATAGGTATCATAAAAAACAAAATTCAGAAGTGACAAAAATGTTTCAAGCTTCCTTTCACTCCTATCTCCAGCTAACCACTTCCTCTATCTAGAAGCAACTGCTGTCACCATTTATTTGTGGTATTTGTTCAGAGTGTTCTAAGGCATATTCGGTTATACAGCTGACCCTTGAACAACACGTGTTTGAACTGCATGGATCCACTTATACATGGATTTTTTATATTACAATACTGTAAATGTATTTTCTCTTCCTTATGATTTTCTTAATAACATTTCCTTTTCTCTAGCTTCCTTTAGTGCATGAATACAACATATAATAGAGATACAAAATATATGTCAATCAACTGTTTATGTTACTGGAAACATATCTGGTCAACAGTAGGCTATTAGTAGTTAAGTTTCTGGGGAGTCAAAAGTTATACACAGAAAAGCAGGGGTAGCAATTCTTCTATCAGACAAAACAGACTTTAAAACAAAGACTGGGGGCGCCTGGGTGGCTCAGTCAGTTAAGCAACTGACTTCGGCTCAGGTCATGATCTCCCAGTTCGTGGGTTCGAGCCCCATGTCATGTTCTGTGCTGACAGCTCAGAGGCTGAAGCCTCTTCAGATTCTGTGCCTCCCTCTCTGTCTGCCCCTCCCCCACTCATGCTCGGTCTCTGTCTCTCAAAAATCAATAAACATTAAAAAAAATAATAAAAAAATAAAACGAAGACTGTGATAAGAGACAAAGAAGGATACTACTTATTAAAAATGGTATCAATCCAATAAGAGGATGTAACAATTGTAAATATCTATGCACCCAACATTGAAGCACTTAAATACATAGAGCAAATGTTAACAGAATAAAAAGGGTGAAATGGACAATACAATAGTCCACTTTAACACCCCACTTACACTAAAAGATCATCCAGACAGAAAATCAGTAAGAAAATAGTGTCTTTGAGTAACACATTGACTAGGATGGACTTAGATATATACAGAACCTTCCATCCAAACACAACAGAATACACATCGAACATTCTCCAGGATAAAGCCCATGGTAGGCCACAAAACAGTCTCTATAAATTTAAGAATACTGAAATCATATTATGCATCTTTTCCAACCATGGCAGTATGAAACCAGAAATCAATCACAAGAAAAACACTGGAAAATACACAAACACATGGGGGCTAAATAACATGCTACTAAACAACAAATGGGTCAACAAAGAAACCAGAGAAGCAATAAAAAACATACATGGAGACACGTGAAACAAAAATGGGAACCCAACAGACCAAAATCTCTGGGACACAGCAAAAGCAATTCAAAGAGGGAAATTTATAGTGATACTGGCCGACCTTAAGAAACAAAC
Source organism: Panthera pardus (assembly GCF_024362965.1). Lineage (NCBI taxonomy): Eukaryota > Metazoa > Chordata > Mammalia > Carnivora > Felidae > Panthera > Panthera pardus. The sequence goes on along the minus strand of NW_026526732.1, from coordinate 121,257,996 downwards.
AAACAAAAAATCTCAATCTAACCTTACACCCAAAGGAACTAGAAAAAGAACAAAGCCCGAAGTTAGTATAAGAAAGGAAGTAATAAAGATCAGAAGAGCAGAAATAAAATACACACACACACACACACACATGCACGCACACTAGAAAAGATCAAAGAAACCAAGAGCTGGTTCTCTGAAAAGAAAAACAAAATTGATAAACCTCCAGGCAGTCTCATCAAGAAAGAGGAAGGAATCAAATAAAATCAGAAATGAAAGAGAAGTAACAACCAACACTACAGAAATATAAAGGATAGTAAGAGAGTACTGCAAAAAACAATATGCCAACAAACTGGACAACCTATAAAAAAATCAATCAATTCCTAGAAACATACCATCTTCCAAAACTGAATCAGGAAGAAACAGAAAATCTGAACAGAGTAGTTACTGGTAACAAAATTAAATCAGTAATCAAAAAACCCTCGGCAAACCAAAGTCCAAGACCAGATGGATCCATAGGTGAATTCTACAAAACATTTAAAGAATTGGTGCCTATTTTCCTCAAACTATTCCAAAACCTAGAAGAGGAAGGAAAGTTTCCAAATACATTCTACACGGCCAGCATTACTCTGATACCAAAGACCAGACAAAGATACTACCAAAAAAAGAAAACTACAGGCCAATATCCCCGATGAACACAGATGCAAATTTCCTCAACAAAGTATCAGCAAGCCACATTTAGCAATACATTCAAGGGATCGTTCACCATGATCAAGTGGGATTCATTCCAGGGATGCAACAAAGATGGCTCAATATACACAAGCCAACGTGACACACGACATTAACAAGAGAAAGGACGCAAATCACATGATCCTCCCAATAAAAGCAGAAAAAGTACCTGACATAATTCAACGTGTTTATGGTAAGAACTGTCAACAAAGTGAGTTTAGAGAGACGATATACCAACATAATAAAGACCATATACGAAAAACCCAGAGCCAACATTATTTTCAATGGTGAAAAACTGAGTACTTTTCTGTAAGATCAAGAACAAGACAAAGATGTCCAGTGTAGCCACGCTTATTCAACACAGTCCTGGAAGCCCTGGTCAAAGCAATCACACACAAAAAAATAAAAAATAAAAGGCATCCAAATTAGCAAGAAAGAAGTTATACTGTCACTATTCGCAGATGACATGACACCAATACATAGAAAAACCCTAAAAACTCTTAAGAATTGAGTAAAGTTGAAGGATACAAAATTAACACACAGCAATCGGTTGTCTCTAGACACTAATAAAAAAGTAACAGAGAAATAAGAAAATTCAAATTACAAGTGTATCAAAAAATAAAATATCTAGGAATAAACTTAACCAAAGAAGTGAAAGACCTATACTCTTGAAAACTCTAAAACACTGATGAAAGAAAGATGATACAAACAAATGGAAAGACAGCTCATGCTCATGGATTCAAAGAACTAATATTGTTAAAATGTCCATACTACCCAAAGCAATCTGTAGATTCAATGTAATCTCTATCAAAATGCCAACAGCAATTTCACACAAGTAAAGAGTACTAAAATTTGTCTGGAACTACAAAAGACCCTAAATAGTCAAAGCAATGTTGAGAAAGAAGGACAAAGCTAGAGGTATCGTAATCCCAGATTTCAAGACATACTACAAAAGATAGTAATCAAAACAGTATGGTGGCACAAAAACAGACACAAGATAATGAAACAGAATACAGGGTTCAGAAACAAACTCATGTTTATATTGTCAATCTATAACAAAGGAGGCAAGAATATACAATGGGGAAAAATAGTTTCTCCATTAAATGGTGCTGGGAAAACTGGACACCTACATGCAAAAGAATGAAAGTGGACCACTTTCTAATACCAAACAGTAAAATAAATTCAAAATGGGTTAAGACCTAAATGCAAGACCTGAAACCTTAACACTCCTAGAAGAAAACAGAGGCAAAAATCTCTGACATTGGCCTTAGCAACATTTTCTAGACAGGTCTCCTCAGACAAGGGAAACAAAAGCAAAATTAAACTGTTGGGACTACACTAAACTAAAAGGCTTTTGCATAGTAAAGAAAACCACCAACAGAATCAAAGGGCAGTCTACTGAGTGGGAGAAGATATCTGTAAATAATGTATCTGATAAGAGGTTAATATTCAAAAAATATATATAAGGAACTTATACAACTCAACGGTGGGGGTGGGGGGTAACAATCCAATTAAAAACTGGGCAAGGACCTAAACAGCCGTTTTTCCAAAGAAGACCTACAGATGTCCCAACAGACACAAGAAAAGACGCTCAACAACACTCATCATCAGGGAAACGCACACCAAAACCACAATAGGATATGATTTTACACCTGTCCAAATGGCTAAGACCAGAAAGACATAACAGGTGCTGGTGAGGATGCAGATAAAATGCAACCCTCACACACTGTTGGTGGGAATGCAAATTGGTACAGACGCTGTGGAAAACAGTATGGAGGTTCCTCAAAAAATTAAAAACAGAAATACCATGTGATCCAATAATCCCAGTTACGGATGGATATTTACCAAAGAAAACAAAAACACTAATTCAAATAGATGCATGCACCCGTATGTTAACTGCAGCATTATTTACATGGACCAAGATACCGAAGGAACGAAGCAACCTAAATGTCCGCTGGCAGATGAACGGGCAAAGAAAATATGATACACACACACGGAATGGAAACAACAGTGGAATATTACTCAGCCATTTAAAAAAAAAATGAGACCTTGCCGTTTGGCAACATGGGTGAACCTAGCAGGTATTGTGCTAAGTGAAATAAGCCAAAGACAAATACCCTTTCATTTATATGTAGAATCTAAAAAACAAAACAAAACAAACAAAAAAAAAGCAAATGAACACACAAACAAAAAGCAGAAACAGAGCCATAAATACAGAGGAAAAAACTGATGGGTGCCAGAGGGCAGAGGGGCAGAGGGATGGGCAAAATGAGTGAAGAAGACTGGGAGATACAGCCTTCCAGTTACATAAGTCACCGGGCTGAAAGGTAAGAAAGAGGGAATAGAGTCAATGTTGCAATAGCATTGCCGGGTGAAAGACGGTAGCTAGGCTTGTGGGGGCACAGCCAAAGGTACAGAGTCTACACCCGAAACCAACATGACAGGACTCAAGTATACATCCAAGGGAAAAAAAAAAAAAAAAGATGCCATCTCCAAACGTATCAAACATTCCAGGCGGGAAAATAACTTTTGATCAGGTAAAAAACAAACAAAACCCCCCAAAATTATGTATTTGCAACTGCATGGAGAGTTAGCAGCCCTAGTGCCCTGTACTGTTCAAGGGTCCAATGTATTTTCAAAAGAATAATGGAAAGGTAAACCAAGAACTAATAAAAACGATTACTTGCAGGCATGGGGAAGATGACCCATTAAAATGAAACTTCTGTGATGTACCTTCTTATACAGTTTTAATTTTGGAACAGTGCAAATGTTTAAATGTTTTACATAATTACAGAAAACAAAAAGAAAGAAACCCCTAAAAACCTAAAACACTTAAATAAATGAAACTAATAATGTCAAGTTAGTTGTAGTAACACAAAGAAAAGAGTTACTTCAAGGGACTTTAGAGCGCAGTATTTTGAATATCTATCCCTAGTAGGATATGTTCTAAAAAACAAACAAACAAACAAACAACTAAAAACACATCATATAGTAATATTCTTTTTAGTAACGATACTGGTATTTTAATTTAGAAATATATAGCTATGGGGGCGCCTGGGTGGCTCAGTCAGTTAAGTGTCCCACTTCAGCTCAGGTCATGATCTCACGGTTCATGAGTTTGAGCCCCATGTCCGGCTCTCCTCTGTTCTGTTCACTCAGATCCTGGAGCCTGCTTCAGATTCTGTGTATCCCTCTCCCTCTGCTCCTCGCCCGCGTGCACTCTCTCTCAAAAATAAACATTAAAAAAAATTTAAAAAGAAATATATAGCTATGTTGTAGTATGAAACAAATGAAAAAAATGTCAGTAACGTAGGGAGCAAAGATTTTCAGATTAAGAAAAAAGAGATACAAGTATAAAATTAGAAAATGCAAGTAAAACTGATCTGAAAACTGCAATTTACTTTGAAATGCACTAAATGAGACAGACTGATGATGGCTAGACAGACCTGTGATAAAGCAAATGCATCAGTCCCAACCCTAAAATCTAGGTGCTGTGTACATGGGTATTCCCTGAACTCTTGCGTGTGTCTGAAAACGTTGGGGAGGAAAACGCTTAGAACGCGTGCTGTCTGAATCACCAAGAGAGAAAGACTGGGATGAAGCTCAACTTTTAACCAGCCCGGGCTTCCATCCGAGAACAAGGACTGCTCTGTAATCACTTCAAACACTTCGACCGCTCCTCCTCAACAACCCATCCGAACCGCCAGGTCAGCCACAAAGAGGCAAAAGGTCTAGGACCAACAGACCACTTTCTCCTTATTTTGAAATTCGTTTAATTTCACCTAAATGATTCTAGCCGTCAGCGAACAGCAAGCACGCTATCTGAGGTCACCATAAACCAACTGGTTACAAACCGGTTTTCTCGTTCTGAAAAAGTGAAGTACGACCTCAAGTAAGATCTTCATTATGGCAAAGCTATGTATCCTTACAGTTATATTGAAAGATTATGGGTATTTTCAAGACATTATTAGAGAGAGGTTTTCTCTCTGAATTTTTCATTAAACTCATCCTAATGTGAAAATGTAAGTAGTGGTACACACAAGAATAATGTATTTCATTATTCAAATACATCCTAAGTCTTTTTTTTAGAGTAATGTTAAAATTTGTTTGAATAGAGACAAAAAGTCCTGGAGAACACCACAAAACGTCAACTGCACTTTAGTATGTATGGGTGGTGGGACTGCAGATCCTTTTTAAAATAGTTATGCTGTTTTCTACTTCACAGGATTTGTCTGGCTTCTTTTACATTAAGAATGTGTTACCTTATACCTCAAAAAAAAAAGAAAAAAAGACTCTTGAAAAAACCCATATGCATTTGCTGGTTATAAAATAACTGATGGGAGTAGGGGGTAAGGGCGATTTGAGATTCATTACACCAAAGATAGTAACTCAAGAATAATTTGAGATGGGGCCCCTGGGTGACTTGGTCGGTTAAGCGTCTGACTTCGGCTCAGGTCATGATCTCATGGTTCGTGGGTTCAAGCCCCGCATCAGGCTCTGTGCTAACAACTCAGGACCTGCAGCTTGCTTCGGATTCTGTGTCTCCCTCTTTCTCTGCCCCTCCCCTGCTTGCATTCTGTCTCTCTCTCTAAAATATATAAACCTTTAAAAAATTAAAAAAAAAAAAACCAAAACGAATAATTTGAGAAACACAATGGTGCTTTATCTCTAGGTCACTTTTCCCATATTCCCCAGGTCCTTTGTTAAACAACACTGTCCTCCCCACCACAAACACAGCTCCCAAAATTTCTGATCCTTTCACAAGGCAGGTAAAATCACTCCATCCATTCTAAATACATACCTACCCTCTGCACAAGGCAGAGCTGGGGGGATACGGAAGAAAAAGACATCCCTATCTACCTCCACTTGGTCAACATACTCCTCCAGCACCGATTTTGTGGAGAATACAGGAGTGAGCAGAACGGACCCCAAATCCCTTCTGCTTTCTCTTCATGGAAGTTGTCCTTCACTGCTACATCCAACCTGCCTCTTTAGCAATTCCAGCTCAGAAATCCTACCAAATTTCTTCTTAAACCTCACTACAGACAGCAATCTATACATCTCTTTAATTTTGTTGGAGTTTATCAGTTCCTTACTCATTTCATTTCTTCACTACCCAGCATGAACTAAAACTGGCTTATTTTAGTTTAGTTTAGGTAGGATCCATGCCTAAAGTGGGGCCTGAACTCTCAACTCTGAGATCAAGAGTCACATGCTCCAACTGAGCCAGTCAGGTACCCCTAAAACTGGCCGTTTAATTATTCCCTCACCAGTAACCACAATCTACTGCACCTATTCTTCCAATTTACCTAATCATTTCCCAACCTGCATCAATCATGCAATTCAACTTTCCTCCCTAATCAGCTAAGAACATAGAGGAAAACGGTAGTATGTAAACTGCTGTCACAACAAATTCCTGGTTTTATTATTATTTTTTAATGTTTATTTGTGAGAGAGAGAGCGAGAGAGACCGAGCGCACACAAGCAGGGGAGGCGCAGAGAGAGGAGGATACAGAATTCAAAGCAGGCTCTAGGCTCTGAGCTGTCAGCACAGAGCCCAACGCAGGGCTCGAACCCACAGAACTGTGAAGTGAAATGAGCCAAAGTCAGATGCTTAACCAACAGAGCAACCCAGGCGCCCCACAAATTCCTGGTTTTAAATCTCAAGAGTTCCTCAATACGTTTACTTCTCTGATCAGTGACTGTTCACTGATAAGTATGTGGGAGGACAACACATAGACAAAAAGTCTGTGCTCTCATGGAGCAGACACTCTCACAGGGAAGACAGACCTTAAAAAAACAATTATAAACACGACAAAATGCTAGGAAGGGGCAGCACAAAGTGCCATGAGAACAGGCAACAGGAGCCTAACCTAGTGGGGAGGAAGAAAGGCTGTCAAGAAAGGCTTCCCAAAGTAGAGATATATACGTTCCAATCAATTTCAAATTCCATCCCATGTTCCTAATTTATTTAAAACCCCCAAGTCCATCCACTTAGCAAAGGAATTCACTCCCTGAGTCCTTCTTTGGACTCAGCAGGGACTCCTCCTCATCAACTGATTTCTATAACTAAGTCTCTCCCACCTAAAAGGGAGCTGGACTCCTCTTCCTGGAGAGTCTTTTGGCTACTGTATCACAAGTCTCAAAAATGTGTGTATCTTTTCCTTTGGTCCAATAATTCTACTTCAAGAAATCTTTCCCTAGGAAACAGAGATAGATTTCATGCTTAAAAATTATTTATAATAGTCAAAGGAGTTCACTAAAATAACAAGAGAACAGCTACAGATGTGCCTTAATATAGGTACGACAAACTACGTTGCAGCCAAAAAGTAAAGGAAAAAGAAAAAAGATGTTCAGGGCTTTTAATCTTACAGGAAAATGCTTGTCACTGTGTAAAAAACATGTAATAATAAATACAAATAAGTAAGCCAATAAAACAGGACGCAAAAATCTGTAAGTAGAGAATAATCATATTTAAAATATGAGAGTGTATTATCTAAAAAAACTAGAAGGAAACAAGTTGGATTATCAATAGCAATTATACGAGATTATAATTTTCTTCCTCATTTTTCTTCTGTGCTCCCTGAATCTTTCAATTAGCTGCGTATTACTTTGCTGAATGGACAGAGGATGGTTTCCCACGACAGCAACACAGCCCTGGAGTCTGCAGGCTCCGTGGTTTCCGTTCCCCACCTCCGGAACTCGGAGTTCTGACCTACTGTGCCCGCCTCTATCCTGACTTCAAGGAAACTGTTTCAAGCCAGTGGACGCTTCAGTTCTCCTTTTTACGGACTTTCTTGGCTTCTGACACAATACGGTCTCCCATCTCCCTTCTCTCTGACCATTCCTTCCTAGACTCTTCAAGTCGATTTCTTTCCTCCCGTATATATAGGAGGTGGCGTTTCAAGCGTCCATCGCCAGCCTTTCTTTACGCCGCGTATGTGGGTGATCACATCGATCCCTACGGCTTTAACAACGTACATTCTGAGGACTCCAGAATCCACCCGTAGCTCTGCTCTCCCTCGGAAAACCCACCGCTTTGCCGTTAGTCATCTGGCTGGCCCACAGCAGTTCAGACGCTGCTCCAATCTGCAACCTGGAAGCTCAGCTTCCCTCCGGTATTTAATTTGTTTAGTCACCGGAAACCTGGAAGGTGTCCTCAACACTCTCTCTCTCTCTCTCTCTCTCCAAACCCACCCCTGCCACCTCCTTCTCTCAGGTAAGGTTGTTTTTGTTTTTTCCGTGTCCTGATAGCTAACCACATCTGTCTAGGCTCTCACCAACTCCAGGACAGATTAAGCCCTCGATTTAAAATCACAATAGCCCAAAGGGTCCCGTCCATATCAGTCTCAGATCTCCTCTCTGTATTACCATCAGAGTAACCTCCGTAAAATGCAAAGCCAAGCGCTATCATTCCCTTGCTTAAAACTAGCACCTAAATGACCAAGGGCCACGCACAGAAGCACTGGAAGTCCATGTGAGGTCACCTCTGCACACAATCCTCCCACAAAACCTGGGGCTGCTCTTTCTCCACCAGCGACAGCAGCATCCAGCATGTGCACCAGACACTCGAGTAAGTGTTTTCAACGAATTACTAATCCTCTGAGGCTGGCACTCTTATTTCCATTTTACAGATGAGGCAACAGAGTTCATCCAAAAGTACACGCGCAGACCCAACGTTCGAATCTCCGTCTGTCCAATCCCAAAGTACACTGTACTTCTTGGCAAAGGTCACTTATCAGCTTCTAAAACAGCTATTCATCTTTTTTTTTAATATTATTTATTTTTGAGAGAGAAAGAGAGCGAGTGGGGAGGGGCAAAGAGAGAGGCGGACAGAGGATCTGAAGGAGGCTCAGAACCCGAGTGGGGCTCAAACTCAGGAACTGTGAGATCATGACCTGAGCCGAAGTCAGACGTTCAACCGACTAAGCCCCCCAAAAAACAGCTATGTCTTTAAAAGCTCTGCTCATAGACTTGGGGGGGGGGGGGGGGCGGGGGGAATCTCCAGGCAATTAGTCTAGGGAGGGTAAATGAGGGCTAAGGGACAGTGAGAGACTTAGATTTAACCTTCCTCTTCCGTAACTATAAGCAAGCTTTCTATGGTGGCTCCCCACCCTATCCTCTGATAGAGTTGGTCACTTCCTCCATTACTACATATATTTTATACTATATTTAACAACTCACTGACCTGTCCGTGTCCCTTCTTACCTGCGAACCTCTGGAGGGCAGGGACCCCATTCATCTTTATAAACCCCAGGTTCCTAGCACATAAGTACGCCAAAAATTAAACCACCACCTGTCCCTCTATTTTTTTCCATGTTTATTTTTGAGAGAGATCGCGAGCGGGTGCGTGGGAGAGATGGTGGGGGGGGGGGGAGGCGGGGGACAGAGGATCCAAAGCGGGCTGTGCCCTGATAGCAGCAAGCCTAATACAGGGCTCAAACTCACGAACCGTGAGATCACGACCTGAGCTGAAGTGGGATGCTCAGCTATCTGAGCCACCCAGGCGCCCCCCTCCATTGTCTTTTTTTAAAGCACTAACATAATCCATCCCAAGGCACCAGCCTCATAACCGAACTCCAACCGTAGCCACCTTTCACGCTGCCACCGCACACCATATCCAACGTACCCCACCCAGTTAGCACTGCCTTTCGAAACAGGTATCGCTATCACTGCCCTACTAAAAAGACTCCAGGCTCCCTACTACCTTCCACGTGAGAACTGTCCCCAGTGCTCTCTAGAGCAGTGCTCTCTATTGCCATTTTCACTTCTGGGAACTCTTCACTATAATCCCTTCAGTCTCCAGCAATACTGAGCCACATACCTTGGCCAAAGATACCATACGGCTCCACTCCTCCCATGAAACTAGTCCCGCCACTATCACAGTCGGGAGTATTTTTCCCCAAAAGAGCGTCTTCAATTCTTACTCATTTTGTAAAGCCTATCCATACTACCTTCTTTACAAATCGGTCTCCTTGAGCGAGAATTAATCACTCTCCCCTCAGTTCTCCCATATACTCTCTTGCTCTTCAAGTGAGTAGTGTATCTTAATTTAGAGTGATCTGTATATGTCTGCCGCTTCCCCTGCCCCACTGTACTCTCCAATGAATTTACTATTCTTTGAGGGCAAGGACCCACATTTAGTTCACTCAGCGTCCTCTAGGAACTATGGACAAGACAGAGATGTATAAAATAATTTCATTTTTATATTCAGCCGCTGACAATGCCTGACACATCACATGTCACACGTGGTCAATATATATTTGCTAAGTTAATAAATACGTCACCTGATGCCTTTGTTCACTTTTTCCATCTGTGTTTCCATTTGCTGCTTGCTTATCACCCATCGAAAACAGAAGGAAAGACTTTTTAAAGCCGTTTAAAACTAAATGGGAAGAGAGGACTTATTTCTTTTCCTCACTCCCAAGAAATAATCCAGAAAGTCAGCGAGCATAGAAGGAACACTCTAAGGACTGCACTTTCTTATCAGCAGAAGAATTTAGGAACAGAACAGAGACTGGATTACCTGCTGGCTTCTCTTGAACCACTGGCAGAATGGCATCAATATTTTGTTTGAAAAGCTAAAAATACCACTCATAATAAATTATAATTCTACAAATACTCAAATAAAAAATGGATCACTTCTCACATTTAAAACTGACTGGATCTTCACTGCCTGCATTAGTATGGATAATCTAAAACTTGAATGAAATTCCTGCACTGAATGTACATTCATGAGACACAGCTTTGAGAAATTCATCTCGAGAGTCAACAATCATTAACAAGACCACAAAGTAAATATATAGCCTTAAATATGTTTAAAGTTTATTTAAATATATTAAAGTTATATAACTCCTAAAAAAAGCTATGCAGGTGACAGGTGATTTAATCTTGTTACAAAATGTATTCAAAATTTTTTTTTTTTTTTTTCAAAATTTATTTTTAAATTAACTACAAAACTTAGGCTCTTGTGTCCCAATAAATAAGCTTATTTTCCTGAACATACACAAATGTTTAAATGAAAATCTAAGGCAAAAACCAAAATATATTATTTCTTTCACTCAATAAAAGGCTTCCTTCAAGCCTTATTCCTTAGGCAATAAAGTACAAGTAACAATGATCACAGTCATATTCCTAATTTTCCAAGGCAGACCCAGAAATGATGCATATCACATATAAATTAAGAGGTAATTCATACTCAACTCATGCTATGTCATGAGAAAACATGCTGCATTTATCAATTTATCTTAAGACAAGTTCTTGGATCTAAATATTTATTTGCCTGCTCTAATCCTGGATAAACACACAGTTTAAAAGAAAATTAAATTTCAAATATAATAAACTCTCAGATGAGCACATATCGCTGCAAATGAAAAGTAACAGCTGCTCTTTCTGGTCCATCTTTACAAAGATGCTGGGATTTTAGGAATTTTTAGTTCTCTTGATACAGTTAAATACATCTCCAGAAAGACATTACTTGCCCAGTTAGCAATACGACTTGCTTTCCTTCATAAAGGAATCATGCTTCCCTGCCAAAAACATGGAGTTACACCTAGAATTTTGTTCAAAAAGTGCACCAGAAAGATGACTAAGATCTGCCCAAAGACACAACAGATTTGTCCAAGAAGAGAAGGTAAGTACTGTTTCTCATTCATTCATATGAATGCTGGCTATAAATTAGTTACTAGTACTAGAGTGACAGAAACATAAAATAGGCCCTTACCCTTGATTCTGCAGTTTATACCACTGGCAGGAAGTGAAACAGTATAGACATAATTACAGTCTGGCCAAAAGGTAAATGAAGATTGTTAAAGGCATAATCCTATTTGGGGGAGGAGAAAGTACCACGAAAAAGGAATCTTTAAACTAGGGTTGAAGAGTAATTAGTTAAGCCGGGCAAATGGTAAAGAGACAAGAGAAGGTGAATGTAAGAAGGAAGGAAAGAGGGGCCCCTGGGTGGCTCAGTGGGTTAAGTGTCTGGCTTCAGCTGAGATCACGATCTCATAGTTCCTGAGTTTGAGCCCCGCGTCAGTCTCTGTGCTGACAGCTCAGGGCCTGGAGTTGCTTCGAATTCTGTCTCCTTCTCTGCCCCTCCCCTGCTCATGCTCTGTCTCTCTCTCTCAAAATTAAGCAAACATTAAGAAAAAAAATTATGAAAAAAAAAAAAAGAGTCTGCAGACAGAACTAGAAATATTTGGCCACATGCACAGCAAACTGTGGTACTACACTGCTGTCTACCCAATGCATTTTTCACAGATGCTGATTCTGATTAAAAACAGGTCCTTGTCGGGCACCTGGGTGGCCCGGTCAGTTAAGTGTCCGGACTCTGGGTCAGGTCATGATCTCACGGTTCATGAGTTCAAGCCCCACGTAGGGCTCTGTGCTGACAGCGTGGAGCCCACTGAGGATCCTCTGTCCCCCCTCTCTCTGCCCCTCCCCCACTCACACTCCCTCTGTCTCTCAAAAGTAAATAAACATTAAAAAAAAACAAACAGTTTGTTCCATCCCTCTTTGGGGTCATTTCACATTGACTCCACTCTGTTTCGTATCCTACTTTCTGGGGCTAATTTCCCACGCCTAAGCTTGCATTAGGTGGAAATGGAGATTAACTGGATGCCCCAGGTACAGCTTACAGTGCTCAGAAAAGAGATGAGGTAGAAGGACCTTGAATTTAACTGGCGTGAATGACAAAATGAAAACTGCCCTATGAAACTTTCCACTCAGTTTCGCCGTCATTCAGGATTTTTAAGTGTGTTTGTAAGTCGTTTCTTAACCACTTCCACAGTGGTTGGCAGATGATTAAAATCAAAATCAAGTAATTTTGGAGTTTGTTAAAGGGGGGGTCAGATAAGAACTCAAGATGCTTTAACAACATTAGTCATTAGGGAAGTGCCAATCAAAACCACAACAAGAAACTACCAGATACCTATTACAACGGCTACAAATTTGAAATAAAAAAAAAACACCTGACAATACCGAGTGCTCCTGAGGGCGCAAGGCGCCAGGAACTCTCATACACTGCCGGTGGGAACACCAACTAGTACAGCCGCCTTGCAAAAACGACTCGGCAGTTTCTCATAAAGTTAAAAGTGCACCTAACACACGGTCCGGCAATCTCACTCCTACATATTTACCCAACTGAAATGAAAACTCAAGTTTGCACAAAAACCTATACATAAGTGTTGACAGCGGCTATATTCCTAATTGCCAAAAACGGCAACAACCCAGATGTCCTTCAACTGAGAAGTGGATAAGCAAACTGTGGTTGGCTCAACCATACAATCAGCAATAAAAGGACTGCTCTACCAGTATACGCAACAACAGGGATGAATCTCAAATGCACCATACTAAGTGAAAGATGCCAGAATTAGAAGGCTACATACGATGATTCCATTTATATGCCATTCTAGAAAAAGCAAAACGAGAGAGACAGAAGATCAATCAGTGTTGCCAGGGGGCTGGAGATGGGGAAAAATTGTCTACAAAGGGGTAGGAAGGAATCGGGGTGGGGGGGAGGAATGGTTTTGTCACTGATCCTTGAACTATGGTGGCCTTGGAACACCAGCCTCCCACCCCCTCCACCCCCCCTGCCGCCACACAGTTGAAAATCCTGTGTAACTTTTGACATGTCCAAAACTTAACTATTAACGGCCTGCCGTAGCCTGAAAGCCTTACCGATTACATAAACAGTTAACACATATTTTGTATGTTGTATATGTATGATACGCTGTATTCTTACAATAAAGTACACTAGAGGAAAGAAAATGTTATTAAGAAAATCCTAAGAGGGAAGAAAAAGAAAATCGTAAGAGGGAGCCTGGGTGGCTCAGTCGGTAAAATGTGCCTTTAGCTCAGGTCATGATCTCACGGTTTGCGAGTTTGAGCCGCGCATCGGGCTCCGCGCTGGTGGTGCGCAGCCTGCTTGGGAATCTCTCTTTTCCTTCTGCCCCTCCCCCGCTCATGCTTTCTCTCTCAAATAAACTTAAAAAAAGAAATCGTTAAGAGAAAGTATATTTACAGTACTATACTGCAGTTATAAAAAATGTCCGCGCATAAAGTACACCCATGCGGGTCAAACCTGTGTCATTCAAAGGCCACTTGTATATTGACTGTGGTGGTGGGTGCACGACTATCCACACCTGTCAAAATTCACAGACCTGCACACTAAAAATGATCAATTTTACTACACGTAAAAATCACCTAATTTTAAAAAGAGAGGAAAAAAAATGAATGAGGATCCCGGCAACAAAGAGATGAGACTGAAAAACTACAAAGGGAGTTAAGTCACACCACGAAGGACCCTGCTAAGAAGTTTTAGATTTTATCCTCCAAGCAACAAGCGCACCAAACAATCTCCCAAAGGGGACAGGCACAACTGTGTCTGAAAGAACACTGACAACAGTCACAGACTGAAGTAAGACCGGTGAACCAACCACCTCGGTAATTTAGGGGACAAACGAGGGAAGCTGACTTAAGGCGGAGGCCATAGAGATGCAGAGTCAGTTAAGAGGAAGTTCTCAAGTTTCCAGCACGAGTGACACCACTGACCAAGCTAACCTGGAACGTGTGTGGGACACTCACATGCAAACACCGGGTCAGATGTATGGGGCTGGCGCTCGAGGGAAAAAAAAAAAACATGAGGGGCAGCTTTAAAGTTGAGACTCGTCAGGGCACTTGCAGCCATGAAAATATAAGGTCAAGATCATGCAAAGACAGAATATGGAGAATGAAAAGGTAAAGAGAAGGGCGCCTGGGTGGGTCAGTTGGGTTAGGCGACCGACTTCAGCTCAGGTCGTGATCTCACAGCTCATGAGTTTGAGCCCCGTGTTGGACCCTGTGCCGACAGCTCAGAGCCTGGAGCCTGCTTGGGATTCTGTGTCTCCCCCTCTCTCTGCCCCTCCCCTGCTCCCATTCTGTGTCTCTCTGTCTCTCAATAATAAATAAATGTTAAAAAAAAATTATAAAAAAAAATAAAAAGAAAAGGTAAAGAGAATCCTGGGAATCACTGTGAGCGACAGCAGCATTAATGAGGTTGATGGTATAATCTGAAGTAAAAACAGAATTGGCTTACTGAGTATGCAGCAGCCGAGTAAAAAATGATTATAATCATGTGTCTATTTCAATCTGGGGTCTCTCAACCACTTTATCTGTGGCTTCTCTGATTTTATCTTTGCCCTGATCACCCTGGGGAAACTGAGGCAGTTAAATAAGAAGTTATCATGAATTCCAAAGTTTCTACTTCCCATATTGTTGACAATGAAATTATTCCACAAATAAAGAGGAATAATCTATTAAACATACTTATTTTGTCAGTTAAACACAGAAGAAGCACTAAGAGGTTAAATGATTCACTTCAAATACAGGTCAACTTAGTAAGTTTATCTTGGTAGTCGGACAAATGACTCTGGATGCTTTAAAGGATTTCTGGGCCCCTCCCCCGCTTGTGCTTTCTCTCTCTCTCTCTCAAAATAAATAAATACACTTAAAAAAATGGGGGGGGGGGGCGGTGCCTGGGTGGCTAAATAGGTTGAGCGTGTGACTTCAGCTCAGGTCACGATCTCACAGTTCCTGAGTTCAAGCCCAGCATCGGGCTCTGTGCTGACAGCTCACAGCCTGGAGCCTGCTTCAGATTCTGTGTCTCCCTCTCTCTCTGCCCCTTCCCTACTCGCGCTCTCTCTCTCTCAAAAATAAACATTAAAAAAAAAATTTCTTTTTTTTTTTTAAAAAGGGACCTCTGGTACCACAATGAAGTTATCCGGAAATACCAGAGGATAGATCCAATGATTCAAGGTAATTAGTTCTTAATCAGAGATATGCACCAAAATTTCCCGCAAAGCTTACTCAGAATGCCCATCTTGCCTAAGCTCTGCTTCTGAAAATAGTGATTTAGGAACTTTTAGGATAAGGCCCAAGCTACTACGTTTCCAATAGTGCCGTAAGTGACTCTAATGTATACACACACAGAACACACTGATCCCAAGTTGAAAAGCAATGCTATCAAAGTTGCCTCCAGGATCTAGGTGGAGTTCTCATTTGGAGGCCATTCCACCACATCCTAATCCCTGCCAATCACCTCCAGCTGAGAGCATATAAACATACACTTCCCTGATCTAAACCCAAAAGTTAAACTCCTAACCCCCATAAAATACCTATGAATCACCGTTTGGCCTTGGTTAACTAGCTCTGGGAAGATTTAAATTCTCAACAGAATTCAGACAAAGGCAGTGTAAGGCAAGGCATGGAAAATGAGTCAGTCTCTCTGTCGTTTAATTCCAATTCTCCAACTTAATGACAAACCCACCAGAGAAACTTTGTTATTTCACCAACTCAGGTATTAGCTTCAACCAGTATTTAAACAGAACTAGAACTACATCCAACCTGCTACAGTGGAACGTTCAGATCCTACCTGACCGATTACCAAAACTTCCAAGATCCCCGTTTCCCAGTTACATCACAATTATTATAAATCAAGGCAAAATAATTACGCAAGAACAGCCAACAATTCGTCCCACCAAAATTTACACTTACCCATCTCTTCCCTTACTGACAATTTTTACTTCAAAATAATAGATCCCACAGGCTGCTGGTATTGGGTGCGTGGCACGAACGGACGCTGCATCTTTGGGGGTTTTACCATGACCTGCACAGGACACAGGAAGGGGGGAGAAAAACACCTCAAATGAGATATTCAACAAAAATCTTACGCAATTCAGGAAAAATACAGTTTTTAGAACGATATATACATTTCTGCTCCCATCAGTACATATAAAGACTTAGTGAAACATTTATTATCGCAAATCGATATGCAAAACAGCCCACGTTAGCCCCGGGACTTTTCACACTATTACTAGATTTAATACACTTCAAGAATCTGAATACACAGAACCTACCAAACTAAATAGGGTAGACTATGTTTTAAGAGAAAAAAAAGGCTGCATTTGAAAAAGATGAAATTTTATTAGATCCAAATTGCATAGAATTTATACTATTCCCACTCTTTTGTCAAGTGGTCTATTTTTTAAACCTGAAGCATCTATATCATAGAGTATTATTTTATTTAAAAAAATTTTTTTAATGTTTATTTATTTTTGAGAGACGAGAGAGAGACAGATTGAGAGAGAGACACACAGACAGAACATGAGCAGGGGAGGGGCAGAGAGAGAGGGAGACACAATCTGAAGCAGGTTCCATGCTCTGAGCTGTCAGCACAGAGCTCGATGCAGGGCTCACACTCATGGACTGCGAGATCATGACCTGAGCCGAAGTGGGACACTTAACCGACTGAGCCACCCAGGAGCCCCTCACAGAGTATTAGTTTTAAGTGAAGTTTTATATAATTAGATTGGACTTGGCAGAGCAGCTTTCTTATTTGAAGAATTTACAAGTTTTGGGCACCTGGGTGATCTCCTGATTTCAGCTCAGGTCATGATCTCATGGGTCATGAGATGGAGCCCTGTGTGGGGCTCCACACTGAGCGTAGAGAGGCTGCTTGGGATTTTCTCTCTGCCGCTACCTGGCTCCCCACTTCATGTGTGCACACATGCGTCCTCTCTAAATAAACATTAAGAAAAAAAAAAAAGAATTTACAAGTCTGTTCTTTGACATACTCTTATCATTCATTCTATACAAAGGCTGATCCATAAAATTTCTTTGGTCAGTTACAGCCTACTGAGAAGTAGATCTAAACTCTAGTTGTATTTTCTTTCTCTCTTTTTAAAGAAAGGAATCTAACACCATACCACTGCTGAAATCTTTAGGGAATCTGTTAGCTAATGGCTTTTAAACTTTTTAAAATAGCAATTCCTCAATTCTAATCCAGGAGGATTTCCTTCCCTCACAATCGCCTCCCCTGTCCCTTGCCCAAGACACAAATTAGCCTAAAGCTAGCATGTGAACAAAATCAACTGAGCAAGATATGCCCAAAAAATCACAAAAGAAGAAAAACATAAGTTGATGGCAGAAAGTACTCAAGAGTGAGACAACTCTCCACAATCCCCAAAAGGACTGAGAAACAACACTCTAAATTCTTTTTCAGTGTTAAATATGTTTCCCCCAGTACAAACTTAGGTCATTACCCTTTAGTCACACTATAATATGACCTTCATGGGTTGCAAACTTCCCGTTCTCAAATGTACCATGTTTCAAAACTAAATGTCTTCTTCAAACAGAAAATTCTCTCTTAGCTATACAATAACCCTCACACACCAATGAGACAGCTTCCCTTACCATACTTACACCTTAATCAAATTACATCATTAAACAGGTAAGCTTACACTAGCAAAGCAAACTAGCATGCGTTCACATGGCCCAAAAGAAACTGAGTGATCTCAGACACTCCTTTCTGTTACCATGAAAACCTGTGTCCACAGATCTCTTAAGTATGTACGTTATGGGCAAAAGTGGTGACCACTGACAGGTGATAAAATTGGTGAGGAAGATACAAATGGAAGCAGCAATATACCGATGCCCCTAAAACTGCTTTAACATATGTTAGCTAATAGATTTACATCGAGCTAGGCAGAAGGAAAACAAAACAAAACAAAACACATCAATCTGTAGAATGATACCAGTCAATTCTTAAAGAGACATTTAATAAATTACGGTTTCAGCAAAACTTGTTTTTCAGTAAGAATGTGTTCAAATAATTGAGTTGCCTGGGAAATGGTAGGGTGAACTAAATGACCTTTTAAAATTCAGACAGTTAAAAAAAAAAAAAAATCTAAAGAAACCCTACCCTGATTAACCCTGGAGTCCTGAATCAACTTTTACTTTTAGTTTTGGTTTTCTGGAAGAGAAGTGACCAAAACTTTGAGGGAAAAAGTAGTCGCAAGGTATATATTTAATAATAATAATCAGGGTGCCAGGGGACTCGGTCGGTTAAGCAATCACACTCTTGGTTGCGGCTCAGGTCATGATCTCACGGCCCTGGAGTTTGAGCTCCATATCGGGCTCTGTGCTGACACTGTGGAGGCTGCTTGGGATCCTCTCTCTCCCTCTCTCTCTGCCCCTCCCCTGCTCCTGCTGTGTCTCACAATAAACTTAAAAAATGATGATGATGATGATGATAATAAATGACAAGAGTCAACATACATTTAGTGTTATGTGACAGGCACTTCTCAAAGAGGACCATATTTGTTCACTCGTTTAGTGTTCAAAACAACTTCTGAAGTAGGTACTATTTATTATCATTTCACAGTTGAGGAAATTAAGGGAAGATGAAGAAACTCGCCCAAGATCATACTGCTGTGTGAGAATTCCAAACCAGGATTTGTGCTGGGATTTAAATTCAAGAGGTCTGATCCAGTGTGAGCTCCGAACCCACAGGAAGGGTTCAATGAGCATCCTGGGATCACTTCACTTGTATTCCTAGCTCCTATTCTTGCTACTTCTATGGGAAAAGAGAAAGAAAATTAGTATTTGAGGGTGAACAACCTCCCAAAGAATTAGGTGCTTTGGTATAGATTTTCTCCTTCAACATCTGTGAAACAGGTATCATTTAACCTCACTTTAAAAATGGAGAAACTGTGGGGCACCTGGGTGGCTCAGTCAGTTGAGCACCTGACTCCTGATTTCAGCTCAGGTCATGGCCTCACGGTTCGTGAGACCCAGCCCCACACTGTCACATGCTGACAGCACGAAGCCTGCTTGGGATTCTCTCTCTCCCCTCTCAGCCCCCACCCCGAAAACACACACACATACATACATACATACATACATACATACATAAAGTAAAAATGGAGAAACTCTTACAGAGGTTGTATAACTTGCCCCTAATTAGTAGAGTCGTGTGTTAAATCCATATATGAATTAAAATGCCCTGGGGCGCCTGGGTGGCTCCGTCGGTTAAGCATCCGACTTCAGCTCAGGTCACGGTCTTGTGGTCCGTGAGTTCGAGCCCCGCGTCGGGCTCTGGGCTGATGGCCCAGAGCCTGGAGCCTGCTTCCAATTCTGTGTCTCCCTCTGTCTCTGCCCCTCCCCCGTTCATGCTCTGTCTCTCTCTCTCTGTCTCAAAAATAAATAAACGTTAAAAAGAAATTTTTTTTACATGCCCTACATTTTCCTCTTATACAAAAATAACTGTAAACTACACAATCATCAATCTTCCAGGTTCTATTATATTATGTTCTATTTAGACGCTGTAGAAAAATTCCGTAAATGCTAAAAGGATTGGTCTCATTTTTAAATTAAATTAAACTTAAATGGAAAGACCCAGGAAAAAGTTGCGATGTCAGACTAAAGGAGTCGTACTGTCTCCTAGGTAAGACTCGTAATATCAATAGCGAAGGGCCTATTTCTAGTAACTGCTCATCGGCAGGAAGCTTGTTACCTTAAATTCTGTCGTGACCAGACAACACTACTTCACACTACCAAAAGATAAACTTTTAAACCCACAAAGTCTTCAGCGTCACGTGTTTTCTATAGGATTCAGAGACAAAGTACAGTTACTGCTTCAAAACCGTAAGGTTAGCTCTTTCATTTCACAACCTGTCGATTCCTTTTAACTGCAAGGACAAGGTTTTGAGTTAAGCCCACCTCTCACCCCCCTCCGCTCTCCCAACGTGCAGTCAACTGCCTTTCTGGAAATATCAATCAGTCTTCCTAGTGCCACTATCCCCTCACACCGCTAACACTCCTTCTCACCAGCCTCCCGTTCAGCCAGGAAAAAGATACACCACTGCCTGAAAACTCTGTCGATCTGGCCCGCCCCCCAGCACTTTCCACCGCCTTCCAGCACCGGCCACACTGGCCTGACCAGTCTTCACCCAAACCATTCCCCCTAACTGGAAAGCTCTCCCCTTCCTCCTCACCTAGTTACAGCAGCTCGCCCCTTAGCTCTCCGCTCAACTTTTTCTTCCTCTAGCCTCTGACTGGGCCTAACCTCCTTCTTCTGTGCCCTCCTAGCAACACGTGTTCGTCCCATACACTTACACGCTCCACACTTACTTGTGATTATCTTATTGTTCTCACATTTTAATTCCCGGGCCTCTTTACTTCCACTGACCTCCTCCTACTCTAACTTCAATCATTCCTTCCTGGAGCCACACTCTGGATTCTGACAGCACCTGAAACTATTCCGCCTCAGAAACAGTAAATTCTAACGACGTGTGTTCTGCTACAAAACACGTTTCTTGAATACAAATTAGCTCACACGTACTTGATAAATACAGGAATGATGTCAGCACAATAAAGAAGTCATTTAGTTCATAACACCGCTTTTCCCAGTACATTAATGAATTAAAGAGCAAAGCCTAGCAACAGGCAAAAAAACTCTCAAGTCAAAAAACCTGGGGCCCTCTACAAGTGCATTCCTACGGTGTCCAGTGTTCAGTGGCCTCAGGAACAGCTACACCTGCCAGGGCATTAAGCCATCTGGGGAAAAATTCAAGCGCGACACTGATCAAAAAGTACGAAGATACTCCCTCTTCGTTTATATCGGTAGGACTCATGCCTCTCTTGCATATTTACTTTACACTCTGTGTTATAATTCAATACTACTTTGTTCTGCTGCTCAAACTGCCCAGCCTCTGGGAGCTTTTTCATTTGGCTCCCCTGACATACCTCCATTATGTCGCTTCTTGCTGTTTGCTCTTTTCTGGCCCTAGAAGACTCTGGCGGCTCATCTTGTGTATTTCCCACCCTAGTCCTAGAATCAGCCATTCTCCAAGGAGCCCTGGGGCTCGCTCCTTTTACTGGCAAATAGCATCAGAACCCAAGATCGAGCTACCAGGTGTGCTCCTTGTTACTGGGGTGTCACTGCTTTTAGGCTTGCTCATTGACAAGAGCAGGGAAATATATGGATGTATATAAACCCTTACATGCACATACGTACATGTATACGTATGCACACATACACACACACACCCCCTACATGTATCTACGTTTCTATATGTAATCATCTGTTTGTATTAAACCAAACATGAGGTCACGCTGAGGTCTCCAAGTTTATTACCACAGATCATTCTAACCTCTCTCTGCTCATCTGTAAAATTCCACCCCAACAGTAAGAAACGTAGCTCCCACCGTCCGCCATGCATTTAACTGTGCAGTTCCAGTACACGTGTATAATAGCGTCTGAATTGTTAATCCATATCCCCACGGGACACAACTTGATCAGTAAAAGTTCAGTGCTTTTGTAGTTTCTTTTACCTTTACTTTTACAGACTATCGGTTTCCAAAGTTACCTGGGGCAGCTCCTTTCCCCCTCTTCTCCAAGGCTATTCCATGGATTTTTAATAGTTAGACCGGTTTGTCACATTCTGCGTTTTATCCTGGGATTTCCCCTCTCTCTCCTAATACATTTTTTTTTTGAAATGTACAGACATTAAAGTCCACTCTTTATGGCCGTAAAGTTCTGTGGGTTTGATAAATACACAGCGTGATGTGTCCACCGTTACAGTAACGTGCTTTCACGGCCCTAGAAACCCCCTGTGCTTTGCCCATCCCCCCACTCCCCTCCCCTCACGCCCCCGACAAGCACTTACTTATCTTTTTACTATCTCTTTACTTCTGCCTTTTCCAGAAGGTCAGGTAATTGAAATCATACAGCACGTAATCTTTTCAGACTGGCTTCTTTCACTTAGCAATACGCATTTCAGATCCATATGTGCCTTTGCTCGGAAGGACAGCTCATTTCTTTTTATCACTGAATAATATTCTATTGTATGGATGTACCACAGTTCACCCATTCACCCCCTCAAAGACCTCTTGGCTGCTTCCCCTTTGGGGCAATTATGGGAGAAGTCGCTCGAACGTTCACATGCGGCTTTCTGTGTGGGCCAAGTTTTCAAGTCAGCCGGGTAGGAGCTCAACTGCTGGTGAAGCCACGTTTAGCTTTGTTAGACACCACCCAACGCTGTGCAGAGCGGCCGCATCACTTTGCGCTCCCGGCCCGGCAGTACGCAAGCCCCCGTCGCTCTCGAGTCCTCACCAGCAACTGCCATCGTCAGGTTTTCTTTGGACTTCAGCCATCCTAACAGCTCGAGTTTGTATGTTCTTCCTTTGTTTGGAAGGGGGGAGGGGGGGCGGGGATTTGAAAAGAGCTAAACCCTGAATCAGATTTTTATTTTTGATCGGACGGCTGTCAAGCGCTTACCTAAGAAGGAAGCCCAAACCCCAGGGCTCCAGGCTGCAGCCTGTGATGCCGGACACAAACGCCAGCAGAAATTTAACCGGGCTTCTGTTTTACTAGGCCGTTATTTTTGTGGGGCTCTGGTTACAAAGTTCCATAGGTTTCAAGTAGTCTGCCTCAGCCCTATTTTTCCCATAAGCCCCGTTACCTTCAGTGCCCAATTTTGTGGAAAACCTAAGGTTTTTCCAGGAACACATTTCTGGCACAGGAGCTGCAATGTCTGTATCTTCCTCTAGGACACAACTCCCTCTGCCCTCCCCTTCCTAAACATTCCTGGTCCACACTCCTCTTCAACATCAAGGGATCAATGGGAACTCCCAACTCCCGTTCCCTGAGCCCTGCTCCCCCGGCTGCGCTCCGCTCCGCCCCATCTCTCCTCTTCCGGGACGGGCTACGTGGTAATCACTCAAAAGCTCTCAAATATCCTTGATCTCTCTCCCACGCCTATCCTTCCGCCACACGCAACCAGCAAAACCACAGCCTTAGATCAATATTATAATCCACTTCCCTCCTCCTGCCGGGGGCAGTTGGCCTCTACCAAGTCAAGTCCAACAACCTCGCACACAGCCACCACTATGAAGGAAGGACGTCGGCTGGGCTCTCCCACTGCTGTCTACGGTGTACTGAGAAAGCTTTAGTTGGCCTGTGCCCCCTTCCCCTCGATGGCCGGTCCACATTCTCATCACCCACTTTAAGGTCACCACCCACTTTACCGATGCGAGCAAACCGCCTCGCCTCCTTTATCGTACACTGGGACTCCGCTAAGTGCACGGTCATGTTCTCGTCCCCACTCTCCTATTACAAACTGGTCGTCGTCCACAGCAATCCTCACCTCTCCCCCGATCGGGGGAGTCTCAGGGGAGTGGGATGTCCTCTCTTCTTCGGGACTGCGCTGTGCTCCGGAACCGCCCTCCTCCCCGCAGGCCAGCGGCGTCAGCCTCCCAAGCTCTTCTTCCCCCTTCCCCTCGTCACTCTCCTTCCTCTCAATCTGTAAGGGCGGTGTCCCCAGAATCCCCCGTGCTTCGGGGCCACATCATGGTCAGTAATGCACTGGGGTTGGCAGTAAGTATAATGAACTTTTTTGTTTTTTTAAGGTAATAAAAGCAAGTACCGTTGACAGTAACTTTGTCAAAAGGTCCATTAAATTTGGACATAACGTTTACTGGGAGTCCGTACATTCGACTAACTCCACGCTCTCATCCAACTTCACGTCACTTCAGTTTTACCCACACCGCCAAGCAAAAATGAGACTTACTTGGAAATGATACAACAGTCTCGAACACAGTACCTTCCAATGGAGTGTTCGGGGATCATTTTGACTATGTGGATTTTCATCTTCTGTGCTGCTGTTAGACGCTAATCACCAGGCGCGATGTAACCACCGTCCACCATTTAAACAACAACAACAAAAAACCCTGCCTTAACCTCCATCCTCCTCCAGGTTTCTTCACTTATTTTCTCAAGAGTAGTCTATATTCACTCTCCCCTCTGCTTGGTCCCTACTATTTACTCTGATCTTCGCCCCCCAACGCCAAATTCAAACTGCTCTCCTCAGGTCGCAATGATCTAGTTTCCAAATCCAGTGGAAAACTCTGCCTCTCACTGAGCCGATCTGTTGCACTTGACACTTGAGGTCGCTTCCTCATTTCCCATAGTCCTCTGCTCAGCTTCCGGGACACCACACTCTGCCCTGTTCAGGTACCTCCCACCTATTCCTTCTTGGACCCCACCCGGGCTTTTAATGTTGGTGTCGCTCAGGGTTCCATCTTTAGCCCACTGTTTTCACTGTATCTACTCCCTCTCTGGGTTTCAGCCACCACCTAGAGGTGACTCCCAGATCAGTCACGACCTAGACCTCTCTCCCAAGCTCAGTCAGTTACCGTGTGTGCCCACCCTTCCTAGGAGAAAGGACCTCAGACACCATCCCTACTGCAGGTGGGGCCCCGACTCTCCTTATGCCCGGAGGGTGTTCTGTATTTCATCAGTACCCTCTCGCCTCTACAGCTGACTCAACACAGGTCAGCACCTGACGTGAAGGCCACCCATTCACACCACAGCTCGCAACAAAAAGCTGCGCCCAACTAAGAATGATGGCAATTAGCTAAGCCAATCTGCTAAGTCCCTCAGGAATCTGAAATAGGAAGGAAAGGATAAACCAGTCAGCAGGGAAAAGAGAAGAAAACAACCAGAGACTAGAAACTGTAGCTGAGTCTCTTTGGCACTGGAATAAAACGAAAAGTCATGAACTCCAGCCACTGCAGTGACTTGGAGCCACCTTAACTCCAGAAGATCTGTTCCTGCTCTTTCTGTAAGGTGTCTCTGGGTTCTGCTGGTTGCCATGAAGTCAGATTATATGACTAAGATTCCCAGTCCTCCTTATCTCCAAATACACCGTAATACTTCCTTGCAATCGTTATTTGATTCCTGGTTCTTTGCAAGAACCTAACAGAGCTAGAAACCCAAGTGTCACCCTTGATTTCTGTCTCCATCATTCCATCACTTTCTATTAGTGTTACTCTAAAACATATCACCAATCTGGTTTTCCTCCATCCCACCACTGACCAAGTTCTAGGCCTTTCTTATGGTCTGTCTGCCAAACAATCATCTAAATGAATTTGCTCTTCTCAGCCCTGTACTCCTTAAATCTATCTTCCAATTGGTTGTATCACAAAAATGAAACTATGAGCCAGTCACTTCCTAGTTAAAGTCCTTTGAAGGGCACCTTGGGGCGCCTGGGTGGCTCAGTCGGTTAAGCGTCCGACTTCAGCTCGGGTCATGATCTCACGGTTCATGAGTTCGAGCCCCGCGTCGGGCTCTGTGCTGACAGCTCGGAGCCTGGAGTCTGCTTCGGATTCTGTGTCTCCCTCTCTCTCTGCCCCTCCCGTGCTCACGCTCTCTCTGTCTCAAAAAAAAAAAAAAAAAAAAAAAAAAAAAAAAAAATTAAAAAAATAAATAAATAAAGTCCTTTGAAGGGCACCTGGGTGGCTCAGTCAGGTAAAGGTCTGACTTCAGCCCAGGTCCGGATCTCACAGTTCGTGTGTTTGAGCCCTGCATCAGGCTCTGTGCTGACAGCTCGGGGCCTGGAGCCTGCTTCGGGTTCTGGGTCTCCCTCCCTGCCCCTCCGCCACACTTTCATTTTCTCTCTTTCTCTCTCTCTCTCTCTCAAAGATATTAAAAGAAAAAATTAAAAAAAAAAATCCTTTGAAGATTCCTCATGTCCTAGAGAAGAAGATCTAAGCTTGGTAAAATATTCCAAAGGCCTCTCATGATCTTTTCCCAGCTGCTACTTGTCACACACTCTTAAATTCCAACAAAGCAAACCTGCTGGTCAATCCGAACGTACAGGATAACTCTCTCCTCTGTGCTCTTAGTTATGCATTTTCACTCCTAAGGCCCCTTCTCCTATTTCCTCATCTTTCCAGACTGACCACTGGCCTCATCCCTCCCAAAAGCTGTCCCTGACTCACCAACTTTATCACTTCCAGTATCAGCCAGGGGTCGATGCCCCTCCACTCTTCCACAGGACTCTAACACTTCCCTTACTACCCTTGAGTGTTTTACACGTGCTTTCAAAGACATTATCTTATCACCTTGGAGCGCCTAGAACTTGGTACAAAGTAAACATTCACTTAAAAGCTTGTTGGTTGGGCATCCTACTTCGGCTCAGGTCATGATCTCACAGTGTGAGTTCGAGCCCTGTGTCGGGCTCTGTGCTGACCATTCAGAGCCTGGAGCCTGCTTCGGATTCTGTGTCTCCCTCTCTCTCTGCCCCTCACCTGCTTGTGCTCTGTCTCTCTCTGTCTCTCAATAATAAATAATGTTAAAAAAAATTTTTTTAATAAATAAATAAAAGCTTGTTGAATAAATGAATGAACAGAGAGCAGGGCATAAACACAAACTGTCTAGCAGAATATCTGCACCATAGGAACTGCTCAATGAATGCCATTACTACTACTTTTCTATGAGTGTGATTATTAGGTTCACTTAATTGTTGTAGTTATAAACTACCATTTTTAAAAAATTGTTTTAATGTTTATTTTTGAGAGAGAGAGAGAGAGAGAGCGAGCAGGGGAGGAGCAGAGAGAGAGGAAGACACAGAATCTGAAGCAGGCTCCAGGCTACGAGCTGTCAGCACAGAGCCCGACGTGGGGCTCAAACTCATGAACCGTGAGATCATGACCTGAGCCGAAGTCGGACGCTTAACTGACTGAGACACCCAAGCGCCCCTCAACTACCATTTTTAAAGCTCAGTTTCCCTAATACTGGCAAAGAGATCCCTGGGAAAAGCTCAGCTTGGTTTTTAAATTCTTTGATATTAGGGAACATTTTTCTATCATCCCCATAAGTCCTGAAAGACATTCGTATTGGTAGGCAAGCAAATATCATAAAGATATTTCTTCAACCTGAAGAAGCGCAAAAGAATTCAGTGAGTAATTAAATTTCAGAAGTGTCAAAGGCCTGATGACCAGGGATACTGAGAGGGATGGGAGTGAGGCACACCAGAAAGTCAAGCTATTTCATTAGATGCTGTTAATAATGCCTCAATCAAAAAGAGCAATTCACTAGTTCATAGCTACTTATCATTTCCAACTTTCACTTATCCTGCGTTTCTTCTAAGCTGCCATAAATTGCTATAATCAAAGCATCTGGACTTTTCCAAGGCATTAGTGTGTTCCAGACCACGTTTTTTTTTTTCCCTAGAGGAAGTACTTTTAACGTCAACTAGTCCTCAAAAAGTTCTAAATGTGATCACTGGATTATATCCACTAGAGATAACTAAAACTCATACAAATTGAAAGAGGCAATACTGGAGGGTTGGAAAGAGCACTAAATTTAGAGCTGGTGAAAACTAGTTTCCAGGCCTGGCTTACTTGTGACTGGGAACACCTAGCCTCCAGGTGCTGCCACTCGCTCATATCTGAAATTGAGAATTCCACTACCTTGTCCAAGTCCACTAAGACACTTGTGTGTATTAAAAAGCTTTGTAAAGTATCCAAATGGGATAACTTCACAAATATAAAAATGCAATCTGTAACTGAAGCATTTAGGACTAATTGAATCCAATTGTCATATGCATTAAAATGCTTTAAGTTGGAATAAAGTTCTCATTATAACGGAGTCTAAGCTTGTCACATTCGTACTTATTCAAGGCTGACAAGAGTTTTAAAAATAAAAGGGGCTATGCCTGAGTGTTTCACCAGTTGGTGTGTGACTGCTAAGCAAAGGGTCTTTTTTAAAATTTTACCACACAGTACACACACCCTGCTATTCCACTGCAATCCGATCAACTTTGTCTGCATGTCTGGCATTGTTTAACATGAATCCCTTCAAATCATTTAAGGAACCATATGGCTTCCAAAACAGTAATTCCGACTCAGAAGAATAACATCTTAAAAACTGAGCATGGTTCAGAGCAAAAGAAGCCAACGTATTTCTATTTCAAAGGTAAGAAAAATCCTTATCCTTATAACACCCATCTTTTCAAATTCCATTATATGCAAAAATATTTTATCAACAGTAGTTTTCATGTTAAAAGGGTGCGAAAAATGCTTCGGTCCAAATCAAAGCAGCCCAATGATATGTTAAATAAAACTCACTCTTCCAATTTGGGGACTTCAATATTTTATCCTCCATACCTATGACACTCCCCTTTTGCTCCCTTCCCTTCTTACTGGGACAGAGTTGCCCAGTACTTTGGTGTGGTCCACTCAGAAGGCACACAGAAAAACAACAGGAAAAAAAAAAAAAACAAAAAAACACAAAACCTCACACACATTAAAATAACAAGACAAGAGGAAGAGGCAGTGGGGGGGGGGGGGAGGGAGAGATTGTGACAAGGGGGAAGGGAGAGACAAAGGGGAGAGAGAGAGAAAAGAAAAAAGATGACAAACAACAAAATCTGTTCTTCCAGAAATAATGCCTTGTGTTTATAAAAGAGTGAAGTTTCCAGAAAGTGAATCTTAGTATTACACAACAAGTAATAAGAGGCCAACAGGAAAAATAATGGGAGACAGCAGTATCATAAATATTCCAAACTCCAACCAATTTCACACAAGCATGCACTTTTCTGTGACCCAAATCATCAATTTTACGTAAAAGGAGTCAGTAAAACTAATCGAGGCATGTTACAGTGCTAAAGAGACTCTAATCAGAAATCCTAGATCTCACGGAAATTCGGAGCTGGAAATTTCCTTACCATCCAGCTCAACTCACTCAACTCTCAGAGGAAGAAACTGAGGCCCTGTCCTGGAACATGCCTAAAATCACAAATGACTGCGGGACTCAAGAAAGGTAGGATTCTTTGTTCAATAATTTTCCATATCGCTTGCCTCTGATTTTATAAGCTAACTATTAACCATCAACCATAAATTTAAGATAAAGTTTTGTCAAGTCTAACAAAAAGCTTTCCGGTAGCCAGATCAGAAGTAAACACTTCACAGCACAGCACAGCTCACACGAATTAAAACGCAAAATTAAATAGCCTTCACAGAGCATTAACGAAATGTCCTAACTTAAAAAGAAAGCAAAGGTCATTTTCAGCCATTTTAGAATAAGGAACATAATATTTAAAACGGAAAGTACTTCTGTGGATCTATGGAGAAAAAGAAGGAATGTGCAACAAGGCCTATTTTTGTGCGTGATTCTTTCCAGCCAAACCATTTGCTAGATTTCTGCCGCCATTCTCCTTTCTGATCAAACAGTAACTTATTTATCAAGGTTCTTCTCCGATTCTAGTCCTGTGTACTTCAAGAATTTATCCACAAAAACTGTTTATACCCTCTATATCCCCTGTCACTAGGATCTGATGAGGCCCCTTCCTTTGTAGCCAATCAAAACGAGGCTGCTTTGAAATGTAAAAGCTCTTGCTTCAGGTTTGGGGCCTAAAAACTGGATTTGCTTCCAGACAGACATACGTTAGATTTTGTTTTCTCCCGACAAGTAAACTTGACGCATGCTATTCATTTAGACTGCTACGTTTCAAGAATTGTCAGAGCAATTGATAATTTCATATAAAACTGATCTACTTAATGCTTTGTTTTAACAGATAGGTGAGGGAGGAGGGGACAAGCCTAAGGCTGCTGTTGTTTTTTTTTTTTTTTTTTTTTTTTAACTGCAGGTGTAAAACGTAAAGCCGTTTTCTTTAAAATGCTATATAACATTTTTAAATATCCGTTTTCAATTAGACTTCATATAACACGAGCACATAAATATAGGGCATTTCCAATCACTAGTGGTAGGTTTCTGCTCCCCTAAGAAAACACCTACTTTTGAGCTTCACCTCTTCCCCTCCCCGTTGCTCTGAGTAAGAAACACTGATGGCAAACTTGGGGCCCTTGCCCTTTTGTCCCCGTAGACAATCTCTGGCCTAATTTTGGACAAAATCCTCCACTGATTACCCCTCCCCCTATATATCCCTGATCTCCCTTAATTAGAAATCATACCTCGGGATCGTGCCTGTCCACCCTCCACCCCCCACCCCCACGTAAGAAGAGAACGCCTGACCCCATCACCACCACTTGGAGAACAATGTAACCCAACTCCGGGTCCGTGGATTCCTCCACCCAAGCCCTAAGATTTATCTTCAAGGGAAATCGGAAAGCGAGTTATGTCCTGTCATCCTGGATTCCCTCAAGGTGTCCCACTCCTGGCCTAGGATCACCGGTTCCATTACACCTAGGGACATGCTACTCACCTGCCTTGCCCGACAATCTCGCCCGTTCCCCGCGACCCCGGTCCCACCCTCGCAGCCGCGAACGGGCGGCGAGTCACCTCGGAGGGCCCCGGGCGGGAGGGGGTCGGGGGCGGGTCGAGAGTCGGCTGCGGCGGCGGCAGGACACGTCGGGTCAGCGGCCCCACTCCCACCGCACGACGACACACGCCCAGTACCTTTGTAGTGCACCCGCAGGTTGTTCTGAGAGAGGCCGATGTAGCTGAACTTGTCCTTCGGGCTCCAGGATCGCGGCAGCGGCGTCTCCTGCTCGTCCACCGCCGGGTAGAGGCGCTTCAGCCGCCGCTGCAGCTCCTTCTCCTGCTCGTTCAGGGCCGAGTCCCCGTGCGGGAAGGGGGCCGCGGCGCTGCTGCCCGCCGCCAGGGCTGCGGCCGGGCCGCCTCCGGCCGGGCCGGGGCCCGCGGCGAGGCCCGGGGGCGCGGGGGGGCGCGCTGGCGGGGGCGGCCACCGAGGCGGGCGGCGGGGGCGGCGGCGGCGGCGGCGGGGCCGCGGTGGCGGGGGGCGGCGGCGGCGGCGGCGGGTGGAGGAGCAGGGCGGCCGCCGCGGCCCCCAAGCCGCCGCCGCCGCCCGCGCCGCCGCCGGGCGAGCCGGCCGGAGAGGAGCCGGCGCTGACGGCCGGGGGCGCCGGCAGGACGACTCCGGAGACGGGGGCCACGGCCGCCGGCGGTGGCGGCGGCAGCTGCTGCTGCTGTTGTTGTTGCGGCGGCGGCGGTGGCGGCGGCGGCTGCCCGGACATCCCGGCCGCGACTCAGCCTGCGGCCACCTCCACCTCTTCTCTCCTTCCTCCTCTGCTTCCCGGGGGCGCTGTCGCTGCGGCCGCCGGCACCAGGCGCCCAGTCCGCCCGCCCCGGAAGCAGGCGGCGGGCCGCGCGCCGAGGGAGAGCTCGGCGGTTGGGGGGCTCGGAGACGGGGGAGCGGGCGGCGGGCCGGGGGAGGCCCCGAGAGAACGTTGGCCGGGGCGCGGGCCCGGGACGCGGCGCCGAGGGCGGGGGCGAAGCGTGAGCGCGGGCGCAGAAGGCGCGGTGGCGACCGCCGCGGCCGCTGCTCTCGCGGCTGTTTCCCGGCGGGCGGGCCGGGCCGGCGCGAGACGCTGCGCGCGGGCGGCGCTGGGCGAGGGGGCGGGGACGGAGGCGCGAGGGGCGGGGGGAGCGCGGGCGGCGAGGGGCGGGCTCGCGGGGGTCCCGGCGCGCGGGCCGCGGGAGTGGGAGGCGGGGGGGGCGGGGAGGCGCGCGGCGGGGGCGGCGGAGCGCTTCTCCCCGGCGGGGCGCGGGGCTACCGGCGCGGGGTCCCTCTGCCGGTCCCTGCCTCCTCCCACGAGCCCGCCGCCTCCCCCCCCCCCCCCCTCCGCCCGGGCCCTCCCGGGAGAATCTCCTCCTACTTTACTTCTTTTTGTTGTCGTCGCCCCACCTCCCCCCCACCCCCCCCCCGTAGGGTTCCCGCTGGAGCGGCGGTGCTGCTTCTCGCCCAGGCGAAAGTAATCGAGCCCGGCTGGGGCCGCCGCGAGCCCGGCCCGCGGGCTCCCGGGACGAACGGAGAGGCTCGGGCTCCGGGGGCCCCGCTGGGTCCCCGAGGTGAGCGGTCCCGAGACTGCCCACGGGCTGCCCGGGCTCTGCCGGCCGAGCTTGCCCCGGACGGGGCGAGGTACCCTGTCCGCCGCCTCCCTCTCCGTGAACCTACTTGCTCTTTATTCTGCACGGGACTTAATACCTCAGCGTTTAGCATGTGGGGACTGGAAACCATTTCTGAAGGCAAAGTCTCCCACTTTAAAATAGTGGTCATTTGATTAATTAATTTTATGAGGACTTAAAGTGAACTTGGAGTCGTGGAAGGTGGCACAGGAATACTAATAAAGACTGGCATATCTTCAAAGAGCAGGAACACGAACTATATGAATGAATACAAGATTATAGTGTGGGTTTAGAAAGGGCTTCTAGAGACGTCAAAACATTTTATAGACTCGTTAATTTTCCTAACAGGCCTCTTGGTTAGGTAGCAAAGAATTATGCACATTTTTAAAACAAGGAAATATTCACCGAGGTCAGCAGAGTCAAAACTAGGACTTCCTACTTTGCAATTCCCAATAGAGTGCTTTGCTTGGTCGACTAATTTGGCACAACTTGCCAAGTGTTGCTCTCTGACCCATCCTAGCATTACTATTTTGTTTTCCTCGCTTCCCTTTGTTTGGGTTATCCTTTCCTTAGCTGGCAAAATCGATCTCAACACGTGTAAACGACATGATGTAAATTCTGGTATTTTGTTTGCTTGCAAAGATATTGTGGTGGTAATTGTCCAAATATGCAAGGAACGAATAATTTGCTGAATAGAGAAGTATTTATTTTGTCTTGAAGAGGGTAGGTAAATGGTGATTTAATTGAAGGCCCCTAATGTCTGGCCAGAACGAATAAAGTCATTCAAGTCTAATTTCTCCCTCAATTACCCAGACAACTTGATGCCCTCTTGTTCTTTAATAAAAATTTCTGATCATTGTAACCTATTGTTTGATGACTTTTTCCAAGCCAATGCACTTTAAATTACAGGATGTCATTGTATTTAAATTGTTCTAAAACTTTCATTTACATTACAGCAACAACGAGTCCAATGTAAGCCACACTCTATTTAAATGTTGGCTAATCAAGGTAGAATAAATGCGCTCCAAGCCACTCAGTAGAAGTAGGACTGCAGGAGCGTGTTTAGCACGTTGGTTTGAATTTTTTTTTTTTTTTTTTTTAATGTATTCCGATGGGCAGCGGAATTGCCAGGAGAAGGAGGCCAACCAATTAGAAACAGACACTCCTTTCTCTTGATTTAGTCAGTGGATATTGGGCCCAATTTCAGACCTCCCTCCAGGCCTCTTGCACGGGCATAGTGTGAAATAAATATATGGCCCCTTAAAAATATGGTTTTGAAGACCTGGAAAAGAGATTATGATGCGCTACATGGGAAATGACTACCCAATAATCATACCTGGACCCAATTGTTACCAAAAAGAGTTGAAGGAAAAAAAAAAAAAAAATCACAAGATGTTTCTGTAATGGGTAATTATAATACATGATTAAAAGTAAATTTTAATTATGAAAACATTCGGCTTGTACATAGAGATATACGTGGTAAAAATCCATTAGCCTTGAACTCGTCCACCACGTCTGGCACCTGTTTTCAGCCTTTGCCATGTATTGCAATAATACTGATATGTATCTATCTGCTGACGTTCTTGGTTGCAAACAGTAGGAGCCAGTTCGGCTCTCTTAAGCAGAAAGAATTTACTGGAAAGATATCGGATGGTTCTCAGAATTGACACAAGCCTGAAAACAAAGGCCAAAGGTAGTCAGGCCAGGGCCCCACCACTGGTCACAGCAGCCACCATCAATCAGATGCCACCTCCACTGCCTGGACTCTCATCTCTCTGACCTCCAATCTTCTCATCACTCACTCAAATTTCAAAGTTGGCAAAGCCTAGGTGGCATGATCATGCCAGGGGCTCCCTGTGAGCAGAGATTCCCAGCTTATTCTATGGGTGGGTTATAGAGGGTAGCCCTTGAACGCCTGGAGCCCACAGAGCTGGTGGTCTTTCCTGGCCTTGAGCAGCCTCATGCGTTCATAGAGTACACCTCATATTCATTTTCTTTTTAAAAAAAATTGTTTAAATGTTTATTTTTGAGACAGAGACAGAGTGTGAGCAAGCAAGGGATGGAGAGAGGGAGACACAGAATCGGAAGCAGGCTCTAGGCTCTGAGCCGTCACGGTGCTCGAACTCACGAGCTGTGAGATCGTGACCTGAGCCAAAGTCGGACGCTCAACCGCCTGAGCCACCCAGGCGCCTCTCGTATTCATGTTCTATGCCTGGCATGACATGAAAAACGTTAGAACACACTGCCCTAGTGGAAAAAGGGCCACTGATGCCCAGAGTTGAGGATTTCCCAGTACTAGAAAAGAGGGTCAGACACTGGCCAGCCAGTTTCAGGAAATCTCCATGACAGTATCCTTCTAAGTACTGGAAAATGTGACGGCCAAGTATGCCGAGATCCAGAGTATGGCTTCAGGGTCTGTACTGGTTATCTGCTGCTGCTTGGCAAATTACCCACAAAGTTAGCGGCTTAAAGTAACAACATATAACATAGTTTCAGTGGGTCAGGAATCTTAACAACTTACCAGAGTCCTCTGCGTGGGAGTCTCTCAGGGGCAGTCAAGGTGTCAGCTGGGCGACCCTCATCCCAAGGCGTGACTGGGAAAGTTTCTACTCCTAAGCTCACCCACCTGGTTGATGGCAGGATTCAGTTCCTTGAGGCCATTGGACTAAAGAGCCTCAGTTCCCTGCTGGCTATTGGCCAGAAGTGGCCCTCAGTAACTTGGCCCATGGGCCTCTCCAATAAAACAGCTTGTGTCATCAAAGTGTGCAAGCCAAGAAAGCAGATAGCAGCGAGACAGAAGTCAGTCTTTTGTAACCTACCTAATCACAGAAGTTCCATCCCATCATTTTCGCCATGATCTATTTTTTCAAAGTAAGTCGCTAAGTACATAAGTCACTCTAGGTCACTAGGTGCAGCCCGCATCCAAGGGGAGGGGATGATTCTGGGGGATGAACAGAGACTTCAGAGTCCAAGGTGAGGTAGACAAAACCTAATATGAGGAGGATTTGTGTGCTGTCTTGGCCAGGCCAGGAAGGGGGTGCTGGCTATGATCGCAAACCCAGAGGTAGGATTCCTGCGGCTGAGGGTTCGGGGTGAAAAGGGTCCGCAAAATCACTTGGAATAACACAAATGCACCGTTTCATATTCATGCGTGACTAGAATGGTTACAATTCAGTGTTCATTAATAACACAAATGTGAAAACCCAAAAGTTATTAAATGTAGAGGAAACTACATGTTTTATTAATCGGTTCTAGAAGGATTTGAACAAAAATTGCAATTTTGGCTTAGAGAAGCTGGGCTAAGAAGTTAATCTATTATCAATCTGAGTTCCCTCTTAATTTTTCCTTCTGCTTTTTCTAGTCTCCCGGAGCTCCTCCTTCCTTTGTCAAAACTCGCATCTCTTCCCTCCGTGTTGATTTCTGCGTCCCCTCTGTTTCCTGGTAGTGCCACAAAAGCACATGCAAGGTGGTGTATCAGCAGGGAGCAAAACTTGCTGTCAAGCTCTGATCTGGAACTTGCTTCCTCTGCACCGTCTCCCTCAGTGCTATTGAGTGGGGGCGATCAGGTTCTTGATGGAATCATAAAATGAGAAGCCTGCCCCAGAATTTCCCTGAGGTCCAGACAATGCACCTGTGAGCCTAGGAAAAGCCTATTGGATGCTAGATCATGCGGGCAGCCCAAGGCATGCTGGTTTGGTCCGTTTGGGCTCCTAGAATAAAATACCACAGACCAGGTGGCCTATAAACACCCAACGTCTACTGATCACAGTTCTGGAGACGGGGAAGTCCAAGATCAAAGCACCTGAAGATTTAGTGTCCGGTCAGGGTCCTCTTCCTGGTTCATAGATGGCTATCTTCTCTGTGCGTCCTCACCTGGCCGAAAGGGCTAGGGAGTGCTCTGGGATCTTTTTTATAAGGGCACCCGCTCCCATTCACGTGGGCTCCACCCTCGTGACATAATGATGTCCCAAATGCCCCACCTCCAAATTCCATCACATTGGGGGTTTAAATCTCAACATCTGGAGTTTGGCAAATAGTTAGGAGGGAAGAGACAGGTGAAAGGAAGACAAAAGACAAAAACAGAAAAAATAGGCGAGAAAAAGGAAAGAAAGAAAGAAAGAAAGAAAGAAAGAAAAAAAGAAAGAAAGAAAGAAAGAAAGAAAGATGGGTCCTCAAAGGGCAATGGTAGATAGTTCCCCAAAGTGCCAAACATCCCTGAGGTCTATAACTTGCCTACAACTGTGGGTTAGCCCCCTATCTTCCTGGGGTATGGGCTGCATTGCAGCCATCATTTATTGGGTATCTATTACATACAATACACAGCGCTAAGCAGCACATGGGCATTTCTAGCAAAGGAGAGGGGAGGTGTGGGGGAGAAATCTTAAAGTCCTTGACTTCGAGGAGTTTGTCGTTGTGTGCGAAAGAACATTGCTTTTACATAACCAATTTTTCAGGTTGAGTAGGAAAAGTGCTGTAATAGAGACGGAAAGCACTATGGCTATTTTTCTAATATCCCAGGAAAAGTA
This sequence comes from Panthera pardus, assembly GCF_024362965.1. Taxonomy (NCBI): domain Eukaryota; kingdom Metazoa; phylum Chordata; class Mammalia; order Carnivora; family Felidae; genus Panthera; species Panthera pardus. The sequence goes on along the minus strand of NW_026526732.1, from coordinate 121,221,276 downwards.
ATTCTCCAGCCAACCCATTGTTGTCAGTAAAATGAATTAATTCTTCGATCCAAGTTTCTTTGTACCTAGGTTACCACACAGACATAATTAATGCACATATTTTTTTTTTTATTGTAACGGCCCTCAAAGAAGGTGCAAGGTGTAATTTGCAATCTAAATACAAGAAGAAAGTAATTTAGTGAGGCAATTTATTTTGCAATTCACTGTTTCCCTCATCACGGCTGCATATCACTTTATGCTCAGTAATTAATTTCTTAAACTTTTTTGTTTGTTTTCCTGAAGTGCCTTTAATGATATGCAAGGAAAAATATGCCAGGCAATATGTGAGGCTTTTTAAAATCATAATATTTCAAAGATGTCAGAACATCTGTATTTTCTCAAAAGATTTTTTTTTTAATGTTGTATTTATTTTTTGAGAGAGAGAGAGAGCACAAGCAGGGAGGGGCAGAGAGACAGGGGGAGACAGGATCCGAAGTAAGCTCTGCACTGACAGGCTGATGGCAGAGACCCAGTGTGGGGCTCGAACTCAGGAACCATGAGATCATGGCCCGAGCCAAAGTCAGACACTCAACCTACCGAGCCACCCAGGCACCCCTAAGGGTTTTATTTTTAAGTAATCTCTACACCCATTGTGGGGCTCGAGCTTACGACCCTGAGATCAAGAGTCGCACGCTCTACCAACTGAGCCAACCAGGAGCCCCCTTTTTCCTTTTTCGTTTTTTAAAATATTTTATAGAACATCTGTATTTTAAGAAGCAGCATAAACGGTTTCAAATACTTCTTTAGTAGTTTTCTGCCTCAGCTGAAATCAGTTTACTTTACAAATATTTAACTTATATAAACAGATAGCAGTTATTTAAAGGAGTGGCCTTAGCTGGGAATTACTGGCCTGTCTCCTGCTGTCACCAACTGTCTCAGCCCCTGACATGTGCTTTGTGCCACTATCCGAAAATTTCCCATAGACAATTGATCTTCAGCATTTTTTTTAAATGCTTGGTTTTTTGTTTTTTTGGGGTTTTTTTTTTGTTTGTTTTTTTGAGAGAGAGAGAGACAGAGAAACAGAGTGTGAGCAGGGGAGGGGCAGAGAGAGAGGGAGACGCAGAATCCGAAGCAGGCTCCAGGCTACTAGCTGTCAACACAGAGCCCGACGCGGGGCTCGAACCCACAAACTGTGAGATCATGACCTGAGCCGAAGTCAGACGCTTCACCGACTGAACCACCCAGGCGCACCATGACCTTCAGCATTCTTAAAAGATCAAAGACCTTTCTAAATCCTTACACTCCAAATCCCACCGTAGCATAGCATGCCACCCTATAAAACACACTAAGCATAATGAGAATCATCGACATGGTTAGAGCACAGAAAAGCTGCACTAACATGTGGGTGTTGGGTGACTACTCAATGACCAGGTTCCTATTTCCATGTAGTGCTCTCACCTCATCGCACATGTGATGCAATCTGTGCTCGGGCAAAATTATGAACCTGGATTTCGTCAAGAGTCTTCCGGGCTGCCTCTAAAGAGGCGAGACTGTGGGCGTTCAGAGTTGAGTACGGTGCGTAAGTGCTGCCCTGGTTGGATTCCTCAACGGTGCACGGCCCTCTCTATCTTGGTGCGGCTGTGCACACACATACACACACACTGTAGTTGACCCCAACATAGCACCCCGAAAGATGTCCATCTGTGAACCTGTGAACCTGACCTTATTTGGAAAGAGGCTCTTTGCCGATATGATTAAGGAGGTAATGAAGTAATGCCTGGATTATTATGGAGGGCCCTAAATCCAATGGCAAATGTCCTTGTGAGAGAGGCAGAGGGAGATTTCGGACAGACCCATGAGGAGAAGACGCACACAGTCAGAAGGCCATGTGAAGACAGAGGAGGGGAAAGGGAACGCCAACATCCACCAGGCAAAGCCTGGATCTTCCCTTACAGAGATGGACAGAGTACAGCCCTGTCCGTGCCTTGATCTCTGGACTTCTGGCCTCCAGAATTATAAAAGAATAAACTCTGGGTTGTTGTTTTTTTTTTTAAATTTTTATTTATTCTGCGAGACAGAGAGAGAGAGACAGCACAAATAGGGGAGGGGCAGAGAGAGAGGGAGAGAGAACCCCAAGCAGGCTCCGTGCTGCCCCCGTAGAGCCCCACGCGGGACTCGAACTCACGAACTGTGAGATCCTGATCTGAGCCGAGATCAAGAGTCAGACACTTAACCAACTGAGACACCCAGGCGCCCCATAAACTTCTTTTGCTTTAAGACGCCAAGTTTGTAGTCATTTGTTACGGCAGCCTAGGAAACTCACGCACACATATACTTCAAACTTATTAGGTTCTGGGGGGAAAAGTTGTACGAAGTCATTAAGAAGATTAAGTATACCGGGTGCTGTGGAAGCCAGAGTGATCCATGAACACATTTCCCCCATCAAAATTGCAGTGCTTTTTACTGGAATGTACTTTGCCATACGATTCAGAGCTCACGTGTCATGTTAATTGTCTATCTCCAGAAGGCAAATCTAATCTCACTACTTGTCTTCATAATTTTATAGCTTAGCCTCATTTCTCTCTCTCTCTGTCTCTCTCCTCTCTCTCCGGGTTCTGAGTTCCAGTAAAGGAGGGGGTTATAAGCACTTTGGTTTGATGGAAAAGTAATTTTATGACTGGGGTATGAACTGAAATGGCTCTTCCATGGGTCAGAAGCATAAATGCCGTAAAACTGCCTTAAGGACACTATTAGAGGGTCACCTTGGCTGCCCCAGCTCAGAGCTGTTACTTTTTAACCATAAGATGCCTAATGTCATGTGTATCATGCTTTAACAACTCTTGAAAAATCTGACCCCATAAGGATAACTTTGTAGGACAGGTCAGTTGTCCTATTTCACGTTTCCTAGAAGCTGAACCCGAGATGGGGTTTCTTTGTTTTTTATTTATTTTTTTAATCCCAGTATAATTAACGTACAGTGTTCTATTAGTTCAGGTGTATGTGCAATGTAGTGATTCAACGATTCTATATATTACTCACTGCTCATCATGATAAGTGTATTCTTTTTTTTTTAATTTTTTTTTTTAACATTTATGCATTGTTGAGAGACAGAGAGCGAGCAGGGGAGGGGCAGAGAGAGAGGGAGACACAGAATCCGAAGCAGGCTCCAGGCTCTGAGCCGTCAGCACAGAGCCCGATGTGGGGCTCGAACTCACGAACTGTGGGATCATGACCTGAGCTGAAGTCAGATGCCCAACCGACCGAGCCACCCAGGCGCCCCATAATAAGTGTATTCTTAATCCCCTTTATTTCACCGATGGTCCCCCCACCTCCCCTCTGGTAACCACCAGTCTGTTCTTTATATCTAAGAGTCTATTCTTATGTTAGTCTCTTTTTCCTTTGTTCGTTGAGATGGGATTTCCGGTGCATGTGGTTTTTGAGACAGTGCTCTCAAGTGACATCTGTAAGAGAATAAGGGGAGCAGGAGAGGGCAGGGGAAGAAGCCAGGCAAAGATGAGTGTCCAGCGAAGTCTGGCTTCTGCCTGACCCCACGGGGAGCTCTGAAGTGTGTGCGATGCTGCAGGATTGCCCCATCTCGGGCAAGAGTCCAGGACTTTTATAACTTGTATTCAGCCCTCATTAGCTGACCACCTCCCTCCCTGGGGGAGCATAACATCCTGGTATCTCTGGGCTACGAGACCCCCTTCAGGCAAGGGCAGTTCTCTGGAGAAGGATATAGTGTGAACCACTGGCAGCTAGTGCTCCCAGCAGCCTGAGATGGGTGAGCCGGCTGGTGACGGATACTGGTCAAGGTAGTAATCGCATTTAGGGATGTGAGTGCTCTGCTCCAAACTACATTTGTAATCACACGACTGATTATTTCTTTTTTCTTTTTAATGTTTATTTTATTTTTGCAACAGAGAGAGACAGAGCATGAGCAGGGGAGGGACAGAGAGAGAGGGAGACACAGAATCGGAAGCAGGCTCCAGGCTCCGAGCTGTCAGCACAGAGCCCGACATGGGGCTCGAACCCATGAACCGTGACATTGTGACCTGAGCCGAAGTCAGACACTTAACCTACTGAGCCACCCAGGCACCCCACATTTTTTTAATGTTTATTTATTTATTGAGAGAGAGAGAGAGAGAGAGAGAGAGCGCATGCATGAGTAGGGAAGGGGCAGAGAGAGAGAGGGAAGGAGAGAATCCCAAGCAGGCTCTGCACTGTCAGTGCAGAGCTCGACACGGGACTCGAACTCACGGACCGTGAGATCATGACCTGGGCCAAAATCAAGAGTCAGACACTTCACCGGCTGAGTCTCCCAGGCGCCCCACGGGTGACCATTGCAACGAATACACCTGCCATAAGAGAACTCGCTGAAAGAAAGCAAACAAACAAGCATGTTTGCATTCCCGAAAGGCTGGAAATTCACGTCTTGCAAATCCTATGAGGAAGACCTCATCAGCAAACACTTTCAACTTTTAGTAGGAATAATCTAGGAAGGGTGTGTTTTGTAGAGAAATCTGTTTTTAGGATGCCTGTGGGAGCAACCGCACAGTTGTGAGTTTGTGCTGCCACGCTCAGTGCTGACCTCACGCCGTGTTTATTTTCGTGGCCTGCATGCCTTTTTCCACTCTCTGTTGGCCACATGAATGTCCGTCTGTGTCCGAGTGGTTTATTTTAGTCTGTAAGGTCCTAGTAGACACAGGTCACATCTATTTTTTGTTCTCTATGTCGCGTGTTGCACAATTTTCTGCTTAATAACTACTTCTTGTTGATGATGCACTGTAGAGACGTGACTGTTTGCTTTGTGATGACGGCAGTGATATTTTACTCAATGACTTACCCAGGCTTTAGCCATATGACTCAGGCACCATCTAAACAGGACGTGCACATCCAGATACCTCCAAGAGCCAGACGGATCATGTAGAAGAGTCACCCAGGTTAGGTTTAAAACCATACGGAGCCGTGGGGACTGTCACAGATGGAGAGTGTGAAGAAATTAGAATCGTAATGTTTGAAACAGTACGTGGGCCAGGCAAAACATCTCTCTGTGGGTCAGATCTGGTTAGTGGGTCACCAGTTAGTGGCCTAAAGGCAACCCTGAGCTCAGAGCCGGACATTCGGGGCCAATTACAGATGTCCTGGATGTGCTCTGCCGTCTCCCATCTGCCTGGTTCACTGAGAAGCCAAAAAGTGTTGTGATTTGCCTCCACCTACCTACCATCGGTGATTGGGGACATTAGTTTTTTCAGTCACGCTACCCTGCCTGTAGAACCAGATCTAAAGAGCCTGATACACTTCCCGGCTTGCCAGGGAAATCTGAGTCACAGGTGCCCCATTTACTTAACACAAGCAGGAGAAACCCCTTCAAAGAGCCCACTTCCTGTTATAATGCCCCACATCTAGTGTGTTCTCCTTAAATACTTCCCAGTGCTACACACGGGCTGGTTTCAAAATCTTCGACTCCAGGCCTTTACGAGCACCTCGTGGTTTTCATTCTCAGAAGGAAGTTTTTCACAGTTTGATTACGATGCCCGGATTACATGTACTAACAGCCAGTGTTGGCAAGAACGTGGAGAAGTCAGAACCCTCACACCCTGCTGGCGGGAATGTAAAATGGGGCGGCCCCTGTGAAAAACAGTATGGTGGTTCCCCAAAAGGTTAGTTACGCATAGAGTTACCATACGACCCAGCGATTCTACTGCTATGTATACACCCAAGAGGAATGAAAACATGTCCACACAAAAGTCTGTACACAGATATGCATAGCAGCATTATGCATAATATAGCCAGAAGGTAGAAACAACCCAGATGCCCATCAACGGATGAACAGATAAATCAAAGGTAGTATATCCATACCATGGAACATCACTCAGCAATAAAAAAAAAAAAGAAAAAAGAAATGAACTAAATGTCTCATTCCTTATCAAACTTTTAATTCACAAAGTTATTTATGTATCTGTCAACACATGACTTCCTATTTATTCAGTCGGTTCATAAATCACCACTATTATCATTTATTTTGATGCTCAAAGTACCCGTGGTTTGGCTAGTGGGTCCTTTTGACACATCTCTGTCATTCTTTGAGCATTTTCTTACTCTCCGGCACAAGATGATGCTCCAGACTCCTCTTGTACCTTCCACACTTTAGCCTTGGAATGAGCCATTTCTCCAAGAAGCCATGGTTCCTTGTAGTTGGAAATGACATTGGAAGAAAATCTGGGCACTAGGTATATGTATTGCTTTTGGAGTGTTGTTGTCCTTAAGCCTTCTCAGTGAAAGCTAAGGTACATGCACTACACGTAACGAGTTATCTATTGCTACATAACAAATTTCACAAATTTAGCAACTTACACCCACACCCAGTTATTATCTCACAGTTTCTGAGGTCAGGAATCCTGGCATGGATTAACCGGCTCCTTTGCTTTAGGGTGTCACAAAATGTCTGTTTGGGGTTGTGATCTTATCTGCAGGTTCGGTTGGGGAAGGACCCCCTTCTCAGCTCATGTGGTGGCAGAGAGCCTCAGTTTCTCGGTGGCTGTTGGCTGGAGGTTGCCCTCAGTTCCTTGCCCTGTGGGCTTCTCTACAGAACCACTGAAAACACAGCAGCTTGCCTCATCAAAGCCAGCAAGGGAGAGAGAGTCTCCAAGCAAGACGGGCATTACAATCTTACGTAACATAAGCACAGAAACGACATCCTATTTGCCGTATTGAATTGGTTAGAAGCAGGTCATAGGTCCTGCCACACTTAAGGGGAGGCAATTACACAAAGGCATGAATACCAGGAAGTGTGGATCACTGGGGATTATCTTAAGAGCTTGCTACTCCGATCACCTTATTAAGTGATAGAGGCAAGGGGGCTATCTTGTAGTCCATCTGCCACAGTACGTATATGCATATGTACGTCTTTGTTTATATTTCTATCTATCTCTCTATCCATCCATCCATCCAGTCTATCCATCCACCTATTCTGTCTTGCAAACCATGCTTCATACTATTTCACCTACTTCCAATGTAACATCACACCGTTCATTTTCGTTTTCTTCCTTTCCGTATTTGTAACTCTCTTTTCCCGACGGTGAGAAACCTCTGTGTATTTATTTGATCCATTCCTTACCTCTTCTGCCACTCCTTCTCCATTACAGATGCTTTCCTCTCTACTCGGGCTCCGATATCCTGTGTCCGGCTGCCCTCACGTGAGGATGCCTCTGTCATCGTGCTCACACCCTGACACACACATGGAGCCACCCTGTATGTGGATGCCCTCTCACCCTCAGAGGCCCTACCTCCCCTTTGCATGGTGGCCCTCTTCACCTTGCTTAAGATCTGACACACCACAGCTAACCCTCTCTCCCCGCACCATGGGTGTCCAGCCCCATCCAACGCTTCAGGTCTGAATCATTTGGGATGAAAGGGAAGGGAAAGGAAGGAAAAGAGCACATTTCTCTTTCATGATTCCATTTTTTTCCTCGTGAAATGCAATTCATCCTCCCCTCCTTCCAAAGTTGGGAGAGTAGGTACACAACATTCCCTGAACAGATGGCGTAAAAACCAAGCGGCTCTTCTATAAATTTGCAGCCTATTAGCTGGAGTGGAAGGAGCTCTAATGGGCAAAGCGGCAGCAAGAAACTATAAAGGAAGGACAAAGAGAAACAAGCAGGCACAGCTCTCTCATTCTACTTCTGTGCTTTGTTCAAGCTCATCTGTTTTCCAGTCTGCAAGGCTCACTTTTCTGTCCTTTGCATTAGTTCAATTCTTCACTCGAGGGCCAACTCCCAAGCTTCCTTCTTCCACAGAGACCCTCACTAACTGGATTCCAGCCATTTTATCCCCTTTTAAAATTCCAACCCATACTCACGTCTTTGTCACCACATTCTAACGCTTGATTCTATATGACCTCGTATTGATCGCTAATTCTTTTATGTACACGTGTCTTTTCTCCCGAACTAGAGAGTGAGTTCCTTAAAGATGTACTTCACTGTGCCTACCACATGCTTGGTGACTGATTGAAAGCAGCCACTCTGTGTAGGCACATGAAATCAGGCTGGAGGGGCGCCTGGGTGGCTCAGTCGGTTGAGTGTCCGACTTCGGCTCAAGTCATGATCTCGCGGTTCGTGGGTTCAAGCCCCACATCGGGCTCTGTGCTGGCAGTTCAAAGCCTGGAGCCTGCTTCCGATTCTGTGTCTCCCTCTCTCTCTGCTCCTTCCCTGCTAGCTCTGTGTCTGTCTCTTTTTCTCTAACAAATCGACATTACGAAAATTTAAAAAAAAAAAAAAAAAGAAAGAAACCGGGCTGGAAAGGGACAGATGGGAACTTACCTCGAAAAGCAGCCACTAGGTGGTTCATCTCTTATCCTCTTGTTTAGTTCGGTGTCTTGAGTAGAAGGCACACTCAGCATTGAAACATTCAATAAACATGGACTGAATTATACCTTAGCGCATACAGTAACCACAATTCTCCAGAATACGCGGGCCCCAGAAGCCATGTGCATTGTATCTCCCTGACTCCAAATGGATGGCCAGTGACATCCATATGAAAGCTGAGGCATTGCTTTATTTATACCCCCGTTTTTCTGGATCCTGTACGTAACACAAGCCCCACAGTTTAGAGGAGTCTCCCTGAATGCGGATGCCCAGTTATATTCACGAACCAGTTGAAGAGAGGGAGCAAAGGGTGAGATGTTCTTCTGATACAGAGTCTGAGTTAAGAAAGGCAGCTTCCTCGGCTGCAAAAGAAAGCAGTAAGCTCAATTTCCGAGGGGGACGTGTACCCTCAGTCTTTTGTGTCACGGCTCCAGTGTTTAAGGGGGTTATTTCTTGTAGATCCTTTGGAGCTACTCAGTGGATGCAGCTACAGGTGACTGAAATTTCAAGCTTATTTATCAAATAACTCAGAGGGTCTGTCCGATAATGAAACCCCTAGTAAGGGAGGTTTTACTAGGGAGGGAGTAGATGTTAGTCATCATCACAGAAGGTTCACTAGCTTGACCAAAGTCACTAAAAAGCATCAGACCTGGCAAATCTTGACCTTCTGACCAGTACCCCTTCCAAGAGTCCTTGTGGGTATGACTGTTATCTATTTGTGGGTTTTTATTTATTTATTTATTTTTTGCGTGCTGGGGTTCACAATGAAAGATACCACAGTGGCTGGCTTTGGGGTGTGCACCGTGGGGTGGTATCATCAGGCCTTCGCTAATCGCCCTGATCTAAGGTCCAGCTAGGCGACACAGCCCCAAAGCGGAAGCTCATGCGATCCCAACACGCGGTATGCCCCTCACCGCCGCCGCTGGGGTGACAGTCCCAGATCCGCTCGGCTGGACACGGCTCCTTTAAGGGGTGGAAGCACGAAAGAATGCGTGCAGGCTGCCAGAGCAACATGTGAGCCTGGTGAAGAGGATCCCCAGCTGGGAGCACGTGAAGAGGGTGAGGCGACACGTAAACAGCGCTCTTTCTTCTTGGCAAAAACAAGGGACAAGAGACACCTCGGAGGAGACAGAGATGCTATTTTTAGATGCCGTGGCTCTGGCCACTGGTAGAGGGTTTTCCCACCGAACTTAAAATTAGGTGTGTTTTTCTTTTCCTAAGCGGAACATTTGAGTCTCGTTCTAGAAAGCAATCGGATACACACACCTGCACCGCTGGCCCATTTTGTTGGCCAGGGGGCTAGCTGAGGAGATCGGACGAGCATTTTGAGGTCCTTATGTGTGGCAGGGACCACAGTGGTTGCCTCTGAGCCTTCTTAGTTCTCCTGAAACACTGAAGGGAAAGGCGGCAGCGTCTGAGGACCCGGGTTAGCCCTGTAAGGAACGGCCCGTTGAGGTTGCCCTTGCCCTTTGATCGACTAGACTACCATTCGAAATCGACATACTCTCACAATTAGGAAGAGACCCCACGGAAAGGGAGCTGGACAGCAGCAGAGGGTGTAAATCGACTGGCCAACTCAACACCTGTTGGAAACGTTCCCCACCTGGGAAGCTGAGCAGCTTACTTATGCTCAAGAGAGGTTCTGCGTCGAATTCTTTCGGTGAGCAACTACCCCCAGTTATTTTGGCTAAACATCTGAGTGTTCAGTTATCGGGCTTGCTTCGTTTAAGTTCCACCTGCGTTTAATCAGACGGTTGTTGAACACCACCACCAACAATTGCTTTTTCATTTGCCGGGCTGGGTAGGTGGTGGGAAAGGGCTCGAACGATGGAGTCAGACCTACCTATAATCCACTTCTGTCCCTAAACAGCTCTGAGTTGCAACAGACGGGTCAGCGAGGCTCTCTGACCTTCCGTTTCTGCGTCTGCAAAATGGGGGGCATGTTCCCAACCCCACGGGACACTCTGCGGTCTTCAGTACCTTTCTGGCCCAGGGTAGACCCTGAGAGAAGAAAAGTGACGATGAGTTTTGTTCATTGCCGGGTCAGAAGCCTCCGGAGGCTGGCTGCACGTCACAGAAGTTCAGCGGCTCTGACCTAATTCCTGCTTGGGCTGTGGAGGGGGATGACCTGAAGCTCAGAGATCTCAGGATTCAGAGGACAAACTGCAAGATTTTTGCCCTTCAAAATCCACGGGAGACACGAAAGGACAGATACTGTATGATTCCACTTAAGTGAGGAACCTAGATTAGGCAACTTCATAGAGAAGGAAAGTAGACTAGAGATCGTCAGGTGCCAGAGATCATGGAGATAATGGATATGGGATTTCGGCGTAGGATGATGGAATGTTCTGGAGATGGATGGTGGTGATGGCTGCACAATCATGTGACTGTACCTCATACCCCTGAAATGGTTAAAATGGTCGATTTTGTCAGGTATATTTGACCACAATTTTAAAAATGGGCAGAAAAAATCCATTGGAATGAAGCAAATCAAGATACAACCAATCATGAAATACCATATAACTGTTAGGAAGAATGGGGTAAAAAGATGTAAAAAGATGAGCCTATTATCATTCTACTGACGTAAAAAGATGCCCAGTACAAAAAGCAAGTTGTAAACCACACATGTAGCATAATGCCAGTCGTGTTTTTCTGCTTTACTCTTACTGGATCATCTTACTTTTGCCACACCCCTATGATGTATATACGGCTGTCATCGCCCCATTTTGCAGATGAGGAAACTAAGGCGCAGAGAGGTGAGGTGCCTCGCCCCAGGACACAGATCTAAGAAGTGGCAGAGTTAGAATTTGGACCCAGCTCCAACTATCTGGCTCCCAAAGTCTGAGTTCTAGACTCTTCAGCATCGTCTTCACCTGGGAGATTTTAAATATGCAGGTTCACAGACCCCACCCCAGACCTAATGGATCAGATCTGCAAGGCACTGAGATCCAGGAAGGGTTCTTGGGCACCTCGGAGCCTTGGGAGACTGACGTCTAACCACCAGGCAACACTTAGTGCCTGTTTGATAAGAATAATAAATGTTAATATACGCATAGGTAAACTTTACTGAGAATTCTGTGGACTTTGTTGTTGTTGTTTTTTTAACGGAGCAGTTTATTCTAGAAACTAGGCACACACAAAAATCTGTATTAAATTGGCCACAAACCAGGTTCCATCCTATCTTATTGGCTTAATAGTTATTTTGTCAGTTTAGAAACATTTTTCTCTTGAAACTCTTGCCTGTGACCTTCCAAACTCAGTCTTTAACCGAGTAAAGTAAAAGCATAGTGAAACCTTACCAAGTTGCACTCAATTCTGAGTGGCAATGTGTTCTTTTTGGAATATGGTGAAGTCTTGGAGAAATTTAAGAAATTGTTGGGGCGCCTGGGTGGCGCAGTCGGTTAAGCGTCCGACTTCAGCCAGGTCACGATCTCGCGGTCCGTGAGTTCGAGCCCCGCGTCAGGCTCTGGGCTGATGGCTCGGAGCCTGGAGCCTGTTTCTGATTCTGTGTCTCCCTCTCTCTCTGCCCCTCCCCCGTTCATGCTCTGTCTCTCTCTCTGTCCCAAAAATAAATTTAAAAAGTTGAAAAAAAATTAAAAAAAAAAAAAAGAAATTGTTTAGTAAATAAATTGTCTAGCTAGTTAATAGGCTCGTAAGGGGGCATGCTTAATTGATCAAATAAAGCCAGCCCAGCCTCTTTTCCAATTTTAAGAATTTTAGTACCGTAACGGTTCTTGACTGCAAATGAGACCTCGGCATTCGTTAGGGGCACATGATTGCTTTCTGGCTCGACGTTCTGGTAGTACTTTAGTTGGTTTGATGTAATTTAATGCACGAGATCTAATTTCTTAGAAATGATTCTCTTATACACTTGCCACATCATGTAAATTCTCCCCCCATTCCACACTCCCCCCACCTCGCAATTGGGTTGATCAATGCATTTTTATCTTATCAAGCTTTGAATAGAGTATTCTGTGATTAGCATGAGTTTGATTAAACCCTGAACTAAGAAAGTTTCTCTGAACATCTCCATGCCTCAGTTTCTTCACCTGTAAAATGGGTATATGAAGGGTTATAGGCAGGGTCACCACAGGTTGTGCAGGCTGAGAGCTGTGTAGGGTTGGGGGCGCCGGTCACAGCCTGCATGGTTGTGGGCTGCTGACCTGCTTGGAGGGTTCCGGAGAGGATTACATGAGCTGACAGACACGGATCAAGTGAAATTGTGCCAAGTGCCGAAGAAGCACTGTTTAAGTATTCGATGATTTTAACAGAATAGGTCTTTTTTAAAATGTTTCTTTATTTTGAGAGAGAGAGAGAGAGAGAGCAGGGGAGGGGCAGAGAGAGGGAAAATGAGAATCCCAAGCAGGCTCCACTCTGTCGGCATGGAGCCCTACGCGGGGCTTGAACTCATGAACCGTGAGATCATGACCTGAGCCGAAATCAAGAGTCAGACGCTTAACCGACTGAGTCACCCAGGTGCCCCCAGGATAGGTCTTGATCCAAGGGATTATTGCCCTCAAATAACAGAGGGCACTCATTCCCACCCCTATGATGTCGGCCCATTGTTTTCTCCTGCCTGGAATTTTCTCTCTAGCACCTGCTCTAAACCCTTGAGTTGAACCCAAGACAAGACTCATCTCCTGGAACCAAGAAAGGCCAGGAGAGTTGCACCTGCACTTAGATTACTTAACAACAGTTAGCCTCCGCTCCTATCCCTTAGGAATAACAAAATGACAATGGTTTTGTCCTCACTATATAAAACGTGGCTTTGTCCTCATAATGTCCTCATATGTAAATATCCTCAAATATAAAAAAAAAAATGTCCTGGGTTTTTCTTTGTTTCATGTTTAGCTATTCCTTGCATTTGAGCTTTCAGATAGAAACACGAGAGGCGTCTGGGTGGCTCAGTTGGTTGAGCATCTTGACTCTTGATTTCGGCTCAAGTCATGATCTTGTGGTTCGTGAGATCGAGTCCGGCATTGGGCTCTATGCTGACATGTGGAGCCTGTGTGGGATTCTCTCTCTCTCCCTGTCTCTCTGCCCCGCCCCCCACAAATAAATATTAAAAAAATAATAAAGTAGAAACACTAATTGTTGCCCCACTTAGTAAGTTTTTAAAATGGAATTTGTAAAAATAATCGCTTATTTGTTCATTAAATGAGTCTTGCTGGACAGAAGCCACATGTTAGACATAGTCACAAAGAGAAATAAGGTAGAGATTGGTACTCGAGGAATTTATAGCCTTTTAAGAAAAACATACGGCAGGGGCACCTGGGTGGCTCAGTCAGCTAGGTGCCTGACTTCGGCTCAGGTCATGATCTCACCGTTCATGGGTTCGAGCCCCACGTCGGGCTCTGTGCTGACAGCTCGGAGCCTGGAGCCTGCTTCGGATTCTGTGTCTCCCTCTCTCTCTGCCCCTCCCCTGCTCACGTTCTCTCTTTCTCTCTCAAAAACAAATAAAGAAAATAAAAAGAAAAACACAAGGGAATAACAGTTACCCAGCAGGTGCCAGATTCTGTGGCTGAAACAAGCTCCAGATGTTAAAGGGTGTTTGTTGGGTTCCACAAGCAGGAGCTTCAGGCCTGCAAGCTTTCTCGGGAGCGATGAAAATGTTTTGAGTTCTGGGGAAAAAAAAGTATCATGACCAAAATATCGAAAGGGAGCGACAATATCAATATCAAATGCATATATAATTGCATGTCTACAAAATTACCATTATGTCAACGGCATCCAAATTAATTAAAGTGATTACATGTGAAGACAGTTTGTAAGCCAGCTTTTTTCACTTTGCATTGCCTCTCTCACAGCTTCCGGGGGTTTACAGGCAATCTCTGGTTATTTTCTTGGCTTGTGACTTCAGTCTTCCCACGGCCCTCTCCTCACGGCTCTGTGTCCAAATTTCTCCCTTTCCATAAGGACTGAGTCCTCGTGGCTTAGGGGCCACCCCACTCCAGTATGACCTCATCCTCATTTAACTAATGACATGGGCAGTGCCCTATCTCCAAATAAGGTCCCCTTCCGAGGTACTAGAAGTTACGACACAAATCATCCCAGTGAGCGAAGTAGAAATGGGAGGAAGGCCAGCGAGGCGTGTCCAAAGGCCCTGCAGAGAGTAGAGAGCACAGGGCCATATGCGGAAGAGAGTCACGATGAGGCTGGAGTGGATTGCAAACCACTTTGTAAACCAAGTGCAAGTTTCATCTGAAGGGTTTCCATCTAAAGATTTGATTTTAAAATCAAAATGAAACAACAGCAAAACAACCCTTACGCACCTCTGCCTTTCCTCACCCTCCTTTTCCCCAAACGCCCCTCACCCCAAGACCCTAAAAGCCAACCAGGAAAAGAACCAAGCCCAAAGGTGTGGGGAGTACTCTGAGTCACGTGGCATGTTCCTTGCACAGCCCAGCTGAGAATCCGAGGACCTGATCCTTGTTCACGTGGCCTCCCCTACCCCTGCCTTTTGCATTTGGGTCTCGTAGAAGGTAATGCTTTGCTCGTTGTGGAATCTTAGATCATAATTTCTTGGAACCATTTTTTTTTTTGAAGAATTCCATAACACTAAGTGAAGCAATATCGTCCGTATCACTGCTTGTATTTAAATGTTTTGTGAGGGTGGCGAGGACTGTTGATCAGCATGGGAGAAAGACTGAAGTGATCTGCTTCTATGCCCATTCCCTGCATCACCCTGGAGGCACCTCCAGAGCAGGAACTATATCATTTCTATATCCTGTACCATTTCTGGATCCCACCGCTAACCACCGTGCTCAGTAAATATTAAACTAACTGAAGGGCAGAGACCCCCTTGCTCAGCTCAGAAAGCCTGCTGTAGGTTGGGTGTCCTGAAGGGCCTCTCTCAGACCAAGGAATTCATAGTTTATAATAATGTCCAAGAGGCCCAATCTTCTCCAGGAAAAAAAAAAAAAATCCCAAAGCTAATGCTATCCTGCTCTAAATAGAAAAGCCAAATGCGTATCAAAAATTCTAAGTAAAAACCATCCTAAAAAGACACAATCCACAAGCCATAAGAAAAAAAAAAAAAAAGGACAGATTTGACTACATAAAAAATATAAACTTCTGGGGCGCCTGGGTGGCTCAGTCGGTTGAGGGTCCAACTCTTGGTTTTGGCTCAGGTCATGATCTCACTGTTTGGTGAGTTCGAGCCCTGCATCCGGCTCTGCACTGGCAGTGTGGAGCCTGCTTGGGATTCTCTCTCTCCCTCTCTCTCTCTCTCTCTCTGCCTCTCCCCTACTCATGCTGTGTGTGTGTGTGTCTCTCTCTCTCTGAATAAACTTAAAAACAATAAACTTCTAAGAAACCAAAGATAGTAAAAGACACAGGACAGACCAGAATAAAATATTTATATCATACATAGTAGACTAAGGTTTAGTATCCTAAATACGCAAGCAATTCATGGATTAATGCAAATGGCTGATAAACAATGAAAGGCTTGCTACTGATCAAGACGTGCAAATTAAAACAGCAATGAATAACTTTTTTGCTCACCAGATTGACAAAAATGAAAAATACCCAATGCGGGGCCGCCTGGGTGGCTCAGTTGGTTAAGCGTCTGACTTGCACTCAGGTCGTGATCTCACAGTTCGTGAATTCGAGCCCAGCCTCGCGCTCTGTGCTGACAGCTTAGAGCCTGGAGCCCTGCCTCGGATTCTGTGTCTCCTTCTCTCTCTGTCCCTCCCCTGCTCATGCTCTGTCTCTGTCTTTCAAAAATAAATAAATGTCAAAACAAAAATTAAAAAAGAAAAAGAAGAAAAAGATTTAGTGTTGGTAAAGGTGGGGGTGAAAGGCACTGTGGGAGAAAGCAGAACTTGATTTATTTCTGGAGTGCAACTGGCAGCATCTATCACGATTTAAAAGGTAAGTAAGCTTGTGTCCAGAAAGCGCAATTGTAGAGATTCATTCCGGTGATAATAACAACAGCTAGCCTTACGTGAGCACCTACTGTGTGCCAGATCCCATGCCAGGCGCGTTACATAAACAACTTCCTTTGCTTCACGAGATGACCTATAATCACCTCCATTGTCCGAGAAACTGAGGCTGAGGGAAAGGAAGTTTTCACAGTGAGTAGCGAAACCAGGATTTAAATCCAGGCAATCTGATTCCAGAGCCCACACATGAAGTCACTCTCTTTAACATGCCTCACACCTGCATGAGGATGCGTGATTGTGCTATAGAGTCTAAACCTAAGGTTCTAAAATTAGAAAGACGGCTTGATACATAAGTTACAGCCATACCATGGGATACCCTGCAGCAAACAGGTAGTTTGGTTTGTACGGGTAGGGAAACTTCTCACGTCATTTTATTGAGTAGAAAAAAAGCAAGTTGTAAAATAGCATGAGCAATAAAATGGATTTTTTTTTAAACCAACTATATGTGTGAGCACGTGTGTGTGTGTGTGTGTGTGTGTGTGTGGGAAGGGACATATCCTGCTGTGACAAGCCGCCCCCGCAGAGCAGTTTGAGAAAAAGGACATACAACAGGTTGTTTATGCTAGTTATTCCTTAAATGTGGAAGTAGGGGGACTCCTTTACACATGTATCATTCAGGTCTCTTCACTTCATAAGTAACAGAAAGCCTAACTCAAATTAACTTAAATACTACAGGGGAATATTTACTCAGGCCTCTGGAAAATTCGGAGGTCTGGTGTGATTTGACAGCTTAACAATGCCAGGATTGGTGTGATTTGGTAACTTAATAACGTCTTTAAGGAGTTGGTTTCTTTCCATCTTTGTACTCTGCTTTCAGTTGTGTCTGCTGCATTCATAAACAAGATTCCCTCATGGTGGCAAAAAGGCTGCAGCAGGTCCAAACCTCACATATGCATCCCCACAGGACCTGGAAGCAGAGATGTGTTCTTGTCTCCTAATTCTCAGCAAAAGTCTTCAGGTTCAATATCAGTTGGATCAACCCTGAATGAACTCCTGGGGCCAGAGGAGTGGCAAGTGCTAATTGGCTTGGGCCTATATTCTCTAAATAAACCACTATGGCAAAGAATCCTGTTTAGATCAATGACGGTGTCCCCTGCAGCTGAGAGTGGGGTTGATCCCATGCAAATCACTTGTGGCTGCCACATGACAGGGGAGGGGTGGAATGTTTGTTGTGGAAACAACCCTATGACATGTGTGCATTATTTAAATTTTCTACCAGTTCTATAGATGCCAAAGCGCCTAATACTTTGGCAATTTTAAAATACAAGAATGGGCCCTTTTTTTCCCCATGAAGATCCGTTGCAAAATGATCAATTTTATAAATATTTTTATTTCTTCCTCAAGTTCAAATTATGTAGCTAGATTTCCTGCATCAAAGCGTCATCTAAGAGATGGGATGCAGCGTGTTGTAGCTAGAGGGACCAGTGCTGGACCGAGAACTAGCAGCCGGGGCTCAAGTTCTAGTTCAGTCAGCAACAGTGAGCTCGCGGAAGAGTCACAGACCTGCTCGGCACTCAGTGTCTTCATCAACAAACGATGGCATTGGTGTAGATGATCTTAAGGTCCCGTCTACCTCAACGATTCCTCTGTCTTTGTTGATAAGATATTCCCTTCCTATCCGTCCATCCATCCATCATGCAATTATGGCTCATTTTGGTGAAAATACTGTATGCATAAGATAAAAATACTCTAATGATACAAAAAGATACACAGTGCAAAGGCTTGTTCCTCCTCCACCCTTGACTCCCAGCTTTCTGCTTTCTGCCGAGCTCTCGACAACATCTCAACAACATATCATGCTCTCGACAACATCTCAACAACGTATCATATACTCATGCGTTACCCCTGCCCCATTTATACAGGCAGTGACGTACCACAAGCACGCCCTCCAGTCTGCCTTTGCACGTAACTATCTATAAATGGACCTCTTGGGTCAAAAGATAAGTGCGTTTTGTATTTTGATCGATGCGTGGCTAAATCACCCACCCAAAAGGATGATGCTTGGGGCCCCTGGGTGGCTCAGTCATTGAGTGTCCGACTTCAGCTCAGGTCATGATCTTACAGTTCCTGATTACTCTTTCATTTTTGTTGTTGTACAGGATCAAAAAAGCGCATCTCGTCGTGGTTTCACTTTGCCTTTCTCTCATCGTGTTTGAGGTTGAGAACGTTAATATGCTTCAAAGCCATCGACAGTTGTTATTTTGTAAGTCACCTGTGCAGGCCCTTTGACCTTGTCCTTTCTCCTGCAGCTACCAGCTTTCTTGGAGTGCAGAAAATGGGGCATCCGTAACCCCCTTCCCCATCTTGGGGAAAGATGGAACTCCTGGGCCGTCACGTGAGGCCATGGGGTTACAGGTGGTGCTAGAGTGGGGGCAGTGGGCAGAAACCCACGCAGTGTGGCGGGCACCCCATGCGACAGGTGCATGGCTTTTACATTCTAAAGGGTTTTAAGACACCAACTAACAATCCAAAACCAGAAAATGTGCCATAGAGAGCTTATGGCCTGCTAGGCCTGAAGTATTTGCTATCTGGCCCTCGGCAGAAAAGGAAAACGTCTGCAGGTCCCGGAAGGGATAAAGAGAAAAAAAGAGGAGGCTGGGGACGCGGCAGGATGGGGCAGCTCCGACAGGTCCCAAGTTCTCTCAGCTGGGAGGGACCCACAGTGTCAAGTTTGGCCAAGAGCTCAGGAAGGATGAAGGTTTAAGAGTGTTTTGGAATGAGCAATGAGGAAGTAGGTCACTGTGACCTTTGTAGAACAGGTTTGGGGGAGTGTTGATAGGCAGGTTTTTGAGTCACAGGAAGGGAAAAGACAGAAAGGGAGGGAGGGCCCTGAGGGGTGGGGTGGGGGAGGGAGGGAAAGAGAGAGAGAGAGAGAGAGAGAACGAAAAGGAGGGAGGGCGCGGAGGGAGACGCCTGGACACAACACACGAGTGCTTAGTAAAAGTTAATTGGGAAAAAAAAGCTGGCACGACTTCTTTAAGACAAATAATAATTGTTGTATAATGTTATGTAATCGTAATTATGATTATGAATGTGAATACTGCTCACTTCTTTAAAGCACACGTTAGGTCTGTCTGACTTAAGCTATGGATCTCCCCTTCTGTAGGGGAGGAAATCCCTAGTGGCTACAAAAACAGCGTCAGCCCCAGGCCGGACGTTGGGCACAAGCCAGTCCAGCCCCCACGCCTTATGGGGGAGGCGGCCCAAGCTGAAGAAGGACAAGTGACACTCTCCGGCCACACGGGGAGCCCGGCAGGAGCTACAAGTCTGTCTTTTCATCTCAGTTCTTTTTCGGCCCCATGGCCGCCTCGACCAACTTCTCTGACGGCCCAGGGGCATCTCACATCTGGCTAGCACCCAGTAGGTCCTGTAAAACTCTTCCAAATTTTACATATCCATTTCCAGACAGTGCTCTTCATTCTTTTCCAGGCCGCTCTTTGAAACCCCCCCTTCCCTTTTTGTAAAATTGACATTAACGAGGCAGAATTCTTTTATTGCGGTCAAAGACACACAATGCAAAAAATCACCATTGCAACCATTTTCAAGTGTATGGTCCTATGGCATTACGTATGTTCACACTGTTGTTTAAAAGTTTACATGAAGAGGGGCGCCTGGGTGGCTCAGTCGGTCGAGCGTCCGACCTGGGCTCAGGGCATAATCTCACGGGGCGTGGGTTCGAGCCCCGCGGCGGGCTCTGTGCCCACAGCTCGCAGCCTGGAGCCTGCTTCGGATCCTGTGTCTCCCTCTCTCTCTGCCGCTCCCTACTCACACTCTGACTCTCTCTCTCTCTCAAAAATAAATAAACATTAAGAAAAATTTTTAAATAATAAAATAAAATTTACATTAAAAATGACATCCATCACGGCCATGAAAAAGCAGAACTTCCCCGTTATCCCCAACTGAAACTCTGTACCTATTAAGTGGTAACCCCCCATCCCCTTGGATGAGGTATAATTTATATACAATAAAAATCCCCATTTTAAGTGCACATTTTGTGGGATATTGACAAACGTGTCCTCTTGGGTAGTCACTCCTTAATCAAAACATAGAACGTTTCTGTCACCGCAAAATGTTCTCTCGTGGTCCTTTGCAGTCAGTCCCCAAACTCTGTCACTGACCTTTAATCTAGATTTGTACTTTGCTCAAAGCACATATTTTTGCAGCCCTGCAGATTACAAAAAAAAAACAACAAAACCACACCTCATTGTGGTTTTGCTTTTTTTTTTTTTTTTTATTGTGTATGAGGTTGAGAATGTTTCTGTCATTATAGGTTTTTTTCCGCGTTTCTAGAATTTCATAAAAATGGCATCACACAGTATACGTTCTTGGCTATTGGGTTTCTTTCCCCGAGTGTCGTGTTTCTGAAATTCACCCACGTCATGGACACGACCAATTTGTTCCCTTTCGTTGCTGAGAGGTGTTCTGTTATGTGACTTGACCAAAATTTGTTTATCTATTCACTTGCTGGCATAGACATTTTGGTTATGCACGACTTCGTTTTGCCTTGCTATTATGAACCAAGCTTCTATAAACACTCAGGCACAAGCCCTTGGGCGGACATATATTTTCAATTCTCTTGGGTAAGAAAAACCAAGCAGGAGTAGAATTGCTGGGTCGTGGGGTTAGTGCAGCTTTGTGAAAAACGGCCAAACGGTCTTCCAACTCGGATGTACCGTTTTGTTTTCCACCACAGCTTGTGTGAGAGTTTGGTTGCTCTACGTCCTTGCCGACATTTGGTGGCGTCAGTTTTTAAAACTGTAGCCATTTCAGGGGGGATGTGTAGTGGTATCTTATTGTGGCTTTAATTTTCTTTCTCCGATAAATAAAAATGTTGGGCATTTTTCATGTGCTAATTGTGTATCTCCTTTTCTGAGACGTTTGCGGAAATCTTTTGCCCATTAAAAAAAAATTGGATGTCTGTCTTCTTATTGATTTGTAGGAGTTTTAAAAGAAATATATCTGGATCGCAGTCCTTTGTCAGATGTATATGAATACCAGAGGTTAAGATTTGTCTAATTTGCACCCACAGAGGCAAGGGTCAGACTTCTTAATTCCCCAGGAATAGCAAGGGCATCCTCACCAGTTTTTATACCTGTGGCTGGTATTGTTCTCGAAGAGGAAATGAAGGATGGCTTGAGGGAAGCTGGCATTTTTGAGCCCGGGAGCACACAGGGGCTTGAGGGCTTGGTGGGTAAGGGCAATCTAGGGTTCCTTAGCATTCCAGGAAGCAGCCTCAGGACCATAACCCAAAGCCACAGAAAGTCTTTGGTGAGTAGGTTCTGAAGTGTCTAAGCCACATTTGTCTTTGGGAGAAGGAAAACGTGACAGTGTAGCAGGCCCAGGGGAAGCTGGGGGCCCTTGCTTGGTGTCTCACGAAGGGCACACTCACGAAGGTACACCGCCTGTTATCTTGTCCTGATCACACACAGGGAAAGCGTGAAGCCTCAGAACGGGGACACCTTAGCATCCGGGGTCCTCCCCTTTCCATCTGAGTAGCTGAAATAGTGAATGACGTGTGACTATGGAGTCCTCTCCTATATTCGTTCTCTGCCGGTGCTTTAGAAAGAACCTCATCAAAACAGGGTTCCTGAGGGGCGCCTGGGTGGCTCAGTCGGTTGAGCGTCCGACTTGGGCTCAGGTCACTATCTCACGGTCCGTGAGCTCGAGCCCCGCATCGGGCTCTGTGCTGATGGCTCAGAGCCTGGAGCCTGCTTCGGATTCTGTGTCCCTCTCTTGCTCTGCTCCTCCCCCGCTCATGCTCTGTCTCTCTCTCTCAAGAATAAATAAAACATCAAAAAAACAAAAACAAAAACAGGGTTCCTGCAATCCTCCACAGGAAGATCTCCATGCAGCCATGGGAAGTCTTGGCGAATTCTACGGGAATCAAAGTGGTGCTCGGTGATTATCCAGAATATTTATCTGCAGGAAAACCTTTGGTAGTCACTATTTGGTCAGGAGAGTGGAACATTTTCCCCAGCATGACTAGCAAGCAGGAGGACGTCTCTTCAAAAACTGGATATGGCTCTTGCTGAAAAGCCCTGTCCCATAAAACAGGTGGGACTGACCTCACGTGGGCAGCCTGAACCAGAGGAGAGCAGCTGGAGAACGCACTGTGTGAACAGACTGCTTGGGGGGGGGGGGGGGGTTGGGCTTGCTTTTAATCCAAGGAGAACCAGGAAATCAGAGCCCGGGTAGGGGGTGGGGAGTGAGAGAAGCAGGGCAGCAGGTGCACCAACACCTAGCAACGAAGGGGAAGCCAGGGGACCACAGCTGCACGAGAAAAGAAACAAAAGAAAGTTGGGGGAAGGGAGTCAGGAAACTTCGACAGGTTTCAGATGAGATAGATCTCAAGGTTGTGTAAGAGTCGGCTGGGGATGGTGGAGAGGGCCGAGTCCTCCAAGCAGAGAGACCACACAGCAAAGGCCCCGAGGGGGCCTGCTCGTCTTCGAGGCGTCTTCATGGGGACACCTTGCAGCCTTGAATCTCCAAACACAGGCTGGGCACCTCCTCAGTGTGAGCCCGAGCTGTTACCCCTTCCCTGCCCTGCAGCCTTTCCAAGGCGGGAATTTCTGTCCCCCTGCCCCGTGCTGCTATCCAGGGTCCTGTTCGTATTAGATGCTGGTCCTTTAACTTTTAAAGCCCTCCCTAAAGCCTTGTGGCTCCTGATGCCTACCGATCTCCCTTGGGTCCTGAGGACAACTGGCCTGGCCCAGAATTGCTGTTTTCTTGTCCCCCTGCCAGGCTTGGCCAGGCTTACTCTGTGGCATCTGGAAAATAACTTTCTTGCTCCCTGTTTTAGTTTTTAAAAACCGCATGCTATTCTATAATCTCACAGTCCTATTGTGATAGCCTGTTTTTTTTAAAGAGCCTTTGAAGAAAATGTGATATAATTACATTCAGTTTCATCCTTGATGTAGCCAAGAACCCAAAGCGCGATTATAGGTGTACCCAGTTTTTAGAAAAACTGATACATGGAAATTCTCATAACACGGTTATACTCGGAGAGGATTTCTCACACGAAAAAATCACTGCTGGGGCGTCTGGGTGGCTCAGGTGGTTAAGCATCCAACTTCGGCTCAGGACACGATCTCACGGATCATGGGTTCAAGCCCTGTGTCAAGCTCTGTGCTGACAGCTCAGAGCCCGGAGCCTGCTTCAGATTCTGGGTCTCTCTCTCTCTCTCTCTCTGCCCCTCCCCCGCTTACACTCTGTCTCTCTCTCAAAAATACTAAACATTTTTTCAGGATTTTTAAAAAATCACCACTGGTTTCCTCTAAGTAATTTCCCCCAAGTAGTTAAAACAAGACCAAGTTTTCCAAAAGTTCAACCCATATCCAACTTCTCAGCGTCCGTAGGAGGACAGTGTAGAAAAAGGCACATCTGAAATGCTCTGTTCTCCTTCCCTCTACTCATCACATCAGGATTTGCATGGCCTCCTCAGCCCCAAACCCTGTAATCTCCAGCCTTCAGGTGGGCCTCTGGGTGCTCACCCACGGATTCCACTCGGCCCAGACTCCGGAACGGTTTTCGGGGGACCCGAGGCTCACTGGCCTTCTCCTGACCCTGAAGGCATCCATGCTACTGCCCCATTTCTCTGCTTCTCTTTCTTTCCTTTTTAAATTTATTTTTTTTTTTTTTTGAGAGAGAGAGAGAGAGCATGAGCAGGGGAAGGGCAGAGGGAAAGGGAGAGAGAATCCTGAGCAGGCTCCATGCTGTCAGCAGGGAACCCACGAACCACGAGATCATGACCCGAGCGGAAACCAGGAGTTGGACGCTCAACCGACTGAGCCCCCCCCATGTGCCCCTCTCTGCTCCTCTAACAGAACTCTTCAGAAAGTTGTTTGTACTGGTTGTGTCCAATTCCCCTCCGCCTGTTATCTCTTGAAGGCAGTTCAATCAGGCTTTCACCCCACCACCACCAAAAGCATCTGAAACTGCTCTTGTCCAGGGCGCTTGCCAGGTCTAACGGGTCCTGCTCCTTCTCTCCTACTCGCCCTCTCAGCCGCTGATTATTCTCCGAGGTGGAACCTTTTCTTTACTTGGCCTCGGGACCGCTGCTCCCTCACGCAGTTCCTGCAGCCTCGCTTGTCTCTCTTTGCTGTGTCCTCCTCCTATCTCCGGCCCCCAGCCAGCAGAATCTTCTGGAACTCAATCCTCAGACTTCTTCTCTCCACTCTCTGCATTCACTCCCTATGGGGTAGCTGGGGTCACGTGGCTTTAAATGCATCACGAAAGAGGCACCCGGATGGCTCGGTCGGTTGAGCGTTGGAGTCTTGATTTCGGCTCAGGTCATGATCCCAGGGTCGTGGGACCGAGCCCCACATCAGGCTCTGTGTTGCATGTGGAGCCTCTCTCTCTCTCTCTCTCTCTCTCCCTGTCTGTCCCCTTCCCCTGCTCGTGTGCGTGCTCTCTCTCTCTCTCTCTCTCTCTCAAATAAATAAATACATAAATAAATAAATGCATCACGAAAGCTACCAAATTCATGTTTCAGTTGGGACCTTCCCTTTGAATTCCAGACTCACACAAGTCTTCCTCCTTCCCCTTTGCTTCTCCACAGTCTGTTCCCCTTAGCTACAGGAGCGATCAGGTTAACATGTGAATTAGAGCTCGGCATGCCTTTCTCAAGACCGCCGATGGGGGAACGAAAGCCCGTCTTCACGAAGGTCTCCGAGGTCCGCACAAGCTGGCCCCCCGACGCCTCTCCGAACTCGTTTTCTGCCACCGCCCTCTTACTCACTTTGCTCCCATCACGGGCTCATGGCAGGTAGTGCTGCCGGTCGATAGCCTTCAGGCGCCCCGGGAAGGAGAGCTGCCCACCCCAGCCTTTCCAGGGGCAGCCACGGCTCAATGACCTGGGGGGGGGGGGGAGTGCCAGGGCCCAGCCGCCTCCCCCAGGGCACGTGGCTCTGGAGGGTCGTCCTATCTTCAAAACTCCCCGCCGGAGACAGCTCGTCTTCCGCCCCGTCTTGCTCCCTCCCCGCTTCCCTTCCACAAGTTGAACCCAAGAGTACTCCCTAACACAGACCCCGGGCACCCATCACCAGCTCACGAGGGCAGGGACTCCACCTATCTTGTCCACTATTACTCCCACGGCCCCTGCCGCGTAGTAGAGCCTCGGCACCAAGTCAGGCTGGTGCTGGTCGTGCTCTGACCGTCTGACGCTAGTCATTGGCCCTTGTTACATCCTCTGGGACGGAAGTCCAGCGTGGTGGGTCTCCGTCTTGACCCCCTTGATCCCTTTGATTTGAGTCGATGTTTTCGTGGCTCCCATTGTCTCCTCCACGACGTAGGGTCTGCCTCATTATCTCCTCGTCAGTCTTTCTGGAGCTATGATCCTGCCCTTAGAGTCTAGTCCCTAGATATCTGCTATTCGATTAGCAGGAATCCCGCCTCTCGCTCTCTGGATGCCCTTGTGCTGTTCAATACTGGAACCTCCCCCTGGAAACCCAAGTCCCCATTCTCATCAACGTCCCACCCGTGGTCTGGCAGAGCCTCCCTGAAAGCCACGTCCAAACTTTGAGCCACACCTTAATCTTCAGCATCAAAGGGGGCATTGAAAGGCAGTGTCACTGCCGTAGGAAAGGGTGTTTGCGTTGGGGCCAGGAGGGTCTGGGTGTACATCCCGGCTGTCGCTTACAGCGGGACACCCTTGTGCTGGTCCTTCATTCCTCTGTGCTTTAGCTTCCCCACCCGGGAAAGCACAGTGACATCAGCCTCGCTTGGTGGCTGTCAACAACGCGTGAAGACATACGAAAATGTCTGGCACGCAGCTGGCAGTCAGCAAACTTCTCCCGACCGCACTGAAATCCTCTGAAACATCTGCCCTATTGTGTTCCGTGGAATAACACAATGTCCTCGGGAGGAAACTCTGAGTCCGGGTAGCTCTGCGTGCAAAAACATAGTATTTCCCTTGGGAAAACATTAGCGTTCCGTGAAGTGCCATGATGATTTCAAGCATATTGAAACAAGACAACAATAACCTGCGTTGCAAAATCCACACCGTCAGCCGAGTGCGCCGGGTCGGGGCAGAATCTCACGTCTAGGAAAGCGTGGCTTTACCTCCGAAAGGCAGCCTTTAATGAACAGGGAGCACTAACGTATACCGACCACCACCCTGGCTCTTGCCCGACCTCATGGAAACCTGTATATACGAAGCCTTGCCAAATTCACAGAAGCTTTTCTAGTTCCCATTATTTTGCTGCTCGAAAGGAAGGGAGTAATCTCTTGGCTGGTAGGGTGTGGTACCTTTAACAGAGCGCTGAAAGCAAGTTCAACACAAATGACCCATGCTGGCGGGTTGCGCAATTCTCAAGTTATTTTTATGATGGGCAGTGTTTTTCTTTTTTATTCTTTTTTCCTCCCTCTTGAGTTGGCTAATGCTTTCCAATGAGCAGGCTCTATCTGGTGCAACTCAGCGAGCCCAAACCGCACGCACGGTGCCAACGAGAGGGGCCGTGTGGACACGCGTTATGTTAACGGACTGCCAGTAGGGCGAGGACGGGAGAGGAAATATTGGGCTGTCCACTTGCCATTTGTACTCTTGGCTTGGAAGCAGGTCATTAGCTCAGCGAAGAGAATATAAAAATACACAGTAAGGTCGCCATAACTTCTGAAGCCTGAGCCATCGTCTGGGAGGGAATCGAAACGTGGGTAGACACATCATGAAGGTGTGCGGTGTTCCTCTATGTGACCAGGTACAGAGCCTCCCTGCACAACTGGGACGAGCTGTTTCGTGCCGGCCTGGCAGGTCACTCCAGGTATGCCTAGCACCCTGCACTCAGTGGGCTGCCCCACTCACCACCCGCTGTGTTTTCTCTGGGATAAAGAGGCGAAGGGTGTCCTGGAGATTGTGCAGTGTGAGTCCAAGAAGGCAGATTCCTTCTTCATATTCAGCCCACGATGGCTCAAAGATTCCCAGTTTCCTCTTGGGGAGCTGAGTGCAGGAGTCAAGAGGGACGATTGAGTCCAGCGAATGGTTCCCAGGAGAAGCTTTGGCATTTGACTCTTGCGTTCGGGGCGCCTCGGTGGCTCGGTCAGGTAAGCGTCGGACTGTTGACTTTGGCTCAGGTCATGATCTCACGGTGCGTGGGGTCGGGCCCTGAGTCGGGCTCTGTGCTGGCAGTGAGGAGCCAGCTTGGGATTCTCTCTCGCCCTCTCTCTCTGC
Source organism: Panthera pardus (assembly GCF_024362965.1). NCBI lineage: Eukaryota > Metazoa > Chordata > Mammalia > Carnivora > Felidae > Panthera > Panthera pardus. Next base: position 121,193,827 of record NW_026526732.1, on the reverse strand, counting down.
CCCTCCCCTGCTCGCGCAAGCTCTCTCTCTCTCTCTCAAAAATAAAATAAACATTAGGAAAAAAAAACCCCGACAACTCTAGTGTTCATTTTTAAAAAATATTACACGATCATGGTAAAACAAAATTAACTAGCACGCAATGAAGACTAAGCCCCCCTCAGCACACTGACCCCCCAGTTCCCTTCTCCAGCGGCAACAAAGATTACCACTTTTTTGCATGTCCTTCCCAACAGAGTCTATGCACATTAAGAGGAGCTTTGATTTTTGAAATGAACTTTCAGACGTTCGGCTGAAACGGTTGGTAAGATAGCTTTTCCAAATAACTCTCCATGGTAACATAACTTTGGAACACACACGCTCACACGGACATCCACATGTACACACACAGTCGTCCTCTTAAGCACAAAATGGAGGGGAAATGATGCAACAGAGTGACTAGAAGGTATATTCCAGTAAACCGCGGCGGTGAGTGGATTCTCAGATGGTTCCAGACAGCTTTTTGTACAGAAATAGCCCCGTGAGAACACCCAGCCCACTCAGACGGCAGAACAAATCCCAGGAACTTGCCTTTGTGCAACCTTCCCCGTCAAGCTCAAGTCCAAACACATCAGACCTTGGCAGGGCTGCTCGGGTACATTGGCCGACAGACAGACACTCTAGAAGCTCTCCGTGCTTCTCCCTCCGCAGCAGTAGATTCGTCCAGATTGGGATGCACCAGCTCCTCCCCACCCCCAACACACACAAGCCAAAAGCCCCTCAAGTTTCTCTCCATCATGCGGTTGAGTAAAGCCCCAACTCGCTCTCACTCCAAAGGAAAGGAAAAAGCACCAGCAAGTATAAAGCTAAGACATATGTGTGCATCTTTGGTAGAAATAAGAAAACCCATCCTCTCTCTGAGGCCATTCTGAAACTCAGTCGTGCTCGGAATCGCTCAAATTGGCAAGGTGTGTTTGGCTTCAGAATAGAGGTGGCTGGGTGGGAGTGATACAGAGTGACTTGAGTCCTTGTCATTCTAGTGACTTTCCATAAGTGACATGGGAACGGGGACACTGGAGGACTAGGTTTCACCTAAGTACCGATACAGAACACAAGAGCTGTCATAATTTTTAGTCAAGTCAGCCAATCTACAGGAGCCTGGGTAAAAATCTCTCATCGAAAGCCAGCATTCTAAAATAGGAGCCTGGAGGGGCACCTGGGTGGCCCAGTCGGTTAAGCGCCCGACTTCGGCTCAGGTCACGATCTCGCACTCTGTGAGTTCGAGCCCCCACATCGGGCTCTGTGCTGACAGCTCAGAGCCTGGAGCCTGTTTCAGATTCTGTGTCTCCCTCTCTCTCTGATGCTCCCCTATTCATGCTCTGTCTCTGTCTCAAAAATAAATAAACATTAAAAAAAAATTTTAAAATAGGAACCTGGGGCACCTGGCTGGCTCAGCCAGTTAAGCGTCCGACTCTTGGTTTCAGCTCAGGTTGTGATCTCACGGTTCGTGAGTTCGAGCCCTGCGTTAGGCTCCGCGCTGGCCACATGGAGCCTGCCTGGGATTCTCTCTCTCCCCCTCTCTCTTTGCTCCTCCCCCACTCTCTCTCTCGAAATACATAAATAAACTTTAATAAAATAGGAACCACATGGAAGAAGCCAATAGAAAAGGAACATTTCTATCATATAGCAGATACACTTGGGAGTGTAGTCTTTCTCCTGGTTAAGGAAATAGTGACTTTGTACGTCTGGTTCGGGAGACCTGGAAGGATCACACTCCAAGAAAATACTGCTTCACCTGCTGGCTACTGCCTGAAAATCCTTTCCTAGTTGAGAAAGCCTTAAATTCCTCAACAACATAGAAAGTGTAATAAGCAGAACCCCCTGCATGGAACAGCAATTATTATAATGCTCATTTCCTGAACTCTTATTGATGGTAAATGCTTATATTCATACTCGAGACTTTCCATGAATGATCTCCTTTAATCCCCGTGGTAGCTGGTCCCTAGGATGAGCCCTCAGTGATCCTGCCTCTATATATACATGCCCTTGTGTGGTGCCCTTCCCTTGAATCTGGGCTGGCTCCGTGCCTCCCATGTAACCAGTAGAATTGGGGGGTGGGGGGCGTGGTGGGGGGAGGAAGGCATACTGTGTGGTCTCTAAGGCTAGATCGGGAGGAGCCTCACAGCCCCTGCCTTGGTCTCTTGGAATGGTCATTCTGGGGAAAGTCAATCGCCATATGAGAAATCCAAGTCTCCGGAAGCCATGTTGTAAGGAAGCCCAAGCAAGTCACGTGGAGTGGCGGAGGGGACACAGGTGCTGGCCAGCCCTCAGCGATCCCAGCCATATACATTCCAGACATGTGAACCAAGAAGCCATTTCCATGCCAGCTCAACATAGTTTTCAGAGGATTCGGCCCCCAACTGACATCCGATTACAAACGCATGTGAGACCCTAAGTGAAAATTGCCCAGACGAGACCGCTCAACCCACAGAACCATTGAAAATAATAATAAGTTGGTGTTTTACGCTGCTAAGTTTTGGGATGTCTGTTATTCAGCGACAGATGACTGAAACACTGACTCTCCAAGATTCTGAGTATCACAGCTAATTCTCCAACGACCATGTCACCCCTTCCTTACCGTGCAATCTGGGGCATTTGACCCGAGTCTAGGGGTACCCCTGCTCTGACTACGTTAGTGGTTTTCAGAGCGTGATCTGGAGGCTTCCGTGGCACCCCAGGACTTGTGAGAAAGGCAAAGTCTCAGGCTCTTCTCTTGACCTACAGAATCAGAAACGCTGACACTGAGGCTGGGTTATCTGTGTTTTTGTAAGTCCTTCCGGCAACCCCGATGTACGCTCAAGTTTGACAACCACTGCATACCAACCATGGTAATCCTGTCCATGCCTTGCTGGTAACTGGTTTACGGAGCCAGGCCCGAGGCACTAAGCGCATAGCATTCCCTTCGTGCCAGTCATTAGCCCGTGGTCAAGGGGGTGGTTTCCTCTGCCCTGGCTGCCACTCTGTGAAGGGAGCCAGGTTTAAGATGCGGCTGACCCCGAGGATGGAACGCAGAGAAGCAGAAAGAATCTTGGGTCCCTGATAGCGGGGTTCAGTCAGCCTGTTGCACCTTTGAACTTTCCATTATTAGGGCGGGGTGGGGGTCAATCGATTTCCTCACTGGTTAAACCCATTTGAGTTGGCTTTCTGGTTACTTGTGGCTAAAAGCACCGTGAGTGTTATGATCTGTGGTTTATGTGGGACAGGCAGGCTGATTTGCAGGAGCTCAGACCCCTAGGAAGCAGAAAAGGCTGGGGTTTGAACCCAGGTCTCTGTGCTGTCAAAGCCCACCCTCATAACGAAGGGCTGAGATTTGCTCTCTTCCCGAGGGGAGAGGTTTCTGGGTTTATTTTTGGTGGGTTGGGGCACTGAGAATACACGAAGGCAGTGGGCGTCTCACAGAAGAAGAGATACCATGGAATGGGGGAAAGGTCCAGGGCGGGGAGGGAGGTCGCATAAAAGAGAATTCCTGCCCAATTCGACTCAGGTCTGGTCTGTGCTCGGGTATTTCCTCATGTCCTTAAATTGAATGATGTCCTTTCTCCTCCCCTTTCCCCCAAAACAGATCGTCAGGCTATGTTGTTTTGCAAGGAAGACTCTGGGAGAGGGTAAGACAAGCGTTCCTTTGGGGAGCAGGCTGATTGGTCCAAGTAGTTCTATAAACTGCATCCGCCCACATCACGCTACTCCAAAGACAGTTTATAATCACAAAAGGAACAATCTGGAAGATTCCAGTTGTCAACACAGCTCAAATGTAGCAGCAGCAGACCTCGCAGAGAAGACATATGCCGTGCCACGGATTCGGGATTTTTACAACCTCGGGGAACCCCAGGCTCTGTGCCCCCTTCGGAGATGCCAACATTTGATGGCGGGGGCGGGGCGGGGGGGGGGGGGGGGCGAGGTTCTTGCCTCTATTCCCCTTCACGGTGGTCCCCAATCGCAGGCCAGCTTCATCCACTCCCGCCCCATCCCTGCATCTCCGGGCACCCCCTGCGAGAGCGAGGTGGCTAATTTTAACCTGTAACCCTGAAGCCCAGTTCGGGGCCCTTCCGAGGTACCAGGGTGGCTGCAGCTTGCAAAGGACACTTCCGAGGGAAAATACAAAAGGTGACGATTCTTGCCTCCAACAATCACCCGGGGTTTAAAATACGGGCAGATCCGCCTTGACAAAATTTCCAGCGAATGTTCTCTACGTTTGAAACAGATTGCGCCGGGAAGCAGAGAGCAAGCGTTTAGCGAACACTCCGCTGTGTGCACGGCGTCGTTTCATCACTGGGAAAGGACATCGGTTAGGGGACAGTCCTTCCAGGAGCGCTTAGAAACAACTGTAAGTCCACATGTTCACTAAGCAGGAAATGCAGATGAGAAAATGCACCGACTCACAAAACGGTTTCTAGGCATTGGGTGGCGATGCACGTAAACTGATTGCATCCTCCTAATGACCCTATGACTTGCGTACTATTATTATCCCTATTTTACTGATAAGGAACCTGAGGCACTGAGAGCTGGGGTCATTTCCCCAAGGTCAAGGGATTCAAACGGAAGCAGCCTGGCTCTGGAGGCTGTGCTTCCAACCCTGACACAGGACGCGAATGGCGAGGAACACAGAGAAAGAAGAATGGGGTCGATCCAGATGGCTTCCTGGAGGAGGTTAAGTTGTCACAAAGAATGATGGAGATTCGGGGCCACGTTGGTGGTGAATGAGAATGAGCAAGATTAAAAAAAAAAAAAAAAAAAAGACAGCTGGTTCCCCTTCTTGCTAACCCGTCTTACTTTTAAAAAAAAATGTTTATTTATTTATTTTGAGAGGGAGAGGCGGAGAGGATCCGCAGCTGACTCTGCAGTGGCAGCAGAGAGCCCGATGTGGCCCCGAACTCACAAACTGCAAGATCGTGACCTGAGCCCAAGCCGGATACTCAACGGACTGAACCACCCAGGCACCTCTAACCCTCTTAGTTTTAAAGACTCTTTAGTTTTAAGGCCTCCTTCAGGGGGAGGCCTCTTCCCTCACCTTTATCATTCCGCAAGCATCAGGTACTGGGGCCCGGTGTGCCCTGAGCCCCAGGACTCACAACGTGTTGTAGCCTCAGGGCTGCGGTCTGGGGAGGAAGAGAGTCTCCTAGTTTCCCCTCCTCGTGTTACAGACAAGGGACAGGAGGAGCAGAACGGGACGTCCCGTCTCAGAAGATACTGGAAGTCTGAGAAGACGTCACGGCTGGGGAATCTTGACTTGCCTACCTAGGCCGGCATGAGTTCAGAGTCGGGGGCGTGGGGAGAGCACCGCGGAGGTCCCGGGGGAGGAGTTTTCTGCGGAGCGCGGGGGTCTAGGCTCCTTGGATGGCTAACCCTCTGGGCCTTCCGGCCATTCGTAGCGCCCCCTTCAGGCCCCAGGCTGACTCACTCCCTAGAAGAGAGGCCTGTGCTCAGGATGGGCTGCCCCAGGCACGACGCTGGCCCCTGGGGATGAGAGGCCAGAAGGCCCGACCCCTCCCTGGGGGTGCCTGCTGTGCGGCCCCGGGGAGACCAACGCACTCACCACGGACAAGCTCGGTTTCTCTCCCTGTGCAGACCAGGAGGCGGCTCTGCCCTTGTAAAACACTTGAAGTAGAGGGGTGCCCTAGGTTAGTTTGTTTTAGTTATCACTGAACCTTAATAAAAAACCTAATTTAGGATTTATCGGTAACCAAAGCATCTTCTTGGGAGACTGATCAAGAGTCATGTGGCACACAGGGAGGGCACCGCAGGAGGACTTGGCCCCCGCGGGGTCCCTGGGTGGCGGGGGGGGGGGGGGGGGGGGGAGTGGGAGGAGCTCCAGTAGCCAGCTGTGTGACCCACGTGGCAGACTGCACAATTTTCTGGCTTTGGTTCTTCATCCGAAAGCTGAAGGGGTAGAATGGACATGTTTTTTTTTTTTTTTTTTAAAACCAGTTTCGGGGTGCCTGGGTGGCTCGGTCGGTTAGGCGTCCGACTTCGGCTCAGGTCGTGATCTCACGGTCCGTGAGTTAGAGCCCCGCGTCAGGCTCTGTGCTGACCGCTCAGAGCCTGGAGCCTGTTTCGGATTCTGTGTCTCTCTCTCTGCCCCTCCCCTGCTCATGCTCTGTCTCTCTCTGTCTCAAAAATAAATAAACGTTAAAAAAAAAAATTAAAAAAATAAAAACCAGTTTCAATGAGTTCGACATACAATTTACGGATTTAAAGTGTGTCCTCCGTATATTCACAGAGTTGTGCAGCCATCACCATAATCCATGTTTAGAACATTTGCATCACCCCAAAAAGAAACCTTGTACCCTTTGCACTCACCCTTTCCACCCCACCCCCACCCCTCAGCCTTAGGCAACTCCCAGTCTAGGTTCTGTCTCTATGGATTTGCTTATTCCCGTGAAGTGTCTGTGTGTGTGCACACCTTTTATCCTTAAATAATTAAAAAAAAAAATGTTTATTTATTTTCGAGAGAGACAGAGACACAGTGTGAGCTGGGAAGGGGCAGGGGGGCGGGGGGCAGAATCGGAAGCAGGCTCCAGGCTCTGAGCTGTCAGCACAGAGCTCCAGGCGAGGCTGGAACTCACCAGCCCTGAGATCATGACCTGAGCCGAAGTCCTTCTTTTGCTTAACCAACTGAGCCACCCAGGCGCCCCTATTCTTAATGTAACTTTTTTAACCCACAAGAAGGTGGGATGAAAAGCCAGTGCGCCCTTCCCGCGTGCCCCTTCTCCCTCTCATCTCTCTGAGATCTGAGATCTGAGGCCCCGCTTTGAGAAGAGCAGGAGATACGTGGTTTCCATGGAAAGCTGAGAGCAGGCAAGAGGGGTTTTATGCAAATAAAACAGAATTTGGAAAAGAGGCAAATGCTTCCAAGGGCCCTGTCAGGATTCGGGTAGCCCGGCTTTCTGGAAAACTTTTGAAAAGTGGCTGAATATATATATATATATATATATATATATATATATGGTATGTATTATATATTTTATATAATATATATATATATTTTCTCACGTAGTGCTACAGATAGATGGTTGCCTTCGTTGATTAAGAACGAAATATTCTAGGGGTGCCTGGCTGGCTCAGTCAGGGGAGCGTGCGACTCTTGATCTTGGGGCTGTGGTTTCGAGCTGCACACTGGGTGTAGAGATTACTTAAAAATAAAATCTTAAAATGGGGCTCCTGAGTGGCTCAGTCGGTTGAGCGTCTCTTTTTTTTTTTAATTTTTTTTTTTTAACGTTTTTATTTATTTTTGAGACAGAGAGAGACAGAGCATGACCGGGGGAGGGTCAGAGAGAGAGGGAGACACAGAATCTGAAACAGGCTCCAGGCTCTGAGCAGTCAGCACAGAGCCCGACACGGGGCTTGAACTCACATACCGCGAGATCGTGACCTGAGCCGAAGTCGGCCGCTTAACCGACTGAGCCACCCAGGCGCCCCGAGCGTCTGACTCTTGATTTCGGCTCAGGTCATGATCTCACGATTTAGGAGTCTGAGCCCCAGGTCGGTTTTGCAGGTGCAAAGCCTGCTTGGGACTCTCTCTTTCCTTATCTCTCTGCCCCCCCCCCCCACCCCCCCTCCCCGCCATCTCTCTCAAAATAAATAACCTTAAAAAAAAATGAAATACCCTACTTAATGATCCACCAAAAAAAAGGGCATTAAACTAAATAGTAAGTAATTATTTAAGGCCTAAACTTTGAATAAATCTAAGGCTTAGACAGTGACCTTCATGTCAACATCAATCCTTTAATACAAAAACCCCCACATAAAATGAGGAACATTCACAGTCACTCTGGGATTTATGCGAGGGGCTGGCAGAGTAGAATCCTTCACAGCTTATGCTCATTTCCTTGAAGTTTCTGGATTCCTGCTATGATCTATGTACGTACCTGCTACAATCTATACCCTAGCTGTTCAAGCGATTACTGATTTTTGCTAAGACCCCGCATCTTTCTCAATAAATTCATCTGACTCAGGTGCCTGAGTGGCTCAGTCTGTGGAGCGTCCGACTTCGGCTCAGGTCACGATCTCACGGTTCGTGGGTCTGAGCCCTACATCAGGCTCTGTGCCGTCAGCGTGGAACCTGCTTCAGATCCTCTGTCCCCTTCTCTCTCTGCCCTTCCCCCGTTCACGTGTGCTCTCTCTCAAAAATAAATAAAACATTGGGGGGGCACCTGGGTGGCTCAGTCGGTTATGGGTCCGACTTTGGCTCAGGTCATGATCTGACTGCTCGTGAGTTCGAGCCCCACGTCGGGCTCTGTGCTGACGGCTCGCAGCTTGGAGTCTGCTTTGGATTCTGTCTCCAGCTCTCTGCCCCTCCCCTGCTGGTGCTCTGTCGCTCTCTCTCCGTCTCTCAAGTAGAAACTAAAAAATTTAAAAACAAAAATAAAACACTAAAAAATAAACCTGTCCTGGTATGTGTTGGTGTCTTGGCACTCTGGGGAGATGGCGAGGGAAAGGTATTCCTTTGAGTCAGAACGCTTGGGTCTGAATCTGGAGTCACCACGTCTTAGCTGGGTGCTGGTGGGCACATTACTTCGACGGTCACTGCCTTGATTTCCTCATCTGTAAAGAGATTATTTCAGCGCTTACTTCATAGGGACGTGATGAAGATTAAACGAGCACGGAAAGACGTTCGAAATGTGCCTGGAATATGGTAAACAAATGCTCCATAATCATTCCCATTCTCGTTACTGTTCCTGCTGTTACTGTAGAAATGTGGGAACCGTGGCTTGGCAAGCTTCGATGGTTTTCCCAGGAGCATGGCAAGTGGCAAGCTGGGGAGCTGAACCCAGGGCTCCTGACTCATCGCATTAGTGGTTTTGAAATTATCTGCTTAGAAAAACGGGTGTTGAGCAACCACACCGTGATCCTATGCCGCTAAAACAAAACAAAACAATCATGGTTTTATTCATTGGCAGGAAGAAGTTAATGGACTTCTCTCAACCTTAAACTTTTTCCCTTAGAGTTTTCTTAACCTTTGAGGGCTTGCTACTCTTTGGTCTATTAGCACGCGCAGTGCTCATAACCAACGGGAGGCATTCGCATAAATATTAATGGTGAAGACTCGGAAGTTACCGGCCGTGCTCCATTCAACCGCTGTTTGGTTCTCACGCACGCTGACCTTGTTTCTTAATTGCACTCACACCTCGGAAGCAGACTTTCTGCAGGGGCACCTGTCCAGGGTCCGAGTGAAGGGATCAGATACGCCAGTGATTTGCAGCATCCCACAGAGGGCACCACGTTCAGCGGAGAAGGCGATGCCTTCTGGGTCCACCACCCCCTTAACAAGCCTGATGGCCACCAAGCGTGCCATAGCCGACCCTGACTTCTACCGGGTGTCGACTGATTTTTTTACACATTTCCCTCAAACCTGCGAATTGCAGATCAAGTATATGTGTTTTGAGGTATTCTTAGAGGAGAGAGTCAGAAAAGAAGGAGCCAGAAAGCTGGGAACAGAGGAGGACAAATGGAGTGGGGGACACATGCCTTCGCCATGCAGCGTAAGGCAACCGAGGCAAAAATAAACCGCAGGACGCCGGGGGTCCAGTGCCTGTTGGAAGTCTACCCTGATCTTTCTGTTTCTAATTTTAATTTACATTTTTTTTTAACATGCAAGGGACTTTTCTTTCTTAAAAAAAAAAAAGGTTTTTTTTAATGCTTTTATTTATTTTTGAAACAGAGAGAAAGCAGGAGCTGGGGAGGGACAGAGAGAGAGGGAGATAGGACCTGACGTGGGTTCCGCACTGATAGCAACGAGCCTGACGCGGGGCTGGAACTCGTGAGCCGCAAGACCATGCCTTGAGCTGAAGTTGGATGTCCAGCTGACTGAGCCATTCAAGCGCCCCTCTAATTTTGAGAGAGAGACACAGACAGCAGTGGGGAAGAGGGGCCGAAGGAGAGAGAGAACCTTCAGCAGGCCCCATGCTCAGCACAGAGCCTGATGTGGGGCTTGATCCCATGACCCAAGGGTCATGACCTGAGCCGAAATCAACAGTCTGACGCTCAACTGACTGAGCCACCCAGGCCCCCCTACCCTGCTCTTTTTAAGGGGAAGGGAGCGGTATCTGGGTTACGCCATGCTTTGCTAAAATAATACTGCAAAGCTGAGGATCTATAACCCTGCAGATTGGGGAAGAGCTTTGAGAAATACGTCTGCGTGTGAATTTGTCCATTTGAAGTGATTATCTTCTTCTCTTTAAGTGTGCAGGCCGTGTCACTCGCACGCTTAACCAACGCTGTGAATGCCAACCCGACAACCACTGCCAGCTTCCTTCTTCCTTGTCCGCCTCCCACCGGAAGGGCTGCAAAGGCGAAACACTTTTCGCCTTGACTAAAAGGCGAGACACCTATGAGAAGAGCCCTTTTGGAGCTCTCTCTCTTGTTCTGCATGCTGCCACCTGCGGATGTGAGGCCTGGAGCTGTGGCAGCCATATTGTGATCACGTAACCCCAAGGCTGAAGCTGACGGCCTAACATACAGAGGAAGGGAAGAATGCAAAGATGAGAACAGCTGGATCCTCGAAGGCAACACTGACATGCCAACCCAACCCTGAGGATCACCTGCATTTCTAGACTCAATTAAGCTATAAAAGTCATCTGGCATAAGCCACTGTTTGTTTTATGTTACTTGCCGTTGAAAGCACCCGATCGCTACGACGTAAAAAAAAAATACTCATAAGTGCTCTCATGGGTTCGCTGAATACCTTGGTCCCGCAGGTTTCCATCTTTTCTCCGTGAAGTCTCATCACCCTTTTTCACAGATACCACAGACACACCGCCTCTCAGAATGATGTGAGGCTCACACACCACAAACTACTATAAAAAAGAAATAATAAAAAAATGCTTCCGTGTTAGGCACAGACGCTGGCTTTCGTGCAGTAAGGGACACGGTGCCACTCAGCAGCTGTTTCTTCTCTCCTGGGAGGACGGACGTCGTGGGCTCTCAAGTGGCCATGGAAGAACCGTAATATCTTCCAGAGACAGTTAAGTGCCCGAGCTACAACTGGGAGTGCAGCTCCCTGGGCCGATCTTAAGCTTCCAAATCATGAACTGATAGGGGACGGGGGAGGATGAAACGGAGAGAAAAATATAAATTAGGACCTTATAAAATACCCACGCCTCCGGGCGCCTGGGTGGCTCAGTCGGTTGGGCGTCTGACTTCCGGTCAGGTCATGATCTTGTGGTGAGTTTGAGCTCCGCGTCGGGCTCTGTGCTGACAGCTCGGAGCCTGGAGCCTGCTTCGGATTCTGTGTCTCCCTCCCTCTCTGCCCCTTCCCCACTCATGCTGTCTTTCTCTCTGTCTCTCAAAAATGAATAAACATTAAAAAAAAACCAACCCAGCCTCAACTCCTTCCTCCTGAGAGTGCTGGCCTAGAAATAGTTGTGCGCGTACTTGTAACATGTAAGAGGCGACCCAAGGCTGTTGACGTTAAGGTGCAGATGCCCACATCCTTGTGGGTGGCGGTGGCCCCCACGAAATCTCCCCAGCTTCCCACAGTCTGTGACCCTCGCGTGAAAGCTGCGGAATTAAGGTAGACGCCACTGGCTGTACGATGCGTGGCAGAGCTCGGCTGGGGAAAGGCGGAGTCTTCGATTCCAGAAAGAAAGCTGTTTCTGGAAAATGCCATCCTTCGAGGCAACGTTCTTATTTTGGAGGACGTCAAAGGCCGGAGGCAAGGCCAAGGCTTTCGTTTTGCCGCACCGCGTGGATGTGAGAGCAGGACCAGGTGGATGGACGCCCCCCACCCGCTTTGTAAACACGGAGGCTGAGTCTGCAAATCATCGGAGGCTTTTTAGCAACTTTAAGGCTCATCCTCAAGTCCAGTTTATTTGACTCTCTACCGTTGGTAGATTTCTGGTTGGAGACCATGAAAGGTACCTAACGTTAATTTATCAGCTATTTCACTTGTCCGCTTTCCCAAGGTGTCCGCTTTCCTCGCATGCACACGCGGTTACACTGAAGGTCGCCTGCACAGTGACTCGCGAAGAGCTCCCTCTTCCAGAGCTGGGACACTTGCCCAGCGGGTCTCCAGGGAAGGAGCTGCCCCAAGGAACCACAGCACCCCTCCCTGCACCCTCCTGCTCGGCTGCCACCTTGGCCGCTGGCTTTGGATACGTTCTTCCAGGCTTTGTCCCAGTGGAATGAGCTCTCCAATCACCAAGCCTCGGGGCGTGTGCTGGGCCTTTCCGGTTCTTCACCAGGAAGCTGGTCTGAGAGAGTTTTGCCCACCTGGAGAGAAAGGGGAGGTAAGAGGTGCAGAGAGGAGGTCTGATGGCATTGGAGTCTCGCCCCTCCTGAGCTTTGATCATGTGAGCTAAAGGGGCAGATTCCTTCTTGCTCAGGCTAGCCTGATTTGGATTCCTAACACTCATACTTCTAAAACTTGAGCTTGAAAACCTCATTTCCCCTCAAACAAGCAAAGGGTTTTACACAAGCATGCGAATTCTTTTGAATAATAAAAAAATTTATTTTGTAAATCAAATAAGCACTTGCCAGGTTGTCTATACAAACCCAATTTTGGGGGTATTAGATTTTCTTATAATACACCAACGTTACCCTATACAATTGGAGGGAGTAACAGTTAAAATACAGTGCACAGGTTGGTCTAGTTTTTCTCCATTCATTGAAAAATCTGAATGAAAAGTAGTCACACAGAAACAATTACATATTCTACTTTAGATAATAAAGATATTATACCCACTCTACAATAAAATGGAATTGAACGTTTGCTTAAGTAACGAAAAGGTTAATAAATGATTTGGGTTACAATCAAAGGAACGGGAGTGTAAATCTTCAGCAGGACAGGTATTTTCAAAATAGAACAAAAGGCTCGACATTCTCAAACAGAGAATACAGAAGGAATAGCTTCCGCTTTACACGTTCTTGCTTTAGTGTCAGAAAAGCTGCAAATCTGATACACGTACGTTAAGGCCGAAGTTTCCTAGACGGGAGTTCTAGATTCGTTCGCAAAGGACGGCGACAGATTCGACGGAGCATGGTGGGGTGGAAGAGAAATGCTGGGCCGGTGCTGACATGGTTAATGCACAGGCAGAGGCAGGGATGCGGAGGAGGCTGAGACACAGAAGCAAGGCTCCTGTCACTAAGGGCAGCTACAAAGGGAAGGGCACGAGCTGAGCCGGGGCCAACCCAGGCAGGGACATGTTCGCTGTGGCTCAGGGTGTTTATTTTTAGAGTGTTCCCGAGACAAATTCCAGCGAGATGTCTGGTTTGAGTCAAGCCTTTCTTCTCGAACTTGACTTCTCAACTGAGGTCCTTGGCGTACTTGAGGGAAAAAATGAATACATTCGGATTTGGTTCTGTTAGAGACGAAGCTGGAAAACCGGCCGAAGGGGTAAGAACGGCCCCGAGACCAAACTGCTGTTTCCTGGAAAGAACCGTAGAGACAGGCAGGTTTTGCTTACTAATGGAGCAGGAAAGGAGTCGATTTGGAGTTTAGGTTCTTTAAAAAAAACAAAACAAAACCAGGGCAGGCGGGAGGAGGAGGCAGGAATGCAGAGGCAGCCTCGAAGGAGACGGAGCCTGTCCGTTCGATGCCCTGCCTTGGGCACGCGTAGCTCAGGCACCTGTACCCACAGGGGCGTGTTGGCAGCTCTCAGCTCTGGTTAACTCCCCAGGGCCCAGACACGGGCTCCCTGCGAGTTGGGCCGGGCATCCTCCCCCTTCCTGAGATTAGAAATTAGGCGAAGGCCTAAATCCCCAAGTGATCTGAATCCCTCTGAGCCAGGCTAGTTCAGGGAATGGTCACGCTGCTCAGAAGCCTGGGCCAGCCAGCAGCGGGGAGGGCATGCTCGTATTTCTGGCCCATGTGCTTTTCCCATAGAAGACCTCTGACCAAACAAAGAGAACACGGTCCCGGACCCTTGTAACCTCCACGGACGCACGCAACCTGAGCCACCCAAAGGCGAGTTCGTTGCTCCCAAGGTTGTGGGGATGGGGAGGCTGTCCTGTGCTGCAAACGACGGCAGAGCAAAATCCAAGGCCCCACGTCCAGGGCCTGACGCAGCGCACGACTGCAAAACAGTGGGGATGTCACCTGGAGTACTTTCTGGCAGATGAAAGAGTGTCACCCCACTGAATGTCACTTAAAGACATGTTTTACCGGGAAGTAAGGTCACCTCACTTGTTTTTAACCTACACGAGTTACTGTTTGCTCTGAAACGTAATTGCCTACAGTGCTTGTGCCTCTTGGGGATTCTTTTAATTTTGGAGGAGTGTCTGCGCTCCAGGCCCTCTCTCCAAGCTCTTATTAACGAAAGTTGTATCTACATTAAGCAGTGGCAAACATGGTCTTAATGGGATGTCATTTACTTAAATCTTTAATAATTAAGGCAATTGCTAAATGTGCAGTATTTTCTGGGGCTCCGTCCCTGAAAGGGGAAGCACGTACTGCCACAGTAGTTTATGGAGCAGTTGAGAGAATTCTGGATCAAGTTGAAAACGATTACATTACATTCACTTTGAAACTGATACCACCAATGCCAAAGTACTTGATTTTCATGTCTATTTGGAGTTCAGAATCTCTGTGCTAAACCTATGTTTTGAAAAAAGACAATGACTTACACTTCCGGAAGTTTCGAAATGACATCCAAAGGACAAAGGTAATTTGTATGCCAACAGTGACGGTGGGTGATTTATTTCACCCGTTTGAGCGACACTTGTCTTCTCCACCGTACCAGGTCGCGTGCACACGTGTGTGTGGAGAAAGATGGAAAACGTGGCCTCCGTGTCCTCGTTTTAAAAATGCTTCTCCTCTCCCACATCAGTCATTCAAATAACATGAGAACGTGCTTCTCTAAAAGGACCCTGTCGGTATCTAGGCATTTATTTGTTTTAAAAACCAGAGGTAAGGCAGGCATAAGAAAGTCTTGAACAACCAAAGGAATAGACCCAGGTTTGGACGATGAGCCGGCATGACGGTTCTCTAATTTCCAAGCATATTCATTAAAGAAAGACTTGTGTAAAAAGTGCATCCGCTATCTAAAGATCTAGATACTGCTGCAGAAGGAAAACTAAGTGGTTCTTTTGCATGCAAAGCAGATGAAGACCAGAAGGAAGGAGACCGTGTTGCACAAACTAGACTTCCATGCCGAGAATTAGCGCGTTTTCTAGGTAGGCAATGCCACAAATGGGAGTTACCTTACGGTTCTCACATCATGGAGACTTAAGTGAGAGGGTGGGAGAGAAACCTAGCACTCTGGGAGGTAAAAGAGAGTCCCCAGTACCGTTACAAAACTTCGTTAGGCAACAAGATTTTCTAGCTGGAAGGCACGTAAAAAATAACCACGACAGTAACAAAGACAATGGAAATGAAGAGGAAAAAAATCTGCTTTGGGTGGACAGGAGAGGGGAATCATTAACACCCCAAACAACTGGGCCTGAAACACAGTTACCCTAATGTGGGGACTGGCTGATGGAAAGGACCGGGTCCTCAGGTAAAGAGGATTTGGTGCTTTTGGTTCAGTTTCGGTGATTCTTCAGCACTTAGTGAAGACGCCGAGACCCCCACGTCCTCTGACAAAAGATTAAAATTGTGGAGAATTATGCAAATATTTACTGTTGATATGTCCCACAGGTTAGACCAAGTTCACTGGTCCAGCTGAGCGGGGTCTCCCACGCTTTGTCCACCACCGCTCAGCGTTACAAAGCCAACTAGACAGAAAAGACGAAAGGAACAATTATGAAATTCTTGACTCCTTTCCTTGGTCATATGTCCATAATCTGCATAAAATAAATAATACATGTTAAATCGAAACCAGGATTAAAATCTGGAAATGGGGGAGGGGGCGGGGAAGGACAGCAGTCTGGTTTTCTTAAGGCAGAACGATAAGGATTTCTTTAAACAGACACTTTATTACATCCACAGGCGATAAAATCCCAGAGCTACTGTTAGGCACGTAAATACAGACCCTGTAAGAAAAAAAAAAAAAAAATCGAGCATAGTATTAGTTAACAGTTACTTAAGGAACAACTTTTCATTAAGAAAACACAGCTGTTTATCCACCTACCCACCAAGCAGAACAATGAACAAACGCAAGAAACTCAGATCGTCTGCTAATGTGCCACATTCCACGAGACACCTGCCCACGACAACACTCCACTACTTGGGGCACCAGGGTGGCTCAGGCGCTTGAGCGTCTGCCTTTGGCTCGGGTCAGGATCTCATGGTTCGTGAGTTTGAGCCCCACATTGGGATCGCTCCTGTCAGTGTGGACCCTGCTTTGGCTGCTCTGTGCCCCCCGCCCCTTTCTCTGCCTCTCCCCTCCTTGCACGCTCTCAAAAATAAATGTAAAAACGTTAAACAAAAAACAGAAAAAACCCCTCCACTCCTTCAAATCATCATCTTCAAAGTACAAATTACCCAATATTCAACAAAACTTTTTAATGAAAGCTGAGAATCACAGAAATTCTGTGGTCACAAAATACATGTATATTACAGGGACACACCCTTTAAACTAACTTCATGAACAAAATTCCACTTCTAAATGCTTTAGAAACGTGAAAATACTGATTAATCCAAAACGTTAAATAGGAGTTGCAACGGATGGCTAATTATATTCACATGTGAGTCTTCATTTCCTCTTCGGGCTCAAAAATTACAAAACCAAAATAACTCCTCACAGGGAGTGGGACCAACTGAAGCAGAGAGATCACAGTTCAAAAGCCTTTTACTCCATCCATAAAATGTTCTATCTTGAATTCCACTAAAAAAGTTTTCAAGTAAGTAACGACTGTTCGATGAGAGTAACTTACAAAATTAAAGATTCTGACCATCGTAAAGCACGTCGCTACACGACTAAGGGGAAAAAAGGCCAATTACGGTATGATGATCCATCTATTAGAAATTGTAAGGTGCCTTCTAATTTCAGAGACGTTACAATGTGAAAAAAATGTGTTAGAATCAACAAAGTGCACATCTTTGACTTATTTTCTAAATTTTATGTATTTTCAGCTGTTCTGAACGACTTCGACACAAAATAGCTTACCTGCTAAATATTTAATGTTATCAAGCTTGTGCGACTCCAGCATGGTTTTGAGGCCAGCGACCTCAGTGTCTATCTTCCTGTCGGTCTGGGTGACAGCCCGATCTTGCTGGGCATGCTTTTAAAACAGAGAGAGTTTAAAACAGCGTTAAACCAGCTGGGATACCTCTGTCCCCATGGCTCCCTCCTAGGGACCCTCCCCAGCAGGGTACAGTCGGAGAGAAAGCTGGGGTAAGATTGAGGAGACCTGGGCTTTGGTCTCTGTTCTTCTGTCCTCACACTATGTGCACGGATCAGGGCCTTTAATATTTCTGTTACTTTATTGTAAGAATACAGTATACAATACATACAACATACAGAATACGTACTGACTACCGATGTTACTGGGAAGGCTTCCGGTCAACAGGAGGCTATTGGTGGTGAAGTGCTCAGGGAGTCACAAGTTACATGCAGAGTTCTGATGCATGGGAGGGTCCCTAATCTCCCTATTGTTCAAGGATCACTTGTAGTTCCTTATGGCTAACAATTCAGGGGATGAGTAAGGAAATAAATGCCTGGATGAGTAGAAAATATTCTGGAGGAATATTCTATTCTCTGATGGAAGTGTCTTGTGAGTTTCAGAGGTCCCGAGTAACACAGGAGGGAAAAAAAGTAATGCATGCCCTAAGTTCAAAAACAAAATAAAAAATAAAAAATCTCCATTCCTTATTCTTCAGTCACTGAGATTTAAACTTTCATTAAGATAATCAAACATTCTATTAAGTGCAAAAAAAAAAAAAATCCCCAAGATACTCCACACTTCTGGGTGCGTACCCCAAAAACTGAAAGCAGGGACTCCAACAGGTACGTGTCCAACCACGGTTCATAGCGGCATTATTCACAATGGCCAAAAGACGGCAGCAACCCAAGTGTCCACTGACAGGATAATCCAAACGTGGCACGTCCATATAATGGGATATTATTCAGCCTTACAAAGGAGGGCAATTCTGACACGTGCTACAACACGGATGAACTTAAGGGCGCTGTGCTGAGTGAAATAAGCCAGCCAGTCACAAAAGGACAAACACCGTATGGCTCCACTTCCATGAGGTCCCCAGAGTAGTCAAACCCATAGAGACAGAGAGTAGAACAGGGGAGAAGGGAATGGCGACTCAGCGTGTAGCAGGTGGTTTCAGTTCTATAGGTGGTCAAGAGTTCTGCAGATGGACGGCAGTGATGGTTGTGTCATGATGCGAATGTACCTAATGCCATCGAACTGTTCACTTAGAAGCGGTTCAGGTGGTGATTTCGTGTGTACTGAAAAGAAAACCCCTAGGACGCTGAGCCTGCGTGCATCCTCCCTATGACACATCACGAATGACAGTAACCATGCGTGGGATGAGGCAAAGATGGACACAACCATCAAGGAAAGTCAGTCTCATGTCTTACCAATGCCACCATTTCTGTCCTCATTTCCAGCAGCTTCCTTTCATTCAACGAATACTGAAACAAACATGTAACCCAGGTCAGATTCTGATTTATTCCTCTCTCCCTTTCCTCCTTCTGCATTCTCCGTACTTCCAAGAACACAGAACACTAGAGATCACCTCTGCTGCTAGCCCCTCTCCTTTAGATGCGTTTGCTCAACTTTCTGATTTCTAGCCACTCACTGCTCCAGTACCTGGATTCCTTTCATCACCATTTCACCCCCTACCTCTCTCCCCTGCTCCTGTGCTCTCTTCGCTGTGATGTCATTAGGCCCCTCCCACTAGGGGACCAATCTGCATGGCTGCTGAGTCAGATGCTTTCTGGTTGTGAGAGGGTTGAAACAAGTGGGGAAGGATGTAGTTTGGGAGTTATCCCTTCACAATTACAAAATTGGTCACTAGCTGAGGCTTAGACAAAGATAGGAATTTTATAAAGTTGGGGGAAAAACAGTTTCAAAGAATATTATTCTGTGACGCACATGTTGCCTAAAGATACAATTTAAGTACATCGATACAAGAAATGCACGAACCATCACATGTTGGTTTTAATTACACAACAACAACCCACTTGGGTGTTGTCACAATCCAGTGTTAATAAAGGAACAGGCTAGCACTACCCAGAATCAAAATGGTATCTTGCCTTTGGCTATTAATGCTTATGCAAAGATTTAGTGCAATTTTGTTGTCATTGAGACCAAATTCAGATATACCACCTTAGCAATGGGCATTAGGATTTAACTGAGTTAATGAAAACCTATAATTTAAGTGAAAAATTAGCTTTTAATTCGTCACTAAATTAACATTGTTATAGGAGAGAAAATCAATGCTCTAGTATCTAGAAACGTTCTAGCTATAAAATGTTCCCCTGGCAATAACAGGGGGATAGAGTATAAAAACAGTGATGCCCAGAAATGAAAAAAAAAAAAAAAGAAAGAAAGAAAGAAAAGAAAAAGAAGACAAAAAAAAACCCAAAAAACCAACAAAACCCAAAACCCCAAATCAAGGAATAGCCTAGGACCAAAGACTGCTCATCACCTCTTTGTAGGTCAAGGTTTCAGAAAAGGAAAGAGCTATGCATCAAATCACCACAAGAGGGCAGGGTGGACTGGATCTTTCTGCAAACCTTGGGCTCCAGTCTTCCCTAAGTCAGTCTTGACGAAACAGAAAAGCCTAAATCTTGACATGGCCATGGATTTTAGAATAACTTCTATGGGATTCCATCTTCCTGCACCCCAAAGCAGTTTATAGGCTGTACTGCTTTTGAAACTGGCTGGATGTGCCACCAGTTATATCTTTGAATCAGCATTATAACTTTATTTAATTTTATTACTATTATTTTTTAAGTAGGCTCCACGCTCAATGTGGGGCTTAAACTCATGACCTTGAGATTAAGGGTCGCATGCTCTACTGAGTCAGCCAGGCGCCCCAGAATGATAACTTTATTAAACGAGGAAAGGGAGGGTCAAATAACTCATCTTCCCCAATGCACACTGAATCCACGCCAGCTGCGAAACAGTATATATGGTTGTCCTGCATTTCAGAGTCTTCTAAGTTAAGGATTACTGAGAACCACTTCTCAGCTGGGCTAATAAATCACATAAATTCACTGGCTTTAGCCCATGTTTATCAATCCCATACCTTCCCATCTCCTAGATGTATTTCTTCCCCACCTGGTTAGCTATGGGCTAAATCAAGTGCATTCAGATTTTCTGCTAGGTACATAACCCATAGGGACAAATGTAATTAAAAGAGTTTCTCTTCTTCTAGAGACTAATTGTATGCTAATGATTGTCAACTATTTTAGCGGTACGAAGTGATTTAATCTTCATGGTTGAGACGTGTTTTTTAAGACAAGAAAGACAGGTGACATGGGCCTAATAATTATTTTGGACAACAAGGCTCAGCTCAACTCTTGAAATCCAGACACAGTTCTAAAATAAAGTTAAGTACCTATTTGCATTTTAGTACTGGCTTCATTTATCATCGCAGCACATTTTGGTTACAAACTGTGAAAAACACGAAGTCAATGGACAAATGTGCATACTCAGTTTCTACAGGTGTATCCAGTTCCGTTTGTGAAAAATGCTTTGCACTCCCTATTTCTCATTATCCTAAGAATAAAGCCGCTATCTAACTACTGCTATCAAATTGAAATAAAGCCTGAAGAAGATGGATGGCTTAAAAATCGCTAGAGGCAACTCAACATGTATCTTTATTAGAACATATTCACTGAAGCATTATGTACAATCACTGAGACGTGGAAGAGGTAAGTGTCCGCTGATGGGTGAATGAAGAAAATGTGGTGTATATGGGGCGCCTGGGTGGCTCAGTTGGTTGAACATCTGACTTTGGCTCAGGTCATAATCTCACAGTTCGCGGGTTCAAGCCCCACGTCAGGCTCTGTGTTGACAGCTTGGAGCCTGGAGCCTGCTTCAGATTCTGTCTTCCTCTTTTTCTCTCTGCTCCTCCCCCACTTGTGCAATCTCTCTCTCTCAAAAATAAATGTCAAAAAAAAAAAAGAAAATGTGGTGTGTGTGTGTGTGTGTGTGTGTGTGTATATGTGTGTGTATGAAATATTACTCAGCCATAAAAAGAAGGAAATCCTGCCATTGGGGACAACACGGATAGACCTCGGGTGATTAAATAAGAGAAAGACAAATACTGTATGATCTCTCTTACATGTGGAATCTAAAAAACTGCCCCCAAACCAAAAAGAAACCCCTCAAAACCTGAGCTAACAGACACAGAGACCAGGTTAGTGGCTGCCACAGGTGGGAGCTGCAGGGTGGGTGAAATGGGTCAAAAGGTACAGACTTACAGTCGTAAACACTGTAAGTCCTGGGATGTAACGTAAGGCATGGTGACTACAGGTAATTGTACTATATTGTATATTTCAAAGCCTTTAAGAGAACAGATCGTAAAAGTTCTCATTGCAAGAAAAAAATTTTGTAACAACATATGGTGAGAGATGGTAACTAGATTCACAGTGGTGATGGTTTTGCAATGTATACAAATATGAAATCATTATCTTGTATGCCTGAAATGAATATAATGCCGTATATGTCGATTATAACAATATAATAAACTTTTCAAAAAGTATTACTGTGAAAGTTCTGAGGGGGGAAAAAGTACTTATCTGCATCGTGTTTGAAAAAAGCAAGGGCAGCAGAACTGTATTTCCAGTTTTCTTGGGTCCCCGTATGTGATCCCACACATTGCTGTATGAGTACCAGTCGGCTTACTTACTCTAGAATCTTTTTTGTAACAAATGTATACAACTACTTTTCCTAATTAAAAGTTTCAATTTAACGTAACTTAAAGAATCATTTAAAATTTGCATTTCAAAACAATGCAATAAAGTCATTAAGATGTCTTTATTAAAAAAAAAAGACTATGCTTTGGAGTCTGCATCTCCCTCTCTGTCTCTCTCAAAAATAAATAAACTTAAAAAAGCTTACATGGAAATATTTTTTTAATCCTGAATTTCAGTGTAGAATTTGATATTAATAATTTAATATTCAAGACAGGTCATGAACTTAACTTTTGAGAAATCAGGACCTGTGGAGGTTTAAGTCAGATTAAACAGAGTGAGATTGAGTTTGGTTTCTTTGGTAACGTCTAAGTAACACATAATTTAGTCTCTCTGAAATAAGATTCAAACTTGATTTGACCAAGATTTTAATTAAAAAAAGGTTTTTTTTAAAGATTTTTTAAAGATTTTGAGTAATCTCTACACACAATGTGGGGCCTGGACTCGTGTCCCTGAGATCAAGAGTCACAGGCTCTACGGACTGAGCTAGCCAGGCATCCCTCCAAAATTTGCATTTTAATGCCATTTTGGAAAGCATCAAATTTAAGCTCTAAGCCAAAAACAGAATTAAAGCAAAAACTGCCTACCAACAATACCTGGGTAAGTGTGTGCCAGCACTGCTGAGCTGTAAATAAACTCAGACCTGACCAAGTACGCTATCCTCCGGAGAAATGAATTCGCACTCGGTTTTTAAAGAAAGGACATACCAGTTCCTTCACTCTGCTCTTTTCTAGATTGAACTCTAGTTTGGTATCTGTCCGGACCTTGACCACTTCATCCTAGGAGGAGGGCAAAGAAAGAAAGAAAGAAGTCCACAGTGAGAAAGGGGAACCTTGGGGTGCGAAGCCTACAATGGTGACCCTGCGGGTTCTCTCCTGAGCACGGGGTGGGGCCAGGGGATCTCAGAGATACGGAGACACGAGGCCCGTCCCTGGCCAAGCCATGGCTGCACTCAGCCCTGTCTTGGAGTCCCCAGTCGCATACACAAACAATCCCCTTTTACGCTCAAGTCAGTCCAGGGAGGGTTATTGTCGCCTTCAACCTCAAGATTCCCAGGGTAATCTCTTTACAGAATTTGTGGCAAAAGTCATTCCCCGGACCACTCTGGAAAGCAGAGTTGGGCTCAAAGAAGGAAAATACTAAATTCTGGTTTACATAAAGCCTTCTTTCTGACACTCACCAGAACCTTTTCTTCCTTAACATCCATGTCCTTTCCACTTAAAGAAGAAAAAAATCAAACAGCTGGCACAGTAAGCATTTAAAACCACAGGTCATTCTCCAAGGCCAGTCTCTTCTAAGAGAATCTAGAGGTTCCAAGTGGCTACCTAAGAATTTTTTAACCTAAAAATGACTTAATTCATCCGATTCATCCTAGAACACAATTTTCTTAACGAATTTGGTTACAGACATCACTAACTTATTCCGTGACTATGTTCTCAGCTAAATCTTCTAATGTGTACTTCTGAGACATATCACACAAATAATTAACAGAGAATCAAAGGGCTTCTGACATTATATTTGTTACTACGTTTATGTAAGTGCAAACAAGCAAGCAGGAGTGAGGATCTTACCATGACTTGTTGCTTTAACCGATGTAGTTCGAGGTTTATTTTCTAAAAACACATCAAAAAAAAAAAAAGTCAAGGCTACGTTTAGAAGGTTAGAAAAAAAATACACAAAACCTGGTAATAAACACACATCAGGACAACGTATTTGTGCATGAGTTTTCCTGATTCTTTTCTCATTGAACACGAACCTCGCCGCATTCAGAATGAAATGTGACCTGCACAGCCCCCGCAGCAGAAATCTGTCATATGCCAGGAGGGTAAGACCACGCGTGTGCCTATCTTGAGATCAGTTTTAATTCATTTCGAAAGACACATAAAATCAATAATGCAATTGTTTTCAACATACATGTTTGCCTCCAGAGGCCCTGCTTTCTTTAATACCTCCTTCAACTTTGAACGAATTCTGCCTTCAAACAAGCTGATTTCAAGGACAAGTGTGAGAGTTTCAAACTTTACCATTTCTAGCAAAAGAAGGAATCTTTTGCTAGAAGGCTTCTTACAAGACTAGGATGAACCGGTAATAAATGGACTTCCTCTACGGAACTCTACCGAGGACTGAAAACAAAAGGAAGGATGCAAACACAGCACGGGCCGCACTTTACAAACCACGGGATTCTTTATAGCACCACTTGGTCAAGAGAACCCAAATTTGGAAACAATTTTAATATGCACTTGACCCTTGAACAACGCAGGCGTTAGGGGTGCTGACCCGCACACAGTTAAAAATCTGCATATAACTTCTGACTCCCCCAAAACTTAACTAATAGCCTACTGTTCACTGGAAGCCTCACCAATAACATGACACATATTTTGCACGTTATATGTATTATATACTATCTTCTTACAATAAAGTAAGCCACTGAAAAGGTAATGTTATTAAAAATCTTTTAACGTTTATTTTTGAGAGAGAGAGAAAGAGAGAAAGAGAGAGAGAGAGAGAGAAACGGTGTGAGCAGGGGGAGGGGCAGAGAGAGAGGGAGACACAGAATCGGAAGCAGGCTCCAGGCTCTGAGCCGTCAGCACAGAGCCCGACATGGGGCTCACGCTCACAAGCCGTGAGATCACGACCTGAGCTGAAGTCGGAAGTTGAACAGACTGAGCCCCCCAGGTGCCCCAGAACAGGAAATGCTGTAAAGAAAATCCTAAGGAAGAGGATACACATTCACTGAACTGTGTAAGTGGACCTCTTCAGTTCCAACCCACGTTGTTCAGGGGTCAATCTCCTGTACGTCACAGGAAAATAATGTGGCACATTCACATGACCCTACAGACAGCGGACAAGAGCAAAATCCGCTGCTGCAAGCCACACTGCATGCTTCCCCCGGATGAGGTTCTGGAAAAGGCGAAACTGGCCAACGGTGCCACAGGCCAGGCTAGTGGTTTCCTAGCAGGGTGGGGGTCAGCAGATTTCTGAGATTTCTGGGGTCCCAGTAACATTCTACTTCTCGACCTGACTGGTAGCGGGCACCTGGCGAAGACACGTCTATCGTGCACTTTGTCTCTGCGTGTTGGGTCTCAACGCCTCGATGCTATTTTGTAAGGATGAGGGGCTCTTCAGTGTTACCTCATTTTCTGCTCTGAGGGCTGAAAATTCACTCTTCTCCAAAATAACCATATCTTTTTTCACATTAGCAATCTGAGACATGATTTGCTGAACAGTGATCTCCTAGGAAGAGAGAAACAAAACACATCAATAACCTGGGCGGGCCTAGGACGTCCGCCTCCTACCTGGTATCATCTTTGCGAGAAACCAGAGGAACGCGGACGTGAGAAAAGCAGCGCAGCGAGGCCATGCTCTCTATTAACGAGGAAAGGAAAACGGTAAAGACCAAGTGCAGTATCATCATCAAGCGTGCCACGGTTAGAAGGGTGGCAGTCTGAGGGCCAGCGGCTCACGAACACGCCGCCACAGTGCTGGCCAGATCGCCATTTGTTGCGTGTGGTTGGTGGACTGCAACAGTCTGTTTTCAAGCATAGTGAGTTTTCCAGCACGATTCTACAACAGTGGACAGAAGAGCTTCAAATAGATATCTTTTATGCCACTGGAATCATTCGCCTCTCAACTACTGGTTAAAAGTACCATATGCTTTTCAGAGGTGCCTGGGTGGCTCAGTCGGTTGGGTGACTGACTTCGGCTCGGGTCACCATCTCACGGTTCGTGAGTTCGAGCCCCGTTCCAGGCTCTGTGCTGACCCCTCAGAGCCTGGAGCCTGCTTCCGATTCCATGTCTCCCTCTCTCTCTGCCCTTCCCCTGCTCGTGCTCTCTCTTTCTCAAAATAGTAAACATTAAAAAAAGAAATTAAAAAAAAAGTACCATATGCTTTTCAATAGAATATCATCCAAAAATATGTATCACAAATAACATCCCAGCTTCAGACTTGAAATTTGCTACAGTGCCCCAACTAACCTGCTGCATCTTGGTGACCATATCCTTGTAGACGATGTCCATATTGGCATCGGTGATCTTGACCAACGCAGAGACAGTGATTTCTGCTTGCTGGGTGGTAAACCCTAAGCGAACACACAGAGACAGACACACTCTGGAGACTCCGTTTGTCAGAAAACAAAACAAAACAAAACCCAGAAAAAAACCCTTCACAGAAAGGGAGACAATGCAAAGAAAGGGAGAAAGTGAATTCAGAAAGCCCAGTGTGGCAGGAGGTGAGGAGACCAGAGTCCGGGCTGTGATGTGTCTGTCACTCTGGACAAGCATGACACAGCGGAGTCTATTTCCCCAAGTAAGATAAAGGGTTGGGCTGGTGTCCTCTAACATCCCACCCAGCTGTCAAAAATCATGTTTCCAGAGAATGTCTCATGACAAAGAGGAAGCCTGAAGTGTGGGGTCAAGGGAAGGAAAGCAAGACTCAAAACTACAGATGCAGTTTACTGCTTTTGTAATTTAACAAAGACCCTAGGTAATTTTTCTTTTTCTCTGTGTGGTCTACATTTTCTACAATGACATGTCTTCCCAAATTTTAAAATGTACATGTTAGTAAAGAATAATTTACTTAAGTAGGAAAGTTCAACTGTTTTATAACCTGCATAAATCCGTCAAATCACCGACCATATAAAGATAACTAGTGATTCAGCTGTTAATTTATTTGATGTTAAAAAGACAAAATCATTCTTTTATGTTTCCTCTACAAGTCTCTTGGGTTACTTGTGGAGAGGGGGCCAGGTGCTACTCAGTAAATGATACTGAATTAAATTATATAAACATCCAACTCAGCAGTGTTACTGTTTCCAATAACTGTAGACGGTAATTTACATTTCACATTGGAAATCCTAATAAAAATGCTTAAAACCAAGTCCCTGGAAAGTAATTTTTTTTCCATTAAACACTTCTAGCCATAAGAACTACGGAAGAATCTACTGATTATTGTAATTAAAGGCACTTTGAATAAAGTTATAACTGATAACAATTTGGATCAGACGAAGCATGGGAGTAAAATTTTTAAAAACCAAAGGCAAAGTCTTGAAAGAAACAAAAAAGGACCTCCAAAGACCTACTCCCTTCACTTTACTCGAAATCCTTAAATTTTCAACACGTGGGTCATGCACATTTAGAAAAATCATCTAAAAGGTTACCCACCAAAATGTTAATGCTGTTTAGCTCTGGGGTATTGGGATTCAAGACAGTTTTTTTGTTGTTTCTTTTCTGCCTTCCCCATTTTTTGAAAATGAAAATGCGTCTCGCAAGTTTTGAAACTTTATGACAGGTTCCTAGTTAAATATAATTAGTTTGGCAGCGATGAGTAAAAGAGAAAGAGAAACCGGAGGAGAACTTATGCTGATGATCAACTCCACAACCTTGTAGTTTATAGCCAGCTGTGGGAGGAGAAAGGGATAAGAAAAAGCAGAAGTTAGGCCTAAAAACCTGCCGGGTTACCAGGTACAAATCAATGTTTTGTGAGAAGGACAGACCAATACACGATCAGGGTCAGTGAAGCTGCAAGACGGACGGAACTTCTCTCAAGCAGGAGACACAGCCTCGGAGA
This sequence comes from Panthera pardus, assembly GCF_024362965.1. Lineage (NCBI taxonomy): Eukaryota > Metazoa > Chordata > Mammalia > Carnivora > Felidae > Panthera > Panthera pardus. Next base: position 121,166,470 of record NW_026526732.1, on the reverse strand, counting down.
AGAGGACAGAGGGTGGGGTGTTCCTGGACGGGTCCTTCTGGGCCTCACCCTACGGCATGGCGGACCCATATCGCTCCTCTAAGAGGCCTCGCGCCCTACACTGCAGTGGGTTCCTCCCAACACCGGTCTTGAGAGATGCAAACACTCAGGGGTCAAGGTTTGAAAACAAGAAAAGCAGAAGTACATCCATCGGAATAAGACACTTTAAACATGAACAATTTTTATTTATCAAAACTAACTAAATCGACTTGTATGCGGGGGGAGGGGAAGTAAACCACACCTGTTAGCGGGACGTAGCTCTGAGGCCATCTCGAGGCCACTGCAGCTACCCTGCCACTTAGCAAAATTTGTGACGCTTCCTCACCAACCCCACACACCTGCGTGGAGCGAAACCTCCCCATTATCTTGAATGTGTCTTTTTACGTTGGGTTACTTTCAATGCAAGAACACGAGGTCCATCCAAAAAAAGAAAAAGTAGGAAGACTTCTGCTTATCAAGACAATTCTTATGCCCCTCTTCTCACTTATGCTCTTCTTTTTCAAATTCTGAGCTGAAAGACACTTTGGTGAAAGAAAGGCCTAACGTTTCAACTCTGAGAAGCAAAGTGGTGAAAATTACGATACAGTGCTTGACCGTTTCTCCAAAGTGCGTTCAAGTACACGGTATTTCCTTTAATTCTCAAAAGGATCTTCGGAATTCTTATTGCGCTGACGCTACCGATGAGATGAAGAGATGGAAACTGGGAAGAATGACAGAGCTGCCTGGCTGTGCAGCGGGGCCCCGGGCAGAGCTTGAACCCAGAACTTCTAACTCCCCTGCCCAAGCACGGCAGAACTCACACCATCGCGTGTCCTGGGCAAGTGAAGCACAGGGTAGCCCGGAGAAACAGCCACACGGTGTAGTAAAGGGTCACAGTACAGAGAATGAGAATTGGTGTGTCCGTCTAGATGAGACAAAAAGAGAACGTGGGGCGCCTGTGTGGCTCAGTTAGTTAAGTGTCAGACTGCGGCCCAGGTCACGATCTCATGGTTTGTGAGTTCGAACCCCACGTCGGGCTCACAGCTGTCAGCACAGGGCCTGGAGCCCGCTTCAGATCCTCTGTCCCCACTCTCTCTCTGACCCTCCTCCACTTACACTCTCCCTCTCTCTCAAAAATAAACATTTAAAAAATAATAATAAAACACAAGTAAAAGAGAATGTTACCTATGTACTGAAGGCACTTTCAGTAAATGTCGTATATGTTAGAGCTACCTTTCATGTTAATGAACAGCAATAAGGGAAAATATTAGACTATTTAAAAATGCCACAAGTTAGAATTATTAGCAACTGCTGCTCAGGAAAATTTTAATTTCATGAAAGTTTTCAAAGCACACATCATGCATAGTAATAAAGCTACCCCTTCTACGCTACAGACAGCTGTCACAGGAACCATTCCTGACTTTTGCTAACTTGTGTCTAAATTTTTATCTAGAACGCTGTCCTTCTAGAATGATGTCATAAAAAATACACTTCTTGGGGTGCCTGGGTGGCTCGGTCAGTTAAGCGTCCGACTTCGGCTCAGGTCACGATCTCGCAGTTTGTGAGTTTGAGCCCTGTGTCGGGCTCTGTGCTGACAGCTCAGAGCCTGGAGCCTGCTTCCGATTCTGGGTCTCCCTTTCTTTTCTCTCTGTCCCTCCCCTGCTCACACTGTCTCTCTCTCTCTCTCTCTCTCAAAAATAAATAAACATTAAAATAATTTTTTTAAAATACACTTCTCTCGGACAGAGAGAAAATGGGTGGGAAAAGTCTCAACTGTACCAAGGAAGCGAAAATGTCCTTAAGCAAAAAATACGAACTTAAAAAACACAGAGTGAGCAAAAGATTACCTGTAGACTTACAAGTCAAAGAATAATATGAGAAATTAGATAAGATCATGAGAAGTCATATTTTACAGCGTTTTTTTTCCTGTGGCATTGAGCTTGGCACAAAAGGATTACCTACCATTTTCTTCGAGTAAACACACTAAGGCATGGGTGTCGAAGTAGAGCTTCCTGTTCCCACAAGAGGCGAACTCCCTTCTTTTGTGCTCCACATCTCTCCTGTGTTCCAGCTGCAGGCTTCCAGCAGACAGGCTTAGTTCTAGAAAGGACAGGACAATAAAGCTCAAAACAGGACCTGGTGGTAAAGGAAAGCCAGGAAAGAACATGGCATACCTCAAAAGCCTACCTGGTTTTTTGTACGTTTATTTTTTAAAAGTAATCTTTACACCTAAAGTGGGGCTCAAACCCACAACCCCAAGATCAAGAGTCGCGCACTCTTCTGAATGAGCCAGCCAGGCACCCCTCTTTTTTTTAAACAGCTTTATTGAGATGTAATTCACATACTATGCAATTCACCCATTTCAAGTGTTCAATGCGATTTTTACTATAATTATAGAGTTCTGCAACCTTCTCCACAGTTAACTCTAGAACATTTCCATCATCCGAAAAAGAAACCCTATATCCTTTAGCTATCACGCCCCAATCTCCCTACTCCCTGACCCCCATGCAACCCCTTATCTACTTTCTGTCTCTACGCATTTGCCTACTCTGGGCATTTCATAGGAAGAGATCATAAGGGATGTGGTATTTGTGACTGGTTTCCTTCACTTAGGTGAGGTTTTCAAGGTTCACCCACCTTGTAATCACGTGCACTTTTTATACCTTTTTATTGCTGAATCACATTGTGTTTCAGGAATATACCAATTTTTTTCTTATCTACTCATCAGTTGAAGGACGTTTGAGTTGTTTCCACTTCCTGGCTATTAGGAATGATGCTGCTGTGAACATTAGTGTATGAGATTTTGTGTGAACCAGTTTTCAATTCTCGTGGGTATATATCCAGGATTCAAACTGTTACATCATATAGTGACTGTTTAACCTTATGAGGTTATGACAGGCTATTTTCCAAAGTGGCTATGCCATTTTTCATTCCCAATAGCAGTGTCTGACAGATACAATTTCTCTACATCCTCAATACTTGAAATTGTTTTTTTTTTATTATTATTATAATCATCCTAGGGGGTATAAAGTGGTATCCCATTGCAATTTTATTATTATTTTTTTTTTTAGATGTCTCTTCAACTATGGTATTTACTTATTTGTTCTCTACGATTAAGAGTCTGTTTCTTGGCTTATCTCTCTCTCACCTTTTTTCCCCTCTGTTTGTTTCTTAAATTCCAAATATGAGTGAAATCATAGGACTTATTTCGCTTCGCATTGTACTCTCTAGCTCTATCCATGTCTTTGCAAATGGCAAGATTTTATCCTTTATATGACTAAATAATATTCCAATGTATATCTATACCACATCTTCTCTATCCATTCATCAGCCGATGGACCCTTGGGCTGCTTCCGTAATTCGGCTGTTGTAACTAATGCTGCAATAAACATAGGGATAGTCCATTGTAGTTTTCATTTGCACTTCCCTGATGCCTGATGTTGAGCATCTTTTCATGTGCTTAATGGCCATTTGTATATCTTCCTTGGAGAAATCTCTATGTCCATTTAAAAAAAAATTGGGTTATCTTTTTATTATTGAGTCGGTTGTTAAGAGCTCTTTATACATTTTAGATAAAAGTTCCTTATCATTTATATGATTTGGAAATATTCTCTCCCATTCTGTGGGCTGGCTTTCACTTTATCGACGGTGACTTTTGAAGCACAATAGGTTTTTATTTTAATGAAATCCAATTTATTTATTTTTTGTTCCTTGTGTTTCTGGTGTCATATCTCAGAAACCACTAGCTAATTCCAGGACACAAAAATTTACACCTGTATTTTTTTCCTAAAAGTTTTATAATTTCAGCTCTCATATTTAGGTCTTTGATCCATTTAACTTTTACGTGGTGTGAGATGAGGGTTCAACTTCTTTTGAGTGTGGATGTCCAGTTGTTTCAGCATTATCTTGGAATTTGTCAAAAATCAATTGGCTGAAAATATAACGGCTTTATCTCTGGGTTCTCCATTATATATCACTGATTTATATTTGTCCTTATACCAATGCCACATTTTCTTGACTACTTGTAGCTCTGTAGTATAAGTTTTTATATCAGGGAAGAGTCGTCTAGTTTTGTTCTTTTTCCAGATTGCTTTGGCTATTCTGAGTCCCTTGTATTTCCATATGAATTTTAGGATCAGTTTACCAATTTCTGCAAAGAAGACACGTGAAACTTTGAGAGAGATTGTTTTAAATCTGTATATTAATTGGGGGAGTACAAATTCAATCCATGAACATAGGATGTCTTTCCATTTCTTTTTTTTTTTTTGGTTTTACTGTTTATTTATTTTTGAGAGACAGAGTGCGAGTGGGAGAGGGGCAGAGAGAGGGAGACATAGAATCTGAAGCAGGCTCTAGGCTTTGAGTTGTCAGCATAGAGCCCAAAGCAGGGCTCGGACCCACGCACTGTGAGATCATGACCTAAGCCAAAGTCAGATGCTTAACCAACTGAGCCACCCAGGCGCCCCATGTCTTTAACTTTTTAATAATGTTATGTAGGTTTCACAGAAGAGCTGGCAGTTGAACACAGGTTTTAACCACATGGGTCCGCTTATACACAGATTTTTTATAGTACAGTACTGTAAATGTATTTCCCCATCTTTATGATTTCCTTAATAACATTTTCTTTTCTCTAGCTTACACTATTATAAGTATATGGAATAGAACACATGTCATAGACAAAATATTATATTATACACAACTGTCTATTAGGTAAAGCTTCTGGCCAAGCTAATACCAGTTAAAGTTTCAGGAAGTCAGAAGTTAAACACAGATTTTCAACCATGTGGAATATAAGTTTTGTGGGTTTTTATATTAAATTTATCCCTAAGTATTTTATTCTTTTTGATGCTATTATAAAGGGTATTGTTTTTTAGATTTTTTTCAGATTGCTCATTCTAGTGTAGAGTAATGCAACTGATTTTTGTTTTTTGTTGTTTTTTTTTTTTACATTTTTCATTTCGATCTTGTATCCTGCAATCTTGCTGAACTGGTTAATTAGCTCTAATGGTTTTTTAGCAAATTCCTTAGAGTTTTCTATGTACAAGATTATGTCATCTATGAAGAGTGATAGTTTTACTTCTTATCTGGATGCCTTTTGTCTTGACCGGGTCAGAACTTCTAGTACAATGTTGGATGGATGGTGATTTGCTCCTGACCTTTGGTGGGAAAGTATTCGTCTTTCACTATTAAGTATGATGTTAGCTGTGGGTTTTTCACAGATGCCTTTCCCCTTTCTATCTGAAGAGGTGCTGAATGTTGTCAAATTCTTTGTCTTTTGAGATGATCATGTGGTTTCTCTTCTTTATTTTTTTAATACGGTGCAGTACGTGAATTGATTTTCAGATCTTAAATGAACCTGCCGTTCCTGGGAAAGAATCCCCTTTTGTCATGATGTATACTCCTTTCTTACATAGTGCTGGATTTGATTTGCTGCGTATTTTGCTGAGGATTTTTGTGTCTTTATCCATAAGAGGTATTGGTCTATAGTTTTCATTCTTTGTGATGTCTCTGTAAAAGCCTATCTTTAGAGAGAGGTGTCCTAACAATTTGTATATTATCTTTTCTATGAATTTCTGTGCATTTAGCCACAGATCCAACCCATTTTGTAAACTTGTTTCGAGGTTCCCTGGCTTTTGTATTTCATGAACCATAAAAATAGTTTTAAAAAATATGTAACAATTGCAATGCCAATGAGTAATTCTGTCAAAAAGGACATTTAAACATAATAGCTCCTTACTATTACAATACTATAAAAGGCACTTTGACAGCAAAAGAAAAAAAAAAGAGATGAACAATATAAAAAAAAAAAACCTTTCGGGGCGCCTGGGTGACTCAGTCGGTTGAGCGTCCGACTTCGGCTCAGGTCATGATCTCACGGTTGGAGTTCGAGCCCCGTGTCGGGCTCTGTGCTGATAGTTTGGAGCCTGGAGCCTGCTTCAGATTCTGTGTCTCCCTCTCTTTCTACCCCTCCCCTGCTCATGCTCTGTCTCTCTCTGTCTCTTAAAAATAAATAAATGTTAAAAAAGTTAAAAAAAAAAAACACTTTCATTTAAATGTAATAAACATAGCTGTATGAAAATATTGCCTCATATTTGTCCTTACTTTTCTACGATGCCAGGTTTGGAGAAGGGTGGTAGAAGAAAGAACAGTCACTACTAACTCAGAGTTCAAAGGTTTTCTCAGCAAGATCCCTAGGTGACTAGAAAGATAGTTCAGCTCCTATAGTCAGTCCTTCACCTCCAAACATTTTAAAGGAAACTGCACGTAAGCAAAAGTGTGGCGTGGACAGGACCCTACAGATCTGATGCTTGTCTGTAAGCTACAGCAGTGGTTCCCACCTTGGAAAGAGGCTCAGTCGGTATCAGGTACAAGAAATCCAATAATCATTTTGTACCAAGCGCGGTTTGCAGACTGATGAAATACAAAATGCAACAGCTATCATATGTATGTGTGAGTTTAAGGGTTAAACAACAAAAAAAAAGGCCCTTGCTTTCAGAGAACTGTTAGCCTACAGTATAAGGTCCTTGGCAAGGGGCAACCGGATGGCGCAGTTGGTTAAGTGTCCGACTTCGGCCCAGGTCATGATCTCATGGTTCATGAGTGTGAGCCCCATGAGCATTGGGCTCTTTGCTGTCAGCACAGGGCCTGCTGTATTCCCCTCTCTCTCTGCCCCTCCCCCACTCATATTTTTTTCTCTCTCTCAAAATAAATAAACTTAAAGAAAAAAAAAGGCGTTGGCAAAGCATACAAATACAGAGCCTGTCCTAATTTAGCCCACACTTGCCCTTTCAGCTTTCTTTCCAGCCACTGAAGCTATTCCGTTTCCTGCACTTACATAACCTTGGTACTCCAACCTTAAGTCTGCTCTGCCCCCCTTTTTCAACTGGTAAATTTTACGAAACCTTTTTACACTTTTTCATTTAATTTTACAATCTGCTAAGCACATACTAAGTTCCGGGCAGAGCATTACACTCCTCCGTATGGTTCTGTCTGCAAGTTCCACCCAGGGCAGGGGGCAGGCAGCCTTGATTGCTCCTTATCTGTGTTCTCAGCCCAGTTCAGACAGCTCGATCACAGCCCTCCCTGTATTATTCCCACATCTGTATCATCCATTGGTCCAAACATCCCAAGAGCAGCCAGTCTTAGTCACGTTCGCGTTGTTAGCATCCAGCAGAAGGCCTGGCATGCTGCAGGCCAGAAATAATTTTTTTCTTTTAATGTTTATTTATTTGAGACAGACAGAGAGTGTGAGCAGGGGAGGGGCAGAGAGAGAGGGAGAGAAAGAATCCCAAGCAGGCTCTGCACTGTCAGCACAGAGCCCGACGTGGGGCTCGATCTCCTGAACCATGAGATCATAACCTGAATGGAAATTAAGAGTTGGATGCTTTAACCGACTGAGCCACCCAGGTACCGCCAGAAATTTTTTAAGGGAACTCTATGATTTGGATTATGAGACTGTCTAGAAAGAAAATTTGAAATCAACTCCTTTCGCCTCTTCACCAATGATCTTTCTATTTTACATTAAGTTGCTGAGTTAAATCTGGTCTTTCTTCATCCTTTATGTCCAGTCCTGAGATAAAAGTGGCCTCCGTAAGAAGAGACCCCGAATGTCTGCCTGACACAGAACAGACCTAGCTCGAGAAACAGTGGGGGTGGACAAATGAATGACCGAATCTCTTATGGGGCTCTCTAGAGGTTACCCCACCCATCTTTCAACTGTGCTGAACTGTCCCATGGGTCGCGAGTTGAAAACACTGGAGTCTAGAGGTGGCTTGTGAAGAGTGATGGAGTTTTCTAGTATCAAATTTCTTGTTTAACCAACAAAAATAATCACTTGTGTGATTTAAAACCTCTCTCTCTCTCTCTCTCTCACACACACACACACACACACACAAAATAAACTATCACAACTACTTTCGAAGCAAGAGCTAATTCCAAACTTCGATACCGCAGATTTTTTTTTCTCGTCCAAAAACAACTGGAATTTATTTCAGTCGCAAAATATGTACTGCCATCTGAAAAGTGGAGAAAAGGACTGGCCACTTGTCACTTGGCAGGCCAACCTCTGCTGACAGAAGCTGCATGTCCTGCCTTCTGTCAAAGGGCAGAGCCTGAGGACGACCAATATTCTGGCATGTGGAATACCTCTGACTCATTTTTTCTCCTTTATGGTGACAACACAGTGAGGCCCAAGAACTGGGAACTCCTACCAATAACCAGGAAGCAAGTAAAGGGAGCTATGCTAAAGCGTCATGTGGAATTCTCCTTTGGAGGGACCATCAGGCTATCAAAAGGATATTAAAAATGCATACAAAAGCAGCCCAAAGTTGGCCTTGAACAGAGGAGGAAGCCAAGCACAAACTTCCTATTCGTAACATCCTTAAGTCTCAGTAGCTCTGGTACTGAACACAGCATGAGGCTGGAGGCAAAGGACCAAAACGTATGCTGCTAGTTAACGGGCACACACACTCCTTAAGTGTGTGCTGTCTGTTTCCCCATAGTTAGGCATCCGTTCTCACTGTGAAGAATGAGATCCTTTGGGACTAACCCAATAGGACCTCCTTCTTGACACACTGTCAGAAAACTGATGAGAAAAGGCTCTTCCCCTTTGCCCCAGCATCTTGAATTATGAAATGAAAATAAATCACAAGTTACCAGCCTGTCAAAAAAAAAAAAAAAAAAAAAAAGAAAGAAAGAAAAAAAGAAAGAAAGAAAGAAAGGAGCAAAAGCACTGAAATAAAGACCAAAGCCATCTCTAACTCAGAATTACTGCAGGACACTGACAGAGTTCACTACTCTTTCTCCACTCTTTATACATAAAGCTTCCTCCCTTCACTTTCTTCCTCTCCCAATCAGTTTCTCCCCCAGCCACAGGCATTCTCAAATTTTAGACACGGTCAACATTCACAGGGCATTTCTACTGAGAAAAACGTAATAAATAAATAAATAAATAAATAAATACCCATCAGTGTAGTTACTGACGGCTACCGACTCATACGTATAGCCCACCCAAAGTGATAGTTTTGCCCTCTGCTAATTAATAAAGATGACCACAAATGATGGATCTAGTAAGCAACCATTTGCTGTCTAGTAAACTGAGCCTGTTTTTGGACTTCCCTAATCTTTATGCAGGGCAGTGACTGCCCTCACCTTCCAGAATTTAATCAAATGCCACCTTCTGAATGAAACCTATTCTGATAACCCCATTTAAATCCATAGCCGGAGGCCCCCCTCACTTCTAACCCTTACCACCTCTGTTTTTTTTCCCCTACAGTATTTACGTACGTATATGTAAATTACATGTGTATGTGTAAGTTAAAGCTATCAAGCCGTATCATCTCCTCTGCTAGAGTGAAGATCCGAGATTTTGTCAATTGATACAGCCCAAGGACCCAGAAAAGTGCGACACACAGAACAGGCAACTAGTGGTTAAGGAGTTAATAAACCCGTTAGAGTAGGGGGGGACACGTGGGGGGGCGCCTGGGTGGCTCAGGTCAGATCTCACCGTTTGTGAGTTCCTTGGGAGTCGGGCTCTGTGCTGACAGCTCAGAGCCTGGAGCCTGCGTCCGATTCTCTGTCTCCCTCGCTCCCTGCCCCTCCCCCGCCCACTGTCTCTCTTAAAAATAAATAAATCTAAAAAAAAAAAAAAATCCATGAGAGTCGGAAATAAAATGGTAATAAGCTCGCAGACCCCCGCAGCCGCCCAAACCCCAGGCGCCACAGGACGCACGAGTCAGCGGCGCCCACGCGGCGGCTCCCCGCATCCCGGAGCACCTGCTCCCCGCCCAGCGCGCGGTCCTCCCCGCAGCCCGAGCCAACAGCGCGCCACACACCTGGTGCCCGGGACTCCGCGTCATTCGGCTCTTCCCGGCTGGCCAAGGCCAGGCGACCGCGGGTCACCAGGGCAGGGCACCACACAGACCTTCGTCCCCACGCCCCAGAGGAGCCCGGCGACCTCGGCAGACCCGACCTGCGGGTGGCCGAGCCTCCCGCCCTGACCCAGCTCGGGAGGTTAAAGCCAGAGCTGCCCCCGCATCCCGCGGCCGCGCGGCCCTCACCTCTCCTGGAGGAAGCGACGGGGGCCACCCGGCCGCGGCACAGGTGGAGGAGGCCCGCGGCCGAGGCGACGCCCGGGGCGAGGCCCCGCAGGCACCTCCCAGCGCCGCCGCGACCGGCAGGGGGCACGGAGGGCCCCGGGCGCGAGCGCTCCCGCTCCGCGAGGGGCCGGCGCGGGGAGGCGGCGGCGGCCAGGCGCGGGGAGGGCACGAGCAGGAGGAGGAGCAGCGGGGAGGCACATGACGCTCCGCCACGGGCCGCCGGGGCGCGGGGCCGCAGCGCCCCCAAAGCCCCCGGCAGCGCGGACAGGCAGTGGCGCGCCGGGACGCCGCGGCCGCCCGGGCTTCCGCAGAGGCCGGAGGGCAGGAAGAGCAGAAGCCGCCGGCGGCCCGTAGGGCGCTTCGGCCTCCCGCCCGCGACGAAGCCGCACTCCATCGCCACGGCGGTCACCGGCCCGGGCGCGCGCTCATGCCGCCCCTCGCGCGGCGCCGGCCCGTGTCAGACGGCAGGAGCGAGCGTGGGCGGCGGCCTCGGCCCGCCCTTTCCTGCCGGGCTGCCGGGCTGCCGGGCTCCGGACGCGCGCCGAGGCGGGGCGGGGCCAGGGGGCGGGGGCGGGGCGGGGCCGGGGGCGGGGCACGGTCCCAGGCACCGCGAGAGTGACTTGCCCCGGACCAGCTCAGTAGGGTGGAGGCGGCGGGCGCTCCGGGATCTTGGTTGCCTGCCGGGCTGCCACGATTTGCATATTCAGTGTTCTGGTGTCCTTACAAAGAAATTAATGACCCTGGCGCCCTTCAGAATCCCTTGAAAAGTCCCCGCACCACCAGGCTGCCCTGGTCATTTTTCTGGCCGAAGTCCCCCAGAGTGTGGTGTGCACGTTAAGGGAATTAACAGGGCCGAGGGAGCGGCGCTTACTTAGTCAATACATTTTAAAGGATAAACTTCAGAGCTTTTTTTTCGGATTAGTACACAATCTGGGGAATTTAAAACGTGGGGCTTGTATGTTAACGGAGAGCTACTGGCGTAGGATATCTGACACTAGTGGTGTTCAGTTCAGTGAACTTTTTGAATGCCTAGCGCACCTGTCTCGGTTACAGGTCCGTCTGTTGTGTGAACTCGGTGTTTCCTGAGTGAAGGAATGAAACGCACAAAGCTCAAGGCTTGGAGAGAGAAAGAAAAATGAGTTGTCCTTGTCCTCCAGGAGTTTTCTTACACACTTACATATGTCCACATACATGATGGAAGGAAAACATGTTTTATGAGCCTTAAGAGCTACAAAGTGCTGGTAAGAGAGAAGAGAGTGCATATGGCGTTGAAAGAGGTGGAAGGAAGGTTTAAGTAGCTATCAAAATACAAATAACTAAAAATGTTAAGGTGCAATTGACACTTTCATAAGAAGTTAGTAGGAGTTACACATTTGTAGAACTGGTAGGGAAAGCAATTTAGCAAAGTGTATCAACAGCCTTTATGTTCATAAATTGACAGCATGTGGTGGTTTGTTTCCAGTTTTTGGCTCTTATGAATACGGCTGTTATAAACATCCTTATATACATCTTTGTGTGGATATGTGCATTTATCCCTTGTTAAAGGAAAAAAGTTATTCAATGACACTTGTTAATGCACAGTAAGGAAAACTTTATTCAAGGGTGGGGAGCTATCTTGATAGGTCTAGGGAGCACTACTGTGGAATTTTGCAGTGGGGGAGAGAGATTGGGGTCAACTTCAAACACAGCAGGGACAGACGGGAATTCACAGCCACAGAACAGGGTGCGGATAAGGAAACATCAGAATTAAGATGGATTCTGGCTAAACCAACCTAACAGGATTCTTGCCGGCAGCCCTTCAGGGTGATCAGATATGGAGGATGGAAGGTCCTGGTTGAATTGATTTATCGGGAGTTTTGCGAAAATTGGATCATACAGAGAGGAACAGGGAAGTCTGAAAGTCAGGCCTAGTTGGAAAGCAGTTCTGTGGAACCTGAGTAGGGTTTGGTTAATGACAAAATCTTCGTCATCCTCTTGGGAAAGAACCTAGGAGTCAAACTGATGATTCATACGTTCAGTGTAATTTAACTGTACAGAAAATGCCAAAGTGTTTTCCAGAGTAATCAGACCCCTTTACACTCTCACCAGCAATAGATGAGTTTCAGTTGTTCCATATCCTTGCCAACTTTTCATATTTTCAGTCCTTAATGGAATGCTATCTTATTGTGATTTTAATGTGCATTTTCCTGATGAATAATGATATCCAGAGTACCTTTTAAAAAAAAATTATTTGAGTGAGAGAGAGACAGAGAGAGAGAGAAAATGCAAGTGAGTGGGGGGAGAGAAGCAGAGGGAGAGGGAGGGAGAGAATCCCAAGCAGGCTCCACACTCAGTGCAGAGCCTGACACAGGGCTCGATCTCATGACTATGACATCATGACCTGAGCCGGAAAGCAAGAGTCTGACGCTTAACTCACTGAACCACCCAGGCGCCCCTGAGAGTACCTTTCCATGTTGTTTTAAAAATGGTTATTGTCAGTATTAAATGCAGTGGTATATGTAAAGTGCCTAGCACAGTGCCTGGTATAGGGTTGAAGCCTAGCAAATGTCAGTACCAATTACAGTTGGATACGACTTTTCCTTAGATAAAGCAGGACATGTTACTTGCTTTCCAAAGCACCTTCTTGTGTTTGGTGTCAGCACCTCAGCTTTCCATGGGGTGACGCTGGTCCCTGCTCAGTCCATGTGGTTTGGGTAGGCCAACCTCTCTCCAGGCCATAGGCGTGGCCATGTCACCAGTTAAGAGTTAATGAGCTTTGATACTAGAATTTCTCTAAGAGTTATTGGGAAGGAGAAGATCTCATTTGCTGATGATATCTAGGTGTAGGATGTTTTAAACCTTGAGCTCTTGGGGTTGCCACGTGGCCTGTGACTGAAGCCTTTATGGAGAAAACAGCCCGGCAAGATGAAGAGAAATGTCTTGTTCTAGCTTAACCTGAAACTGAAAATTTTATTTCTAAAAACTGACAAACTGCTTTTGTTTAAACCAGCTACGGCGGGGTTTGTGTCTCCTATCCTGACTAATAATAGGAGCCTCATGAATGGCAGGCCAAAGAGAAAACAAAGAGGCCGGAGCATGTTAAGTGTGACCTTTACCGTAATGACCTCATTTACCAGTAAACATTGACCAGGGGAGATCAGCGTCCACTACTCAGATTAGCTCTTCTCCCTCATGGAAGAATAACAAAGGGCGAGGAGAGGATTCTGGTTCCAGGTGGGATGTAGTTAGCACACCCCACCCTATCTCTTCAACTCAGTACAGCTATAAAATCTGGACACAAAGCACAGGGCAGGTATTTGAGGACTCTGAAAAATAAATAGTAGCAAACGGGTCCGTGAAGGCAAAAATTCAAAGTGCCACCAAGCCGATGCTGAGTTCACGGATATTTTTTTTCCCCCTTTGGCATCCTTCCAGCCTATCCTGTCAACCCAGAATTCTATATCCAGCAAAAATTCCATCAGGAATGAAGTTGAAATAAACCTCTTCTTAGATGAAAGAGAACGAAGACAATTTTTTTCTTTCTTTTCTTTTCTTTTCTTTTTTTTTTTTAGCCAGCAGATTTGTTCTAAAAGAATTGCTAAAGGAAGTTCATTAGGTAGAAGGGAAATGATGCCAAAAGGAAGCTTGTAACATCAGGAATGGAAGAAGGGCAATAGAAATAGTAAATATTCAGGTAAATGTAATCGACTATTCTTCTCCTCTATTCTTTAACATGTGTTTAATGGTTGAAAGCAAAAATTATGAGTGTCTGGTGGGGTTTTCAGTGTTTATGGTTAATGGTTATGGGTATGGATATCCATTATATATCGTATATGTACATTATTATACATATATGATGTAATGTATATAATATATGTAATGTATGATGTATTTATATGATGGTAAGTTTTCTATATTGCAGTTCAAGTGCTAAATATTAATTCTAAATAGATTCTAAACAGACTTAGAAAAGTTAATATGTATATTATAATGCCTAGTGCAACCCATAAATATATTATCCAAAGAGATAGAGTTAAAATACACGATAGATAAAATGCCATAATAAAAAGTGTTCAAATAACTCAAAAAGAGACAGGAAAGGGGAAAGAGAAGATTTAAAAAAAAAAAAAAAACAAAGGGAACAAACTAAACACAAATAATACAATGGTAGACCTAAGTCTAAACATATCAATAATCACATTAAATGTAAGTGATCTAAACCAGGGGTCAACAAAGTTTTTTTCTCTTCAGTTAAAAAAAATTTTTTTTAATGTTTATTTATTTTTGAGACAGAGACAGAGACAGGGTGTGAGTGGGGGAAGAGCAGAGAGAGAGGGAGACACAGAATCCGAAGCAGGCTCCAGGCTCTGAGCTGTCAGTGCAGTCCTACGTGGGGCTCGAACTCACGAACTTCGAGATCGTGACCTGAGCCAGTCGGACGCTTAACCAACTGAGCCACCCGCAGGACCGCCAGATAGTAAATATTTTTTACTTTATGGGCCACATACAATCTCTATCACATGTTCTTCTTCTTCAAAAACAGGTGCTGGGCTGGACGTGGCCCAGGGGCCATTGTTTGCCAGCCTGTGGCCTAAGAACACCCATTAAAGGACAGACATTTTTGGATGGATTAAAAAGTAAAAGAAAAAAACGATGACCTAACTATTTTTTTAAATGTTTATTTATTTTGAGAGAGAGAGAGAGAGAGAGGCAGAGAGATTGAATCTCAAGCAGGCTCCTCACTGTCAGTGCAGAGCCCCGTGCGGGTCTTGATCTCATGACGTGCGGGTGAGATCATGACCTGAACTGATATCAAGCGTTGGATGCTTCACTGATGGTGCCACCTAATTGCCCTCTTTTATTTTTAAATAAACAAAAAATATTTTTTTGAGAGAGAGAGAGAGAGAGAGAGAGAGAGAGGGAGAATGTGGGGGGGAGGGGCAGAGAGAGAGAGAGGGAGCGAGAGAATCCCAAGCAGACTTTGTGCTGTTAGTGCAGAGTCCAACACAGGGCTTGTTGACACAAGCTGTGAGGTCACCACCTGGGCTGAGATCAAGAGTCGGACGCTTAACTGAATGAGCCACCCAGGTGCCCCAAAACAATGACCTAACTTTACATAGTTAACAAGAAACTCATTTCAGTTAGAAGGGTGTGAGTAGGTTGCAGGGGTGGGGAAAGGGGAAGATGCTTCTCCTTAGTGCTTCCCTAAGAGGCAAAAACCCCAGTGAAAGAAGCTTCTAATGTGTGCTGAGATAGGGACTTGACAGAAATAGAGGGGTTCTCCTTGCTATTTCCTTCCTCTTCCCTTCTAGGGAAGCCAGATTTCTGGCAATTTCGGAGTGGAAGCATATAGCCCTGAAACCGAAAGCAGAGGGTGACTCTGAGTATCGTCAGTTACCCCCATCAAACCTGAGCCCTTTATGCCATGCAGAGGCCTTTGGACACTCATTCTGTGCCCATTTGTTCTTATTTTACATAGAATATTAACTACATTAGCCCTTCTCACAATATTATCAGGTAGGAAACAGTAAATTAAGAGGGAGGAGAAATAAGAAACTAATGTGTAAGGTAGCGTAAGAAAGGTATATGACAGGGGGGCCTGGGTGGCTGAGAGGGTAGACCATATGACTCTCCATCTTGAGGTTGTAGGTTCGAGGCTCACACTGGGTGTAGAGATTACTAATCAAATAAGACCTTAGGGGCCCCTGGGTGGCTCAGTCGGCTGAGCGTCCCACTTTGGCTCAGATCTTAATTTGGCCGTTCGTGAGTTTGAGACCTACGTCAGGTTCTGTGCTGAAGGCCCACAGCCCAGAGCCTGCTTCGGGTTCTGTGTCCACCCTCTCTGCCTCTCCCCGGCTAGCACTCTGTCTCACTCTGTCTCTCAAAAATAAATAAATGTTAAAAAAAATTTTTTTTTGATAAAATAAAATAAAACCTTAAAAAAAAAGAAAGGTATGTGACAGTACAATTGCCTTTGAACAATATGATGATAAGAGGACTGAAGGAAAGGTTGAGACATAACCAGTTTCTCTTTTTTCTCCCCTATATTTTTGATAATTTTCCTATCCTTTGGCTGAGTTTCTATTTAAAAAAAAATTTTTTTTAATGTTTATTTTTGAGAGAGAGAAAGACAGAGAGTGGAGGGGTGGGGGCAGAGAGAGAAGGAGATACAGAATCTGAAGGAAGTTCTAGGCTCTGAGCTGTCAGCACAGATCCCAACTCGGGGCTTGAACTCACAGACCGCAAGATCATGACCTGAGCCAAAGTCAGGCACTCAACTGACTGAGCCACCCAGGTGCCCGGCTGAGTTTCTATTTCAGGGACAACTATCCATATTTTGAATCACTTTTGTTTTCCATATCTATTTTGTTCTTTTGAATAACTGTTACTGTTTTTACTCCTCCTGCATTTACTTGTATGACCTCAAGCCTTCTTCTTTGGGAATCATTTAAGTCTTTGCTATACCCATTCTCTTCCTTACTTTTATAAGTAGTCTGCCTCGGACATTTGTAGAGACCAGAGCAAGAGAACAAATGAAGACCCATTACCCCTATATCCAGATATTGAGAAGTTATAACTCAAGCTAAGACCCTGTTAAATAAAACATGTTCCAACCTCCTTTTTTGTGAGGGCTATAGTAGAATAAATGCCACCCCAAAATATGCCACGTTGGCTTAAGGACTGTTTCGAACTGAAGGCAATTGAGAGGAAGTCGATACGAGAAAAGTTCTCTGCTTTTCCCCTATTTGCCTACACATAGGACATAGATCTGTAAAGGTGTCCCCTCCCCTTTCTCTACCAGAAAGAAGTTAATCCCCAGAGGGAACTCTAGATCAGTAACAGCCAAGAAGTAGAATCAGAGGAATCTACATAATAAACCTTTTCTACCCTTATCAATCATTACTGCCCCTTAGATTTGCCTTCTCACAATTTGCTACCCCTAGAAGCTCAAAGCGCTTTTTTGCTTGTCTTACCACTTCTCCACAAAATAATTGTTCTTTGCTAAGATGCTGTACAAGCCCAAGTTCTACCACTCCTATGTGTTCCTCATCTCTGACCACTCCTGTGTGTGCCCTCTGTACTTGTGAATGAACTTGTCTGTTTTCGCTTGTAGATCTTTTCTTTTAGCAGTTGAATTGATGGACTCCAACCAAAGAACTTAAGATGGGGGCACCTGGGTGGCTCAGTTGACCAAGTGTCCGACTTCAGCTCAGGTTATGACCTCGTGGTTTGTGAGTTTGAGCCCCGCTGTGGGACTCTGTGTTGACAGCTCGGAATCTGGAGCCTGCTTTGGATTCTGTGTCCGCCCATCTCTCTCTTTGTCCCTCCCCCACTTGAATGCTGTCTCTCTCTCAAAAATAAATGAACAATAAATTAAATTAAATTAAATTAAATTAAATTAAATTAAATTAAATTAAAAGTATTAATTTAGGGGTGCCTGGGTGGCTCAGTCGGTTAAGCATCCCACTCTGATTCAGGTCATGATCTGATGGTTTGAGTTCAAGCCCCACATCAGGCTCTGTGCTGATGGTGTGGAGCCTGCTTGGGTTCCTCTCTCCATTCTCTCTTCCCCTCATCCGTGTGTGTGTGTGTGTGTGTGTGTGTGCTCACACGCACTGTCTCTCTCTCAAAATAAATAAATAGACCTAAAAAAAGAAGATGGGTGAAGAGAAAATAGTTTTTCCTCCCTTACACTTGACAAACCACTTTCTTACCAACAAAATATAAAACACGTGTATAAGCAATCGTTTTCTGTTCTTTAAGCCACTCCATCGATGGCATTTTGTTAACAAGGCATCCTGAGAAGCCCCATACACTAGCTATATTGGTTTATTAGGGTATAGGTTCCGTATCTAAAACAGAAACCCACATGGGGCGCCGGAGTGGCTCAGTCACTTAGGCGTCTGACTTCGGCTCAGGTCATGATCTCGTGGTCCATGAGTTTGAGCCCCGCATCGGGCTCTGTGCTGACAGCTCAGAACCTGGAGCCTGCTTTGCATTCTGTGTCTCCTTCTCTCTCTGCACCCCCCCTCAAAAATAAATAAATGTAAAACAGAAACCCACAAACGGGATTGAATAGTATAGGGTTCTGTGTCTCTGTGGTGTTGAACTGGTTGACTCCTCCTAGAGCGTTGCTCTCATCTGCCAAGATAAACGACCAACATTCTGGCATTCTAAGTAGGCAGAAAAAGAAGGAGAGAGTGTGCCTCTTCCGTTTAAGGATGTGATCTGGAAGTTGGACACATTACTTCTGCCTACATCCCATTGGCCAAACCATCGTTAAAGCGCCAACCTTAGCTGAAAGAGAGTCTGGGAAATATAGTCTTTATTTGGAGTGGCCTTAACCTCACTAGAACCTGGGGGTTATAGTACTATCAGAAAGAAAGGGAGAATGAATGCTGGAAGGAAACTCACAGTTCTTCTACAAGTGGAAGAGAGATTTCTTTACATTGCCAGAGGAAGAAAATACACACACACACACACATTTGATTCCTTAGTGAATAATACTACAATCTACTTCTTTTCATTCTGATAATTGACAAAAACCAAGCTTGGAAATCTCGGTGCTGCCTCCAAGTGCTTATCAATGTCATTTCAATGCCTCTGCGTATTGATTCGTTTCCAGGTTCCGCCAGTTGTAACCAGGAGCTTACCTAGATCCTGACTTCCCTGGTGTCACCACCTATGGGGTTTGAGTTCTGGAAAGAATGAGACCCAGAAATACACCGTATAAATGTTAAGGGGAGTGTGGCAAGCACAAAATCCATATTAGTGAAGAGGTCAGAGGACATCAGGATGCACCGTATTTTGTGAGCATGGCTTTCCCAGTGCCCAGTTTTCTCATCAGAGATGCCCTAGGCTGATGGTCATACAATCCTGCCTAGCCAGGGCCAAGTCCTTTAAATCATAGGGATTTACCAATTCTTCTATAGCCCCAACTGCCATCTATCTGGAAACTCAGGCAAAATAACATTCAAGGATGGCAAACCCCATTTGGATCTAATAGTTAGGTCCCAGGTGTAATTTCTCATAATGCCATCGGCACCATGTTGCTACGTTGTTTCAAAGATGATGTATTAGGAAAACAATCAATCATCACACAACCACCAATACATCTCATCTAGCTCGTGATTACCTGTCTGAGACATGTGCACTAAATCAACTCCATGGCAAGGCCCAGGAGAGACCCAGCAGGCTTACCAGAGCACCCCCAGCCCCACTCCCAATTACCTTTTCTGCTTAATTCATCAGCTCCTCTACACTGGGCTGGACTCAGAGCAAGGAGTCCCTTGCTCCCTATTTCTACTCCATTTTGTCCTTCTTCATTGCCGCCTTTTCCAGGTAAGAATAGGGAATCTGTCAGGGATAAAGGTGACTGCATAGTGGGATAGATGGGACTTCAGGGCAACGACCTCTTAGATCCCATGGGCTGTGGCATCCTGATCTTTTAGGGAGCTTGGCTGACCCTGGACACGACCCACTGTGTCTCAGGGTATGCAGAAAAGAGTTAATAGAGCAAGCTTAAACCATAGTCCCTGGAAAGTCCTGCTTACTAGGTTGGTACTTGGGTGGTGTCTGGGAACTTAGATCTCAGGAGGGGTCTCACTGCTAAGTGACAAGACTAGCTCACTGTGCCTAAGCTGTTTGTATAAACAATATGGCTTATGCTGAACACCTGCTTTCTTTCTGGGTGTCCGGAATTTTGGCACATGTCAAGCAGAGTCTGTCTACATGATCAGTCCCTAAAAAGACCCGGGCGAGGTTCCTGGGTGGCTCAATTGGTTGAGTAACTCACTCTTGATCTCGGCTCAGATCATGATCTCACGGTTTGTGGGATCGAGCCCCACATCAGGGGCTGTGCGCTTAATGGCTCGGAGTCTGTTTGGGATTCTCTCTGTCTCCCTCTCTCAGTCCCTGCCTCGCTCACGCACTCTCTCCCCCAAATACATAAATACACATTAAAAAAAAAAAAAAAAAAAAGACCCTGGGCACAGAGTCTCTAACGAGCTTCCCCAGTAGACAAGACTTCACATCCGTGGTCACAGCCTGTCGCTAGGGGAATGAAGCGTATCCTGTGTAATTCCAAAGAGATTCCTTGGAAGCCTGGTTTCCTCTGTACTTCACCCCGTGTGCCTTTTTCCTCTGCTGATTGCACTTGGTATTCATTCTGATGTAATAAACCAGCCATGAATACAACCATGTGCTGAGTTCTATGAGTCTTCCTAGTGAAGGTGGTCTTGGGGATCTCCTCTATGCAGAGTGATAACAATTTATCAACAATTTTGTTACCTCCACCATATATGTAACAATTTAACATCCATCCTTGCGTTAGAGGGCAAGGTCCATGAGGTCAGGGGCCATGTTGTGTTCGTCATTCTATCGTTGGCGCTTGGGTATCATTCCTACCACATAAATGATGATTCATTACTTTTTCTGGAAATTAGGATAAACAGGGTGGGAGGAAGAGGTCCTTAGCAGGTGAATTGTGGAAAAGTGGATGCTATGGATCTGAGTCCAGATTTGATTTCATTTTAGATCATACAGATAAATGTCACATCTTATATCGTATTCCAGGTATTGACCTAGCCCCTATCTCCGTGCTATGGAATGTGATTCTAGGTATTTTCACTTATCTATATTTCTGCCTGATGTTGGGTTGAATAGTGTCTCCCCAAAATTCATGTTTTCCCAGAACCTTGGAATGTGACCTTATTTGGAAATAGGGTCGTGGCAGGTATAATTGGTTAAGAGGGGGTCATACTGGATTAGGGTGGGTCCTTATCCAATCACTGGGGTCTTTATAAAAAACAATGCACAGAGACACAGAGAGACACAGAGAAGGTGATGTTAATAAAGACACATCCAGGGAGGGAAGTCAGAGATTGAAGCGACATCTCTGTAAGTCAAGGAACACTTAGGATTGTGGGCAACCACTAGAAGTTAGGAGAGATGCACGCAACAGATCTTACTCAAGGCTTCTGGGAGCTACCAACATTGCCAACACCTTGATTTTGAACTTCTAGCCTCTGGACCTGTGAGAGAATTAATTTCTGTGGCTTTAGCAGTACTTGTTATAACAGCCCTAGAAAACTAATGCACCCTTTAAATTTTATGTAATGAAGATGCTTACATTCTTTTTTTTCTTTTTCACTTCTAGGGAATTGGCAAGATTCCTTAATCACAGCAGTACAACTTTTATATGTTGTCTTTATAACTTCACATAATTATACATAAATGTACATATTTAAATCTGTAAACATAGGCCTTTATTCCAGCATACAAGTCTTATTTCTAAATGAACATGTCTAGATGGCTTTCTTCAGCCAGCTCTGGAGCTAAAAAAAATTACCAAAACCAATAATCTCGCATGAATCTATCTGAATAGCTATTTTGAACTTAAATATTCCTTATTTGAATATTTCTCCTTTGGAAGAAATGGCACGATACAAATTCGATAAATGTATTTTCACAAAAGCGTAGTATAAATATTTTCTCTTCTGAGACATCAGTGAAGCCATGGATAGAGGATGGAAGAAGAATCCCACAAATATAACAGTAAGTAGATCAAAATGGATTTCAATCTGTCAAAAATACTTAGGGGCACTTGATCAGTGGCAGGGAGGAGAGGAAAATAAAAGCATACTGATTTTTATCTATTAACGAAGAAAAGCTTACTTAAGGTACTTGGGTAATAAGCAAAATTGGTTAATCAAAAATATTTCCTGGATGCTTACTCTGCACTTAAGATAATTATCATTATTATCATTATCATGGGATAATTGCTGATATGGGGTTTTTTTTCTACCCAACTTGCGTCACCCAGTTCGGGCTACAGGACATTCCGAATTCAGTCCCTTAGGGAAGACTTGTTACAGTCACAATATAAAGAAAAATAAAAGTAGATCTTAGCTTCTGAGTTTCAAAATAGACTTCTGTTTTAAAATGGAGGTTTTATTATTATTCAAGTATGGTGAGTTCATCCTGATAAGGAGATGCCCGCCATTGAAAAGATAATTCATTCTATTCACAGATTCCAAGAGAGTAGGGTATGCCATTCAGGGGAAGCAGGGAATGAGGGGAAGATGTAGGCCAGAGCCTTTATGGTGGTTTCTATGGGGGAGGAACAGGAAGGCAGGGTAAGCAGGCTTAGGGTTGGCTCCCTGGAATCACTTCAGTGGGCTTTGGGGGTAGGGTTGTCCTGAGTTGTCTGCACCTGCCCTGGGGCGATTACCACAGGGGAATATTGGTCCTGAGGGAGTGAGTCTGATAAAGAAAGTAGTGGGATGTGTGAGCTCTGGATTGCTGCTTTGCACTTGAAAGGCACTCTCCCAGGCAAGTCATTTACTGTCTCTAGGTTTTGGCTAATCCTGGGAGGGGCAGTCCCTCTGGGTTAGCAAGGCCCCAAGGTTAAAACGGCATGATTAACATATAATTTTTTTTAATGTTTGTTTATTTTTGAGAGAGAGAAACAGAGTGGGAAAGGGGAGGGACAGAGAGAAGGAGACACAGGATCTGAAGCAGGCTCTAGGCTTTGAGCTGTCAGCACAGAGCCCGACGTGGGGCTCAAACTCACCAACTGTGAGATCGTGACCTGAGCCGAAGTGGGACACTTAACTAACCGAGCCACCCAGGCGTCCCTATTTCACTGTTTTCTAAAAGAAAATAATCCTTTTTTAAAAACCCGCACATAACACTCTTACCATACGTGATAAAAATAGCATGAATTCTTTGCTGTCATCAATTATCCAGTTAGCATTTATATGTCCTCAGTTACCTGACCACATTTTTCAAAGTTTGTTGGCTCATGCTAGGATACAGTTAAGGCTCAAACGTCGTCCTTGATTGCTCTATCACTTAAGTCTGTTAATTCTAAATTGTCTTCCTTAGGGGTGTTACAGTCACGATATAAAGACGAGTCAAGTTTCAGCTTTATGAGTTTCACAGTAGCCTTTAAGTATTGCCTCAGAGTTAGTCGTTGAAAGTGTCTTGGGCTTTTGAATGCCCTGTCGTTTAAGCATTCAGAGCATAGTATTCACCCTAAAAACAGCAGACGTGGAGGAATGTTGGCTGTGCCATGTTGTTTTTCCCTCCCCAGAGGAACTGAAGATGTCTGGAAGCTAGAAGAAGAGCCAAAGGTGGATGAGCGGGCTCCGAGCCCGTTCCTGGTCCGCTCTGCCGTGCCTGCCGGTGGAGGCTGTGTAGAAATACAGCTGAATGTGTTTAGGGATCAGAGGTACGGAAAAGACCAACCTCATGAGGAAATTAGAGGTGATTTATTCAGGGCTTGCTGTAGTGAAAGAGTCGGCCTTGCTGACTTGCATTTTGAAAGACACTCAAAGGCAGGCAGGGACATGAGAAAGCTTGAGAGGAAGAAAAAGGATCTGCTTCAGGTGTGTCCTCATCAGAAGCTGTTGGCCCCGGGAGGCTGGAGGCAGGGTAACTACAAGGGGGGGCTTCCTGTGTGGCTGGAAAGGGATACCTATTTGGTTATCTCTGATTGGTCCTGAGTTGGAAGCAGGGACAAACCTTCGCGAAGCCGTCAGTTATCAGACGAGTCCTGGCCATTTGGGGCTGTTAGGTTTCCCGGATTGTTGCCCCAGGTTGTGGTCCGACTTCCGGAAGGTCTGCTTTTGAGCAGGCCGACTTCCGGGGCTGGTCACTGTAAATACGGGGTTGGTTTCATGGGCAGGTGCTGCAGGTTGTGGGTCAGAGTCTGAATGTTGTAAATGGTCTGGTCATTGTCTGTTTGTCCATTCAGTCTCTAAAGGGCAGGAAGGACACCTGTGTGCCCTCCGCATGCCGGCCTTGCCGGTTCTCCCGACAATGAGCTGTGACAGGGACGGAGTGGATGCGGCACAGGGCCAGGGAAGACTTTCTGAGCGAGAGGCATGGGGAAATGTCCCAAGTCCCCCTCAGAGAGCCAAGAAAGAGCTGAGAAGGGCCTGCAGGGAGGCCACGTCCTCTGAGTGTAAGAGTAACCTGTGTGGTTCAAGGATCAGAGACCAGACAGAAACACGGGACTCATCCGAGCTCAGGCTTTGGTCTCTAGTTGTCTTAAAGAAAATATATTCTTCTTTGACATTACAAAGATTGCATCATTTCCATCTCACGGTAGCCCTGTGTATTGACTACATGTTTTTTTGTTTTTATGTTTTCGTGTTCTTGATGCTCTGGCATGTGGGGCCTCCAACCTGGGCCTCCCAGGGCTAGCTAATTCCTAGAGGTAGCAAATAAGTCCCCTGCGAGCTTGCCTTGGATATAAAAACCAACCAGTGCCACAACACTCTAACCATCTCCTTTTTCAAATTCTCAAACACCAAGCCAATTTTTCCCTGCCCTAAATCACTCCAGGGCTAGATAGATATGGGACAACTAAGGACCACTCCTAAAGCCCAGAGCCTGCTGAAGTTATTCAAACTATCCAGTCCCACCATGTGGGAAGGGAAGGGGGAAAAAGAAAAGTTACGAAGAGGGAGGGAGGCAAATCACAAGAAACTCTTGGATACTGAGAATAAACTGAGGGCGGATGGGGGTGGGGGAGAGGGGAAAGCGGGTGATGGGCATGGAGGAGGGCACCTGTTGGGATGAGCACTGGGTGTTGTATGGAAACCAACTTGACAATAAATCATATTAAAAAATAAATTAAAAATATTGTATTGGTTTTACTTGGAAAAAACCAAAAACTACCCAGCCCCAAACTTACTCAGCATATGTACCCTGCCTTGCCCACTCCTTCCTGTGAAAACCCCAACAGAGGCCCTAAGCTATGCTCTCCCTTCTCACCCCTCTTCTGTCCCCTGACTGTCCCTGGTGCTTCTCCATGTGTCCCTGCATGACATACCTCCTGTTCCTAGGGCTCTGTGAGTATAAACTTCTTTCTTCATTACAATAATCTCTGTGTCTGCATCTCTTACCGTATCTGATGAAAACAAATGAGAGTATTTGTCAACACACCCCCTCAAAGGGTTTCACTATCCCCATTGAAAGATGCGTAAGGCTGCGTGACTCAGTCAGTTGAGCGTCAGACTCTTGATTCGGGCTCAGTCGTGATCCCGGGGTCCTGAGATGGGGCTTTGTGCCGGGCGTAGAGCCTGCTTGGGATTTTCTCTCTCTCTCCCTCTCTCTCTGCACCTCCCCTGCTTTCTCTCTCCGTCTCTCTCAAGAAAATAAAAAATAAAAAAAACAAAGATGAGCAAACCGAGACTTGGAGCCGTTTAGTGTCTGCTAAGCTGGTGAGGTGTGGAACTGGAATCCAAATCCAGAGCCTTCTCTCAATTTATGTGTGTTACACAGAGGACAGCCTCCATCAAGGTTCCCACAGAGATAGGCCCTCTCTCTCTCTCTCTCTCTATCTCTCACTCTTCTATGTCTCAAAGCTCTGATGAAAGTCACATCCTCTGAGCCCACTGAGGGCCACCAGCAGGGATGGGTGAGCACAAATCCATTGCAATTCCTATCTCCTTGGGTCCTCGGGTTCCTTCCGGGTTCCAGGGAGGAATTTCTGGCATCTCAGCTTCATTGGGTCAAGTCTGCCCCTGGCTTCAGGTTTTAGTTAGGCCAGTGGGCAGGCAGTGAGAGTCCCTCCTAGAGGCAGAGACTGTAGGCACCACGCGTAGGAATCGCAGGTAAGGATTGTCACCATATAGATGACGTCAGCGCTGAGCTCTTCCCTTTCGGGATAAGTCTCTTGGGGATCTGTGTCCACACTCACTCCCCAAGGGTTCAGAACCTCCACAAACCAGGCTTTCCTTTTGCTGTGAGACTCAGTTTTTCCTGGAACTGTCTTCTTAATTGGCTCCCGAGGGGCACGGGGGGCCCCGACTCCATGTGGGTTTGGGGGTGCGATAGAGGAGTGGGGCAGGAGGGCAGTTGCCAGAAGAGCAGGCAAGGTAGGGTCAACCTCATTACGCGGGGAGGATGGTTGTTTCTGCTGGAGAGGGAGACTCAGAAGTTTTGGAGTTTTAAGTACTCAGCATCATCCAAATTTTCAACAACCATAGTTTAAGTCTTTCTTGTTATTGTTTTGGTAATTCTGATTTTTTGAGGGGCCATTTTTGGGGTCGTGTCTGATTAGAAGATTATTATTTTTACCTTAAATTATGACTAATAAAGACCGTGTGCAAGGGAAGCAACAGCTCTGTCATTTTCTTGTTATGCCCCCGGTCTAATGTCTTAAAAAGCATTTTTTTTTTAATTTTTAAAGTTTATTTATTTATTTTGAGAGAAAGAGAGAGAGAGTGCACGTGCACGTGTGCGTGCACACGTGAGTGAGTAGAGGAAGGGCAGAGAGAGAGAGGGAGAGAGAGAATCCCAAGCAAGCTCCGTGCTGTCAGTGCAGAGCCTGACTCGGGGTTCGAACTCAGGAGCCGTGGGATCATGACCTGAGCTGAAATCAAGAGTCCAACACTTTGATCGACTGAGCCCCCCAGGCGCCCCATGAGTAGCATCCTTCATCTGAAGTTTACTCGTGGGCGGGTGTTTTAGCTTGCTAAAGCTTCTGTAGCAAAATACTACGGACAGAGTGGCTTAAATAAAAGAAATTGGTTGTCTCACAGTCTGGAGGCTGGAGCTAAAACCAAGATGTCCGTAGGGTTGGTTCCTTCTGGGGGCTGTAAGGGAGAATCCGTTCTATGCCTTTCTTCTTGGCTGGCAGAGGACTGTTTCTCCCTTCTCCTTCTTTACATGGTCTTCCCTCCGAGTTTGTCTATGTCCAAAGTTCTTGTAATACAAATGCCAGTCGATGTTGGATTATAGCCCACACCATTAGCCTTGCTTCGACTTGGCTACCTCTGTAAAGACCCTATCTCCAAGTAAGGTGACATCCTGAGAGATGGGGGGTTAGGACTTCCCACACATGGATTTTGGGAATGACAAATTCTATCCATAACAAAAGATGTCTTCTTAAGTAAAGATCAGTTTACTTACTATAATTTTCTTAAGTTGATTTATTTTGAGAGAATGAGAGCAGGGGAGGAGCAGAGAAAGAGGGAGAGAGGGAGAATTCCAAGTAGGCTCCACACTGTCAGTGCAGAACCCAATGCAGGGCTTGAACTCACGAACTGTGATAGCACGACCCAAGCTGACACCAAGAGTCGGAGGCTTAATTGACTGAGCCACTCAGGCGCCTCGAATAAGATAATTCTTGACTTGACTTACCTAGCACGGGTAAACTGTAATTCACGCAATTCTCTGAAAGTGAATGAGGCTATTACAAATCCTTGTTGTGGTAGAAATCCTACTTTTCCTACATGATCCCTCACCTACTACATACATACAGCACGTGATCTTACTGCCTGTGGGCCCAGTTGGGGCAGAGCAAAGCCATATGCTAAACATTAGTAAGGTTTCAGTTCTTATTCTTCACAATTATTCACGTTCTAGTATTTTCTTCCAACTTTGGAGACACTACTTTACTGGTGTCTTTCTGGTCCAAATCAAGAGATCTGTAGGGGTGCCTGGGTGGCTGAGTCCATTAAGTGTCCGACTTCGGCTCAGGTCATGATCTCATGGTTTGTGAGTTCGAGCCCCGCGTCGGGCTCTGTGCTGACAGTCGGGCTCTGTGCTGACAGCTCAGAGCCTGGAGCCTGCTTCGGATTCTGTGTCTCCCTCTCTCTCTGCCCCACCCCCGATCAAGCTCGATCTCTCTCTCTCTCTCTCTCTCTCTCAAAAATAAATAAACGCTAAAAAAAGAAAACACATGAAGGGACCTCTAACTTGAACAAATGAGGGTAAATTTGGGGAGAATGAAAGAATCCTGGCTGTAGGAGGTCATCAGCTAGCTGTTACAACTAATCATAAAAGAGGTATCCCTCCACTTGGGGTATGAGAGTTGTGACCATTGGTTTAAAGGAGATGAAGAGTTGGTCAGTAGCATGATTAGCTAAATGGGTCCTCAGTCAAAGTAATTTCCAATTGCTGACTAATATTCTCCCATAACCCCTTGCACAGCTGAGCAAGCTTAGGTTGACTGAATATATGCACATCACTTTACTAATAAACAAATAGCATTATTTGATGGGATACATTATTACATGATCAAATTCTGCAACTTCAAATCTGAAAACAACAAACTAAAGACAGTAGTCTGCTACCGCAACAACGGCTTTTGGTATCGTGTGGCGTTAGGAAAATACCAACAATTTATTCATTTTTTTTCAACCATCGGGTTTCCATGCTGAGAAGTGCTGTTTTTGGCTATTGTCCTATGGGGTAGTTTTTTAATAAATAATTTTGGATTGTTTTTATTTAGCCCAGTGGTTCCCCAATTGTAGCGTGCATCCGAATCACTGGAGAGCTTGTTAAAAAAACAGATCGCCAGACCCGACTCCCCTCTGATTCGGCAGGTCAAGGGAGGGGGTGGGTGGAACTTGTGTTTTTAACAAGTTCCCGAGTGAGAAGTGCTGCTCTAGGGTATTCCGTTTTCTTTACTTGTAGATGGGTTTTGATAACTTTTTACCTAAAACTGAAGCAATTGGGAGAGCTTAACAGCACACTAATTTATATTCTTTAAAAAAATGTTTACGTAATCGCTATTTCCAACGTGGGGCTCAAACTCATGACTCCAAGATCAAGAGTCACATGCTCTTATGTTAATTTTTGAGAGGGAGGGAGGGAGAGAGAGGGGGTGGGGGAGGAGCAGAGAGAGAGGGAGACAAAATCTGAAGCAGGCTCCAGGCTGTCAGCACAGAGCCTGACGTGGGGCTTGAACTCACACACCATGAAATCATGACCTGAGCCCAAGTCAGACGCCTAACCAACTGAGCCACCCAGGCGCCCTGAGAGTCACATGTTCTTTTGACTGACCAGCCAGGCGCCCCTGAAAATATTGCTTTTGATTAATGTTACATGAAGGTGCAATGATATTGGTAATTATTAAGTTATAAGATTTTTCATTTGTATTGATCTAAAGTCCTCACATTGGACTTGCCACGCATTTTCTTGGAGTAGATATATATATATATATATATATATATATATATATATATATATATATGTCATCAGCACTATCTTGAGTATGGTTTAGGGAATTATGGATAATGTTAACTTTAATACACATTTCTGCACCACTAGCTTGTCAAAGGAGGATTTAGAACTGTTCCTTGTTTATTTAAAAACTGACGTTTTATGCCCCATTTCTAGGCAGAAGATGTTGCTTTCTTAACAGTTATTATAGGGGCGCCTGGGTGGCTCAGTCGGTTGAGCGTCCGACTTCGGCTCAGGTCACGATCTCGTGGTCCGCGAGTTCGAGCCCCGCGTTGGGCTCTGGGCTGATGGCTCAGAGCCTGGAGCCTGCTTCCGATTCTGTGTCTCGCTCTCTCTCTGCCCCTCCCCTGTTCATGCTCTGTCTCTGTCTCAAAAAAAAAAAAAAAAAAAAAAAAGTGGAAAAAAATAGTTATTATAAAATTCATTTATTTTAAAAAATTGATTATATGATATCTCTAGGTAGCATAAAGTTTATTAAGCATCAGTTATCGGGGTGCCTGGGTGGCTCGGTTGATTAAGTGTCCAACTCTTGATTTTGGCTCAGCTGTTGATCTCATGGTTTGTGAGATTAAGTCCTGTGTCAGGGCTCTGTGTTGTCAGGTGAGATTCTGTCTCTCCCTCTCTCTTTCTGTCCCTCTCCCACACATGGTCTATCTCTCTCTCTCTCTCAAAATAAATAAATAAACATTAAAAAACCCCACTAATTATAACTTTTGAGGTAAAATTATTGCTATTACATTAATGCTCAGTAAGATTTTCCCATTAGTATTGTAAGTAATAAGAAATAATTTATAAAATAAATAATAAATTTTTTTTAAATTTAACTTTATTTTTTATTTTTTAAAATTTACATCCAAATTAGTTAGCATATAGTGAAACAATGATTTCAGTAGATTCCTTAATGACCCTTACCCATTTAACCCATTCCCCCCTCCCACAACCCCTCCAGCAACCTTCAGTTTGTTCTCCATATTTATGAGTCTCTTTTGTTTTGTCCCCCTCCCTGTTTTTATATTATTTTTGTTGCCCTTCTCTTATGTTCATCTGTTTTGTCTCTTAAAGTCCTCATATGAGTGAAGTCATATGATTTTTGTCTTTCTCTGATTGACTAATTTCACTTAGCATAATACCCTCCAGTTCCATCCACGTAGTTGCAAATGGCAAGATTTCATTCTTTTTGATTGCTGAGTAATACTCCATTATATATATATATAATTTTTTGTGTCTTACACATATATATATACATATATATATACATATATATATATATATATATATATACTCCATTATATATATATATAATTTTTTGTGTCTTACATATATATATATATATACCACATCTTCTTTATCTGTTCATCCATCGATGGACATTTGGGCTCTTTCCATACTTTGGCTATTGTCGATAGTGCTGCTATAAACATGGGGGTGCATGTGTCCCTTCGAAACAGCACACCTGTATCCCATGGATAAATGCCTAGTAGTGCAATGGCTGAGTTGTAGGGTAGTTCTATTTTTAGTTTTTTGAGGAACCTCTATACTGTTTTCCAGAGTGGCTGCACCAGCTTGCATTCCCACCAGCAAAGCAAAAGAGATCTTCTCTCTCCACATCCTCGCCAACATCTGTCGTTGCCTGAGTTGTTCATGTGAGCCATTCTGACAGGTGTAAGGTATTATCTCATTGTGGTTTTGATTTGTATTTCCCCAATGATGAGTGATGTGGAGCATTTTTTCATGTGTCGGTTGGCCATCTGGATGTCTTCTTTGGAGAAGTGTCTATTCATGTCTTTCGCCCATTTCATCACTGGATTATTTATTTTTTGGGTGTTGAGTTTGATAAGTTCTTTGTAGATTTTGGATACTAACCCTTTACCTGGTATGTCATTTGCAAATATTTTCTCCCATTCTGTCAGTTGCCTTTTAGTTTTGCTGATTGTTTCCTTTGCTGTGCAGAAGCTTTTTATTTGGATGAGGTCCCAGTAGTTCCATTTTTGCTTTTGTTTCCCTTACCTCCAGAGATGTGTTGAGTAAGAAATTGCTGTGGCCAAGATCAAAGAGGTTTTGCTTGCTTTCTCCTCGAGGATTTTGATGGCTTCCTGTCTTACATTGAGGTCTTTCATCCATTTTGAGTTTATTTTTGTGTATGATGTAAGAAAGTGGTCCAGGTTCATTCTTCTGCATGTCGCTGTCCAGTTTTCCCAGCACTGTTTGCTGAAGAGACTGTCTATTTCCATCGGATATTCTTTCCTGCTTTGTCCAAGATTAGTTGGCCATATGTTTGTGGGTCCATTTCTGGGTTCTCTATTCTGTTCCATTGATCTGAGTGTCTGTTCTTGTGCCAATATAATAAAAAAATTTTAAGTATTACTGTTAATCCAAACAACATGAGAACTTTCAGTCTTTTATTGATTCAGAGATTTTTTAAAAAATGATTATATAGCAATTACAGATGTAATAGGACCACCAATTTGTTCAGAATTTAATTTTTTTAGTACAGAGCCTAATTTGCTCAAAATTTGAGGCAAATCTCAGGGCATCTGGGTGGCTCAGTTGGTTACATGTCTGCCTTCAGCTCAGGTCATGATCTCACGGTTTGTGAGTTCAAACCCCACATGGGGCTCTCTGTTGTCCCACACACAGCCTGCTTCAGATCCTCTCTCCCCCTCACTCTGCCCCTCCCCCCATCGTGCATGCCAGCTCTCTCTCAAAAATAAATAAATAAAAACTTTTTAAAAATTTGAGGCAAATCTCAAGAATTGACAAAGTGGGTAAAAAACACGTGCATTTTGAATAATTCCAAAATAATTACATACTTCTGATCCTTGCTTACTGTCTTGTTAGTAAAGAAATTGAGATTCTCTTATGTCTGCTTCTACTTCAATTATTTTATTCATTTATTAATATACTTCATTTATTGTATTCATTCTGCCATAGTCCTGCCTATGGTAGGACATTTTGAATGCTCCAGACCGCTAAAACTCACAGTATCCAAAATTAATATAATTCTAGTAAGTTGAACCATCCTCCAAAACAATAAAATCAAGAAATGGTTCCTTGGTATCTGGTTTTTTTTTTTTTTTTTCCCTCTCCAAAAAATGGATCTTTGGAAAATTTGGCTGTATTTACACATTAAATTTAGTTGAACTCTTTGAAAATATTTTGAGTTGTATAAGCAAGGCAAGGAAAATATAGAGGTTCTTTAATTTATCTACTTAATTATTTTCCTAATTGGCTCAAGCATTTAGTAACTTAATTTTGCATCTTAATATTATGTCATAAGTCCAAAAGTTGCTTGATGCCTACGTTATATTCCACGGAAAACTTTTCCACATTAAAACTTAAAAAAAAATTCTTATTGGTTAAAAAAGTTACGACAATATTAATTACTTTAATGAAGTTAGCTATAGAGGGGTTTATAATTCAGGTTTGAGATTCCCTATGTTGTCTATGGTCAAAAATTATAATTTATATACCATATTCATTGAGACTTTTCCAAAAATGGAATCATACTAGTCTTATTACTTTGTAGTTTGATTTTCTTTTCCCACTTAGCATTATACCTTGGATAGACCTTCAGATCAATATATATTGTCCTAATTTATTACTTTTCATTGCTGTGTATTATACCATTCTTATAGCCCATGAATTTTTGGATGACTTTAGAATGAGTTTAATGAGTTTCTCAGAAAGTTGTCTTCAAGCTCAGGTCACGATCTCATGGTTTGTGAGCTCAAGCCCTGCATGGAGCTCTGTGCTGACAGCTCAGAGCCTGGAGCCTGCTTTGGATTCTGTGTCTCCCTCTCTCTGCTCCTCCCCTGATCACACACACTGTCTCTCTCGAAAATAAATAAATGTTAAAAAAAATTAAAAAAAAAAAAAAAAAGAATTTCAAGTTGTGAGGACATCAAGTGCAAAGGCCCTGAGGTAGGAGTTTGCTTTGTTTGTGTGAGGAACAGCAAGGAGGCCAGGGTGAATGGAACAGAGTAATGGGGAGAGTTAGCAGAAGAGGAGATTTAGAGAGGCCTGTGTGGACTCTTACAAAGCCCTTAGGCTTGTATCTGAGTGAGAGGGGACGTCCCTGGATGGTTTCGAGCCGAATGACACGATCTGACTCACCTTTAAAAGTAGCCCCCTATCTGCTGTGTGGTGAGGAGACTGTAGCGGGAAAGCAGGGAGACCACCTTGGAGGACATACAGGAATCCAGGGGAGAGATGATGGTGTCTAAGAGCCCATCAGGCGACGGTGGGTGTAGTGAGAAGTGGTCAGATTTGGGGTGCATTTTGTCACTGGAAGCAAACAGATTTGCTGTTGGCTTTGTTCAGGTGAGCACCGTGACAGAAAGAAAAGAAGTCCGGGCGCCTGGGTGGCTCAGTCGGTGAAGCGTCCAACGTCAGCTCAGGTCATGACCTCACGGTCCGTGGGTTCGAGCCCCGCGTCGGGCTCTGGGCTGACCGCTCAGAGCCTGGAGCCCGTATCAGAGTCTGTGTCTCCCTCTCTCTCTGCCCCTCTCCCGCCTCACACTCTGTCTCCTTCTCTCAAACATAAATAAACCTTAAAAAAATTAAAAAATAAAAGAAAATATTCCTAAGCCATAAAAATCATGTTTCTTAATTCTAAGGCAATGTTTTGACCCAATTGACAAATGGCTGGGCAAACATCTTCCTCTCACTCTCCGTGTTACAATGGCCTGTTCTGACCAGTTTACATGCACCTGCCATCCAGGGGGATGTAAATGAATTGGAACGTGAGTGGGTTTGGATAAGGTAAGATTTATGCTGATGTGTGTGCTTAAAGAGGCAAAGGAAAAGGAGAGACAAACTTGGGTGATGTATCGTCCTTGGAACCGTGAAGGGGGTGATTGATGTTTTGATACAACCCTTTCGACAACGGTAATTTGTTGCATGCTAAAAAAGTCATTTGACTTGCAACCTCTGACTGTAGCCACGTAACAAAGCTTGACAGATACTGCTGCCTCTCCTGGCCCCCATCCCATCCTTGACTTCATTCCTTCTCTTTTAAAAGATATTCCATTTGAAAATTTATATCTTCGATTATTGATTTTTTTCCCCTCAGTGGAAACATTATGATAAAAACACACATAACATAAAATCTGCCACCGTGACCATGTTTCAGTGTGCGATTCAGTGACATTAAGTACATTAACGTTGTCCTGCAGCCATCATGACCATCCCTTTCCAGCACTCTTACCCATCTTGCAAAATTGACCCTCTGTAACCATTGAAAAATAACTCCCCATTTTCTCCTCTCTTCTTTTTTTTTTTTTTAATTTTTTTTTAACGTCTGTTTATTTTTGAGACAGAGAGAGACAGAGCATGAACGGGGGAGGGTCAGAGAGAGAGGGAGACACAGAATCGGAAACAGGCTCCAGGCTCTGAGCCACCAGCACAGAGCCTGACGCGGGGCTCGAACTCACGGACCGCAAGATCGTGACCTGAGCCGAAGTCGGACGTTTAACCGACTCAGCCCCTCTCCTCTCTTCCTTCAGCCCCCAGCAGCCACTATTCTCCTTTCTGTGTCGATGAATTTGACTGTTCTCGGCACCTCAGTATAGTGGTGAAATCACAGGATTTGGCCTCTAGTAACTGGCTCATTTCACTCCGCATAACATCCTTAAGATTCATCCACATACTGGCATATATCCGAGTTTCCTTCCATTTAGGGCTGAATCACATTCCGTTACATGTATACGTCACATTTGGCTGGTCAGTTCCATTGCTGGGCACTTGGGTTGCTTTAATCTTGGCTGTTGTGAAGAATGCTGCTGCGAATGTGGGTGCACGATGATCTCTTGGTGATCCGGCTTTCAATTCTTTTGCGTATATACCCAGAAGTGGCATCGCTGCATCGTATTGTAATTCCATTTTTCATTTTTTGAGGAACCGCCGTACTGTTTTCCGTAGCGCTTGTGCCATTTTGCGCTCCCACCAACAACGTGGAACAGTTCCAATGTCTCCACAGCCTCGCCAACACCAGTTGTTTTCCAAGTTTTTTTGGTGGTAGCCATCCTAACAGATGTGAGGCATCCCTTCCCTTTTAACTGGCACGAGGGTGTGCGGATTCCAATCAACTTGGGATCGGTTGCCTGAGAGAGGCTGTGCGTAAAAGAAGCCAGTAGCTCTTGGCAGTGGTGAAAGAAACAGCACGAGACGGATTGAGCCAGAAAATGCATCGCCGTGCAGAAGTGAATTGGCACCACAGCCGTTCATTGTGCTTTACGAGACTCCACGAGGATACACGGAAAACAAACCCTATTCAGCTACGGTGTTGGGATGGGCGTGACAGGCAAGCTTTTGTTTTGCTCTCGAAGATCAGCAAGAAGCAAAAAGTAGGGAAGAAATGTCCAGGAGGAATCGCGCTGGGGGCAAAACTGCTATGAGTTTTACTTTGGTGAAATGCTTCCTGAGATAACTCTCATTAATGCTTATCAGGCAGAAAAATGTGCAGTGAGCCCGCGTAATCCAAGGTGAGGTCTTGGGGCTCAGCCAACTCCGGCACCCAGGCTCCTGCTTTCATTGTTTCCCTTTACTTCCGGTGAGGGTGACCCCAGGGACATTTTAGTCTCGGGTGTCTACTTGTGGGTCACTCTCTTTGCATGAGTGGAGCTACTCCTGTTGTAAGAGAAGGGTTTATCTCCCTCCCCCCAGCCC
This sequence comes from Panthera pardus, assembly GCF_024362965.1. Taxonomy (NCBI): domain Eukaryota; kingdom Metazoa; phylum Chordata; class Mammalia; order Carnivora; family Felidae; genus Panthera; species Panthera pardus. The sequence goes on along the minus strand of NW_026526732.1, from coordinate 121,130,726 downwards.
CAACTCCCACATGTTATTTACCAGCGCTCATCCACTGGAAAGGGGTTTATGGAACCCATTTGAAGCAGTTAAGGAACTTCACACCAATATTTGTGGTGGGGGGGGGGAGAAGGGGGCTTAAATATGGGCAACGGATGGTTGGCACGTATTTAGTGTGGCCACAGCCTAAGGGGTGCTTGTGTACAGAGGACAGACGTTGAGAGGACACAGGGAGAAAGCGGCCACTTACCGGCAAGGAGAAGAACCCATTGACCCCTTGATCTGGGACTTCCAGCCTCTAGAGCTGTGGGCAGAGACTTTGTCCTGATGGGGCAAAGTCGAGAAAAAAGAGGAAAACTGGTTCATCTTCTTTTCTTGGGTGTGTGTGTGTGTGTGAGAGAGAGAGAGAGAGAGAGATAAAGAGGTGGAGGAGAGGGCAGGTGGCTTTTCTTCCCGGGGGATCCGAGTTGATGGCAATAATCCCTTCCCCCTGCCCTGCCCTTCTGGTGAGGAGGGGGGCGCTCACCTGCCTGTCACATCTCAGGCAAGGGTTAATTATCTACCCCCCCCCCCCCCCCCAGGCTCTGGGGTCCCAGGAGAATGAAGAGGCTGTGAACTAGGTGGCTGGACCACCAACGACCGGGAAGGGCAAGGACTGTCGAGGAGAAGCGACCACCACGGAGGAACTCTCCGCACTGCTCTCCTGGAGCGGGAGCTCTGAGCGCCGAGGCAACGGAGGTCGCCCGCACTGCCCTGCGGAGTCCCACCCCTTGGTGGTCCCCGGAGCACAGGCCACTGGGCACTGGAGGCCCACCCACGGCTCCCAGGGCCATGGCCGCAGCGGCTCACAGCTCACGGTGGCGGGACCAGGTGAGGACAGGAGCAGGTGCCGCGGCGTGGCGGTGGGGGCGGGGCGCAGACACCCGGACGGCTGGAGGCCCAAGCGGCACAAGTTCAAGGATAGATGAAACTACGATTTACGCATCTGAAATCCCCGGAAGGGTCTGAAACATTGTCGACAACCACTAGCTTTCAATTGTTTGCCCGCCCGCCCCTAAGGCTGGGGGGGGGGGGGGGGGGAATTGGGCGGAGCTCCTGGGAGCAAAGTCATGATCAGTTACCGAGAAGAAACACTCCACCAAGAACCCTGCGTCCCGAGAATCCTTAAAGAGTCAGTTCAAGGACCCCCGTTGGACAGTAACTATTGGATAATCAGCACTTGGAGAGGCTGGGTTCCAGGACTCACGCAAGGAAAGCTGCCGTAGCCAGCTGGTCGAAAAACCAGACTTTAAGGCAGAAAGGGTTACGAGACCGAAAGAGGGTCTCTCCATCATGATAAAACATTTACCGGAAAGAAATAACAATACTCGTGTTGTGTGCGCTTCATTTCCTTTGATACCCAAAGGAAAAAGCCATTAGGAGAAATGGACAAATCCGCCTGCCTACGGAGCGATATTAATGTACCCTTTTCACTTCTGGGAGACCAAAAGAGAGTAAATCAATACGGACGGAAGATTTCAAAAATACTACGAACAATATTATGACACATTAGAAAGTCTTGCATCCATGAAATGGAGAATAGAAATAGTTTTTACAAGAACACTTACACAGAAATTGGCCATGAAGGGGCCATAAAGGCCATCTTGACAAATTTCAAAGATCACATTTTCTTTCTTTCTTTTTTTTTTTTTTAATGTTTATTTATTTTTGAGACACAGAGAGACAGGGCATGAACGGGGGAGGGCCAGAGAGAGAGGGAGACACAGAATCCGAAGCAGGCTCCAGGCTCTGAGCGGTCAGCACAGAGCCCTACTTGGGGCTCAAACCCACAAACAGTGAAATCATGACCTGAGCCAAAGCCAGAGTTTAACCGACTGAGCCACCCAGGCGCCTAAAGGTCACGTTTTCTGACCACAGTGAAATTAAGTTAGAAATCAACAAGAACAACTAAAAATCCCATACATTTAGAAAGTTAAATAATACATTTCTAAACACCTCATGAATTAATGAAGAAAGCACAATGGAAATTCTAAAAATATTAACCATGGAATGATAATAATAATACTAAGCTGAAAGCCTATAACTAAAGAGGTATTTCATGAGAGATTTTTAGTCTTAAAAAGAAAAGCTGAAAATTCAGGAAGCAAAACTCAGAAGAGGAAAATAATGACACGGAAAATGAAGAAACAATAAAGGAATACATTAACAAAGTTGAAAACGGGATCATTGAAAAGACACATTTCTGGGAATGGTAAATAAAAGGAAATCTGCAACTAGACATGGTAATAAAGTTGTAAAGCATCCAAGACAACACAAAATTCTTAAAGTAGCCAGAGAGAAACCATGGATTACACAACAAAGAACAAATTTAGACTGGTAGGGGAGGAACCAAGAGTGGGGAGGGGGGGAGGGGGGAGGAGGGAAGGGGGGAGGGGTTTAGCCAGAGGAGAAGGAAACAATATAAAGAAAGTG